>NW_028277166.1:27465000-28665000 GCF_051122295.1 Plectrocnemia conspersa
TACAAAATAGTCTGTTACAATCAATAATATAAATGCAATAAATGAAACCTTGATGGAAAAATAGTAATGATACAGCTGAAAAACTAGCGTGTAATTTACATATAGATAAATTTATCAACAATGCAAAAAAAGGTAAATATTAAAAGTTTTACCTTAAACAGTCCATGATGGTGTATCACTCCATCTTGATCTTCGAGCAAAGATAACAACGAATACTCGGTGTGCAGCAACATTTTTCCTTGTCTATCATCTTGCGTCTCGGGTTGGCCTTCGTCTCTCAAAGTCAAAATCTTGATCAGATAAAACTCGTCAGTTCCTTCCCTGCGTGCCAAGCATTGGACGATGCTTTTCACCGGACTCGGCCCCAACTTCGGTCCCAGCAAGTAAGGGCCAGCCCTTTTTATTATGTTCGACGGCACGGGCGTTCCTTCCAAAGGTATGGCGACATTCGGAGACTTTCCATGACTCTTCGAAGCACCGGGTCTCGGTACTTCGTGTGTCCGTTCGCTGCCTTCGAACATACCCTGATCTTGCCAACCCGACAGCTCGCCGTTCGGATCGCCGATTTTGTTCATCGTCAAGCGACGAATCGATCACAGCTTCATCACAAATTGTACATATTGGGATAGACGGATGCAGTCACAACCTGAAATGAAAATATTTTATTCAAAAACGAGCAAATTAATTAACGCACACGAATCCAGTTTAGCAACTTTTGCATCGTTAGACGCAAATTTGTTTAGATACACAACCTTCAAAATGCAACACTAATGCCATTAAAGAATAATAGACACAAAGAAACGCTAAAGGAAAACGCACGTTAAATATATAAGGAAAAATAATATCATGTCAACTTGACAAAACTAACAACTGTGATTAAATGATGCAAAAAATGTATGACTTACAACAAGACATCTGTTTTATTGCTGTTGATTAAACAGTTTTTGTGTGCATTAAAAAATGTCAATAAGATATTATGATACTACTTAAGGAAAGCTTGAAAATAAATAACAGCAACGAATTGGACTTGTACCTTACAATATGACAAATAATGTAATAAAACACTAAAAACACTATGAAAAAAGGAAGGAAAACTCGAAAAAAATTAAATGAATGAATTTCTGAAAAAAATTGCCTATCCTCAATATATACATATGTAATAACCTAATTGATACTGTATATAATAGTAATAACATATTACGTAAATTATTAAGCAACTTATTTTAATGATTTGTTCATTTAAAATTATTAGGTTTAATAATTAAATACTATAAAAATCAAACCCAATAAACCATAAATAAAATTATATTGATTTATATCACTTTACATATATTTATATATTTGTGATAAAAGTAGTGACGTGAACTATAAGTAGTACTGCAAACCATTAATATTTTTCTGATAGCGATAGGTTTTTTGAATCGAATTTATTTTTGCATTGTGCAATATTTTGTTTTATTAATATGAATATTATAAATATGTTAATGATAATCTCTTTCATACGTACTCGTAAACAGCTAAAACGTGTATATCCAGCAAGTAAAGAACACTTTAATTACAATTATGGAATCCAGATATGTCATTTACGTCTTAAATTTAATAACATAGTTAACACATTAGTGCCACTTATGTTTTTAGAATTCCTACATGCATACACTGCTAGCAAACCGCCGACTGGCGGAGAAAGGTAGTCGGCTCATTCAATCGTAAGTGGTAAAAGATAGAAAGTTTTTGTCAATACACTATTGATTGATTGTAGGATTTGGTATTAATATACAATAAAATTCAGCAGCCAATAGATTGCATCATTTGTTTTTATATTTTTATCTTATGTCAGGACCACCTGTGATTGTTGCGAAAAAATATAAAAAAATATTACCCATCGGCGTTATACAAACGATTGCGTAACTGAGTGGAGATCCATTAACGGTCAAAGTTATTGTATGTAAACCGAGACCACCCGAACAAAGCAGAAGAGTCGATTCATAATGCGAATAAATCCACATTCCATAGACGTTATATTACAACGTTGCTAAATTTCCTGATTATTTAATCATCATATGCAGATATTTTTTAGACAATAATAAATAGTCTCGTTCCACCCGAATCATCACATTGGCTAAATGATCGAGAACTGAAAATGATGTTGGACTTTCCTCAATTCTCAAGAGAATATAAAAGCAAGAATACGGCCACACTGGATCACTTCCATTACAAATATACTTCTTTTAGACACTTCAACTAGACACTGAACTTCTACTTCGCTTTCGACTTGGAACAAAGAGAGTTCATACAAATTAGCAAAAATTAGCACAAATTATATTCAGTCTATTTGAACAAGTTACAGATGAAAGCCGTACAAAATTCACTGCTTGAACCCCTTATTGCATAGTGCCATATACGTCACAAATTATTTTTTAAAATCAAAATTTTGCTACATAGTGAGATCTTTGGTAACATAATTGCGACTAGTTTGACGTCACGCATCGAAAACAGAAACTTCGTTTACCGTTGGTAGTCATTTGAAGTGTCAGTTGGTAATGTCACGTTGTTACGTGTTAGAACACAGATTTATCGTTGATTGTGTACTACACACGTTTTAAAAAATCATATCGAAAAACGTTGAATATTGGTAAGTAAATTTGAGAATATACTGATTAATTTTACAATCGTTACCATATCATAAATGAAGGTTTTTTTAAGACCAAATATGGCACTACATGCATTGAGTGCTATAAATACGTATTGACATATATGATACTACGTGCATTATTCTTTATTTTTAAGTAAAATTAATCCAAACAAGTTTTATCGACACAAATACTTTTTTAACATACACAATATTAGCGAAGACGAGTTTGTCAGATGATGCTCAATTTAGTATTTTTCGTAAAACAATAAAATATCTGTTCCTCGCATCATAATAAATTAAACGTTGGAATCAGAATCAGAACTAGAATTACAAGAAAACACAATAAGTAAAAAAAGGACAAAGGAAAGAATTCAAACAAATAAGAAAATGATAGCATTGTTAGGATCAGAAACACTACAAACAGAAATATCATGTGCGTCTGATTTATTAAAATATGTATTTACTACCGACGATGATTCAACATATGTGGAAAAAGAATTAATGGATACTGCACAGGGGTTTATTAGAAAGAATAACGAATTTAAGACAATTCCGTGTTCCTACTCCAATTCCTAATTCTGTATTAGTTTATAATATATTGATGGGTGGAGTTCATCTATTAGATTCTATGCTAGGGTATTATTAAATACAAGTTAAAAGTGGTATAATAAAATATTATTTCATACGTATAACTGATTTAACACGTGTAAATAGATGGATTTTAAGGAGAAAAACTCACACAGATAACGTGCCACTCTTGGATATTAAACTATTGGTTGCAGAATCGTTGACAAGAAAAAGAGCATTAATTTTAACTCCAGCGACTTATGGACGTCCAAGAAACAGTACAATGAAGAAACGAAAGAAGTTAAATATTCCTTTGAAAAAAGTTGTATGAGATGGGGAAAATTGTTTATAAGATGTATTAAGGGAATCTTTGCATAAACAAAGATAGAAATTGTTTTATTGATTTCCACAAATTAATTTTATTTAATTCGTATTTTTTTGTTCCTAATGCATAAGGTCGGTTTCACACGTGCCAGATGGATTTGCCCGGCACCGGGTCGGCGGCGTGTAGAGGGGTAGTGTTGTATGGGGAACGTCGGGCCGGCGCCGGATGGATTCGTCCGGCGCGTCTGAAATGGTAGGTACTAGCCCATACAACACCATCCCTACTACACGGCGCTAGTGAATCCATCCGGCACGTGTGAAACCGGCCTAAGAGTGCCACATATGGCTCGATAAATATTATAGTTACTAATGCATGCAGTGTCATATATGGCCTAATATATTTTTGTCAATAATTGTAAACAATAGCGAAATATTTTTTTTATTATTTTTCCTCAATATTTCCTAACATGTTACATAACATATTTTCTTCACAGCAAAAAAAATCCTTGCGGTAGGTAAGGTGTTAAACAAAATTTCTGCTTTATAGTTAAGATTTTGAGTTGAGGTCTTAATAAAATATAAATGCAAGAAAATTAATTTTCATTGAATCTCTTGCATTTCCACAGAGAAAGTTCTCAAGTTTTTAACAGAAACAACAGTGTGTGTAATTTTAAAAGATATATGTATGTGGGATATATCGTTTTCGAGGGCACGGAACTATTGTACTTTTAATCAGATTTACATCTTGGCTAAATGGATGCTATTTGAAAAATTACAAAATTCATAAATGTTTTAACAAAAAAAATACTTTACTCATTTTTTGACACATTCACACAAAAGCATTTACCGGGTTCTATTAATATCAGAAACCAAAAGCACTATAGGTATTCGAGGACAATTTAAATGAGAAATATATTTGTTTGTGCATTATTATTTGATAGATTAGAAGCAAGCATCGGTCAGAACAGTGAACACCTTATGAATAACTCTTTGCAACGAATCCTTTTTCGAAGAAAAAATCCTATAATTTATCTTACATAAATGCACAAACAATTCGTTTTATGGAACAAAATATTTATTTTAATGCGCATATTTCTGAAAATAATTTCCTGTTAAATAGCACCCTATATACAATACATAGAAAAAGATGTTAAAATAGTTTTACAAAATTAATAAGTTCTTTATATTTTATAGAGTTGAAATATTTCATTAACTATATTTCTGAAAAGCAAATTTTGGTCAGTGAAAAATTTTTTTTGTGGAAGCTTGAACGAATGTGGGAGAAGGCTCATTTAGAGCCAATCGCATTATTGTTAGCTTCACCTCTGATGCATATTTTTAGTGAAATGTACAACACTTATTCTATACAAAGCCGTGAGTATGTCGAAGCCTATGAAAAAGTTTTATGTTGTGATAATTATTAGCTCTCAAAAGTATACTTGGCTATTGTGCAATACTTGGGTGTTATGAAATATCGATATCACTCATGCAAAATTGTAGCTTTTCAAATAGTGTTTGTTACTAAATGTTAGTATTTTAACAAAAGTGATAATATGAATTTCTAAATAGTGATTCAAAACAGCTGGGTAAAAGTTAATTATGTAATGTTTTTATACAAAAATCACATCATTATTATAGTTGTAATGCTTTAACTTTATAGAAGGTAATATACATTTTTTTCTGTTAATTAATAAATTTATATATGTACCATGATAGTATTACAAGACATTTCCATTGATGGTGCAATATATGTTTCAGAATTTATAAATATAAATTATTTATTTTAGAAATGTCTAATAAAATATCTCGATCGCACTTAAACTGTTTAACACCCCATGAATAACTTTCAATTTAGTTGTATGTAGGATGTTGCGAGTCCGACCAAGAAAGTTGTCCCTAAAACACTGATAATGACTGTATTATTATGCTGATCATACGTCAACATAAAACTGATCATGAGATTGAAATACAGATCATATTATAAATATAAATACTGACCAATGAACTTTAATCGACCATCTGTCAAAATAATTCTTACCGTTTAATACAAATCCTGACCAAATTCTATCCATTTAAAACTTTGTCACAGTTATTTAGAGAAAAGGTAGTTTTCAAAATGAATATTTTAGTTACATTTCTATATATTGTGCAATCGTTACACATTGATAAAATACACGAATAACAATTTTAACATACGTCATTCAATAAAAAACATTACATATCTGATAAAAAATATTGTATTGTATATAATACAATTTGAGGTTATGTTTATCGATTGACAGTTCGACATTGATTAAGATACTGCGATGGAAATAGATGGCTTAAGAGCCGAATGCGAAGAGGAAAGGTCGATTTTAACTCTCAAAGCAAATCATCTGCTCAATTAGGCCACATGATAAAAATCGATACGTCATTGGTCGTGTGACGTTCACGTGTGTGGCATATAGCGTTAATATTTCGCGGAATCGATGCAAATTTGACACACATTAAGTTCCGCGAACGCTTTCTAACCGTGACAACTTTGAGAACCGCATGGAAAAAAGACTGACGCTGGAGCGTCGGGAAACCGAGGCGTTGGAGGATGATAAAGCATTTCATTTGAAGCTACGTACGGATCGACGGAATGTCGAAAAAGATACAGATCAAAACACAAACCGTCCGCGACGAGCGCCAACCTGCACTGTGCGCTAATGGTAATGACATACGGACTCCATTTTAACCCTGCAGTGGCCTACCGCGATTTTTTATTGGCCATGACTTTTTCATTTTTTTCAAAACAAAATCACACCTCGATATCGATATGATGTTTTCACTGTTAAGGTGACTCTATAGTATACTCCTCTATAGTCCTTTTGTTCTTTTTGTCCTCCTTAAACAAAAATGTAAACAAAGATATTTTTAAAATAAATAAACCACAAAAATAATGACCCTCTTGTTCAACACTGGTTTTAGGATAAAATAAGTGCCTATGAAATCGAAGCTAACTGAAAATTACAATTATTTGAGAAACTGCTTCTTGAGTACCTCAAACCAATACGTTATATGCTAATTCTGCCTCACCAGTCTGGTTTCTGAAAATACTACTCTACCATATAGCAAGTTCATCACATCCCAAGTCTTATTAATAAAACATTTGAAAAAAATATTTACTCAGCAATATTCGTGGATTAATGCTCGAATTAATACTGTAAATCAGACAGCTGTCAATAATCACGCGTGTTCAAAGTGGCAAATATTAGTTTGCATCGACACAATTGCAATTTTTCTACAAAAATAACAATTCTGAACGAACTGTGTATTGAAATTTATGGAAAGATTATGGTAAATTTCATTGTCCTACTGAGCGAACAATTTGCAGCGTAGGGAAAAAAATGAAAATACTAAATGTGTTGGAGATAAGGTAAGACTTGTGCGTCATCGTAGCACCTGTTCAGCACGGAATATTCCTGCTGTAAATGAAAATGTGGACGAAGACCCGGAATTGTCGATTAGTCAGCGTTCGTAATTTTTGGCTGGACTTGCACCTACACCCGTTTAATATTCAGATAGTACAAAAAATGAAGCCCTACAACCATGAATAGCAAAAAAAATTACGAAGATTGAATCTTAAAGCAGCAGGAAGTAAATGCTGATTTTTCAAAAAAAAAAAAAAATCTCCGATGAGACACATTTCCACCTCTCTGGATATGTTGATAACCAAAATTGACGCACATAGAGCGTGGAAAATTGTCATGTGACACACGAGAGACAATTACATGTCCAAGAAGTGACTGTTTGTTGCGCATTATGGTCAGGTGGCGTCACTGGGCCTTACAGTCGATGGTGATGTTAATCGATTATTTTTGACATGAAATCAAATATATTGATGTTGAAGACACGTGGTTCTATCAAGACGGCGCACCTTGTCACATATCGGGTGCAACGTTGGATGTTTTGCGTAAAAAGTTCCCATGTCGCATTATTTCACGTTTTGTTGACGTTATCTGGCCGGCAATATCATGCGATTTAACGCTGTTGGATTTTTTTGGGGGACAAGCCCAAAACATTGGCGTATCAAATTTAATGAGACTAAATCATGTCACATTAATTTCTTAAAAATAAAAGAATCCATCCTTTAACGATAAGCAAAGTACCTTGGCATTACCTTAGATGCAAAGATACGACGAAGCGAACGCTAATTACTAAATTACCGCTTCAAAAAATTGCACTGGTTTTGCATAAGACACTCCAAATTATTAATATAATATATTTTTCGGTATGCTTCTCTGGTCTGGTTATCAAATATTGCAACCGACGGTGTGCAACTTTTATGCTGGGATATGATTACCTCGAATCGCGTCGGCTTAGAAAAGCATTTTTTTAAATTGTTGGTGAAGAATTTTCACAATTTGGATATTCTGGAAAAACTTCGTTTTACTATGCCTCCAAACTACCAGCGCTTGCGTTTCCGAGTATTATTTGAAGTACAGCATGTAAGAACAAAAGCATTAGACAACTTCAAAATAAGCAAAGCTATTTAATTTTTCAACCATCCGTCGGATAGTAATGATTTCTTCTCATCCAGGTACTCAAAGCTAGTGAATGTAGTATGTACTAGCCGTTATCGTATATACTTTAATCTAATTGACCTGTAACTATTTCTTTATGAATTTTATTCATATATATTATTTTTTGTGTGCAATGCGTATTTCCGTAAACTGTAATGCTTTGCAAATGTATTTAAATAAATATTGTTTTCTCTAAATTGAATTATTGTAATAAGCGATTACAATGAATTAATGCAGATATGACTTCATTTAACGAATTTCAGATTAAATTAGAATCTCGTGAATTTATTTATATTTCCTTATTGGCGATTTCGCCAACGATATGAAGAGCGCAGACTTTCACAAGTATTATACATTGCGTACTTATAAAATGTATGCGATGAAATAAAGTCCTATAATGGATGGTGGATATATTTAGTAGCTGTGAAACTGAAAAAATGTATTGTAGACCCGCAGAGAAATTTAACAATACAAGAAAAATCGAACAAATTAAAGGATTAGTGCAGAAATTTCTCTCCTAGAATTTTCATAATTTATTTTAAGTTCTTATCTGATGGAATTTAGTTCCAGCAGAATAGACCGTTAATTGTTTAAAACCCGAAACCAGGTAGATATTTAGTTTAGTAAAAACCGTCGATTCAGTTCAAGCAATATCTAGATAAATCATCTCAAATATTTTGTACTATTTCTAATTGAATATTTAGTGACTTATTTCTTAAAATTTTAATAAATTCTCGACTCTTTTTTTTTTAAGAGGAATGCACATGATTGTGTGAAACTTCATGTAATAGATATGTATAGTTTATATCACGGTTGCTGATTTGATCCTCTATATGTAAATTTATTTAGGGAAAAATCTTAATTTCTTCTCATTTTGAGGACAAATTATTTTTTTGGTTGCAAATGCTATAATTTCGTATTGATCAATAGAGAAGGCTATATTCTAAAATTATATTCAATAAAGGGTTAACCTGGAACTACTCGTAGCATGACTAAAACAGCTTCTGAGAAAAATAAGCCAAATACGCTACAATATTTTATTTGAAGATAATTTCTTTATTATTTCGCTGAGCTAACATACCAGAATTATAAAGATGTTATTTTTCACGACTTTTTGTCTGAAATAGGAATGTAAAATTTAAAAATTTGCTTATACATATCACGACTAATAATACAATTTTCCTTATTACACGAATATATTATAATTCTATATAAAGATTCAGATTTTGGTTAATTAAATAGTACAAAATTAAACACCATGCTTCAAGACAATAAATGTTTCGTTTAAAATTAATAAAAAATAATAATAATCTAAAAGATTCCTCAATTTTGTATTATGTGGTATTAAAATTATTACTAAAACATTGTTGCTATAGATGATAACGCAAAATTATATCAACCGCAAAATCAAATGTGACATATGCTATACATATAAAAATTTCGTACCGGAAATTTTGGTAGATTATATTTCATAACAATAACATAGTTGAATCCAATTAGCGTGTTGTAAAAAATAATATAAGAGATAAATTTACATTAAAGTTATTGCAAAAAAAAAATTTAAAGTATGACTGCCATAAGTCGCTTAACAAAGGTTAAAGCAATAAAGATAACATTTAAGTTAAACATTAAACCAATTTGGAGATAAATGAAGACTACTATTTTGCTGTAAATATATAAGCAAATATATTACATTAGGCTATATATTATATTACGTAAAAATTAATGAATGAAATTAAAATGCTATTTTTCTTTTTCCCGCGGGTAAGCTGAGCCGTTAAAATAGTAATGTAAAATGACAGTTTTGAGTAGAAAGTTGATTGTTAAATAATTAGCAGTAAATATTGAAAGACCTGGCTTCGAATCCCATATAGATCCATGGTTTTTTTTTTAATTTCTATCGTATCTGGAAGATCGGATTTAGTATTTATTAAATAATTATAATTGTGATTGATTATCACAAATTGGATTTTCCAAGATTTTTCTAATCTCACGGATGAATATCGTAATAAATTATTCAAAATACAGTCGTGCATAGTGACATATTGTCTGTAAGCTGTAATAATAAGTTATAAATAATAAAAGAGGTGTCACTGATTTGAGACTGGTGTCTAACTACTTACTTAGTTGCTGTAGTTACTGATTTCGTTTATCTCGTTGCAAAGCACTCGGCTAACGACTGTCATATTACTTTTGACGCGGATTTTTGACTTCTGAGAAGTGATAATTAATATTGACTAAAATTGGTTATAATAGCTATCATATTAAAGCATTGTGTAGTAACGAAATGCAGACAAACTATGAACCAATGTGCGAAATATGACGTCCATCGTCCGCCTATTTCCCGAAAGTTGAGTTGACTTTGTTTGTATTATGACATTTTAATGGCAGTATGTATCATAAACGTTTTAGAGTAGCATATAATTTCATTATCGCCTATCAGTTAAATCATGCTTTTGCTAGTAGAAATATTTATCTACTGGTGAAAATGTATTTGGACTTCACTCTGAAAAATACGCATGTATTGTAAATAAATAATGATAAGTATGTTTAATGATTAGTATATTAAGTTGAAATCATACAATTTTAGCACCTGCCAGATAAATTAGCCAGTCAGTGGTCGTTTTTTTTTATATTTCGATTTCAATGTGGGCAGATGCCTCAATCTGTCCCTCCTAATAACTTCATGCAATCAGGCTCTTATTAATGTTATATTTTATACATTTAGTGTCAGTGAAGCCACAGATAAGGAAAGATTCAGATCATCTTGCATTCGAATCTGAAAAATCTGAAAAACAATATATGTACATACTTGAAATAAAGTTTTAAAATATAGAAAGTAATTATTATAAAAATATTTAGTATTATGCTTAGTTAATTATTTAAAAAAGAATATAATTTCAAGTCATTATAGTAGTCAGTCGCCGCAGGGTTAAAGTGCGAAGGCAATGTAAAGAATTTAGAGGGCGCGCTGATAGGCCAGGCAGTGGGCTGCAATACCGACCGGCCGCCCACATTCTCAGGGCGCAGCTACTTTCGTTTTCGTTTCGTCGTCTACGAAATGTCGAGACCCTGGGGCCGCGACAAGCCCTGCTTCGTGGTAGCCGAGATCGGCCAGAACCACCAGGGCGACCTTCGAACCGCCAAGACCCTCATCCGGGAAGCCAAGGTCGGGTTGAGCGAGCGAACGTCGGATTGAACGCGCGTACGACGTCGCAGCGCGCGCATTTCAATTTCACCCTTTTAATTTTAAATATTTTATTCAATTTACTGACCATTGACCTTAGTGTTTCCTCATTATTACTCATTATCGTTGCTCAACGTCCTAAAATATTTCTTAGAATACAGAATATTATTTCATAAATGGCGCTTTTTCCTCAACGTCTTCACCGTATCGTATATTGCAAAACATATTTTTTTTCTTTATTCACCTGTATTAGCATTTTTTACCATAAATTATTTTCAATTTAAACACCAAATTGCTTAAAACAAATATTTTACTAAATTGCTTAAAACTATACTAAGATAATACTCTACATTACCTAATAAAACTAGCAAAGTATACAAATACGTCTTATAGCAAATGCTCCTTGGTCAGTTTCACTTCAGACTTATGGGCTGAAAATATCAGAATATGGTTCACTACCAAATCTAACTTTAATTCAAGAAAAAAATCAAGACGCATTTGTTTAAAAGAAAATTTGGACTCTTTAGCTGCAAATATAGCTAACTGTAAATAAAGTTCAATTGAAGCCCACTTTGTTGAGTAGCGCAACATTTTCGTGTGTTTTGTAAATTAACTGCCATTGTTATAGGCAAATGATGTCTAATATCTTGTTTAAAAAATCATAAAATCAATGGGAAACTATAAATTTCAGTTTAGATTTTAGAGAAATTATGTTATTTCATCTTCGATACATCTAAATTAAGGCTTTTAACCAATTAAATAATTTGGATACTATAATTTGTTTTCAAGTTTATAAGTAGCGGAAAGTCCTCTTTAGCAAATGTACGTTGTTGCAAACGACAGCAAAATTTTGATCTAATTGTCGAAGATCAATTTTAAAATGCTTCTGCTAATTGTTCTGTATACTTTTATTAATTTATCAACTCTTAATTACCCCTGAAATATTTACTTTTACACTATTTGTGGTAATTTCGCTCAGTTATTTTTTTTAAACATTAAAACTGATATTTATGACCAGTTTTAATAATATATGTTTTAAACACTGTTCACCTATTGATGTCCAAAAGATTTCTGTTCTACACTATACAATTACTAATAGTAAATGAGTTTCAGTAATGATAACTAGACCAGTTCAAAGGGCTTAGTCCTCCTTACAAGTTGTCAACGTTGAGGAGTTTGCTGCCTCGATGTTGACGTGTTGCTGGAGCCTCATTATATGTTTAGCAATAAAACGTTTTATAGCACTGACGACATCTTCGTATGTCTATCGTGAATATACCACGAGGCATTTACAATGTTTCTTAATACTTTATTTTGAATTATTTTAATCATTTTAACGTGGCACTGTTTAGCACATTCCAAGTTGAATGTCATAGACCCAAACTGGTTTCAGTATTTTATTGTATATTGATAGTTTGGAGTTTCTTCCCATAAGCCAATATAACTTTCAAGTTCTTCTTTTTTATGTTTCTTCCACTGCAGTTTGGTGTTCAGGGTCATACCAAGGTATTTAGCTGTATTTACAAATGGGATAGTGCTGCCGTTTATGAAAATCTACAATTGATTAGTTATATTTTTATTATTTAAGTTGATATGTACCAATTTTAATTCATTCAACTTTATTTTCCATTTTTTGCTTCAATTAGTGATTCTATCAGCGGCTCGTTGAAGTTTTTCAGTAGCATTCGCTATTTTTTTCAATCTCATGTCAGGATTGCTGTATCATCCGCGAATGTTGCAATTGTGTCATTCTTTATTTGTGGCAAATCATAAGTATACAACAAATAAAGTATCGGCCATAGGACACTCCCCTGTGGGACTCCGACTTTTATTTCTTTTAATTCAGAATATTCGTTATTTTGTTTAATTCTGAATAATGTACGATTCAAGTAATTCTACATATTGCTTTGGTTTTGAATTAAGCCTCTGTGCCATACTTTATCAAAAGCTTGAGCAACATTTAAGAAAATAGCTCAACAAATATATTTTTTTCTAGTACTTTTTCTATTAAATCAGTGATGCGATGCACTGATCGATTGTAGAATGTGAATTTCAGAACCCAATCTGATTATCAGGAATCGCTTTTATCTTCTCTATCATTCTTTTCAACAGGAGTTTTTCGAACATTTTAGATATTATCTGTACAATTTTACTTCGTTTAATGGTTTTCCTGGCTTTTATTTTCCATGCACTAGGCACAAGTTTTAATCTAAACACTGGGTTAATTTAATATGTTAGTTTATTTACTGCCCTTTTTGGAAGCTTTTTCATAATTTAAACAGTTATTAAGTCAAATCCGAGTGCTTTATTTGAATAAATATTAGATATTATTTCTAGAGCTACTTTTGTCGGTGTTACATATTTTATTTCTTCATTTTCTATTTCGCTTCCTGTATTTAAATTTCACTGGATTTGAGGACTTCCAACAAGATGGTTAGTAAAAGCATTGGCTTTTTGATTATTATCTCTCGCTCAATCTCCATTTATCGTTTTGATTTACAATAGTTGTATATTAATCATTGCCACAAAAACTGATTATATAAAGCTTTCTCTAAAACAGTAAAAAATATTTAATACATTCTTACTTTACAGAAAAGTGGCGCCGATTGCGTGAAATTCCAGAAGACATGCATTCCTGAAAAATTCAACATAGGAGCACTTAACAGAATATACGATACCGAAAACTCATGGGGGCATACTTACGGCGAACACAAACGGCATCTCGAATTCAATGACGAAGATTTTACGGAACTACAACGATTCTCCCTCGAAAACGATATCCTTTTCACAGCGTCGGCTATGGACGAGGTGTTTAGAGCAGATTTTTCGGATTCGAGCAACTACAATTTTAATCTCACCTTATCTTTTTAAGGTGTCCGTCGACAATCTAGTAGATATGTCGGTTCCGTTTTTAAAAATAGGATCCGGCGATTCTAACAACGTTCCCATGATCGAATATGCAGCTTCGAAATGCATTCCGTTAGTGATATCGACGGGGATGATCGATAAATCGGAAGTAATTCACATTTACAACACCGTAAAAAAGTATCACAACGAATTCTGCTTGATGCATTGCGTATCATCTTATCCGACTCCGTACGAAGATTGCAATTTGAACGTATTGAAAGATTATCGAGAATCTTTTCCCGACGCGTGCATCGGATATTCTGGACACGAATTAGGAATTTCTGTATCGATCGCCGCCGTAGCGTTGGGGGCTAAGGTACGCTTAGATATTATTTTGTAGTTTTGAATCAAGTTTGACGTCGACTGCATTTTTAGATGATCGAAAGGCACGTGACGTTGGACAAGCAGCAGAAGGGTTCGGATCATAAATGCTCATTGTTACCGACGGAACTGGGCGATCTGATCGAACAAACACGTATCGTAGAGACTGCTTTAGGAAGTTGTATAAAAACAGTCGCTCCATCAGGTATTCGACAAATCGTAGTGATTTTTTAATTATTAAATAACTGATATCGTATCTGTTTTTGAATCATAGAAATGAAATGTATGGAAAAGCTACAGAAGAGTTTAACGGCAAGCGGGGACGTGAGCGAAGGAACTAAATTGGAGGCGGAGCACGTAAAGATCAAAGTTACGGAGCCGAAAGGTATCGACGCAAAATTTTACAGACATTACATAGGAAGAACGTTAAAAAACAACATAACACACGATCAACCATTTTTTGAAACAGATTTTATTAATCGATAAATTAATTTGTAATGTACAATTTATACAATCGAGCCGTTTACGGCCCCTTCGACAGACGAGCGGCGACTCTGTTTAAAATTTGACAAATAAAAATTATAATCCCTCATCTGGTATATAATTATAAATATAAACATTAAAAAAGACTGTACACTGCGACTCGTACATAAGGCAACTTTTTCGATTAGTCCCGACGGTTTCGTTTCACGAGACGGACGGCCGAAATCGGATTTAAGTTTCGAACGAGCTTTAAATCCGTTTAAGTAAAAAAAGAATCATTCCTTTCAGTCTATTTTTTCGTATAAAAATATCACACGCGAAATCCGATCTCGACCGATAGCCGAGACTAATATAAAAGAATAACAGCGTTCGTTAAAAAATTATAACAACTTTTAATGCAGAAATCATAAAAAAATAATTTCAATACAAAAATATTTACAAGGCGATTCGTTCAACCGAATCTCGGCTATAAAAACGTTCACAATCATGATAAAGGTTTAATCTATAATCTTAATTATATTCATAAACAAAGATCAACATATAAAATAACTAAAATGTACGTATATATATTTAATATATGAGATAGCTCTCACGCTTTCTTATAAATCAATCATCGTTACATATATACATATATATGTTGTTTTTTCATTTTTAACGGATTATTC
Source organism: Plectrocnemia conspersa (assembly GCF_051122295.1). Taxonomy (NCBI): domain Eukaryota; kingdom Metazoa; phylum Arthropoda; class Insecta; order Trichoptera; family Polycentropodidae; genus Plectrocnemia; species Plectrocnemia conspersa. Next base: position 27,480,634 of record NW_028277166.1, read on the forward strand.
AACACGTTACTTAGCTTTTTGAGATGTGAGGGCTTGCGTATTGCACATTTTCTTACTGGCATCTCTCTTGCCAACATTTCGACAGCTGATAAAAAATTTTTGCTACAATATGTAGATGACATATTTGTAATATGGTCATATGGATTTGATAAATTAAATATTTCTCTGAATCTTTCAAATAATCAACATATAAAAATTTAATATAATATGGAAATTGAACAAAACACATATCTATCACTTTTATACTTATTGATAGGAAAAAACATACAAATTGCTATTCAAACGCTAATTCTCACCATCATCCTTCACAACTAAACTGTATAGCAGCGTTCCATTATCATAGAGCAGACAAACAAGGAATTTTAAAATGTCAAAAAAGCATTATAATTAAATGGTATTTTACATTTACCATGTATGGTAAATGTAAAATAGCATATGTATATGCCGATATTGGAAAAGATGGGGCGAGAGTGTGTTAGAACAAGTTTTAAATCTTTACTAAAATATGAACCATTCTAGCGAATGGAAGAGACAAAATTTATAACAAATCAGAGAGTATACCAAATTTTCTGTGGTAACTGTGACAGAATTTACATTGGTCAAACAACCATAGGATTTCACATAGAAAAATATAATATAGAAACGCGATAAAATGCTTTAATGAAAAATTAACTTTAACAAACTATGCTTTTGATGAAAATTATCATATCAATATTGATACAATAAAAAGCGAATTGTAAAAAATTATAGAGAAGCAATTAAAATTGAATGATGCGAGTAAAAAAAGGCGCAATACGCAAGCCCTCACATTGCAAAAAGTAATGTGTTCAATAAATCGGTTATAAATTTAAACATTAATATATACATCACACATGCATACACACAAATATACATATATATATATATATACATATATACATGAGATATTATACTAGTGCATTAGGTTCGTTCAACATTTTTGTCTTAAAAATATAACGATGGAATATTTATTTTTAGTTTTCACCATCGGAGCGAAAAACCCGCACAATTTACTGTTATTTCATAAAAGTTCATCGTCGAAAACGATCAACGAATCTCTTTTAACTTTTCCGCTTTTGGTTTCCGACCTCTCTTCTTGCCCGTCTGTCCCGCTGCCATGGCGGTCGCCATGGCCGTTCTTTTCGCGATGCAACTCGTGCAGTACCAATCCTCGGAGTCGTCGGGCGCTACGTTGATCCCCACGCACACCCAATGATACCAGCCGTCGCATCCGTCGCAACCTATCATCGGCGTGCCGTTGTCGGGCATGGCGCAAGCGGGACAGATCCACACCTTGTTCCCTTGAGGATCTTTGTAGAAGTGAGCGCCGATCGGAACGTTAGGTACTTTCTCGGGAGCCTCTTTCGTCAGCGCCTCGTCTCCGCCCAAGTCGATTATGGAGTCGTCGTAGTCGCTGCTGTTTCTTTTGGGTATCGGTTTGAAGAATATTCGCTTGAACTTTGTCAGAGGTTTCGCTCTGGCCGGCGACGATCCGCTCGACTGGCCGGGCGGCGAGCCGTTTAATCCGCTCTCGGGGTCTATCTCGGTCTTGATAACGGGGTGTTTGCTCGACGACTTGGATTTTGGAGGGCGAGTGACCAACGCTGATATTCTGGCCAACTCCGGAGAGGGAATCTCCTCGAAGAGCGGCGGTTTGATCTCGGGTTCGACCGCCACAATTACGGGACTCGGAGCGATCTCTTCTTTTTTTATTACGGGTTTGATGTTCAACTTTTTAGTCGCGTCGGGCGAAGGAGGCAGCATGGGAGACGACGATCCCAATTTCAACGTCAACTTGGGAACGACGCCCTCGGCGGCGGAAGCGAGCGCTTTTTCCTTTTCTTTCCTCTTCTCTTTTTTCTCTTTCTTTAACTTATCCTTCAACTCCTGCTTCTCGAGCTTTTCCTTTTTCTTCTCGGATTTGAGCGACTTGTCCTTTTTGTCTTTCTTTTTCTTGATTTTCTGTTCTTTGTCTTTCTTTTCCTTTTTATGCAGTTTGTCCTTCTTTTTCTCAGATTTATCTTTGACTTTCTCCTTTGGAACGAACGACACGGGAGGTTCTTCCGCCAAGATCGGTTCTCTCTTCGGTTCTATCTTCGCTCTCTCGACGGGCGAGTTTAGCTTTATAGTGACGTCGGGCTTTATAAGAGGCATCGGGATCACGGGGTTCGCTTTGGGCTGAGGGTTCAGCTGGCTCAGAACGGTGGATGCGAAAGTACTGTTCGTCGGCAGCCTGCTAATTTTTGTTTTCTCCTTTTCTTTGATCACGAGAGCGGGAGAGATCGTCGGTCGCTTCTGCTTTGTCCTCTCTTGGTCTTCTTCGATGGGGATCACTTCTAGACTGGGCCTCCGCAGGAACTGAGGCAGATTCGGAGGTTGAGGCATGCGCGGCGGTTGTCCGAAGCCGTGGTTGACCGCCGCGCGAGGGTTCACCACGGCGGGGGGGACGAGCCCCGGGGCGGAGGACAGCAGGTTGGGGTTTATCATGTTGGGAACTCCCCCTCTCATGGAGAACGGATTGGGAAGCATGCTGTCGGCGGTCTGCGGGAGCAGGCCCCTCAGCGCCGAAGAGTTCTCCACGAAGTTAGAGAACAAATTTCCGCCGGGGATCAGACCCGGACCACCGCCGAAGCCCGGAATCAGACCTGGACCCATAGGGAAGAAGGGGAACATGGGCGGCATCGCGTTGACCGGTTCGCGGCTCTCCGGGTGCAGCATCTTCTGGAAGTCCTGCTGCTTCTTGACGAGCATGTCCATGACTCGATCCTGTTTTAACTTTCTTTCCTTCCGTTTCTTCTTCAGTCTCTCTTTTTTCTCTTCGGCGGCAGTGGACGGCGTCGGCTCGATCGAGACGGCTCCGGTGAGGATCTTCTCGGACACGACGCTGAGTCTCGGCCGGGACAAGTCTTTAGGGTAGTCGTCGGGCGGCTCTTGCTTGATCTTGGTCTTGGTTATGTCGAACGGCTCTTCGACGACGGCCTTCTTGGAGGACAGGTCGACCGCGCAGTTGGAGCCGTTGGAAGGCTTCGGTTTGGGGTCGAAGAGCCGCAGCGGCTCGACCGGCTTCTCCATCTTGATCGCTCCGTTGTCGTTGACGATTCGATCGTACGCCGAATCGTGCGGTTTATCGTCCTTCGCTTTGGTCGATATCTTTTTGAATATGTTAAGCTTGGATCTGTCCGGCTGGGAGGTGAGCTTTTCGGGGTCGGGCTTCTCGACTTTGATCTTGATGGGTAACCGATCGACGAACTCGGGTTCGCGGTTGGGGGGGAGGGGAAGTTGCACCGGAGGCTCCGTCACGGGGACGACGAACTCCGGAGGGTCGTCGATTATCTCCTTTTTGATCTTGATGGGCAGGACGGGCGATTCGGAAGAGGCGGGAACGGAGGCGGAGGCGGAGAGCAGCGGGATCTTCTTCATCTGATGCACGTCGATGGCGTGGTTCTTGAAGAGGTCTACGGGCATCGGTTTGGGCTTGGGCGGAAGCGCGGCCGGCCGGTCGGGGCGCTTGGCGGGCCTCTCTCTCTTCTTGGGCTTCTCTACTTTGCCGTTGAGCGCTTTGCTCTTTTTGGCTTTCTTGTCGGAGCGCTCCTTGTCGACGACGGGCGGCCGGAACGGCGGAGGCTCGCCCGGCCGGACGCGCTCCGGCGGGGCGTCCGGCATCACGACGGGGGTGCGCGCTTCGGGCAGCTTGCCCTCGCGCGCCGGAGACAGGAAACCGGAGACGGTCATCATGACCGAGCTGAGCTCCCTCGCGTGACAGTCCTCGCCCTCGAGCCGCGTCTTGGGGCGCTTGGCGATCGGCGACGAGGGAGCCGCCGGCCGCTTGAACACGTCGGTTTTGTCGTCGTCGTTGGAGATTTCGACCGTCTTAGCCACCGGCGGAGACCTTTCGGGGGACCGCTCGGGGCGCATCGGCGGTAGGTGGTCGTGGACGTGGCGCGGCCTGGTGAGCACCTCGGCGGCGCCCGGCCTCAGGAAGTGCAGCTTGGGCTCGCGGCGCAGCGGGAAAGGCGGCGCCGCGCGACGGTGGAGCAGCGGCGGCACGCACTCGCAATACTCGCGCAGCTCGCACAGCCGCACGTCAGAGTCCTTGAAGGCCAGACCCAGGTCGTCGAGGTTGGGCTCCGTGCGGCTATAGTGCTCGGCGTAGCGGTGCGCCTTCGTGGCCAACGTCAACATATACTTCTCCAGGCAGTGCACCAGCACGTCGAGCGGCGTGGACGCGATGCCGTGCCACCCGATCAGCTGGCACACCTGCGCCACGGTGCGCCGCAGCACCTCCCGCGAGTATTCCTCCGACATCCCGGCGGCGCGCTGTCAAAACGCACCGTCACGCGCCCGGCGGGGCCGCCATCGCCGTCGGTGGATGTCAACGGACTGGCGCCGCCAACTTGACCGCGATAATAGCGGCGAGTCTAAACGCGACAAATCTCGACCAGCCATAATTCTCTCCAACAACACAAAAATGCATTTAGTTAAATAGAAAAAAAAAAACTCTCTAATCTATCCTAAAAATATTTTTTTAAATTGCCATTTTAATATAATTTATCTGGCAAGTGCTACTAAAATACTTTTACATACATATAAATTTAAATACTCTTCAGTAAGATCATATTTTCATTAGAAAATGCTAAATATAATTTAACTAATAGGCGCTAGTGAAATTATATGCTGCTCTTAAATGTCAATGAAACTCAATTTTCTGTTCAAATTCAAACCTAACCTACACGAATTAATCAAATCTAACTTGACCTAATGAAAGTTTTAAAACTAATTATAATTTTAGAAGCTGTTTTAGAGGTATTTCCTTTTCTATTGAGTTTGGTCAGAAAAATGCATGTCATTTAATGAAATACTTGAAAAAGTTGAATTGGCGTCCCTAATTCTAAACCAAATATTTTCGGGTTATCTCCCAAATAAAATCTAAGAAAAACAGTCAACAGTAACATATTTTGAAAAAAATTTTTCAAAATATGTTATTTCAGTGAAATCATATCGAAATACATTTTCACCGGTAATGTGTATTTTTTAATGAAATTGTACTTTTACTAGTGAAAATATAACTTCAAATACATGTTCACCAGTAGATATATATTTATTTTTACTAGCGAAAATATAATTTAACTGATAAGCACTAGTGCTGCTCTAAAATGTTTATGAAACTCAATTTACCAGTTGGCGTCCATTTGTTGCTCAAACCCAAACCTAACTTAATTATAGTTTTCATTAAGTCAAGTCCAAAATACAAACTATACCTACTCATCTCTCAGGGAAAAATAATCTGAAGAATTGCTCCATAGTTTGTCTGCATTTCAGTATTACACTGTGTTTTAAAAAATATGATGACTTCTGATACGAGATAATTGGTTAAAGTGTATTCAAATCGAATTTTAGTCAATAAAAGAGCGTCAAAACAATTATCATTTCTCATAATTGAAAAATTTACGTCAAAAGTAATAAAATCTCGCTCGAATATCTAGCGTTTATATATAACGTATTTTTATAGCAATATTTCGACTCGCAATAAGTGAGATTCGAATGAAGAAAACGACATGATTTTATTGTCAAAATTCAGTTTAGATATACTTCGTTCGATTCTCACTTATTGTAAGTCGTAACATTGTTATAAAAAATGTTAATATGAACGCTAGATTTCCAAGCATTTCCATTGCGACAATTAAAATTGTTTCTTCTTAAATATTATTATTTTATTAAAAATAATATATAATGCTAAAATAAAAAGTATTTTTAATATTGAAACGATTTCTAGTAGGTATATACGATCCGAGATACGTTATCAACCGATTCGTTGCGTTGTCTCACCTGAAAAAGAGCGGGCCGCGATAAGAGCGTTTAGGGCCTCGCGGTGTTGCGGTCGGCGACCCTTCGGCGATCGTCGTTTGTTTTGGCTTTCGGCGCTCCTTTGACAGGTGCATACGCCCTTTTTAATTTCTTACGATATTAGCGAATCAATATCGACCCTGCGCTTTGTTGTTTCTTCGCCGTGACGACGACTCTTCTCGTCGAATTAATCCGAATTTTACTTTGACACCACCGCGAGCATCGACAATAGGTCAATACTGTTGTTAGATTCGATATAACTGTGCTTGTGAATTAACCTTGAGACGATAAACACTTATTTGGAACGAATCTAATGCAATTGAGCAAAGATAAACATTGAGGAGTTGTACGTATGATATACATATAATACAATGTATTCATAAGGCGACCAGACGTCATCAAAAATTTCCTAAAATACCCTTTTTAAAGCAATTTCTGCTACTGAAAAAAATCGAAATTATTGTCATTCTATCGATGGAAAGTTTGAGGTTGGTTACTAATTTTTTTACAAATCATTTTAAAACACGATTTTTGATAGTAGACACATGGTTTGCAATGCAGTGCTCGTTCCTTTTTGTCCTCAAAATTTCCTTGAATAATCTTGTACAAGTTGGTCGCTGCTTTCTCGTTTTCCTATTTATTTCTTCCTAATATAACTATAGGATTCGAATCTGGAGAAAAAAGTATTTGAGAATATATCATACATATGTACGTTCATTTTTGTTTTCATATTAGATGTACAAAATAAATAATAATGGATAATTATTTTATACATAGCCAAAATTTGGAGGAAATATATTCAAAATATAATACAAAAATATCACAAACAATATCTATTGCAGTTTATTTATTTTAAAAAAATAATATTTTAAAATGTATATTATTTTTTATGGAGCATTGTAATTTATTGTTATCCACTGTTTACGCGTACTGATAGCACAACTCCAAGTGCTAAATGAAATTTGCGACCGATTTTTTAACTTGAAAGGGACTACATTTTGAAGAAAAAACGAACTAACATTATATGAATGTATTTATATTATTCAGTATTTCTGATCTCCATTATAATTTAAAGGGTACTTGAATATTAGTTATTTTATGCATTGTGCATTATAATTTTTGACAAAAAATTTACATTTTTTATCTAATTCAAAACGGTTAACCGGGTCAAAAATTTACCGTTTAATCGGTTTCGGTTTTAACCGGTTTGTCAGCCCAAACATCCTCACTAACAACCCCTAAAGGGTACCTGCCCTTATGTAGATATTCAAAGTCAAAATTCCTGGAATGAAATTTTTAGAACCACATTTGACACTTAATTGAATGGCACCCTGCCCATTGCATTACAGATGTTTGTAACTGCTATTGTTGCATTATGACTCATAAAGTATAATATAGCTTAACTGAGATTATTTTAAATCCACTGCCATTGTTGATTTAGTAAAATATCCCATTACTTAATAGCATCATTGATACGACTGTTGTTAACAAACACTGAAAGAATAGTGAACATATCGTTAATTTATAAAAAGTTGTACATTTTTGCAAATGTAAGTATAAAAACGCAATGACTAATAGGATAACCTGATATATTAAAAATTAAATCCAGTAGATTATATAGAAAAAAATACACAAAAGCAGGCGAAGTTTAGAAGAAAAAAAATAACCAGTATAAATATTTAAACAATCTATAAGTGCTACATAATTCTTATTTATCGTATAGTATGTTATATGCATAAGCAAATATAGTGAAAATATACATAAAATGATGTTTTAAAAATAATTTACTACTTTGCCTCTTTCTACAACTAATTAATATTTTTCACTTATAAAAGTTTCTATGTATCTTTTCAGCTGTAGAAAAGGTGTAAATCGACAACTTTTCCAATGAAGATGGATAAGAATATCGATAGTAAGGGGGGAGATTCGCCTCCCAGTTACGAAGGCGTCGATAATCCGAGGAATGACACTGAAGAAGATCTAGATGATATACTAGACATGTTCGTCAATCGTATATCCAACGACTTATTGACCAACGGACTACCTGATATCATACAAAGCGCCCCTCCTACTCTAATCCAGTTGCTTCAGCAAGGTGCCCCGATGCCCAACGGACGTATCTCGGATGTCGACGGAATAGACCCATCTTCGCCGCTCGGCAGGTCTCTACAGATCAAATTCTCCGAATTAGAGGAGATATCTCGTCGATTGAAGACGCGGCTCAACCAGGTCGTCTGCGACGGAGAGATATTGTTGAGTCCCGACGCCGAAGCTACCGTTAACGATACAGATCTAGAGTGGGATTTGAACACGGATTCTCACGCCGAAGACGTTTCCCCGCAAGAGTTTTCGCAGCTCGTTAGGATGGCCGGCGCGTCTAACGGAGTCGAAAGCTCCGAAAAGTCCGACGATATATCTAAATAGTAGAATATTTTATTATTAATATTTTTATAATAAACGGTCATATGAGTTTTGTTCTTTCGACTGGAACTTAAGTGCAATAATCGGTAATTTATTATTTTTTTAACACACGATGTACTTATTGAATGAATTTATTATATGTGATTATTCCAATCGAGCTCTATAGAAAATGGATAGACTCCTGTTAGTTTTAAGCGTAATTTGTATCGTAAAAACCCAATCGAGCGATGTATATTCGAAGACGTTAAGGACGAGAACAGGGTTGAAGATTATAGATTTAATTTGTGTTAGAAATGCGAGTATAAACTTTTACTGTGAATTTATTTCGTCTTTTTTTAACCGTACGGTCTCGTACAATTATGGGGAATCGTCCCGTGCGTTGCACCGAACCATATCGACAGGGCGAACCCTAAACTATTATAAGTTAGAGAAGATAGCGACTCGGAGTAGCTCTTGTTTCTGAATTGTTCGTAGACGTCGATTTGTTACGTTTCTCGTGAGTGAAATGAATATTTAAATGTATGTATTAAAACAATAAAAGTATAATACAGGTGATTATTTTCTTTTATTTCGGTGCAAAAATCATTTTATAAATTTCACACAAAAGTGATGCAATAATGTAAAAGTTGTCTTGAATGTAAATAGTGATTTATATAGTTTTTCAGGTGCTTATTACTAAAAAAATGAAAAAAATCATACAGATTCTTCTCAAATCATATTTCTAATTTTGACATTTAGTAGAATGTAATGTACAACGAAACGGTTTTTATGTACGATACATACATATTTATAGTGTATTAAATAATTATTTTAGGTTTGTTGACATTTAAAAAGAGTACAAATTATAATCAAAAACATTGCCCCAAAACTAATTGAAATTAGCACAATTACAACAATAAAACTAGTGAAAACCGGTTCACTAACCTGTTGGCGCCTGTCTGTTTCCCCATCCCCCATACATTTCCCTTTCCATTTAGTGTCTCTCCAGTCCCTTCGTCCACCTACAGTGTGTATTTAGACTCTGTACGGTACATGTTTCAGTGCTCCGAGCTCTGTGAAACTACTTTTTATCTACACAGTGTCACTTAAGAGTGCGTGTGCTTGTTTTTTTAAACGACAACTTTCCGAAGAATTGTTAACTCACCCCATTGTTTTTGCTATATTCGTGGCAATTATATTGTAGAAAAACTAACAAAGAAACATTTCAAATTTTGTGGATAAGGTGTACTTTTCTTATTTTGCCATGAAGTTGGGAATCAGGGCGAGCCTAGGGCCTCCCATAAAGTTTGTTCGATTCGCGTGGAAGAACTGAAGCAGTGGTTTCATAGTAAAAAGCAATATTTTCACTTTGGTATACCAATGGCTTGGAGGGACCAAAAAAATCATAGTGATATCTTACTTTTGCTATAGTAATATGCAAAATCTGAGAAACAAAAAGAATATTTCTTATTCTAACATTCCATTAGTAATACGGCCTGACTTGGAATATCGGTTCCTTCTCCTCCAGATACACTAAAAAATATTTTTGCAAAGATGTTCCCGGACTCATGGTAGCTTTCAACATTGAATACAAACTTGACGATTAGAGGCCTTTTATTGATTCATCAAAAATAAGTATGAAAGCAATACTCTTACGCAACGATAATAAATATGCATCTTTGCTTGTGAGACATTGTTCATTTGAAAGAATGCTACGAAAATCTTGAGTTGGGTCTTAGCACACCTTTATATCCAGATCATAAATAGACAAGTTGTGACGACTTAAAAGTAATATCGATGATACTCGGTCAGCAGAATGGTTACACTAAATTCCCATGTTTTCTGTGAGAATGGGACAGTCGCGCCAGAGAGCAGCATTATATCATGAAAGTATGGCCAATTAGAAATACATTACAGTCTGGAATCAAAAACATTGAGAAAGAATATCTTATTGATCCGAAAAAAGTTCTGCTTCCGCCAATTCACATTAAGGTGGACCTGATGAAACAATTTGTCAAAGCCTTGCAAAAAAATAATGTTTTAAGTATCAGAAGACTGAAAGATAAAAATTTCGAAACAAAAATGAAAAAGTAAGAAAAAGGTGTGGAAAGCATTTAAACTTGTAACCAGTTTTCTTGGAAATAAGAGTCAAACTCTAATTTATTGTTAAAGATATTTTTTATTTCTATCAACGCAGATAATATGTAATTTAATACATAAAAGGGGTCAAACAAAAAATAATAATCATAAAATATTAAAATTATATGATACGAACCGGACCAACTCCTCGTAGCTGACATTGAACAGATCAATATCCAATGCCAGCGAATTAAGGAGAGATAGGCGAGTCTATAATTTTAAATTCTACGAGAATGCTACGAACTAAGGTGTCATACAGGACGTGAATAACTGAAGGATCGTCAAAGGGAAAGGCGTTTCTCATAATATGGTTATATTTTGCATCTTGTAATATACTTAGATCCATCTACATAAAATGTCATAAATTATGTACTTAATCTGTAATACATTTAAGTAAATACACATTACTTTAAGATATTATTAGCAATAGTTACTATAAGATATTATTAGCAATTGTGCTAATGGTACTAAAATGGATGTATAAACTCAATTGAATAATGGTTAAGAGAGGGGGGAGGGGAAGACTCCATATCACCCCCTTTAATTTGTCTACGAGTCCAACCATAAAAATGGTAACATCCTATTTTTACATATCACAGGAAAATATAATTAATATATTTTCAATATACAGGTAAAAAATATTACTAAGAGAATAATATTCATTAGCAATAACTGATGCAAAATTGAGAAAAAATCTATAATTTAATAAATATATATTTATACAAATATAAGTATTACAACACATTAAAATTTTAATTCAAAATAAATAAGAGATCTATTTTATCGCGAAGTGTAAAGTTTTTATAAATATATTTTAAAATAAAGTGTTTTTGTTGAGAATTGAGATCGATGCAAAGCAAAATTTTAGATGTTTTGTTATTAAACTGCTATTTAAAAAAAATGAAATGTAATTGATCACAGTGCGTGAAAAATTGAAACGATTTATTAATTATTAATTTTGGAAGAATATGGCAAGGGTTAATCAATTTCTAAAATTATTATTACCAAATATTTTAAATTATTTTTGAATCGTCTAATGTAGCCATAATTACATTTATTTATTTAAATTTATTTCTTAGTTCAAGAATGAATGAAGATATTCGCGAACGTAAGCAGGGCGAAAAGGTTCGGTGTCGGCCAGCGTGACGCGAGTGAGTCATCTCAATAGGCGGTCGGCGTTCGAACGGAGCGGTGGGTGAGTCAGTCTCTGTCAAACATAACCTCAAATGCTCTAATTGTATTTATTTGTTAAACTTTAACATTAAAATAAACACCGCTGTATTTTGCGCAAAAAATCTAAACCCTTTAGAAAATCTTCACCGGCATTATTATTATTCGGTTTTCACTGTTATTTCGGTATTATTTATTATTATTATCATATGTTCGAAAAGTAAAAGCTAGTAAAAATAGAACGTATTTTTGACTTGGTTGGCAACAATGCTGTTTTTTGTCATGATTCGCATGACGTGGGAGTTTGTCGGGCCTCAGTTACGTTTTTATTTAAAACGAAAGCAAAACGTTTTCCCGATTTGATTAAGGAAAATGCGACATCTTTGATAACTAAGTATCCGTTGTCACTGATTAAGTCTTTATAAAATTCGTTTTGATAGCCATTGAGTTCAATAAGCTTGATAAAAACATGTCAACAAATGTCCAAAGTTGTAATTTTATGAAACGGTTACTCTGTGCGCGTTGGGTGCCGAAAAAGATTATATGACGGTTGAAGCGAGAAACTCATTCCCAAAATGTACCAAATGTAATGGTGTCCATAAAGACTATAAACATGTAAAAAATCGGGTGTTTTAAAGATATAAATTAACCATTAAAATACATATTGCAGAAGGTCTTATATCACAACTTAAAAAAAGAATACACTTTTATTATTAGGATTAAAGTATCTTTCTTAAAAAAATTCTTTGTATTGTTTTTTTGTATTCTATTTTTTAAGAGTACCCTTTTACTGTATTGTGTATTTCCTTCGCAAAGAGGAAGTCTACCAGATTATTGCGCCCTTTTTTAATAGTAGACGAGTAATGTATATATAAGCAATCCAGAAATTTCAAGCAATTACAAATATACGTTTGTCAGATATTTCGATTTGAGTAAAACAACCGTAATATTAAAATAAGTACATTAAAATTAAAGTCGAAATTCAGGACGCAGAACTTTTAACAGTTGACTAAGTAAAAATATTTGCGCTATAAGAAAATAACTAATTGCAATGCAAAGTACGTGCTTCGCAAAAAATGGATTAAGCTACTATCGATCTCCAGTTTTGATTATAATTGAACAAACGGTATATGTGGCGATTTATTTTTAGCTCTGCGACTGAATTTGGCAAATTTTTAGGTCTTAAGATAGCGATTGTGTATTGTAAAAAACGATAACCTAAATACTTTCACCGGAAAATTTGTTATCAATTATTTATTATATCCACTTGATAAGTAATCGGCATATATAATTACATATGCAGCGTGAAAATGTGGGATATTTTATACGCATTAACGGCTATTTCCTGAAACTAAAATGAGATGTTTCACCAATATCTAAATAATTTAAAATGAATAGAATTTTTTTAACAGACTGGAAGCGTTGGAGATAAAGTAGGGTCTTTGCATCACCGTGGCGACCGTTCAGCCGAAGACGCAGCTTTTGGGCTTTTTTATGGCTGTCTTTGACACATTTTGCTTCTGGACTTGCACCTATATCCGTATAAACTTCAGATAACACAATAACTGAAGCCCAGAGACCATGGACAGTGAAGAGTTTATGCTGATTGGATGTTAGCAGTAACGTTTACACCTCTCTGGTTATGTTAATCGTAAAATTGTCGTATATGGGGCAAGGAAAATTCTCATGTGATTCATGAAAGACCATTACATGGCCAAAAACTGTCTGGTGCGAATTGTGGACAGGCGGCGTCATTGTGCTTTACTTTTTTTTAAAACGATGAAGGTCGCACTGTAACAGTCAACGTTGAGCGCTATAGGCGCATGATATCCGATTCTTTTTGGTACGTAATCGAAGATATTGATGTGTAAGACATATGGTTCCAACAAGACGACGCAACTTACTCAGAGAAAAGTTCCCAGGTCGAATTATTTCACGTTTTGACGATGTCAACTGGTCACCAAAATGTTGCGATTTAACGCTGTTGGATTTTTTGTGGGGTTATGCTATGAATCGTGTCAAATCGTGTCAAATCGTGTCAAAAAAATGCCAAACCCGAAACGTTGGAACGCCTAAAAAGTAACATCCGCCAAGTTATAGCCGAGATATCCCCCGAAATGTACGAAAAAGTCATCGAAAGGTTCGGCTCTATTTAATTAATATTATTTTTCATAATTCATAATTAATGAAATACATGTTCATAAAAATCCGAAGATATCTTTTAATTTGTGTTTTTTCTTGAAACTGAAGTTAGATCATCTTTATTACAAAAAGATGCAACTACGGTTTTACTTTATAGCGAAAAATGGAAAAATAATGTGTATGAAAGATGGAAATATAATGTATAAATAGCATATCACATTTCAATCATCGTCATGTCATATGACATTGCAATATCTGCTCCGCCATTAAACTGTTATATTCATTAACAGTTACCATTCTTCAGATGGAAGATCTTTCAGTAGACTAATAAGTTTGCTGAGCGAGAAAAATAGCAAATAATAAGCATATAGTCGTTTAGAAATATCTATTTGAGACAAAGGTGAACTGTGTTGTAAACAATTCCTTTCAATCCTATAAAATTGTATTTCAGTTTGAAAATGGGGAAATTTGTTTAGGCCAAATATGGAAGAATATAAATAAAGAAGAAACATATTCGAATCGAAAAGAATCGAAGTCGCGCCGCCGGACGGCCATTTTGTTTTTGTGTGGCGATAGTGGCGCCGCCGTTGCGCCGCGCGGCTACTCGGGGCGGCTATTTCAGTCCGCGCAAACGGTCGATGGGGGCCAGAGGCGCGCTGGGTCGGCCCAACGCAGCACGGGGAGCCGCGAGCGGCGGCGCAGGTACGCACCGCGCCCCCGTTTCGAGTCCGAACGTCTCCGGGCGCACCCCCGCGGCCGCCGAGGCCCCGCCGAGCGTCAAACTGTGGGTCGCGCGGAGCCCCCGCCGTCCTTATCGGCTCGCCCGCTTCCCGTCGTTCCGTCTCTTTCTCGCGCGTCGCCTTCGCCGCGCGGCGGACAGAGACGGCGCTCCGAGGACGGGGCGGGCGCAGGATTGAGGACATAACCTCAACCTTTTCAGGTTATGCGCGACCCGCGACTCGCGACTTGCATTTATCGACTAATATTGTAAGACATTTTTTCACAAAAATATTCAATATATATATGTGCCATTTTGAAGCCGTCTTGAAGCCATTTTGAACGATGACCTTCCTTACTTCATATTAGACCACCCAATGGTCTGAGCGGTTTTGGCAGGAGCTCAAATCTGTCTTTTGTATGCCGATTCAGAGTGAAGGAGGTTCTGCTACTTTCCTCTTATTCTAATAAAATATTTGTTTATACATTTTCCTTTATTGATATACTATTTTTTCAACTAGATTCGTTGCAGATTTGCCCCTCGATACTTGTGACAACCTTCAATCCGGATCTATAATTTGAAATAAGTCAAAAGTTAGATATGAGAATAGCCTTTCTTTTAGGAGTGTTGGTTGGTGACATAAAATAAATAAATATCATTTTTTCCTTATATAATATATTAGCTATTACTTTTTGACCATGTTGACTCATTGTGGACTGTCTTTGGTTCTTGCTTCTTAAAGCTTGACCAATTGTTTGCAGTATTTAGTAGAATCCGTAGTTTGGTTAGGTAGAAGCAGCTCGCAGTCAATCTAGCATTTTGCATCGGTTTTGGTATCGCCGTACATGTACGGTGGTCGAACTTCACTGTTTTCAAGTATTTTCATATATATTATATTACTTTTATAGCCTCTGAATTGCCATAAAAAAATCCACAAATGCCAAATAACATAAAAAATATTTATTATAAATTAACAAAATTTAATAAATCAAAGCAATAAAACGTTGAGAATCACTGATTCCTCCCCCCTCCCCATAATTTACTGTAAGTGCAATATAAAATAATAGGAATAATTATGGAAAAATACATAAAATCACTCACTACTTTTGCAAGTAGAAATTCGGTCCACTAAATTTTTATCCTTCAATCTCGTATAGTCCCGAAACTGTTAATCCTGGTATTGATTTTATTCACATCTGCATAGACGAGTCGTCATGCACGAAATGCATTTTTGACATTAAAATTACCTTCTACGCCTTTTGTACGTCGAATCGTTACAGCATCGACTCGTTTCACAACTGTTCTTAGTTCCAAAGATTATTTAAATATAATATTACTATCCAAGTATCGATGGATTGCATTATAAAAAATATGTATGAAGCAAAAACTCCGCAATCTATTAAACATGTATTCGATTCTTTCCTCAAAGGTGACGTCGAATCTGACAATTCTTGCAAATTCTTGAGCAAAAGCCGTTATATTGGATTTTGGCAACCAGAGTTAAATAATTTTAATGAGTAATATGTATAAAATAATTGTACATTACTGTTGGTCTGGTCTACAAACAATTCGTTTTATGGAACAAAGTATTTATTTAAATGCACATATCTTTTAATTAAATCGCATCCTTTTTAGTGAGATTACTATATGTTACAACCTACTCATTCAAAATTAAAATTAGCCACAGTGTCAAATCTTCGCTGGCCCGTATAAACCACTGGCAACGATATATGTTAAAGATGTATTCAGGTTCTACAAAATTCATAGACGGTAAACACAAATCCTAGTAAATATCTAGAATTTACGGCACCCGACAGTATTTTTCTGACTTTTTTACGACTTTTTATATTTAAACAATGCAAATACATTAACACTATTTAAATTTTTGAAAATATAGTCTATATACCTATTTTTAATAACATAGTGTTAACAAAAGGAGTACAGATGTACATATATTATATATTTAAAAGTTTCTTAAAAACATCTAGTTGATTTGGTCATGGTATTTTTGAAATATCTATTGTCGACAAGTGCATGATGCTAAAAATTATTTTACAATCCAAAAATATTAATCACTCCTAAACGAGTTTCTTGGTTTATCTGCTTCAAGATAGTAAGAGTCAATACAATAACTTCCACATCGGCAATTTGCTTTCAGAACCCTTGACGAACCTTACCAATTTTACAGCATCTTGCAACACTGGCATTTATCATGATGCTTGAAATGCTAAACCTTCGAGGTCTTTCGATTGAGCGGAAGTGTTCCTACAAAAAGCTACCTTGACTTAAATTTGTATTTAGCTACCATTTATCAATTTTCTTTCTAATCTATCGAAGATAGATAGCCTTTGTTGTCATGCTGTTTAGCTGTTTCTGAAGTTCAAGTCTTGCTAATTATAATTAGTCATTGGAAGGTTGATTGTCAAATCAGCTTTAAATTTATTCCCCAGTCTAAATTCTCATATAAGCAATCAATAAATAAATGTTAGGTATAAGAAGTAAAGCTTCTTCTTCTTCCATGGAGCTACAACCGGTGGTCGGTTTTGGCCTTGTCATAAGTAGTAAAGCTAATAATAGTATATCTTGAGTTTGTGCAAGACTGTTTTTCGGCTGTAATATGATAAAAGTGAATAAATAATCTTTTGAATATGATTATTTAAACACTTGAATTCGATAATGACTATACAAAAATTAGATTAGAAACAGACACAATTACGATCGCAACACATTATTCCTGGGCGTTGAGGTTGTTACACACTTTTACAAATAACAAATTAGACGTGTTCGCAAATATTAAGTATCGCGATATATTTCAGATAAATTTATTATGTAATGATACCATCTTGTAACTAACAATCATACATTATAGAAAGCTGGATAATTACACGGAATTGCTATTAAAATTGGACTTAAAATATTGAGATTACAAGCAGGGGAGGTAAAGTTACTAATAATTGCTCCGAGATTGTGGATAAATCTTGTATAGACTAGCTTTTATGAAAATATTTGAACATGTTATAATAAAAATTCCGAGTGAAACAGCAGTGGACCGAGTTTTGATCTTTGTAGTACTCGGACGAATATTCAAAAACATAGTCACAAATCTTTTGATCAATCAACTTCTCAATTTAGATTCAACGGTCCACTTTATCAATAGTATACTCGAAAGCTGTGTATATTACATCAATACGAATGTTAATTTTGATTAATTTTGTTTTTGGTGAATGTAAAAAGATTGGTGACAGTAGTTCTAAATCTGTTGATCAACAATAAATTGGTTATAATGATTGAAAACAAAAAATATATAATATAAATGTAAGCAGCGTAGAGTAAAACATTTGACTACAATCAATATGTTTATTCTATCCTTATATACTTTATTTTTCATTCGAAAGTTATTATAATTATTTATTTTTCATTTAAGAGTAAATATAACGGATGAAGTATGACGTTTTTCACCTGCGATGTAATAAATCTAAATGAAAAAAGATAATGATCAAATGTAATGAAGGCAATTTTTCATGTTTTTAGGTCCGTTTCATGATCGGCCCCCCTGACCGCGGCCGTCTTCAGAATGACGACGTCTTCAGAGGACGTCCTCTTGAGCGTTAACCATGTGCGGTACAAGAAGGGCGATGGCACCTTGTACGTGATGAACGAGAGGCTGGCCTGGATGGTGGAGCATCGGGACACGGTCAGCGTCTCTCACAAATATGCCGATATCAAAAGTGAGTTGTTAATTAACTCTTTAACACTTACGTACTTAAATTTTGGCATACATCGAATATGAGCACAACTATTTTTTCTCATATCAAGCACATTTACTTTATACTTCGTCTTTTTTTTTATATGGTACTCACTAATGTCAAAAAGCAACAAATTAAATTTTCAGAATTTAAATCAACTTTGGGTAAGAAAAAAAATGAAATCTTGTTCAGAATTTTATCAACATAATTATGTTATTCAGGATCAAAAAAATATCAAATGGTTAGAATAAAAATAGCATACGGTCAGAATAAAAGTATAGGACGATCATGTGAATTAAAAAAATATATTTATAAATATAAATAGTCAATAAATTATTTATTTTAGAAATATCTTATAAAATATGTATCTCGCTCACATCCAAACTGTTGGATAGGTTAGGTGCGAGCGAGCATTGGTCAGAATAGTGAACACCCCTGAATGAATAACTCGATGAATCTATTTAAATGTATGTATGACGCAAAGTTATTCAGAGCGACGAAGAAAGCTTTATATTTGATATTTTTTATATTAAAGATATTTCTAAAATAAATAGTTTATTATCCATTTGTATTTATAAATCTTATAATATTTTTTAATTCACATGATCTTCCTATATTTTTTATTCTGACCGTATGCTATTTTTACTCTAACCATTTGATATTTATCTGACCCTGAATTATGTAATATCTGGCTGTTAATACAATTTTGACCATTTAATTGGTTGTTCCGTAC
The DNA here is from genome assembly GCF_051122295.1 of Plectrocnemia conspersa. NCBI lineage: Eukaryota > Metazoa > Arthropoda > Insecta > Trichoptera > Polycentropodidae > Plectrocnemia > Plectrocnemia conspersa. The sequence continues at coordinate 27,499,544 of NW_028277166.1, forward strand.
ACGACCGTATTAATATTCTGACCCGAAAAATACGAACCTTATTTAAATAGTACATATATAAAGTATAGAAGAAAATGTACACAAGTTATTTTTGTTTTGCAAACACAAACATTTTTTGCTTTGCAGTATATTTTTATACTCGATTCTATTTTAAAAATAATTTATAATGCGATATTCATATTTTAGAGTGTAAATAAAAAATCATATCTTATAAGTTGAGGTCAACAGTAATGAAATCTTTATTGAATTTAGTCAATTGTATTTTTTTAGATATCTATATAAATAAATAATTCCATGTTCTATGATTTACTGAATTAATGAAAATATTATAATATGGAAAAATATGCTAATAATATTGACTTTACTGTGAGAATACAAATGATAAAAAAAATCTTATTTTTCAACACCTTTTCTTAGAATTTGTTTAACTTTGAATTTTTTCCAATTTTTTAGTCAGTAATCGAATGATTTGATAATGAATAACTAGTTATTAACCCTTTGTACTCGTAATCGTTTTCGTACTAGGTATGTCGCCAGCTTGGGAAAAATCAAATCCGAACAAATACTTGTATTTCTCTAAATTACATTTTAATTTTTTTGGTTCTCTTAAGTACCACTGGTTGACAATTCATAACAATAAATTAACACAAGAGGGCGACGACCCATTTAAAAATATTTTTGGGACAAAAAATGTTTTAACAAATAAATAAATATACACAAATAACAAAGACATGCCGCTCAGTTTTAGATATATCTACCTGCGAAAGAAAGCTTACATCGCTTGCAGAAATTGTACCGTTTTATAATAATTAAAAAATCCACAATGTATATCTATGTTTATATAAATTGATGTTAGGTATATTTTTAAAAACTAAAATACGCCCCATTGAAGGTCAAATGAAAGTTATTGTCATGTTATTTTATATATTTCTTAATTAAAAAGGGACAAAACTTTTAATGAGTAGCTTTATGGTACATATTTGTTTGTGATTTTATATATTCAAGCTAATAATGCTTAAATAGCATATTTGTATATAAAAATAAACAAAGTGATGCATGAAAAGGGGCACTACGTTTAATAATATGTGGGATGTTGATTTATTATAAATTAAAGGAAAATGGAAAAATATTACTTTTTAAGTTTTCTTAGATCCCCAAGTTATATTATTATACCAACTCATCAGTGTAAAACAATTGAAAATAATCAATAGGTTGTATACGGTACCGTTTCTTTGTCGCTATTATTTAAATTGCCTGTATTCCACATTCGATTCAAGGCAACAGGCCTAATTTCGACGTTACTTTCTTTACTATCATCATTGGAAGATGAAAAATCAAACATGAAACCTTCCCCATCATTATCATTACAAAACATATCATTACAATCACTATATTCAGCGATAGCATTGTTTTTATAACAATAAAATTAAAAAAAAAATTTCACAATAAAATTTAAAATAATGAAAAAATAAGTAATTAAAACAAAATTATCAATCACTATAGTCTTACTTGGACACAACTTATGGACACCCGAGACACTGTCTAAAACACAATAGGCAATAAAAACGTCTCCGATGCCTGTACCGAAGGACGATTGCCAATTATTGCCTTCGGGAGAAAGCTACGGCACATCTGCCTTTAAATTTAGTCATCAAAAAACCCCGACTTATCGCGATAAATGAGCTCTCCCTGGCTTGATTCAAGTAAAAATGATATTTTTTTGATAAGATATGCTTCTTGAAACTCTTGTCCACAACACTGCAAAAACGCCATTCAAAACATCCACAGGAAGTACCCAAAAATCGACGTTATATTTCATTAATTGACATGGTGCGTCCCACGCACCTTACGAGCGGAAAGGGTTAAGGATAATTTTATTTTGTTTGTATCATCAATGATTTAAAACTAAAATTTTTGGATGCTTTGTAACTTAGAGTTATGAAGCTGTATTACTCATTTTTTGAATGACTCTTTTTCACTATAGTCCAGTCAAATAAGGGTTTAACCTCGGAATGAAAGATAACAAGCTGAAATTTTGCACAGACCTTTGTTTTGGCGTTCTTAAGATAGGGTGAAAAGTCTCATAAGATATCGTGTCTGCTAATCAAGATATTAAAGGTCAAAGGTCATAAAAATCGTTTTTTTGCAAATATCTCGCCTTTTTTGCGTCGCATGTCATTAAATGTTTAACAAAACTTATAGAAAATAAAATTTTCTACAAGTTTGTTATAATTTATTTCTTCGTATGGTTAATGGTTTTCGAGATATAGCACGGGGAGTGGGAAGCGCACATCCGTTTATAGGATAACGCTATGTAAGCTACGGAGCCAGAGTTACCTGTACATTCTTCCACAGTTTCGTAGAAAACATCGCAAATTGTTATCTGCTGAATGAATCTGCTAAAGCATTATAACTTTCAATCTCCATATCTTCAAAAATCATCATCGATAATGCAAAAAGTAAAACGTATGGCCTCTGATACTTCTTGCAAAAGCGGGACCATCCAACATTTTGTCGACAGAATTCGATGCATAAATTGTACTGAGAGCTTCCTTGATTCCGCTTCCATTCATTATATACCCTATGCATCCAATAAAAGACATAAGCATATGAAAGCCTCCTAGTTTCACAATTACTCTGGACAAGTCTGAGCTAGCATCTGAAGCTGATACGATTTCACGTACTTTTATGTACAACGGATGATCAAAAGTTATTAAGCATGTTCTTTGTTCATGTTTCTTGGCAGTGTTTATAGCACACTGTAATGTAGTGTAAATTGTGTACATATTACTCACAGGATGATGAATAAAAGTAAGAAACAGAATTTGAGAAGTTACAAAGTTCTCATTGTTTTTTGTAAGTTGTTCAATAAATCCATTCCACCCTGGCAACGGTGAGATATTTTTCCACTTTCCGTACTTCCACAACAAATCAAATACATTAAATATTTGTTCGGTTAGTTCTTCTACATCATTAAAATTTTGAACTTGAATCTCTTGCTCAATCCGGGTACGACATGATTTTCATACACTAGAAGGGGTATATGTGATAGTGCTGCTAACTCCTTTGCACTTGGTTTTGTTGTAAATTTCTTTATGCGGTCATCAGATATAACTTCAGATTTTGGAGTTATTATTTTTATCATTCCCATTATATGAACAGTATTATAGCCATCAAGAGTATAAATATTTTTCTGCATTATCTGCTGCATACTGTACTAAGGCACTTGACTATGATGGTTGATTACGAGGCTGTGGGTGATAAACAGCTGAAATTTAACATTTTACAGTATCACTATATGAAGCGAAAAAACCTAAACTTGACAAAACATCCAAAAGTCTTTTTGGATGTTTGGCCTATCTGTATTTTTTCTATGAAGAAATACAGATAGGCCTATTAATAACTGCGAAGAAAAGGACCTTTTTCGTATGGAAGTCATTATAGCATGACTTATAGCTGTGTATTTCGTTTTAAAATGCCCCGTCTTTCCTTTTCTGTTCTTTATCATAACTTCTTGCAGAAAATGTAATAAAGTTTTCGGAATTTCTTCATTAATATTTTACTCGGGGGCAGATAAGACTTGGTCTCAACAACAGAAGATCGAATATCTTCTCTAATAATCGCCGCAGCAGCTTCCACTACGCGCAAGTGTTCTTCTTCCGAAGTGCCTTTTTTATTTTCATACCAAGCTATGGATAAAACTTAAGCTTGAGCATCGCGAAAAGAAAAAATAGGGAAGGATCCAATCTTCGTTATAACTATCAGTTAAATATTTTTCTCTTAATTTGGATATGATCTTCTTATCATCTGGTACATACTCCGTAAGGACATCTCTCAACTCTTTCAATTTTTTCGCACAAATTTCTTGTCGAGCAATATTTCATTTTTAATTCCTAATAATACAATGAAGAAAGTAATAAAATTATGGTTCAAACGTCTTGCCGAGACCACTTTTTTCATGATTGTTTACTTTTTCAAAGCTTATACCAAGTTAAGCAGGTAGAAATACTCGCTGGATTCTATAAACGGATGTACGCCTCCCACTCTTCGCGCTATTTCTCAAAAACGGTTAATGATACAAAACAAATATTATAACTAAACTTGTAGATAATTTTATGCTTTACAAGTTTTGTGAAGCATCTAATGACGTGCAACGCATAAAACGCGAGATATTTGCAAAAAAAAACAAATTTTGTGACCTTTGACCTTTGATATCTTGATTAGCAGACACGATATTTTATGAGACTTTTCACCCTGTCCTTAGAACATCAAAACGAAGGTCTGTGCAAAATTTCAGCTTGGTATCTTTCATTCCGAGGTTTAGCCTTTATTTCGCCTTATTTGACTGGACTACTATAGATATTCACTTAATACGTATAAATCGACTAGAACGCCACTGTCCAGGCAGTGGCTGTAAAATGGAGTTAAATGCAGCTTTGGGTCTTTTTAATGAATTGCTGATTATTTATATTTATTTGTAAATAAAATTGTATTTTATTTCTTTAGCGCAAAAGATATCGCCAGCCGGCAAAGCCAAAGTCCAGTTGCAGGTGGTGCTGCACGACGGGACTAGCTCCACGTTCCATTTTGTTAATGCGGCAGGCGTGGAAGCACAATCGGAAGACAGGGACCGAGTCAAGAACCAATTACAGAATTTATTACCTCAATTTAAGCGCCAAGTCAATAGAGAGCTGGAAGAAAAGTTCAAGTAAATAAACTCAAATAGTAATCATAACATATATGTCATTCATGAAATAATTAATTTATATGTTGTTTCAGTTTATTATATAATAATCCTACTTTGAAATACCTATATGAAGATTTAGTCATAACGAAAGTGCTAAACAGCGAGGAATATTGGAACACACCGACCATAAAGCAATACACCGAGAGTCAGGCTGAGAAACAAGAAATCGGTATGTTTTAATTATAAGTTTATTAATAAATAAATTAATAATTTTATTATAATAATATAATTAATACTAATTTTTTAATAACTTATAATTTTTACATTCCAGGTGTTTCTGGTGCTTTTCTGGCTGATATCAAACCGCAGACGGATGGATGCAACGGTCTCAAATATAATCTCACGCAAGACATCATCGACGCTGTTTTTAAAACATATCCGGCAGTTCACAAAAAGCATCGAGATTATGTTCCGAACAAAATGTCTGAGGCAGATTTTTGGACCAAGTTTTTCCAATCTCATTACTTTCATAGGTATTTTTTTTAATAATGTGAAGATTCTTATCTATATGTAATGTAAGTGTGTACAGTAATTAATACTTGTCTTTAGGGATCGCATCACAACTGTGAGTAAAGATCTCTTCACAGAATGTGGGAGAATGGACGATATCAAATTAGGCGAAGCGATGGCCAAGGGTCCGGACGATCCTCTTCTGGAAATGGCTAAATGGGCCGAACCGGATCCTCTGGGCGATGAACCTCCGCCATATCCTGCCGATTCGACGTCTGTTCCACGCAGCATGATCAAGAGATTCAATCAACATTCTATAATGGTGATTTTTATAGATTCAAACGCTTTTGTGTGCTATCATTTAAATTAATATCTCACATCACTAATTTAGGTATTGAACGCTGCTGATAACATTATCAAACCAACACCGGAACCGGCGGGAGAAAACAATAAAAACGATAAAAAGTCAGAGATGAACGGAAACGTGATTGTGTCACCAGAGAAAAAAGAAGAAGATAAAATTGCACCACCGACTAAAAGGCAGAGGATTATGAATAAAATATCATATGAAGATCTGAAAGAAGACGAAGATGTTGAAGGAATGCAACAATTAGAATTGTCCAAGGTGTGTTATCTTTGGATTTAAGAATGTGTATTTATGAATAGAAATGCTACAATTTTTATACCTATATTTATTTATAGATTGAAAGATATTTGCACGGACCCACGAATAGTGATTATGCCGATTCGTACTCGAATACTGGAAATCAAAGATCAACAGCTAGAACGGTTCGATCGCTCATATTATCTTGGACCGGCGGCCACGGAAACGTGAGACCACTTCAACCGTCTGCTCCTGCTGCTGTTGGAGTTTTAGGAGAGCTGAGTCCTGGCGGAGCGCTAATGAGGCATCATCACACTCATTCTTTAGCTCGTAAGTTCTTTATATATATATATAATACTTTTCAAGATGGTAGACAATCCGAGGCTTAATCATCATTATGTTATTATTGTTCCTCAGAATTGGTTCCTGCTGATGTTGAAGCCGAAGTTAGAAGATTATATTTGGGAGGAGGTGAATTGCTAAAAGTGTTTTGGCAGTGTTTCCAGTCGACCCGTAATAGTATACCAGATCCTGAGAAGGTGTCTAAGGCTCACGAAGCTCTGCAGCGGTATAAGCTCGCTCGGCTGAAGCCATTTGAGGTAATATTACAAATTTAATCAAAAGCTATATAATTTACATAATGAGTTGTATGTTATTTTAGGATCGTATGGTGAGGGAATTATCGCCTTTGGCGCACTCCTTGACGAAACACTTCACGCAGCTTCTCCAAGCGGCGACTGACAAGTTCAACATGTGGCAGTCGCGACAAGCCAAAATAAGGTAGTGCTAAGCGAGAGCGAAACATTTAAGTCTGATATGATGGATGATTGGTCGGCGATCGTGAAGCTGTCAATTGTTACCTTGTGCGAGCGTTTGCAAAAACCAAAAAAGGCTGAGTCGTTCAGTTAAACTGAATAATGCAAAATCACTGATATGTTAATATGAATATTATTATGAAATATCACTATTTTTATTTAAATTTATTGAATGTGATACTGTCAACTTTTTCTACAACTAACGTATACCAAATCGCCAAAAAGATTTTAAACAATGTGTTTATGTTCCTTGTGTTATAACTTCTCTTTTTTGCGTTAATGTCTCACTCGTACTTTTCCATGTGTATTTGAATAGTCGTTGTTTAGTAGTATTGTACAGTTTTTATGTGTAAATGTGTCGATTTGGCGAAAATTATTAATGTAATCTCCAAAAGTGGTTCAATAAAATAGCAATAATCTGTTATTGTTTTTTTTCCTTATGGACGCTCACGCATTATTTAGAAGCCAAAGATGGATTTGGGTTGATTTTCTTTTTGTTGATTTGTGCCTTTATAATTTTTTGTGTGGTGTTGTACTAGATTGTCGATTGTATACTGAAAGAGATTACGAGTGAGAAATATCCGATGTAAGTGCCTTGTCGAGAGAGCGGCATACAATCGATGGTTTTGTATATCAGAAACGTAAAGAAGGCTGTCGGTCGTTATGGCTGTATAGGTGAGATGAAAGAATTTTTTGCATTTCCGCATATATACACTAACATATTGTTTTTAAATTTAGTTTGTAATAGAAGTTATTTTAATTGTAAGTAGAATCTCCATATTTTCATAATAAATTATAAAAAAAATATATTATCTTTTAATTAAAAATTAAGTAATTTTATAAGTAAGTCCAAATTCCTTTTTTTTGTAAGTGACACATTGATTATAAAAAGACGTTTAAGTAAGATGTGACTATGTGGAAGGTTCTACTAGAAACGGAAATAGTTGATCTGAAAAAAGTCAAAAAGGGTGTACAAGTCTTACCTATTATATTCAACATCTATGGCGAATACCTCGTGATAACTGATATGGTTGGCTTGAGTCAAGAAATATGCACAATACTACTACCATTTTATAAATGATTATTAGAAATAGGCAGATCTTAGTTGGAACTTATAGTTGATAGATACACAATCTTCCGGATCTAGAGGCTGCCAATGAGTTTGTATATATTGGGTCATTCATTGGTGAATTTAAATTGAAAGTTAGATCTATTAGCACCTAATGCGCCTCACCTTTGCGTGAAAAAACACGTATAGCTGGCATATGTGCGCGTGATCGAAAAAAGTGCCGAATAATCGCAATTTTCAAACTCATATTACTCAAACTACGCTATTGATAATAAATTATAAAAATTGGTGTGGTCACCAAATACAATATCAATGAGAACTTTTCAGTCGTAGATATTCAATTTATGCAAAATTTTTGTAGGCTTTTGCAAAATGCGATAAGGCGTAAAATGAAACGGAATACGAACACATCTGTGACTATCCTAAAATTTGTCAGCATCGATTCCAAATGATTTAGGATGATATTCGAAAAGATTTTTTTAACAAAATTTCGAACCACCAATTATTTAATTTTATATGGAGAGAATTATAATAACTACATCTGTTAGAAGAATATACTATCTAAAATATAATTAATCCCTTTGGTACCCTAAAATATTCGATGATGTTAAAGATCGAGTTAATTGTATTAATCGGATTCCGGCGCTTTAAGTGCTAGAATGATTAAAAATGCATACGTGGAGATAAATTATTTAAAAAAGCAGAGACAAAGAGTCGGTGATTTTGAGATATATTGTTCAAAAAATGCTTCAAATATCTTGAAGTCATTGGAAGAGTTCCAGATCAAAGATAAACTGTTGAAAGTATAGTAGTGTACGATACAGATATTAATTAAATAAACGGTAGGTTAGGACACAAAATAAGTAACTGTTTTCTTGTGTGTCTGATATATAAGACATTTCAAATTGTCTCGTAGGACACAAGCAAACTTGCCCTACCCTTTACAAAACCAGTATAATCTTTGCTAAGGTTGGATCATGAATAATTATCAACTTGTATTTTCGCATAACTACACTAGTAAACAAAGTTCAAAGGAATTCTGGCCCACGACATTTAAATCAGTTCTTATGTAAAATCGTGCGCTGAATGTGAAAATTAAAGGACAGTTTTCGAGATATTGCTAAATTTTCGTATTTTTCGTTCAGAAAAAAAGCAAATTTTTTTTGTAGTTAGCTAATTGCAAAGTATTTTATATCAAATTAAAAGTAATTAAAATTCCTATCAATCATCTGCACAACACTTTTTTCAATCAGAATATTGGTTTAGATACTATTTATGAATTTATCGACAATGTTGGATTATTTTTAGCAAAATTTAAGAATTTTTTTAATTGTACTGTGAAATACACAAAAATTTAGTCTCGGTTTCTTTATTGGAAATTGAAACCCAATATACATATAACTAAAAAAATAAGCGTCTTTTTATCAAAATCGGTGAGAAAATATAATTATAAGCATTTGAGTAAAAATACAGAAATTAAATTTTTACCCATTTTCATGCTCTCTTCACTTATTTACGTAAATTTCAAATGGTATTAAAAAACTACTTAAGTTAAGTGATGTCATTTAGAGGGGGGGGGGGACATTTGCCCCCCCCTTGAATTTGGTCAGAAAAATGCATGTAATTTAATGAAATACTATGAATTTGAATGAAATAGAAATATTAAAAAAAATGAACATTGACTGGCCAATATGCCTCCTCCCCCAGAAATAGCTGAAATGACGTTCCTGATTCAAAACCAAAAATTATCAGGTTATTCCTCAAAGAAAATCTAAAAAAAGGCTCGAATCTATTCCAGAAATATTTTTTAAATATATAATTTCAGTGAAATTATATCGGAATACATTTTCATTGCTGGAAATATAATCGCAGTGGAAACTCTCAGTACGAGCGTTCCCACTGCAACGGCGCCGACACGATTTTATTGCTTTTGACGTGAATTTTTGACTTCTGGGAAGTGATAATTGTTTTTTGCGCCCTCATAATAATCAAAATTCGGTTTAGATACTTCATTAGATTCTCACTTATTGTAATTCGTAATATTGTTATTAAAATATGAACGTTAGATAACCAAGCGTTTTCACTGAAAATGCGATTTTGATAAACAGACGCTTATTTTCTAAATAATAAATTGGGTTTCAACATCCAATAAAGAAACCAGGACTAATATTTTTTTGTGTGATTAACAGAACAATAATTTTTTTTCTAAAATATTACTACAATAGATTATTTCACAAGTCTTAACTGATAATTTGATTGGAAAGTGTTGTATTGACCATTGATAGGAAATTCAATTACCCTTAATTTTATATAATATAATTTGCATTCGGCTAATTAAAACTGTGGATATTTTAAATTATGTAGAAACACTTTTTTTATGATGAAAAATATGGAAATTTAGCAATATCTCGAAAATTGATTCAGTGCGCGACTTTACATATTAAACGACGTGGGTCAAAATCACTATACTAAAAAACTGAAAGTAAAAATCTGTATGAAAAGGCACAAAGACTATTTCATTTAAAACATATAATTCAATGTGCAGATTCCTCACCGTCCCTTTTACAGTTGTAGTAGGCCGAAGGACGGAGTTCCGTTTTCATAAACTAAGTCAATATTTTCTAGACATTACACTTGTTGAGCAAGGAAACGATTGGAAAGTTTAAAGGAAGTTGAGGACAATGACAAAAAAAAGGTGTTTTAAATGAGTACAAAATTTTCAATATTACACTAACATTTATTCAAATAACACACAACTCCACCTTAAGAACCATAATAGTATTATTGTCAGCACTTTACACGACAATTGTCACTTTCGTTCCAAATTAAAAAACGTACGCAGTTAACGTCTGTAAACTTTTTTTACCCAAAAATTGATCCTTCGAGGCTTCTTGAATCATCGAAACGTTTAAAAGTGATAATCGATTCCATAACGGCGACAACGCCTTAATACTGTGTTCAATCACAAGTTATAACATAATAATTGATTCTTTGGTATATTCCGTCATGAAATCGAATTACGTACACTAACGAATATATCACATCACGATATGGTAGCTCACATTAAATAAAAAAAAATAACACGAAGGACTCGAAATCGACGTTAAGGCCATGCAAGGATATTCACATCCTTCAAAACTTTATCTTACTCGGAACAACCCTATATACTAATTGTATAATTTATATTCTGGCAACGATTAATGATAACTAGATTTATCGTATGCGTTTCATTCATTATTATCAATCAAAGCATACACATTCGATAAGATGGCGTTTTTTATATAATAATAATAATAATAATAATCAAAATCATGAAAATAACAGGAACATTCCTTCCGTTGACTCACATACCACAATTATATTTATATAACGTATTATAGTTCGCACGTGAGTGCACGCGTAACTCAAAAATAAGCTGTCTTTAACATTTTTATATAACAATCCATCGAAAATATATTATAGATTGATAGGCTAGTTGTGTAATGGATAACATGTTCTATCTACTACTTAATAGTAACAATAATTGATCTTAGTTTTCCGACTTGTGGAAAAAATTTGTCATCATCGTATCTTTATAAATACGCACATAAAAAACATGGACATTTATCACACATTTAAAAATGTATAAATTAACCTTTTTCTTTGTTTTAAATAATACAGACTGAATTCACTATCACGCGCAGTCAAATAATACTCACATATGACTATCTACATAGTTTTTCAATAAGATTTGACTATGCGGCATGAGCTGAACTTGAATCTGTATTGAACATTTAAATATACAGCTTGTATTTACTTTCATAGCAAAAAAGTCCAATTTGATGCAGTCAAAACATTATAAAAATAATCCTGTTTGACTTTTTGACAGTCAGATATTATACAGTCAAATAATTTTGAGTAAGTAATCAGATATGGTTTTTGTCAGTTACATCAAAACTGATTCTAAACGCGACAGCGAATCTAGTCTGTATTGAGATGATGTTGACTCACATTTCGTGTAATATAAAATGTATCGTCGCGGATGTTTCACATCCATTGAACGCTAATAATATCATTGAGAATACAACAAAAAAAATACTAAATCACATTGAACAGTTCGATTAGAAGACATAAAAAGTCGATCTTGTATACCACCATTGAGTATTATCGTCTATTAAATAACTAACTAAAAATTATCAAAAAAATTCACTACCATCATTGACGGTATGATGATCTAAACAACTCGCAGTTATGCGTATAACTCTTGAGGACCGAACCGAACCTCCTTGTCCGTGACGTTGGATAAAAAAAAAACAAATTAATTTAAAGCTAACTAAGCCCACAGTGGCGGATAAACGACTGGTTTGCTCCGTCGTCGTCATCAAATGCAAATAATACGTAAATTTTCAGTTCACAGCCCACTTACAGATGGTACTGCATCATTTACATGAGATATGATAGCAGATGGAACTTAAGCACAGTGGAATATCATGTCGGCTTTTTTGTTTTAGTTTTAAAAAAATAATAATTGAGAAATAACAATCTAGACAGGCACGTAGTCGCCCTTCGGTTTGTAGAACCATTGGCCTGTGAAGAGACGGCGGAAGAGCTCCTTCCGTAGGAGCCGCTTCTCCTTCTTGACCTTCTTCAGCACGCCTTTGTTCTCGTGAGCGCGACGGGACAGATATGGCAGCACCTCGTGAACAGGACCGTAAGGAATATATTTATAAGCAGAGTATCCGGCTTGCCCTGAAATCATTGTTAATTAGAAACTATTCATATACATATAACTTAATATAAAAAAATCATACCAAGAGGGAAAGTGATGTAATCGCACATTCCGAGAAGCTGTCCAAAGCAGATCACCTTATCGTCGGGCTTGATACCAATTTCCTTCATCTTCTCAATAGCAAAACGAACCGTATTCTCATTATGAGATGCCACCATGATACCGATCTTTTTACCAGCACCTTGATCGTTCAAAAGCTATTGGAAGAAAAGATTCATTATTGTTAAGTTTATGGTAATTCTATCTAAAATGTATGATACAAAACATGATTTTTTAAAACGTCCAAAGTTCACAGATAAGATAGGAATAAATATAAAAATTATGAGTTGTGAGTTCCATTAACCCTTTGTAGTCCAGTTTTTTTAATAGGTGTTACCGCAAGTCTAAGCCATTTTGAATGAATATATTTAATTAAATAATTTAATGATAATTAAATATAATAAAAAGAAAAATCTATTTATTCTATATATTTTTAACCAATTCTAATTTCATTTTCTTAAACCAATTAAGTGTTCATCTTTATAGAAAGCTGATCAAAAAGTACTGTAAATTTAGCGCAGTATTACAAGGAGATTAATTACTTATTTTACAATTTACCTTAATGCGCCTTAAACATTCAGTCAAACACTTATGATAGGAGGCAGTGGTAGCTTCATAATTCGGACAAATTGGATCTTCGTATCCAAGAGCAGCTGCTCTAGCTCTTTCCTATATTCATACAAAAATATCAATATCTAATAATTCATATCATCATATTCCATTCAAGATTTGATTAAATACCAATTCGATATAAGCACCCCTCACGAGTTTAGCTCCAAAGTAAAAACCTTGACGTTCGGCCTGTTCCAAATCAGTGGTCAGCTCATCGTAAGACTCTTTCAAATACGTCTGGTATGTATTGAACACAATGGCTTTTTCCTGAAAATAAAATTATTTTAATCAATTGTGTCAAATACTTGATCAATAGCTCTGAATAGACTTACTTTATTATACTTTCGCATCAGTTCTAGCGTCATTCGAGAGATAGCCGGTTGGAAATAGGTGTGTTCAGCGTCCACCATGACGCGAACTTCCATTTCTTCAGCAGCCTAAAAGTCAGACATTATTAGTCTAGTGTATGAATATTTTTGATGGATGTAAAATATGAATACTTCTACCTGAACGACATTGTTTAATCTACGTATCATATTCCTAAACATCTCTTCTTCTTTTGGTGGCAAGTGACTAATGAGGCGACGCATCTGTCCAGTCTTGGGGTCTGGCACTCGCAACGTTTCCGATAATGCGTGATTTTCGTCCATGATACCGGACCAAGGGAACAGGTGGAGAATACTAAAAAATATTAATTTATTAAAATATTGTAAATTGGGTATTAGTTTATTAAAATACTAAAAACTGTATGTATACAGTGGAACAAAAAAATACTTTTAGTTAAAGTGCCCTAATTCCAAAATATAATAAAGTCTTAGTGTTCCAAAAATCACAATCTCTTTCGCCTATGTTTTTATAGCTCAGAAGGATAGCAAAATCTCAATTTAATGAAACATTTCCTATAGTGAAACATTAATAAATATTCTGAACTTCTATAATCATATTTAACCCTTATGTAGCCGAAGTCTAAAACATTGGATTTTGCTCCTTTAGCGAGAATTGATATATAAATCATCATTGAGTAAAGAATAAAGGATACCTTTTTGAAGGGTTGTATGGGAAAATAACATTTTTTTCTATGTATGTATATACACATATATCGGGCGCGGGCGGTGAGATACTTTCCCTCTCGATTGCTCGCATGTTATGCGGACTGCATGTCCTTATCTCTCACTCACCAGAGAGGGAAAGAACCTCACCGCCCTCGCTTGATATATATGTATATAAAAATATTTTTTATTATTTGGTATTCTATAGATTTTTATATAGTAATTCCAAAAGGCTCGTCAAATAAAAGGTTAAAAAGTGACAATTTAGTTGTCTTTTTCATTGTGGCGACCATTTGTAACACCAAACCACTTCTCGAAACGAGATAAAAATATTGCTTCTCCGATATAATGACTTATTGATTAAAATTTTAGTGAGTTATTCCAAAAGGTTTGGCAATCAAAGGGTTAATTCACGAAGACAAGATTAAAAAATTATACGATTTTTTAAATTTTGATTAATTCATTGAGATCTAGAATACTGAAAAGATCTGGGAAAATATTACCTCGTAGTTATTATTTTTAAGTGGCAACAAATTAAATGGTCAGAATTTAAATCAACTGTGAGTCGGAATAAAAATGAAATCTGTCAGAATTTTATCACCAGCTTGGTCATAATTATATTATTCAGGGTCAGAATAAATATTAAATGGTTAGAATAAAAATATAGGACGATCGTGTGAATTAAAAAATATTTTAACATTTATAAATATAAATGGGCAATAAATTATTTATTTTAGAAATATCTTATAAATTGTTGAACAGGTAAGGTGCGAGCGAGCGGTAGCGAGCGCGCGTTGATCAGAAAGTGAACACCCCATGAATAACTCTCAACGAATCTATTTAATTGTATGTAAGATGCGAAAGTATTCAGAGCGACGAACAAAGCGGGAATAACGACAGAGCGGTGGCGGACGCTTATTGTGTTGATATATGACAATGTTGCGAGCGCAAAAAAACAAGTTGGCCCTAAAACACCTCGATAATGATTATGATAATAAACTGCCGACATGCGAATGACAGATCGACCAGTTGTACAAATCTTCAGTATTACAGCAATAACTATTGCTAACTGAAAAAAAATATTCTGATCATCTGTCAAAATAATTCTTATCATTTATTAGTTCTAACCATTTAATATAAATTCTGACCATCTAATATTTATTTTGGCCACTTATATTCTGACCTTTTCATTTAAATTTTGACCCATGCAATATAAATTCTGACCTGCAAAAAAGTATTTTTAAATAATACTACGTTAAAAAGCTATTTTATTTTAATTTTATATTTGGAAACAATAGTCCAACGTTAATCTGAAACCGTTACTTTGTGGCGCAAAATTTCTGTATTCCATAAATTGAAATCAGAAGAATTGTACCGTTTTAATTATATCATAGATTATCTTTGTTCCACTGTATATCAATCAAGGCAAAACACTGTTAGTATCATGTACAAAATGCGACTAATCATTTGAAACATATCACCGAACAATGATCTATTATTTACATCTAAATCTACACAAAAAACTATGGTTTTTTACTATGGTTTATAAAGATAGATATAGATCGTTATTTGGTATCATTTTACATATCAATTTTATGGTTTTGCATAAGCATAATTTATAGTATATATAATAATTATATACATCTTTACATCCTCATTTATGATGGTCGATTTATAATGACAACTAAGCGAGAGTCTAGCATCTGATCTGTACAACCAAGCGTTTTAGAACAGTTATGAAGTCTCGGTTATCGATTTGGATTGGAATGATTCGTGTTTGTATTGGGGTTGTGCGAATGTGATACTAAGCCGTCAGCGAGGAGCGGTCGTCAACGAAGCCCATTTCACAAATTTACTGGTCTTACGAATTGTCTTCCACACCCAACAGACGCGCCCACGGGAACAAGTGCAGCACACTGCAAACAATCACACACCTCAAACTCGCTATCGGTTCTCGGCACATCAGCACATTTGTTCAAACACAATCTGAAGTGAGAATTTACAAGTTTACACATGAAATTTTCAGAGCACAAATCAAAGTCTGCGCTGCCCGATTCGTATTATTCATCGTCTATAATTAGCAACATTTGTGGACCGAGAGATTCCGATCTTTGCGTTACATTAATGTGATAAGATTTACCCTCGCTTATCGCTGGTGATGTTGTTTAAGAAACTTTTCACTTCGGGCGTGTCTCCCATAACTCCGAAGTACTTTTGGAGATCTTCGATGGTCTTGTGATGGGTCAATACGTTTCCCTTGCCACCGGCCAAGTCTTGCATGTAGTTACGGGCTTGGGTGATAACCTCGGATAATTGTAACTGAAAAATACAATAAAATATTATATTAGCAAATATATACATAGATTACTTTATAATAAAAAAATCACGTATTATGGTAAATGTGAACTCAAGGTAAAAAGTAGAATTGCAATGTTTCAAAGCTGTAGAAGATATTCCAGCATTCATAGTATCGGAATATAAGTACTTAAAAAACTTCTTCAGACATTGGTATATGCTTAAGCTGTAACAACTTTTCCTCTACAATATATTAGATGCATAGTCATTGGGAACATCGAAGAAAGAAGAGTAAAAAAAAGATTACATCTAAGATAGATGGAACATATAAAAGAAGAATTGGATAATACAAACGGTAACTGTGGGTCAAAATCCTCACGAGAAGTAAATTAAATTTATCTGACTTTTATAATTTTCCAGAAATATTTCTATATTGACACCAAATTTTTATGTTATATAAAATTTAATTTCTTTATTTTTCTTCTATATAATCTCACACCTATTGATCGATTTCCCATAATTTAAAATTTTGCATAGTTACTCATTAGGACCCTGCCTAAAACATAAGTACACTTATTATATGAATGTATAAATTATATTGAATGCCATCTGGATTCTAAGGAAAATATAGCTATCCACCATATCTCATATTACTTCCTATATAAACGTGAATTATATTGAATGCCATTCTATCCAATTTCTGCTCATTTTGAGTGAATGATGATGCAAGAAATGTTGTTATAAAAAATCTCACCAAAAGTTGGGGTCTTCCGAGAGCCGTTACTTTGATGGCCATGATTCCAGTACCAAAAGTAGCTCCTAAAATCACAAAAAAAATCGTTAAAATTACTCGAAAAAATCCAATACATATCAGAACATTTTTACCTTCAATTTTACTATTTGGACCATCTAACGCTGTGTTAGATGAGGATAAGTAATATGATGGAGTTGTTGTATAGGATGGGATAAGTCCGATTAGATGTAATAAAAACGCAAATATTAGTACAAGCGAAAGGATAAAGAGAACTTTTTTTTTCAACGACAAGGAACAAAATTTTAATAATGTAAAGTCGAACCTGCTACCGACTCTAGACAGCGTATGAATATCTCGGTGTTCTTCTCGCAAGTGGCTTCGTTCAGGTAAAAGTACGTGCGGGCAGATTGTACCTTGTACCTTCGATCGGCGAAGGATTTGTTCACTTGGAACTGGGGTAGAGATTCTCCGGTTTTCACTCCGGATTCGGACAAGGATGAGCTGGAATTATTATTGAAAACACATTAGAATAATTATAAATAAAAATTGTATTAAAATTTAAAGAGAGTGAAGCAGAGGTAAATTACATGCAAGGGGGAAAGATGATATCATTAAAATAGTATTTTATATATCAGTGTCATTTTAAAGAACATTAAACACATGATTTAATTATCATTACTCCGCAAACTATATTTACTTTAAGGAAAATGATTAATTTTTTGTTTTTGCTCTCAAAAATAATCATTTAAATATGATGTATGAGACCTTGTAGCGAGAATTTTTTTATGATTTTTCCTCAAAAGCCATTGTTATCACTATTAATTATAACTATTTAACATTGTACAAGTTCTTATGTACAGGGATGTCATTTTAGCTTTATCCAGGAGAGCAAAAGTAGGCCAGTCAGTGGTCGTTTTTTTATACTTCTATTTCATTAATAAATCTAATTATAATATTAAATTTAATTAGTACATCTACTTTCGCGACGACATGAATTTAATTAATGTTTAGATTTGATTTATAAATACAGAATATTCAATTGTATTATTGCTGTGAAAAACGAGTTGTAAATTTGATATATATGTATAATAAAAATATGTTTATATGCAAGAATTATTACATTTTTATTTAATTTAGATATTATGCCACGCAACAGGAATGTTTTTATTTATTTAAGGGAGATGCAATATTAGATCTCACTAATGTTTGCTAAAAAATAAGGGTAATTCAAAGTGTCTTTGGAAAATTTTTTTAGAATTCAGACATTGCAACTAGAAAAGCCATCGGAAAATTGGACACATGGCAATCTGATAGAATGAGATGATTCCTATTTATTTCTTAGAAAAAAATAAACCATAAGCTGGGTAACGCAGTAGTATCATTCAACTTGTGTACAGTGAAAGTATATGTACCCGACTCGTGTTTGCGAAAACATGCTCGAATATTTATTACTCATTTTTGGCATGCGCTGCTTTACAGTATATAAAAATCGTTGAACTCACCTGACTTCTCTATTCTCAGCTTCCTCTTGAGAGATATCCTCTTCGGCGGAATAGTCAAGAATTGGTTTCACGCCAAAAGATCGTAACCTACAAAAGAAAAGCAAAAAACATTTTTATTATCTTTTCTTAAGAATACATTGACCCAGATATTTTTTGCTATTATTATATTATAAACATTGCGAATTCCGCCAAAGCGTAGCAGGCACATAATTATGGCATTACCATACAAATTATACGCTAAAAGTGGGTTATTGACGTATCGATTTTTTCAACGTCTGGCTCACTTTTTGCCTCCCGTGATCATTATATACCAAAAAACGTACCTTTCGAGACATGGGATGATTCGGTCACGATCCTCTCCGGCCACAAAATGGCCATAAAAAGTCTTCTTCATGAAATACGTGAAGAGCCGCTCGCCCATGATCGCCTTGAAAAAGTTCATCAACTGAAACAAGATAAGAACAAGTTTAAAATGCGGCACTGCAGAGCTGCAGCGACAATAGTTTTTTGAGAACCATCTTCAAAGGTTTGATTGCTACAGTATCTGGAATAGGACTGGCATTTTTTGATTGTATCTGTGTATTAAATAAGGGTTGTTTGTGACACCGACAGCACGTCGCCGCCTTTCAGCACTGGCATGGCTTCGCCGAGATGCTTTTTCTGCGATTGGCATTGAAGCCACAAGGGTTTCAATGTGGATATTCAATGTCTATATATTATATAAAAAGGGGTCGAAGCGATCAAACAACAATGCCCGCATGAAACTGGTATAAAAATGGGAGACCAAAAAAAGATACTATTAATAGAATGTAAATAAGTATTGTTTCAGCGCGGATCTGACGTCAACGAAAACGTAAAATATTTTAATGTTGTAACGTTAAAATGAGCAAGAGATAACTTAATGCATATATGCATTGACAGGCAAGTTTAAAAATATACATAATACATACGCTAGATTGTAGTGTTTAAAATATAGCATTGTAATTCGATATGAAAATATAAGGATATGGAATACGCATATTTATTTTGCAAAGTAAATATTTTTACATATTATTTGTTACTATAAATCTTTCCTTACAATATAAAAGGCGTAAGGCAAAACAACTAAAAGCATAGGTGTAACAATATTTCAGACAAATAAGGAATATCATATTTTTTTCTATTAATTAAAAATGATTTATAATACACGATAATACTTCTAATGTTGTCCATTGTACTTCTACTAAATTTATTAATAATATCGGTATTAAAAGTATAAGTAATACATATATTTTGAATATATATATATGCTTATTTAATGCTATTCAATCTTAATACATATTCTCATTATTAAGTACACTTATTAATATTTTAGTTTTTTAAAAAATATATAGAAAAATATTTCACTACGATGTCAAGAATAATAATTACCGTCAATTTAAAAAAATGCTTTTAATTTGATTAAGAAAGCACGAGGTGTATTTGATAAAAAATAAAAAACATATGTATTATAGTTTTAAGCGAAGCTCTTAACAATTTAAAACTATTAATAAGCATAAAGGGCTAGAAAAAATGTATAAGTAATAAATTATATTACTGATTTAACAACTATATTATCTAATCCAACATATAAGCCTTTGTTACTGGGGGGGGGGGGCACCCCGGACGGTACTTGCTTGGGGACGGCATATTCGCGATGGAATAGTCTAGTCTGGTTCTTAACCATGAATAAACTAAAATTTATGTAAATCTACAAATAGCAAGAGCTTAACAATAATCAATTTATTATATTAAGAAATGCTGATTTAATGACCCTGCAAAAAAATGTATGGGGGGGGGGGCGGCGGCAATTTTAAGGATTGCCCCGGGCAGCACATACTTAGACAATAACACTTGAAGAAATAGTCAAATTTATTTATAATAGACACCAATCCAAATATTCGAATACCGAATATATAGCTCTGTATTTTCAACTATCCCTCAATTGTGCGTTTTTTTTGTTTCACGAAATTTATCTTCTTATCTTTAGCTTATTTAGAAGCCGACAAATAAGCAGTCGCAAAAAAAAATATTTTGTAATTGCCGAAATTTCAGAAATCACACATATTTCCGAGTTGATATTATGGTGCTGTGTACTTTTTTAATGGCAGATATTGAATTTTGTATCTCTTTTAACCCTTTAGCGCGCAAATTAATTATTTTGGAATTAAGGGAAAAAAAATTACTTTTTAGAACTTTTATTATATATAAAAAGTAATTTTAATAAAAAAAATAAAAAAAAAGAATTTTTTTTTTGGATTTGAATTTCGAAAATTTTGTCGGTTGATATATTGACCTTTGACCACTTAGGGTGATATTTAAAAAATATATTTATTATATAATGAACGATCAAATACTGGCACACAAATATAATTTATTGTTTGAAATATATTACATATACACATATAAAGAAATATTATTAAAAAATAATTCTTCTAGAGTTTTGTAATGTTTTATTTTGATTTTTGATTTAATAGTGTTTTGGCCTATAGCAAGAACTAAATTTCATATGGTCGATATATCAACGAAAGAGCTTCCTCGACGACATATTGTGATGCTAAGGAAGATTTTATTATGAATGGGTATTGAATTATAGACCGTTATGTCGTCGGTCGATATATCGACCGTTTTCGCCCTTTGCGCGCTAAAGGGTTAAATCAATACAAATAATGTTTAATTATTAACATATTGAGTTGTAGTTGTAATAATACAATCGATTGCTGACAATAAATCTCACAGTAATGAGTCTTTTGGTACCAGAAATAATTAAAATAAAACTTTGCACTTATTTTAAAGTATTAAGCATTTAACGCTCTATTATTTTTGAAATTAAAATATAAAGTAACGATTGTATTTATTTGGTTTAGGAGTAAGTAAAATTTTTGCACATATATTATATTATAAAATTGACGATTTATTGCTATGTTTAATTAACAGTAGCGATTTTTTTTCTTAAGTTTTATTTAATTGCAAGATACGGTGCTAGCGCAATGATTTTTTACTTACAGTGAATATATTTTCTACATTATTTCTGACCTTTCGTCGATAGTTTTTATTCACTTTAAACTGAAGAAACAGAGGATGAGATAAAATATTCTTTGTCTATATAATATATAATATGTATACATATATAGAGAAGCGGTTTTTGGATGCTGCTAAACATTAAGATTAAAAGATGGATAGATTAAGAGGTGGATTTAAAAATAACATAGTCATAAAAGCATTTTTATAGCTACATAACGAAAATGAAAACGGAAAAAATTTGTTAATAATAGTCTGGGTATCGTTCCAAGTGGCTCCAATCCAAAATTTATGAAAGTGTAAGTACACATGTACATACAAATTAGGTAACATTAGTACATATTTTTAATGTCGTCAAGAGTTGTTAAAATACAATGAATTAATATTTGTATTTATGAATTACCGAAAAATCTCGTTGCACAACCTACGATTTTTATTTAATTATTTTTACAATATTAATATATTATGAATATATCGATCAATGGTTTGATTTCTAAATTCGGCAATGAGAATCTGCATAGGCAATTCGCAAATTAATTATCTGCTCATGTACCGTAGCGATTACACTGAACGAACAAATTTACATAAGCCTCCTTATCTGAAATTGGATAGTTGAGATAAACGTTCGAATAATGTACATATTTGCATCCCGAAATTTGTCACGAGTAAAGAATAACTGACAAGTTGTTGAGAAACAAAAGCGTCATTTCAACGTGAAAAAGTGTCGACGTCACACATAATAACGTCACGAGGAATTAAACATTAACCAATAACGAAGATAAGGAAAAAACTCTGAACATAAATTAATTCACAAACCGCTTTCGCGTATTTGATTATGTTATCGGTAAACGGAATCGTGGTAATTGAGTTAATTTGATCGATAGGGGTGTGTAAAAGCGATAAGGAAAATGTGTGTAAACTAATTCGTCATAAGTCGATCGCTTTGAAAGGTAACGCCTATTTATGAAAGTCGAAAGAACAATATTGAAATTTGAACAGCAAACGATTCAAATTTCAATATTGAATCGCTTTGAAAACATAAGTGAAAACAGTTAAAACATGATCTCGATAAAGCGTTTCAAATATCTTTATATATGACAAGGTAAATTGAATTACTAGATCACTACCTATTAGTTTCACGATTAAGTTCTATAATACTGTTTTTTTTTCAATATATGTGGAAGAAAAGTAAAAATAAATATTTTTATATATTGTTTTCCTTATTGACTTTCTAAGAAATAATTGCAATTCAAATACATCCACATATCTAATATTATATTCATTAAATAATATACTATAGAAATATAAAATATTATGATTTAACAAAGCATACATTAATAGCTGTTTTTTCGCTATGGCTTTATTCAAGTGGACGTTTAAGTTGCAGTCAAAACAAATAAATCATAGTTTAAGTCTAATTGTATGCATCGAGCTCAGAAAAAAGCAGTGTCCTAAAAACTAGAATCAACTATTGGCGCATTCAGTGAGCGAATTATATCAGCTGTCCACATTAGTTTTTGGTGGAAGCCGGATCAGCTGACACTTGAGGTCAGTCGACGAGAAGATTATTTTCCGTCGACCGACTAAGTTAAAAATCTTTGTATAAGTTTAAAATGCAGTGAGCAAAACAGTTTTTTGGGAACTTGATTAAAAAAAATGTATAAAAAATCTAAAAAAAAAGTAAAATTTTACCAAGATAAGGATTTAAAATAATGTAAATAACTCGTTACGTAATCTCGGTTACATAAGCGCTCATTATCTCGTGCTTCTCACTCGTAAGAAGACAACCACAGTAACCATATTTTTAAAACGTTTATGATACTGGCTCTTGTATTACGTTATACTTTCGAAATTGATAGCGCAATATAAAAATGTTCTCAATTACTCAGCATCCGGATGGAGTCTGTTTATACATTTATAGCTAAAATTACTCTCGGGAAAGTATATAATATAATACAACGAGGAAAGCTGCGTAAAATTGGACAAATAATTCTCTAAATATTTACGGACAATCAGACATAAAAGAAACTAAACTTTATTTTATTATGATTGTCATATTTTAAATTCACTCAATTATTCAACATATATTTATAATTACAAAAAAATAGACGCAACTTATTTATAGACTTGATTTCAGTCTTGTTTCTCATTATGTACTTATTTACAGGTGTTGATTGCGTTTACCCAGTTTTAACATATATGGCTAACGCTTATTATGTTACAATTCAAAATTTTTTATGATGTGAATAAAATTATTGGAATGGAACTCATATTAATCGAATAAGACAATTTATTTTCTCTACTGTCTTTATATTCCCGATTATTTTGATTCGAATGAACTGTGTTATTTTACTAGTATTAGTCGTAATAATAATCTAGTTTAATAATAATATATACAATCGATCTAAAATATATTGTTTTATTAGCCACAATTGAACAATTAAAAATATTGCTCCATCAATTCGCATGTATGAAGCAATTGTATAATGTAAAGTGACCCGTTGTCCCGCATTTTGCCATATTTCCGAGATGATATTTTTTTCCATGCATACCAACATAGCAAATCTGGTCACTTTTGTATATAATGGCAATTTGGTTTAACCACAACGTTAAACGACTTTATGACAACATAACTAAACGGATCATTTAAGAAGTTGAGGCGAATGAAAGCTTTAAAGGTGGTGCGATAAAAATTGAAACACTAAGCTAGTGTAAATTAGCAGTAATGTGATCGACAGGTGACAGTATAAATAAGGCATGCGACCAGTGGCGCTGCTAGGATATGTGCTGCCCGGGGCGATCCTTAAAATTGCCGTCCCCCATACATTTTTTAAAAGAAAATCTGACCTTCCTAAAAAATTGTAAAATTAAATTTAAATAATTCACAATTAATTAAATATACAATTTATAAAATACTTATATTTGTATAAAAATAAAAAAAGCACTGTAATTTAAGTAATAATAATAATATATAAGTTATTATTAAGCTTTTGCTATTTGTGGATATATATATATATATATATATATATATATATATATATATATATATATATATATATATATATATATATATATTAGTGCATTCAGGGTTAAGAAACACACTAGACGATCTCATCGTGAAAATGCCGCCCCCAAGCAAGTGCCGCCCGGGGCGACCCGCCCCCCATAGCTACGCCACTGCATGCAACACATTGCAATTTAAAATTTACAATAGTTAAAAGCAGGGCTGTGGAGTCGTTAAAAAAAAACACGACTCCGACTCCGACTCCGAATCCGATATTTACCAACAACACGACTCCACTCCGACTCCGACTCCGACTCAAAAAAGTTTAATTTTATCAGGTATTTTTGGTGTTTTTCTACACGTTTAATATTCATACGCTATACACATTCATTATTACGCAATTAAAAATTCATAAATTTCATAATTTAAAAAAATGGTCGGAGTCGCTCATTTTTCACGACTCCGACTCCGATTCCAACTCCGGCCAAAACACCACGACTCCACGACTCCAACTCCGACTCCACAGCCCTGGTTAAAAGCTTAGTACACATATACCTCGATTAACGCGGTCAAAAGAAAAACATTTTTTTAATATATATTTCGATTTGATTTGTAAAAATATAAAGCGCAAAAATTAGAAACAGATTATTTAGTAAAAATAATTTCAGAAGAAATTGCTGCTAGATACGACTCTAATAATAATGATTCTAAAGCAATTCTAAGAAAGCAACAGGTTAGATTAGAATATAGCACCGACGAAGAGGAATATTAAAATCTATATCCCGTTTTAAGTTATGTACATATTATAAAGAATTGTTTAAGTAAGTATTTAATAATATTTTTGACTACATATTGTTACAGGGACGTCATTTGGAGAGAGGTGGAAGGTGAGGGCATTTGTCCTCACCTTCCCCCCTGTTGCTCCGTAGTTTGCCTGCATTTCGATATTACAGTATTTAAAAAATATGTTAGCTATCCTTAGCGATATTAATGTGGACTTATGTTATGAGAATATTGGTCAAGGTATAATCAAACCGAATTTTGGTCAATAGGAGGGCGCAAAGACAATTATCACTTCTCAGAAGGCAAAAAATCACGTCAAAAGCAATAAAATCGTGTCGGCGCCATCACGACTTTATTGCTTTTGACGTGGATTTTTGACTTCTGAAAAGTGATAATTGTTTTTTGCGCTCTCCTATTGGTCAAAATTCAGTTTAGATAGGCTTCATTCGATTCTCACTTATTGTAAATCGTAATATTGTTATTATAAGGCTTAATTTGAACGCTAGATAACCGAGCGTTTCCACTACGACGTCAACGGCACGATTTTATTGCCTTTGATGTGGTTTTTAAAAAGGGACAAAATCTTTATTCCGTTTTAAGTTATGTATAAATTATAAAGAATTTTTAAGTAATAATATTTTTGAGAACATATTGTTACCAGGCGCGTATGGTGAGATACTTTCCCTTTCGCTCGCTCGCGTTTTAAGTGACGAGAGTGAGTGAGAGATAAGGGCGTACGGAACGCATGTAACGCATGCCCTTATCTCCCACTCACTCCCGTCACTTAGCATGCGAGCGAGCGAAAGGGAAAGTATATCAAGGTACGCGCTTGATTGTTACAAGGATTTGGCCAGAATGCAATTTAATGAAATAATATGAATCTTTATGAAGTCGAAATATTAAAAAAAACTATCACTGACTTGCCAACTTCTGCTCTCCATGAAAATGACCCTGTATTGTCATTGTAAAGTAATAAAAATATTATTTTTACGACACTGCCATTTTTTGTATCGATATACGAGAATGTACATATGAGTTCTAAGTCTCGATTTACGCAGATTTTTATTTTATGTAACCTATCTTACATTTTTGTATGTGTTCTATGCCTTGATTTATGCAAATTTGATTTACGCAAAATTTCACGGAATCTATGTAACTTCGGAAAGTGTCAGATTGGACTAGAAAGTCCTGAAACGGCGTGAGTTATTTAGAAGACTTTATGAACAATTCAGTAGTTGAATCAGAGTCCATTGCAGCATCGCTAAGTAACAATGAATGAAATACTTTCACTTCTGGACGTGAGTCATGGATCACAACATCTGACTGCAGTATTGTAAGAATTGACGCATGTTATGTACTTCTGCAGTGCTTTAATGAATATAACTGGAGTGAAACCAAGAGAGTTAATATACTTCCTAAGCACAACGAATATATTCCGCACACAGTCTTTTGGGATTAGAGGGATAATTTTCGAATACTACATGCCCAGGAGGAGCTCAAAGAATTTTGAACAGCTACTGTTCTCAAAGAGGTGATAATTATTAAATTTTCACTAATTGGTCATGAAAACTTTCTAGAGTGACAATTGGCTAGAATACGAGTGAGTTTATGCTATTTTTTATAGACACGCTATAATCGCGTGTATTCGAAGAATTCGGGAAGCCGGGCCTTCTAAAAATAGTCTCACTTTTTCAATCCATTGCGTTGATGAATATCGACGAAGCGAAACTCTTTTGCATATCATTCTTAAAATACACTTTGCTTTACATAAATCGAAACAGATTTACGTTTATGGCGCATGCTATTGGAACACAAGCTTCAAGGCCGTCTCTTGTCTTTTCTCAAAATACTATTAAAGTAGCTAGGGCGTCACGCTGCATTATACTAATATGCCTTTCAGAGAAACACGCGTCACTGTGCAAAGAGCACATTTGCGAATTTATTTTCCTGTCGACTTTTTGGCACACGCTCCGTCTGGGGGCTCGCCTCGCTACGTCACCGCAGCGGATTTAGTACGCCGCTATCGCGGACATTGTTTGTGCATGTGCAAAAGTAGCGAATCTGTAAAAAGCAGTAAAAATAGTTGGTGTTGGCAGAGTTTACGACTTTGGTTACGCAATGCGGCCAGACTCTTGGTGATTCACCGTTTGGGATCGTTGTGCAGCAGTGGGTGAATTTTGAGCGATAATGTTTTCGTTGCAAATCGCTTGGCAGGAACAAAAGTGGACGGACATTAATCATTTTTCAGCGCAATCGGATCGTTTGGGACGTTCAAGTTGACGCTTGTCCAATACTTTTGAATTATGATTACTCGAATACTGACTTCAAACGCTTATCAAGCTTGTCTTAAACATTGTAAAACTTATGTAACGGTAGAAGCGCACACATAAAATACGTACATCAAGAATTGGACTAGTGCCTCGTAGTTATCATTGCTCGTTGAAGAGCTGAATGGCTAAGGCGATCCAGCATTTTTATCTCATTTAAAAACAACATTGTAACTTAGGAATGAATTTACACCAATAAACAAATCTCAAGGAAATTCAATCATGTACTTTATTTCTCCATATAGCTACTTTTATCGGGACCACTTAGCTAGGTATAAAGCACTTGTTGCGCATAAGCGTTAAAAACGCAATAAACCAAAATGACGTCCCTGAATCTAAGTACTTTTTAATACCAATTGAAATTTATGTCAAGATAGCATGAAAATGGGACAAAATATTTTTTGTATTTTTACTCAAATGCAAAAGAAACCGGGACTAAAAAAGCCCCCTTCCCCTGTTACCCCTCACAAATGGCGTCCCTGCATTTAAAAACGGTCACTCGGTGTTATTACATAAAATAATGGTACGTAAATGATAATGCTGACAGCAAGTGGAATATGAAATGACAAGTGCAGTGTTGCTAAATTTCAATGGTTACTAACACAAACGAATTTTACACTTGAATCAACGTAAAGAGTGGGCGAGCAAAAGAACTTCTTCGCACTAAATAGCGCACATCATTTACTTCGATTTGGAATTTACGTCACTTTAATCAAGAAGTTCCAACATTTACTCCTGATTAAGGACACGCGATAGTTCATCCGAGCGCTGTCTAACGTACTACCTATGTGTTTTTAACCCATAAAAAACATAATTTTAATTATAAGAATTAGATATTGTCTACGTATTGCTTTATTTTGTTGTTTAATTAATACTTTTGAATATACAGGGTTGCCACAGTATTTATGTAGATAAAATTATTTTTAAATATGTTTGTGCACGGGCGCACTCTTGGCAATGGTGCACAGAATATATGCAAATCTAACAACTTTATCTCATCGATGTTTTAGAAGAAAATAGCAGCTATTAATTAAATATGCAGTTTCTTAATACATACATTTTCTCTCCTGAGATTTTGTACGAATTTGGATTTCTAAAATAATGATTATGAAAATAAGAATTCCAATCGATCTCTTTAAATAAGCATTTCCAATCACTAGAAAGAAACTAAAAATGTATAAATATACATAAAAGTGTATAAACATTAAAGAACATTATATTGGGATTAATATATTAAATATATACATACACCATTTTTATTTATTTTGCTTTCTTTGTAAAAGTAATAAACTTTTTCGAGACAGAATTTTAGATACTAAATGTTATATTACAACCCTACAGGTAACCTAACATTCGATTATGAAAGTGAAAAATCCATTAGATTATTATAATACAATTAAGATTTTTTTATTACTTTTGGAAGAAAATTACTAACCAGTATAATGACACTTAATTACTGCCTTTAAGAAAAACATGCAACTACATGTTTATTAAAATATAAGCAAATTTAATAAGCTAGCTATAGATTAAATAGTTAACTCTATACATAGTAACATCGATTTTGCGGTTTAGCGCGATGCGACCACTGCGCTCTAAATAAAAACCTGCAAGGACTTATTGATCCGTTCTAATAAAAAAAAACCACCTGACTGTTCTTAACTCGTTAGCCATTACATTGCATACAGCATAGAGCAATTGGATAAAAAACAAATTGAAGCATTCGCACATCTGGAATGAATCTTATGTCTATCAGCAGTATATTTTAGGAACAATCTCAATAGCGTTGCCGGGTCACATTCAGTTATTAGACTCCCAGTCCGGTCCTGCTTTTTATTCGCTTTGGGATCAGGAAGAATTCTATTCACGCGCTTGTAAAGTGCAATGCGATGAACTCTTGATCGATTGGATATTGCCGGTGGTTTTGACATGCGCAAAACATGTTCATGATTATATAACTATTAGTTGTAAATCTATATTATCAAATATATTAATAATATTACAAACTTATTTATAGTATTAAATTCATAAGTTGCGTTAATTTTACGTTTCCTAAGATAGTGTAAGTGCAGAAAATAATGTGTTGTTTGAAAGGAAAAGCCAATTTAGGATCAATCGTATTATTGTTTAATAACCAATCTGCTTCAGATAACACACGAACTAAAGCAGATTGGGTGTGTTAGAGCAGCAGGAAATTGATGATAATTTTTCAAAGAATATTTTTTTCTTTGATGAGGCACATTTCCACCTTTCTGGGTATGTTAATAAGCAAAATTGCCGCATATGGGTCGAGGAAAATCCTCATGCGATTCATGAGAGAGCATTATATGTCCACAAAGTGACTTATTGGTGCGCATTGTGGTCAAGCGGCGTCATTGGGCCTTATGTTTTTGAAAACTCTGAAAGACAGACTGTAACAGTCAATAGTGAGCGCTATAGAAGCATGATAACCGATTGTTTTTGGCACGAAATCAAAGATATTGACGTGGAAAACATGTTTTGCTGACGGCAACTGATCGCCAAGATCATGCAATTTAAAGCCGTTGGATTTTTTTGTGGGGTTACGCAAAGAGTCGTGTCTACGCACCCGAAATGTTGGAGCACATAAAAACCAACATCCGCCAAGTTATAACTGAGATACCGCCCGAAATGTATGAAAGTCATTGAAAGGAGCAGCTGCTGCAAAAATTCCAGAGGCGGCCATTTAATTGATATTATTTTTTTATAATCAATGAAACACATCAAATGTGCAATTAACAAAAAAATCGGAAACTTGGATCACACTATTTAAAAAAAATACACAACAATTATTGTGCATATATAAAATAGATATAGCACCATCCCAAATATTTTTTCTAGCTCCTCCCAAAACATAATTATGATTGGCATAAGTTGGATGGCTTGTGAAAGATAACCGTTCTTGAGCGCTGACGTCCTGTTCGCGACAGATAAGAATAAGGGACGCGATCGCTACTCTCGAGGCACCCTAAAGTTAACAAATTATTTTTGGCATACCCTTTCATTAATGGAAGATACATTCTTTAGTAAGCTTAGTATGTGACTGTTACTCGTGAATAATTTGCAATGTAATGCTTAATGAAATTTGTGTCCTAATTTAATTAGATTACGTTTAATAGCAAGTAAAATAGATTTATTTACCCAAAACATAATCTTGTTAAAATCGGTTCTATATGCAAATGCTTATCATCTATACGCCAAGCGGTAATATAATCAAATAGTTATCTCTTAAGCTGAAACACAAAGGGAGTCTAAGATAATAACTTACATTTATTTTATCAAAAGTATTCTAATCAAATTAAGTATCCATTTACCCAGACGAGTTAATTTAGGAGAGTTCATTACGCTTTATCCAGTTCAATAATACTAGGAGAATAAGCCTAGCACATATAAACAACACGTGGTATCAACACACCGCCAGTTTTCTAGACACGCGCCTCCCAGAATAAAATCCTCCCACGTGAGTTCTTCCTAACAATGGGCCAAGACGTTAGAGCGCATTCGGAAGCAAATCTGTCTTCTTCAACGTGTACAATGTATGGTATATACACATTTTGTCAACCGGATCGTGGACCAGTGCCAAGAGAGATTCGATGACGCAAAGAGCGAGACAATGGAGTCACGTAATTCGGGTGTCGGGTGGGGCAGGGAGGGCCCCCTCGGTCTCCCGAAATTCTTTTCGCGAAGGCCGGGGCCCGGTGCAAAAAATAGACTGGCGGCCTTTCGACCGAGACCAGGTGGACATCTGTCCCCCTTGGAGTGTTCGTTGCCTGGTTACATCCCACGAAGATGATTCATATCCATCAAAAGTTCTATCGTGACCTTCTAGTGTTTATTTTATTGCTATTTTTCTAGAGTATCAGTATTCGCTGATTTGAAAACCGTGAAAATCTTCAGCGCGAGGTCAATGTTGAATTTGCACTTGTAATCAATGTCTGGAAAAGGTACATCTTAAGGAAATAATTATGGATTATTGCTTGACCAAATACAAAAAAAGAGGAGTATTTTAAGATCTTGGTGAAACATTAAAGTAAGTTTTTGCAATTGAAAATATATTTATGTACATTACTTAATAATTCTAGCGATCATAAAACACATGTGTGAACCGCGTATCGTCGTCGTTGTCTAGGAAATATAATGATAAGACGGTGATTGATATGTGTTGTCGGTATTCGCCTGAATTCTGTGTGTAGCACGGATGAGTGATGGTAAGCGCATCTTGATAGAAAAACTGGAAGGTGCACATTCCACTGGAAGACCATTACTGACTTGGTTAAGTTTAAAGTCAAGCTAGAGTGAAAGACGGTGATAATGCGGAATCAACTCGAAAAAGGCACTCATGTTTAAAAAATGCACTCATATTGTTGTTGAATAAATACTGAATAAAAATAAAATAGTAAGATTTTTCGCCGTAACAATATTTTTTTGGAATAAAGAAGCGCCAAAACAAGTATGAAAAGTAATTTAAATAAGATGACTGATAATAGCAAACATTATTTCTCCTTTACACTTAACATAGTGAAGTAATTATGGTGAATATAACCAGATGTAATAAAAAAATATTATTGTAGTACATAAGATTCCATAAATTCCGTAAATAAATAATGATATTTATAACGAGTTCAGGAAAATTTATCGCCCGCAATTCACCGCCAGCAATTAATCGCTAGCAGTTTACCATCGCGGTAACAATGTATAGCGGTAAAATTGTTTTATTTTACCGTCTAGAAGCAATGAGATGTGTTTGATCAAATCATAAAAATTTATTTTTTATTTGAGTTTTTGCCTTAAGCTACGATTTAAAATTCTATGAAATATAAGGGAAGAGTACGGAAATAAAAAATAGGTATATGGAAATGTTATTTAATAGGTAGATTATGTATTTTAATAGTTTCACGTGTCACCAAATTACACCCATGTTTGGAATCCACGTCAAAAACAATAAAATTGTACATTTTGGCCCAGGGACGTCATTTAAGATTTTAAGGGAAGGGGCAAAAGTTATCCAGTCTCATTAAAATTAATAGTATTTCATTAAATGACATGCATTTTTGAATGCGTTTTAGAACTCATTAGTTCAAGTTTGGTTTATGTTTGGGCTTAATATACATTTTTAAGCAGCATATAATTTCACTAGCGTCTCAGTTAAATTATATTTTCGCTAGTACAAATATATATCTACTGGTGAAAATGTATTTGGAATTCACTAGTAAAAATATAACTTAAAGGTACAAATGTATTCCGATATGATTTCACTGAAATGACATTTAAAAAAATATTTTTAGAATAGACTTTTTTGAGGGATAATCTAAGAAATCTACAGGAGTGGGGAACTTAATTTTTACAATAGGGGGGAGGGGGGCAAAGTTGGATTTTCTTAATATTTTAATTTCATTCAAATTAATATTCCATTAAATGACATGCATTATATTTGCCAAATTTAATGGGGTGCAATTACGCCCACCTGTTTCCCCCAAATGACGTCAATGTAGCGATCATTTGTAGGCTATAAATTGTATACGATCAATTGACGCGGCGGCAAACTGCTAGAGATTGATTGCTGGCGGTGAATTATGGGTGATACATTTTTCAAACCTACTTTTCAATATATATTTAAAACTATTTTTTTTATTTAAAATAGCATTAGGTGTGTAAACGCGTTTCATAAGTAGTACATACTACTAGGCCATGCAGTAAGAAAACCTACGATTTTGAAATATACAGGAAAATCATAAATAATTTGTTAATGTTTCAGATGATGCTGGTATTTTATTACCATTAAGCTAATCGAAAATTTGAGGCCAAATTATTAAGTTTCAATTTTAAATCCATATTTATCCAGTGGTATAAGTCAGTGATTAATACATAAAAGATATGGGTTCGAATCCTAATTTTCATCGTGTCACATAATTTTAATGCCGATTGATCATCATATATTTTTTATAGGTTTTTATAATCTCACGTATAAATATAGTCATGATTAATTAAAATCAAGCTGGGTCGTACATATTAGGTATAAGAAAGTTCGAATAATGAGCTACTTCGGCTCATCGAGTATATATTTAATGTATAAGGTTCAGTGAAATTATGCTATCACTGGCTTTTTAAGGAATTCATATTCCGAATACACTTACGCCAGTGAATGTATCTTATTATAGACGAAAATAAAATTTCATAGGTTACTATTAGTGAAAGTATACTTTCATTGGGGAATACAGATTCACTGTAACATATATAAAAAATATATTAGTATTTTGGAACGTTGTATGTATATATTACATAATAAAAAAATATATGCTCGAAAAAAAAAGGTATTTTATAATGAAGGAAGTACCATTCAATTTATTAAACATGTATCCAATTTTTATTTCAATGAAGACGTGAGATCTGGGAATTCTTACTAAAGTAGCAAAAGCTGATGTTTCGGATGTCGGCAACAAAAGGGTTAATATACCCCAAAATTCATCAATCGTTTAACCTTTTCCTAGTAAATCGTAATTGTTTTAACTACTTAATGAATGTAGTTTTTTATTCTTAACTTCGCTACTGATTCTTTTACAGTTTATATGATCAGTGTCACGAATTTTATGGCTCGGTACGCATTGCACATTATGTACTCGAGAAGCAGCACGTAACGTTCTTAAATTATGTCTGTAAATAGACTATAGATACATATATTTCAGAGCATGCCGCTATCGCTAAGAGGAATATGACCGCTCTCAATGTGACCAGTAATTTGCATTTAAAGCATATGTACAAGGACACTAAACATTTTGATACAGAGACTACCAAAAGAAGGTCGGGAATCTCAGGCGATGACTGGAGTCTATGATTTGTTTACGTATTGATAAAATAGAATTAGCGACTGACATGTTTATATTGTAAGTTAGCGTGAATGTTAAATGACATGTATTCATTTTATATAGTTACATTATTTACAAGTTTGAGCCTTGAAATATTTTTGATCATATAACTAATTGGCATTAGTACTACGTTTTTTTTCCTCATAAAAATATGTCTTGGGACGTACGGCTGTTACTCTCAGTTGCCAATGGGCAAAAGAATAATCTTTCGCGAGATTTTTTACGTCCAGTTAGAGCATTTTACATGAAAAGTGGTAACAAGATCGATCGTGACAATCTCATACAAAGACAGCAAAAATTATAATAATTGACCGGATTCGTGTGTTGTTTGCAACGTATGTAAACATATTAAGCTAAGTGACTGCATGCACTATACTAATAGCTCAAATGACGACCACGTTTCATAGAAAAACTCTTTGTGTCAATTTTCATCCAACGTTATGTAAGGTGGTATTATGTCGTTTCTCCCGAAGGTGCGCACGCACATTGATTTATAATTTTGTCTATAGTACATTTGGAAGGAGAGCTGTCAATCTTTCACATCATGTATTATATATAGCCGGGTCTAGTGATCGATTATATAACATTGTTATTTGGTATACCGCTTTAGCCTGTCTTTGTGAAACCTTAGCAAATATTTTAATGGGGAAATTAAATCGCATTAATATTCTGCTATTGGCAAAAGATTGATTAATTGAGTTATATAACGAGTTAGTAAAATGTATTTTCAATTATGTACTTGTTTATGGGGCTTTCAATATACCAAATTTAAAGTGTGGTAATATTACGGATTTAATTGCTTGTTACACAACTGATTATGTGAATTTCGTGCGAATGTTTTCGACCTTGCTTACCTTGAATGTTTTTATATAATATTTTAAGAACAGAGGGTGCAACTAAAATGTATATTTTTTACTTTCTTTGAATTTTTTTGAAGATTAGATATCCTCGCCTGATATTTTAAATTAATAAATGCCACAATACAATACACACACAAGGCAATCTCATGTTTCTCCATCCATATACAATATATTTTCTCATGAATATCGATTGACACAATTTAAATAAGCTTCTAAAGTGTCGATTAGGTGGCGGGACGTGTTTAAGATTCTAAAATTACACGAGAGCGCTAGGAAAAAGACACGAGCGTATAAGTATTCTAGGAAGTAGTGCTCAAGTCGTGCGACACAAATTACCGAGCTCAGCGTCCCGCCTTTTTATCCCTTGAGATCCGAGGGTATACAATTAAAGCAATGGCCCTCGCTTCAAGTGACTAACCGCCGTTGAGCAACAGGTGAACACTTGCTTGGTATACACCTGTCACGTTTATTCAATCGATGGACGATGAACCGTCAGTGGTGACAGGCAACAATTTGGCCATTGACCAACATCCTTTCGTCTGCGAATTGAGCTACTGATTTTGTAATCAAGTCAAGGTTGCGGTTTAGATAAGGAATGAATTTTTGATTAACGATACAACGAGCTCGTTTTGCTTGATACTTAATGAACCGTTACAGTTAACGCTATTAGAATATCAGTTAGTGGAAAAAAATGCAGGTGCTACATTCGCACAGTTCAATGGATATTGAACCCAAAATGTTATTAATGAGAATTGACTCAAACGATCGGGGTTACTATCGCTACATACAACTATTTTAAACTGTAAAATCTTTTATTTTACAATTATTAATAAATTAATAAGTTATATAATCACGACTGTAATATATTCTCTGCATAACCAAATTTTCCCATGAAACCATTTAATACAAAATTTTGTGTAATATCTCTAAAGCTGTTCAGTCTCATTATTTTATATATAAAATTAACATATACTTCATAAATAAAATCTAAAATACAGTGGAAAGATTACCCAAGATTCCTATAAGAACCATAAAATTACCATTCAATACTTTTCCTCTACCCAAACATTTACATAATTAAGGAAATATGTAGTTAATACTAGACACTTCAATTTAATTATATAGCAATTATATACATCTTTTTTACTAAATCTTAAATGCAAAAAAATTTGAAAATAAATCTATCTAATAACGTTGAGGGTTAAAAATGTATCTATAGTAAGTAAATAAAACATGATAATAGCCCGTGAGTTATTAAAAGCGAACTAATTCCAGACAAAGGAGACACATTCAAGGAAGCTGCGAAGTGACACGCGCTCCGCATAACAAAGTCGAGCATCGCAAATCTGACAATAAGTGTACATACATTTATGCTTAAAACACTCCCATCTGAACTAGAAGAATATTTCACTGATCTATAAAATGTAAGAACATGTCTTTGCAATGTTGATAGGGTTTCAGGTATTTTTGTAAAGACAGCGAATCTGCATTTGTTTCGGGAACACTTTTAGGTCATCAACATATAATAAATATTCCAAGTTTTCAATTGCTGCATGTATGTATGTCGTCTTAAAGACAATAAAAAGCATAGGACCAAAATCTAATTTTTAAA
This sequence comes from Plectrocnemia conspersa, assembly GCF_051122295.1. Lineage (NCBI taxonomy): Eukaryota > Metazoa > Arthropoda > Insecta > Trichoptera > Polycentropodidae > Plectrocnemia > Plectrocnemia conspersa. The sequence continues at coordinate 27,536,751 of NW_028277166.1, forward strand.
AACACATTAGATACTATTATTCATCTTATAAGGTTCAATAATACTGAATGAGTACTGTAATTATAGACTTCTTTTTAATTTTATGTTTTTTCACAACATAATTTTAAAAATCCTGAAATGTAGGGTTGAAGAGTTACTTTTTCAAGGCAATTAATAGATAATAGTAATGTTGTAAGCGGAACTGGGTTATCTAACATTAAATGACACAACAGAGGGTTGAAAAATTACACTAGAAGCATGTTTCAATATACAGTGTAATCGAAATTTTGAGATACAAGCAATTTTTTCTTAAATTTGACCCGAAATACAAGCAATGTAACTTAATTTATTAATTCAGGTAATATGTATTTATCATTTCAATTGCCATTAATTCATTTCAATTTTCCGTATTGAAATGTTTAACAGCATTAAAAGGGGAAAATTGATTTGACATACGAGTAATATGAGTTACGAGCTCCGTCACGGAACGAATTAAACTAGCAAGTCAAGACACCACTGTACTTTTATTTTTTGATGTAAAATTTCCCAGAATTTATGACAGATGCTAATATGGGATAGATTTACTCTTTTTGGTTTATTTAATCATAAAAAATATTTATTTATATACAAAAGTTGAGAGTTCGAATTATTCGCCTGATTTTTTACCATATGAATATTCATACAATATTTGTTTATACTATTTTAATGAAATTAAAAAAAAATTGTTTATTGAGAAACACAGGTAAACGTTTTTACCTTTTAATATATCCGAGTGACTATACTTCGTTTCATTTAACAGAGACTTATTTCATATTTTACTATTTGTTAAAAGAAACGGAGTATAGCGCCGAAAAGATGAAGAATTGCCATAAACATGTGTTATTTGTTAAAATACAAATTAATGTGACACTTAATGTGACAATTCAAGTCCATTGTGCTTTATGTAAGTTTCTTAAAGTAAGACTATTGACCTGAAAGACCTAGCTTCGAATCCCATACGGACCTTGGTGTTTTTAATTTTCTATCGTGACTGGGAGATCGGAATTAATGATTATTGTATAATTATAATTCCGATCGATCTTCACAGATTAGGTTTACCTAGATTTTCCTAATGTCACGGATGAATATCGCGGTGATTAATTAAAATCGAGCTAGGTCGTACATATCTGATATTGAGAATTCTCTAATAAAGAGCTATTTTCAGCTTATAAAGAATATCTAATATATGTATATATTAAAAAACATAATTATCTGCCAAATATCTAACGTTCAATTAAAACATATTTGATTTTAATGAAACAAATTTCGTTTACGGCGCATTTTTTTTAAATGTAGCAACACTGATGATCAACGAACATATAATAAATTGTATATAAATAAATAAAACGTATAAACAAGTGAATCAATATTTTTTTAGAATAAATTTGACCCCTGATATCAGGTAGAAGAACACAGATTTGTAGGAATGTATGAAAAGTCAGGGAAGTTTTTCCCAACAATTTAATTCGTTTCTTCTAATATTTTTGAGTAACGACGTCCGAGCGTCTGGCTCGCGTTCGTTGCAGTCGCCAGTCGGTGCAGTTTTTGCACACCTGACGTTCCGAAAAGGAACCGGACCGCCGAAAAAGGAATCAGAGGAATCAGACGAGTCGTCTCTCGTCTCTCGGCTCTCGTCCCTTTGTGTCGGGCCCCTCTCTCATTAAATAACGAGACTCCTGCGACCTCGACCGCCACGCGGCGCAGTGCATTCGTTACATAACGACCGGAAGAGCGGCGGAGCATGGCCGAGTTTCGGCGCGCTATGACCGAAAGCGCGATCATTGATTTTCGCCAAGAAAATATTCGATCGGGGGTCGGGGTCGGTGTCGTGACGTAACGCGTAACGCGTAACGGGTAACGGGTGGCATGGTGCGATATTATGTCAATGACCCACGGACCTTCATGTTGTTCTCGACGAGGTACTCGATGGAGCACATCTGGTAGACGAAGTAGGCCCTCAGGAGTTCGGGGGTGGTCTTGCTCTTGAAGGAGGCGACGTGGTCGTCGAAGCTAAGGTCTAGCGGGTCTCGCCGCAGGATGGCGGGGGGCGGAGGAGGACCCGGCGCGGTGGCCAGCGCTCGGGGACCCATGACCGAGCAGGGGGCGCAGAGCCGCGAGAGGCCCGCGCGAGCCGCGGTCAGCAGGAGCGGCATCGCGACAATCGATCTACGGAACTGCGGACGACGGACGACCGGCGCGAGTCGCGGTCTCGCCGAGACTGACCCCCCTCTGGCATCGGCGCAGCTCGCGCACATCGAGCCGTCGATTTTCCGACCAACCCCACCCCCACCCCCACCTCCACCATTCCGCTCGAAGGGCTTTCCCGACGGCCCGACGGCCCGACCCGATTCCGATTCCAGCGCTCCGATGTAGACGACTTCTTCTTTTTCTCGTCGTTTCGACGCGTGCCGGTAGGGGTGCGAAAATCGTTACTTCACTTCCTGATTTTTTTTAAATTTAAGCGTTGACCTTTAACTTTTAATTCTTTTTTTGGTGACCATTACCATAATACTAAATTTAACGCATTACGACATACATACATATGTATTATGACATTTTTAAGCTTTTAAAGTCAAACTTTAAATATTTTTTTAATAATTTTCAATTCGCAATGGTAAAATCAGAAATCGTCAAACTGTGGATAGCATAAAAATAAAAAAAAACTGCGTTAAAAAGGGTTGAAATCCAGAAGCCACTGACCTACATGAGGTCAAGACCAATATTAACGGGAAAACTTTGGAAGACATTTAAGATAACTTAAGGATTGACGAATGAATGTGCATAGAAAGGCCGACAGAAGGTGATTATATAAAGTATAAGTAAAGAAACGCGTTTTTAGCACTTCGCGATAAATGCTAAAATTCTGAATAGCTGCTAATAAATGCGAATTTCATAAAATATGCGAATATATACTAAAATCGAAAATAAATGCACTAAAATATGAATATGACAATAATTTTCACTATGGCCCAACATTGAGCATTTGAAATCGGCAAATCATATCATTTGAGAGCGAGGGCAGGTGACGAGGGCATATACCCCTCTTGAATTTAGCGTGAAAAATGCGTGTCATTTAATTAAATACTACGAATCTTAATAAACTGTAAATATCCCTCTAAGAAAATCTAAAAAAATGGGTATCGAATCTAACCCGAAAATATTTTTAAAAATATATCATTCCCGTGAAATCATATCAGAATACATTTTCATCTGTAGATATACATTTTCACTATGAATACAGTAATATATACATTTACATACTTATCATTATTTAATTACACGCGATGTATAAATGTTACAGTGAATGTGTATTTTTCAGTCAAGTTATATATTCACTAGTGAAGTCCAAATATATTTTCACCAGTAAATTTATATTAAAATAAGAAAGGGCGTTTATTTAATGAAAAGTATTTTTACAATAACAAATTTATTTTACAGCCTTCTTTCATCGATCAGGCATGTTTTTAATCCCACATTTGTAAAAATTGACTGGCTGTGAGTTAAAATGTTCAGAAAAAAATGTTTTAACTTCACTAATACTATTATTTTTTTACCATATAAATTATGTTGTAGAGACTTAAATAAATAGTTATCTGATGGTGCTATATCAAGTGAATATGGAAGGTTGAGCAACAGTTTTCCATCCGAGAGCATTACTTTTTTCTCGCGTGATTCTTTTTGTATGAGGCAAGCGCGTCGCCTTGTTTTCGTCGCTTAGTGCGTGTGGAACCCACACGCCTTATTTTCACGCCTTCCCAATGTTTTTAAAATTTTGAATGCTAGACCATGAATATTGTCTTATTTGTTATATCCTGAATCGACATCTCTGTATTGGCTTCAATTTCTGAAGCTATGCGGCATCATCGATGATTTTTGGTGTCCTACCAAATACAGTTGTTAAATTGGCTTTTAGCAAAGATATTTTTATAATTTATTAGCAAAAAACTTATTTATTGTAAATTTTTTGAGGCAACATGACAGGCGTTAGCCCAGTGTGTTACAGCGGGATAAACTCGTTCAACTACTAAGTAAGTAGTACGACACTATTCTGATATCAGCGGCATATATTTTATTAGCGATGTATTATTATTACAGATAGCAACTGCACGACTGAACTCGATTTTTTTTATATTCATCACGATATTCTGTGGTATCAGGAAAATGTAGGAAAACGTAATCTGTAATGATCGATCGAAATTATAATTAATAACAATCATTAAATTATATCTTCTATTTATGATATTATTAAAAAAACACTAGGGCTCAATATGATTCAAACCCAAGTCTTTCAGATATTAGTCACCGACTATCGTGTTCGTTTATGAAAGGTTCAAAGGTTCAAACCAGAAGTGACTAACCTTTTCTTAGCCTTAAAGATTTCCTGTGCCAGATCGAGTTAAGAGGAATATTCCTTAGAAGAAATTCCTTAAAAGTAGTTTCAATTCGCAGTGAGTTATTTATTTTTTATATCTAAAGCTTTGACAATTGTTATGTAATCCAAAGAATATGATGAGAGTTGTGGGAAAATTAAACAAAATTTTGTACCACGATAACGCACGGTCACACTCAACTACTAATTCGTGATTTTTTCACCAAAAGTGACACTATCGTGATTGAGGGTTTTGCATACATAGAAGTATCACGAGTCGTGACAAACGCATTCAAGAGAATTACCGGATTTTTTTAAACATGGTTGAAAAATTAAGTATTTTTTGTAATTTATCACCATAAAATAGTGCAATTAGTTACATTGTGGCCGATGGAATTTTTCCAATTTACAGTCTTTATCAAAGATGGATTTTTTATGTAAGATTTTGAATGCTGTTGCTGAAGCTTAAAATAAGAAAATGATATTTTAATACTGCAAAATATTTCAAATTTATTTATAAATTAAAATAATAAATACTCAGGATGAAAACAACTAATATATCTGAAGATATAAATTCTCTGGAATCGAGATATAAAGAAACTTGAAAAAATCCGAGAGTAATTTCCCGGGAAAAGTCGGGATTCATATGATAAAAGCAAAATCGACGAGTGAGCTGCAAACTATACTAAATATTGCATTTTACATAGCTTTGCGGATCGAAATAAATAAGTATATTAAATCTGTTTAAGATTACTTTAAAAAAGACATATGTATTGAAGAATAATTAAATACTTGATAAATAAAATAAAATGTCTTATTTTCAAAATAGATTTTACTGATGTAGATATAAATACATATTGCGGAAATTAAGATCTTTACCTGGTTTCAATAGGGTAATAATTTTTATTACTACCCGTACTTAGACAGGAGTAACATTGTATCAATGGGATTTCTATGAGGGCCACATAATAATTTAAAAAATACTTTTTTTTAATTTTACAATAAGCAAAATTATAAAATTAGAAGTTCAGTCAATTAAAATTAATGAGAATAACGCAAATAGGTTATTGTAAGTCATTGTTTGTAATTTAGTTCTGTGGCGACTATCATAAGTTTACGGATGCTAATTATTCATAAATATGTACAGGTAAAATTATGTAAAGTTATTCGACAAGAAACCGCAAACTGAGTAATAATATATAATGTATATTTTTTATGTGCGCACGTCATGAAGCATCATAATTATAAACACTTATCTAATTTCCGCTTTTAAAGGAATATTTATTTATTATATCGGCACGTGCACCCCTAAAGTGCTATTAACGGAGATAAAATGTAAAGAAAAATGTCTCTTGAGCCATCCGACGCAATTTGGAAATTATACACTGAACAAGAAGATGCAAACACGAATATATATATTTAATTGTGTCACGCAAATAACATACGGTTTTTAAGAGATTCGGACGATTTCTAAGTCATAAGATAGAATTCGATAGAGTGTTAGGCATTTGTAAGAAAATTTCGCCTAAGGCTGAAGATCGTTTCATACTGTTTTTCTGTAGTAGAAAATACATTTAGACTGCGCTGTTTATTCAAACGTTTTTTTATTGTATACTCTACAATGGTAACATAATAATAATAAAATATTAAAATAAAAAAAAAAACCACAGGTGTTTTATGACTTATGATTATTACAAATGAGACACTTGATTAAAATATTCGTGTAAGGACAGTGAAAAAGAGATAAAATATGTAAACAACATTTATCTCGACAAATTTGCGTAATATCTGAATAAGGGAATTGTTCAGATGTAACGTCACGTAAAAGGTTGTAGTATTATATATAGCAAGAGCATTTTGTTAGGGAAATATTATATAACCAATGGGTTGTGTTTTAGGTCAAAGATAGACCAACAGATAATCTGGATATATAGTATAGATATATAATGCACAATAGTAGCTTTATCATATCTTCATTTTTAAATAAGTGCAAAATCACTATCTTTCTTTTTTTTACTAAGTTTGAAAACTCGAATTGGATCATCTTGTATTTATATAAAAAAAACAAAGAGAAATTTTAATTTCAACTCTTTCAAAAGGTAAGTATTGCTTGAATTAATAGTTTATAGCATTTCAATCTAAGATATAATCATCAAAGCACTTTCCAGCAAATTAAGCTGCTTTTCAAAGCCTTTTGATTCCAGTTTGGTACAAGGATTTCGTATGGTAAATATAATATAGACTTAGTAATTAAATAAAGGTATACGGAAGCGTAAATGATTAATTTCGTGCGTATGAATGAAACCACAATTAATTAAGCTTATCATTAAGGTCGTACATTTAAATTAGGAATGTGGCAAAAAGCCACTAGCCATTAAATGAAAATCATATTTTTTATATTATTGCTAACTATTATTAAACATTACTTTTAAATGTATATTTACCATTGGGATAATACAGTTTTAACCTTTTTATTTAGTTGCTTGTTAGTAAAGATAATTGAGCTTTTTGCCATCTACAAAATAACGATGTGTTTATTGTAATTATCAAGTTTGTTAAGCATTAAAAGCGTTCAATATATTAATAATTATAAATAAACTCAGTCATATTCGATGTACGTATTGATTACAAGAAAGGTTTATGTAAGCATAATTGAATGTTTTATAGTTTCATTGCTCTTGCGGTCAATAGTTTTGAAGTTTCATTACGTAATGCTTGCGAGTATTTTAGATCGTGTGTTTTGATGCGCAGTCGTACTGTGAGCAATATAAACTCTTATACATAGGGTTAATTAAAGTAATGTATTAATAGTGTATTATTATTTATTATTATTTTTATAGTTCATTTTGTTTAAAATAAAAATATTTTTATTAACTATCTAATAAAATACCTCACTGGCCGTACATGTTTTCACTCGATAGCTTTTGGCCATAAGCGTTTGACAGTTCCAAGTCACGTGACTAGTTCGAGATGTTGAAGTTCTTGACATTGTGTCATTTATGTTATTAATTGTCGTTTTATCATATATTATCAACGTTCAGTTAAATCGATCAAAGCAAAATATCTGAAATCTACATAAATTGATCAATTTTTGAAGAAACTTCTAGAAATTATGAATTTTAAACTTTACTTGAATTTGTTCATAGACGAATCGGTCAGGCGTACGTATCTTGTGACCAAAGAGAGCTTAGAACTGTGCACAGAATGTCACGAGCATCTTCCAAAGTTAGAATATCGCGAATTTGCGTCGGATTCGGAACATAACCTAAATTCCGATAACATAGAACGAGTTATATATAAGCATTATAAGTTTAACACTCACATAATGTTACTGAAATCGTTTTTGGAACCTATCAGTACGACGAAACTCTACAGAAAACACTTGATTAGAACATTTAAAAATAAAGTGAGAGAGGACGAAGGAAACATCGATGATAATATCACATATAAGTGTTTTATAGTCGTCGAATCAAAGTTGTCCGACTCGTTTATGATAGATTATACTTGGTATGTAAATCTAGACAGTGAGAATTTGTTTCATACTTGATTATATAATTAATACTTTTACTATTATTGTAGGAATAATAGGTTATGGAGAGATTGTCATATAGCATTAGAAAGAGAATGTGCTGCTGCTTGGTTATCGACTCTCGGAGGAGGATTTTCTGCACTCGGAGACTATTCCGTTAAATTTGTAATTATTTTAAATTTTAAATCTATTATTTGTATTACATTTTATTAATTATTATATTGTTTTAGGCAAAAATGGCATTATTAACATCGCTGCAACAGATACATTTGGCTAAAACATCCAATGATGAGAACGGTATAGCTAGAGGGTTGTTATTTCTCTCTTTAGCTTTCTCTCAGTTGGGATTCCACAAACATGCAAAAACCTTAATGAACAAAGCCTGGAATTATCCATCATTCGATCCTCGCCATAAGAAAATGTGCATGGGAGTTCAAGTAAAGTTACAGTACGAAGCAAATATAAGAAAAGAAATGCCCGAAGAAGAGAAACAAAAATGGGCGACGCAAAGGTGGAACGTTTGGAATGCAGTCATGAGTGAAATTAAATCTATGACGATTTAAATAGTCATAGGTCTGAATAAAAATGTGATATAGATTATACTTTAGTAGTAGTCTTAAGCGTAATTAATGTCACAAATTCACCATTCAAAATGATACTTTTCTTTTATCCTCCGTCGATATTGTCATATCGTAATTATATCATGAAGGTTGTGGTAATGATTTTAAATATGTATTTTTTCCTTACAGTTAACAGTGAAACTAAAATTGCTACTTCAATTGTGTATTTTTCATATGAATTTTTTATTTTTTTGTTTTATTTGTACTAAATTTTTCTTAAAAAATAAATGTTTGCCATAGTAAATTTTGTTATTTATTTGAAATGCTTTTTACTTTATAAAAATAAAATTTACAGTTCAACTATTATCTGTAGGTTATAGTTTGAAACAATTGGTTTGAGTCTTTGCTATTTCTTAAAAAATAAGTTTAGATTGCATTGATGAAAAAACGCCTCTTAAATATTTGCCTCTTACTTCGTTTTGCTCTTTTATTCCACTGTTTTTTTCAGAACAATAATTGCATACAAATTGGTTTTCGATTTGTGGTATAAAAAATCTAAGCATTATTTTTTAATTTACTTTTCCTCAAAATATTTATGAAAACAATTTTTTATGTGACTTTTTGCTCTACTAGGAAAACAATGTTTATATGTAGATACAAATGAAAGTTTACTAGATGGATTAAAACCGGATTTTTAGTATCTATTTTGATTTTAATTGCAGTTGAAATAATGCAGTTTGAGTAGTTATAATCTATTTCCTACAGCTTAATCACTCTCACTATTACTTTAAATAACTTTAAAATGTTTCTTTTATTTCTCAATTTTAAAAAAATTAAAAAATCTTTTTTTCAATGCATGTATTATCAGCCGCCTCTCATTCTCTCATTACAATGATTACATTACATTTATCTGACAAAACAGGGTTATTAAAAACTTAGACTCGTGACTTGTGAGTGGTCACTGAAATGTGTCGACGTAATAAATACTTTATATTGTAGTGCCGTGTTTCAGATGTTATGGAACAGTGAGGAGAGTAAGGATGCTCCGTGAATAATCCTGTAACGCATTAATAATGTCACGTAATGACACGATTGATGCGTTACACATGTATATAATGATATTTGCATATAATTCGATTAATGCATTACAAGTGTATATAATGAAAATTTCATTAATGTTATGGTACAACATGCAAAATCTGATACAATACTGAGGTAAATATATAATAATTTTCGTGGCAACTATATATGTACATTACATTTAATCAGTTCAGTTGATAAACCCAACAATACATTTAACAACGTCCTTATTTTATTAATTACATTTAAATCAGCCACAACGTCCGTTATCATCAGTATCTATGTATTTCATAGTAGCTGTCTTTATTTCAAAAACTACAAAAAAATTTACAATGTAACTAATTCCATCTAGTATAAAATGTCAATATAAAAATAAAAAATACACACCTGTGTCCCCATGTTCTTAACAAAAAAGAATAAAAAAGTCAAACTAATGCATTCATCTCTTTAATGTAAAATGATTAGGATATTATCAGATGATCAACATATGTGCACCTAATAATACGTCCTATTGAATGTACGACTTTGTGGTAAGAATAAGTATTGGTAAGATTTCGCATTGAATTTTTTAAAATCTAAAAAAAAAAACTGACATTCGATCAAACTTGACGTACTTTTTTAGGGCGTGGCTCTTCGTGGCATATTCATTGAAATGATTGGCTCTTATAACCATACACTCATGATTCATCATCTGTTATCACTGTTGAAACAATGCTGGATCGTCAACGACTTCGTTTAATTGCTCAGGGAGTTTCTAAAAACCAAATACCTCAGCAATCTTCCTAATATATTTGTTTATTTTTTATAAACGTTTATTATAATTTAAAGAATACAGAATAATACATACTTTAAAATTAAGAACAATTTACTGGTTTATAACCATTTTATAGTTTGCAAGGGGAAATTATATAAAAGTATGTAATAGTTATACCAATTTTAGATAAACGAAGGAAACATAAAAAATATAAGTAATTGTATTAGTACGTTTAAGACTATGTATTTATATAACCAGGGACATAAAGTTTCTCAAAAAATATTTATATCTTGATGTGTTCAGGCATTTTATATTTCTCTTGTCTTAGTCACTGATTATAGAGATAAGTTGGTTTATATTTTTTTATATGAAACTACCATGCGGGACTCCAGCTGGAATTTTGCGCAGCAGAAAACATAGCTTTGACCTTTCAAGTATAAGTTTATTATGCATATAAGAAAATTGAGAGTTTTATATTTAGATAATTTATATCTTTATGTCGAGCATTATTATAATTTGATTACTAATCATAATATCTTTAATTGATTTCACATTTTCATTTCAAAATAAAGAGATCGTCGAGCGTTATTGAAAATGAAAGCGAAATCCAAATTTGTCGATATTTTCTGATCACACGTCGAATGTAATGCCATTGGAACTCTGTTTTTTACGTGTTTTTTATTAATTCAACGTTTCATATTAATTTATTATTTTATATTATATTTTGACACAATTGCGTACATTGAATGTGTATTACCATTGAAAATGAACAGCAAATATACGTTTCGCAACTGTCGAATTGAGTTTCATCGACATTTTAGAGCAGCATATAATTGCATTAGCGCTTATCAGTTAAATTAATATTTCACTAATAGAAATATATATATCTACTAGTGAAAATACATTTGGACTTCACTAGTGAAAATATAACTTCATCGGAAAATACTCGTTCACTGTAACATTTATTTATTTACTAAAATTAAGAGCATCGTGACCTGAAAATTTAATCAAATGCGTCATGATGGTCAAAAACATAATATATATTAAAATTTAAAAATACATATAAATATCTACATATATACGTATGCATACAAATACATAAAGCCACACACACATATTACTAAAAACATGAAAACATGATAAAAGGACAGACACAAATCACCTCAGAAAATGTCAATATCTTGATGCATAGTATTGAGCAGACGTACCGGCATGAGAAGAGTTGGCAAGTGCTCCAGTCCTAGACTTTACAGGCAAGAACAGTGGACGCGACCGAGAACTATAACCACTTTCTGAAACCCACGTTTGGAGCTGCACGAGCATTGATGGTTTTTCTACTATGCTTTTGAGCAGCCCTCCCGCAAATTACGTCGAAAATATATTTGTATTAGTGAAAATAAAAACTTCATTGTAAAATATATGCAGTCAATAATTGTGATGAATCAATATATTAGTTTTGTCTTACGATCTCAAAAGATAATACGGATCTCGGATCTTCTCAAAGCACCCAGAGAAAGTTTCCTTTAACCAACGGTTGGCCATCGCCAATCCCATTGACGGCGCTATGCACCTGCAGAGAGCGAAGAGTGTCAGGTGCCGGCAGTGCCGCTTCTGGTCTAGAGCCGGTCGGACGTTGTCATTAACCACAGTTCTTCAGTCTAATCTCTGACGTACCGGCGAAACGTAAACAATTCATGTTCTATTTTTTCTTCATCTGCGACGCGTAGTGCAAAGATGAAGTAGTTCACGAGGATCGAATTGCTTTTTGGTGTTGTTTGATTTTATGAAAAAATGGTGGTAATGGTACACACCTGCCGCAGGACTAGGATCGTTTGATGTGAAGTGACTGGAAGCTGTGTACAGGAAGTGGTGGTTAGAGTAACGACAAACATAAAAGTAAGCTATTCTATATTTTATTTATGCTTCAAGTTTCTTTACCTGTAAATAAATGACAATATACAATAATCGTTTTCTCAAAGTTATTGTTTATTAATTATTATTTATGCCATGTTAAAAAAAATATTCGGCATATATTTTTTATGAAATATTATAAGGTTAAAGAAATATTTTGCTCCCTTAAAAGTTTAATTAATAAATAATTTTATATGTGAATGGTCTCAAGTTTATGTTAATAAAATTTAACAAGTTTAACCAGACATAAAACTTTGATTTTTTTTATTTATGTATAGTTTAAAAATACACCATGAATAAATATTTTATTGTTTGTTAACCTTTTCCACTCCATTTATTTTTATTGCTTCATTAAAAATAATCAAATTATATGGATTTTACTGCATTTATTATTAAATATGTATGAAACAGTTGCAATTTAAAATATTTTTTATTCGTGATGATTGAGAATTTATGAGACTTAAATATCAAAGGTTGAGTTTTACTAAAAGAGGATTTATAAATTTGACTGGTAAAAAAAACAAACAAGAATTTAAAACACATTGTATTTTGTATTTTGTAGTAGATTTGATAAACTTAACAAAAAATAATATAACCTAGTTAGAAAAAAGTACAACTGTGATTTGATTGATGTTTATATATATATAAAAAATATAACGTGCTTACAAAAAACGTATAATTTTGCATAATGTTAACGTACGATGTACGATCAACAGTATGTAGTAATTGGAGCGTGGATTGAGAGTGCAAAGGGTTAATAATCTTATATTATACATAATATCTGTATAAAAAATACGTATTAATGACAACAATTTTATTATTATTTTTTATATTTGGATTAAATAATACAAAATAAAGCATATTTATTATAAATAAATGTGCCGTATCTAAAATCTGCAAATACATTTTTACATCAAAGTTAAAATATCGTTGATTTTATATTTTTAAATTCATGGTTGTGTAAGATTTTTGCTTAGGCAAAATTATCAAAAGGTATTAAAATTTAATTTTCATGTCTTAGTAAAACATAATATAGAATAATAAATAAAATTTTGAGTAATAATTTATAGTTATAGATTTTTAAAGTATAAAAAAGTGAAATCTATAAAAATCAGCATTAAAATTGCTTTGTATATTTTGTAATAATATTTATTTTTGTTATTGAAGATAAATTGTAGTGTTGAAAACAATTTTTTACAAGTAATATTATAGTAAAAAATAATAAACTATATATTTAGTTATTTTATATTTGTATCATAATTGTTGCAGTTGTAAACTATAATAAATATACTATTATGTGCATTCTCTATAAATTTGACTTTTATATTCTAATATATGTATTTTAATTACCATACTCTAATTTTATCATTATGTATTTTAAGCTTCTAATATTAAATATATATTTTTCATCATATTTATAAATACATTTCTTAACTTACCTATTATGTTGTACGAGTATATTATTTTATAGTTACAAAACTGAATAATTAACTGAAAAAATATCAATAAATCAAAAATGTTAGACTATTATTTAGTGTCCAAATTTTCAATTATAAATAAGAGTAGTTTTTTTTAATTTAATTTATAAATATTTTTTTAGGAATCTTCCATTACTTTCAATTTTTTTTAATTAATAATATATTTTTTATGTAGCATATATTATATTAAACCTAAAAATATTTGCATTTAAATACAAGTTTCATGGTTATATAAAAATAATTTTTTACTGTTTATATAAAAATATTTATTACTGTTTAAAAAAACATTTATTACTGTTTATATAAAAATATTTTTGATGATGCAGTTAATTATATGTTTCTTAAACATATTAATAACAGATTATACACAAATTGCTTCTTAGCTATGTTGTATCCAAATAAAATATAAAAAGGAGTTTGATTTATATTCACAATATTATTAGTATTATAAAATGCTTAGAATATTAAAATATAAAGATATTCCAAATTTTTTTGATTATTTTTTTTAATTGTATGTTTAATATACAATTATATATTTGTAGTTTAGAATCATCTTTATATTACAGTGTTAATATAAATATCATGTTACAAGTTATTTTAAAAGCATGTTACATTGATAAGTTCGTGAGGAAGCAAAAAGTAAAAAAATGGCCCATTCATGCTTCAACATTATAATTTTTTTATTCGAGTTATCTGATCTTTTCATGCACATACATTATGCACGAACCTTTTCGTTTTTATTTTCGACACAATACGACATTTCTTTCCGTATAACGATATCATTATCGCCAAAGTCTCGCCGAACAATGAGCTTTAAAACAGACAATAACTTTCGCTCGCGTTTACTACTGTTATACATTTTTTTACGACTCCGAAAATTCATCGAAACTAGCGAACGTGGCACAAATCTATTATTATTATCATTATGTATAGCAAATTATAAAGTCGTTAATTTTTTACTCACACACACACACACCATGCACTGACTTGATTTAAACGTTAGAACTTTTTGATCATGTGTGTTGCGGTGATTAGATCAGTTGCGAGCCTTAAGGCATATCCTCCATTAGGCTATTTCCTCATCTTGTGTTGTGTTTCATACACACGAGTGCACTTTCTACATTATATAGACATAAAAGTTAATAAGTATACACGTGCATAATCGACTTGTGTGTTTTGCATTTATATAATGAATTAATTTAAAAGATATCGACGCGTCGCGAGCGCGAAACCTGTTCGCATATTTTGCTCAAAGTTGTATGAAAAGAGAAGATGAGAGTGGAATCATATACGTAGTGATTAACATAATGGACCATATCCTCGTGCGGGTTTTGAATTTAATAACGATATCGAATTTGATTATGTTTTTTCGATGCATTCGTTACGGCCTTGGCGTTTTGTGGAATTAAACAGTGAAGAAGCATGCAAAGGTCAGACAATGGTTGACAAAAAATGACATTTAAGACTTAAGCTCGAGATTCCAGGTGTTAATTGAATACAATTTGGGTAATTTATGATGGAAAAAAATATAATTTCAATGACATTTATAACACGTTTTTTTAAAGAATGAATGGAGTCTTATATCATGTTAAAATAATATAATAATATTGGTCTTGCGGCTTTGTGTTTTACACAATCGCGTAATATTTTAAATATTATACATATTATAAATTTAAAAAAAAAAAATTCAATTAATTAGTATAGTTTTTTTTTTATTAAATTTAATACTATAGTATTTACATATTGTGTCAAAAAGGATGATTTACAAAAACCGTTGTACAGAATTGAAATTATTAAAATATGTTTTTATTTAATAAATGCATGTAACACTTTGAAGTATGTGGTACTTATTACTTATTTTATATCCGGTATTCATATTATGTTTACCTGCATATAAAAAATGTTTATTTAGCAGAATAAATATATGCGAGCTCGTTCTTTTAATAAGCATACTTCTTGTAAAGGCTATTGAACTGATTGGATACAATATACAAGAACAAATACACCGACACCACTTAACGGTCTAATTAACGACGTTCCACTATAATTAAAAATAGCCCTTATTATTTCATTCATCACATTCTCGACACACGCAATGAACACATTCTACCAAATATGTGCATAATATGTTCTTAGCTCAGTTAAGCGTGTGGATAATCTAGGATAACGATCTCTCCATGGCCTTTTATAGTTTTAATATCCAAATCAAAGCGGATGACATTTTTATTTTTCACATACATATATCAACTGTTGCCTCACCGTCTCGTCAAAGATGGAAACTTAAAGCAGTTTCTCCAATCGAACGTCCAAATTTAAATTGAAAATGATTTTTTTTGATAACCGGTCAAGGTTCAAGCGGATTTGTGATGCTTTGTAGTAAAATGAAGCTGATCGAACTGGTGTTTTGAAAGCGAAAGTTAACAGATTTCCTCTGAGAAACCACTTATTGGCAGATGATGAATTGAGCTCTGTGGAGATAATTAGACTGAAAAGACCGCCTTTGAGTTAAAGGCCATGAGTGGTTTGGTCCATCCGCGGACAAGAGTCGTATTTCATCGCTAAGACCTGTTGGCGAGGTCCTCCTTGACATTTTGCTGGTTTCCGAATTGCGAGACTGCTTTTGTCAACACCTCTCAAAACAGCATCTTGAGCCGGTCAACCAATATTTACTCACATTATAATGATTGTTGTAAGAAATAATAAGAATAATCTAAGTAAACCGATTATAAAAGGTCACCAAAATTAGGTTCATAGTTATTTACCTTAAAAATTTCTAATTTTAAAGATAATCAAGCGGATTATATTGTACAATATATGCAAATTTAATCATATTTATTTATAAATTAATTCGTATAATATTTATATATTTTAATTATAATGATTTTTTAAAACAGTATTAACGCA
The DNA here is from genome assembly GCF_051122295.1 of Plectrocnemia conspersa. Classification (NCBI taxonomy): domain Eukaryota; kingdom Metazoa; phylum Arthropoda; class Insecta; order Trichoptera; family Polycentropodidae; genus Plectrocnemia; species Plectrocnemia conspersa. The sequence goes on from NW_028277166.1 coordinate 27,553,354, forward strand.
TTGTTTGCATATATTACTGCCTTATTAAATATAAATAAAATATTGATATAAGCTTTAGTGAAAATGTAACCTAACCTAACGAAAGCAATATTAACATAAATTCAACATCATAAGGAAATATCATTTTAAAAAATAAATTATAAATTTATCAAATCTTCTTTGAAGAAATGTAAAATGTGAAATTTTTGTATACTTTAATTCAATTTAATTAAACTAGCAATAATTTAGTTAATACGCTTGTTATTGAAGTCCATATATAACACAATTTTACTCATACTTTACTAAGATTTCTTGCACTTCTTTTGGGCGATAGATATATTTATTATTATATAAAGACTCATTATAAAACATTTTATAAAGCACATTTTTAAAAAATATTATTATTTGTATTTCAAACTAATATACAAAAACCATAATAATATTTTATTTTATTTTTAATATTGGATACTACAGTTTTCTTGTCAAAATTTAATTGACAGTAAATTTTTTTTTTTGCGTTTATTACAATTAATTATTACATTTATAAAACACATTTATTAAAAATCGTATCTCTTGTATTTTTAAGCAATATACGAGTTTTATCATATTATTTTATTTTATTTTTAGTATTGATTACTTAAATTTTTATTGCCATAACATTGTGCAATTACTTAATAGTAATCAGCAAGATCAAAAAAGTTGTATTTCTTATTGAATTATTAACTACTCTATGATCAATTTATTGTATATTGTTGTCCCAAACATGTACCACTATAAGATAATAAATGTTATGCATATATTGCAGCAAAAAATAGCTATATATTCTATATTTTAAATAAAAATAGTATAATAAACTAGCAGAGAAAGCTTTGTCAATTTTACTTATTTCACAATACTAATATTAAAAATTGTATTTAAGTATTTTCACAATGAGTAAAGCACAAGAATATAAAATACAATACATGATTATATTATGGTTTTCAATGTTTTGACTTATACCACTTTCATAATAAACGGAACATATGACTAGTTAATAATTATAGGTAGTCAGTAACTTAGTCGTAAACTATCGGTAACTATTTGACAAATGGTCAGTAAACAAGATGACTATTACAGGTGTCGGGAAAATACGTATTTGTTCAGAACAGAAATTACTCTTCAAGCTAATTAGGAAAAAAAATATTAATTGATTTATATGGACTTATTGTAATAATATTGTTTTTTTCTTCAAGTTTCTGAGAAATGATATTGTTTTACTTTTGCTAAAATAACTTTTAAATTAGCCATTTTTTATGTTTATTAGAAAATATTATCATTTGAACAGTTATAAAAATCTTTGTTTACAAATTAAACGTGAGATTCATTATTGGAAAATAGTTGAAGAAATGCTTTTGCAATCTTTAAAAATTAAAGCTCTTCTGGCACATCAAAAATACATTTAAAGAGATCTACTGATAGTATGGGAATCAAGATCTGGAAAAATAAATAAGAGAATCAATCTCTGAGTTTAGTAAAATGACTTTTAACTGTAGCTTTAATTAAAAAAAAATTATATCTGTAACAAAGCTTACTTTAAAAAGGCAGCTACGATAATTATTATGTTCTAATAAGTTTATAATACTCTTGAGTAATGCTGACATTAAATCTAAAACAATAATAATATACATTTACAAGGTGGTGCATTTAAATGTAGTCCAGTACAAATTATTTGTGATTATTAATAAATAAAAATAATCGAATAGATATTTTTTACATGACTATATTTTAGATCTAAAATATGTCTTAAATGCTATTCTGTCGTCAGTTCTATTTAATCAAAGTTCATCTGTATACATATTTTTCACGTTATAGTTTTTCAATTCGAAGTAAATATAATTAAAACCATCTGTGTATATTGTAACCATATTTACATGTTAATCGAACGTTACTCAACTACAGTGTGTTTTAAAAAAGTAATTTAATTTTTTACATAACGTTACGTGTTTTATAATTTACTTTAATCAGCAAAGCATGTTATATATCGATTTTTTTACAAAAAAATACTACCGGTACAAACAATAACGAGTAGCGTCACAATCGGCGTGCAGCGATAATTGTTAACGGTCGTTAGCCGCCGTTTAAATTTGTTTGCTTTGAATTTTTCACAACCCAGTGCCGATGTGGTCCACGCACATCCGACAAAGAGGTTTCTGGTTCTTGGCCATCTTGGCGAGGAAGTTGTCGGAGATGACGGCGATGGAGAAAAAGGCGCCTTCCAGACAAGAACGATAAACATCTCATGCATATGCGATTTATCTCGGAGGCGCGAGATATGGACTGTTCTAGTGATTTTATTTAAAGATATCGACGTAGATGTAGTGTGTGGTCATGTAGTAGGAAATGGTATAAAAATGGGCGTGGGTCTACTAAACACTAGTTCTGTTTATCTCACTTAGTTCAGTAGTTGACCAGATGGATTCCTCTCTTATACGAATATTCTTAGTATTTTTTTTATGTACATGCAGCTAGTATATTATTATAATTCATAGATGTGGCAGTTATATTCGATAATGTTTTTAATAAATGAGACAATATTTAACGTAAAAAATGATATTCTGTGGGGTTTTGTAACAAGCGCATTGACTTTATGAAATACCTAAAATAGTTCTGTTGGCCTTACATAGTACACTAAAGATATGCATTAATCAAGGGATTTACTACAGTGCTAAACAATAATACTATTGATCCTAAATTAGCTCTTCTCCCATTCGTCCAAGCTTCGTTCAAAGGCCAGTATAAGGTACAGGTTGATTATCGTCTCCAATCTAAATATATCCTTTCACATTCACGGTAGCTCATCTCTACAAATAATCCAGATGAAGCAACGCTTCAATTAGTTCAATCATTAATTCGAGCGCACCTTTCGCTTATTTCGTAAATTCGCTCCGCTTATAGACAAATCCGACATATCTGTACAGAACTAAAAAAACTTTTAGAGCGGATTCAGAAGTGTCAATCTGTGATTTCGAAAGGCTGATCGGGGACAAGATTACAAGCAAATACGGCAATAATTAGAAGCACTCTTAGTTCTTCATAAGGATGAGCCAAAGCTAAAGAGGCCACCGCACTCTCGGACTCGCTGACCCTGTTTGTTTTATTTATATTCATATTTTTTTAATCAACTTTCTACTGTTGATATATATTTTTTCCTCTTGTTCCGATCGATCGCTTAAGATTGTGCGTTACGTATGGAGGGCAAGCTAATAAATTATTCACGGATCCTTCGCTGTGACGTCACACTCCATTGATGCATCGGTTAGCAACTGATTACACAGTTTAAGTGTGTGATCAGTTGGTCTTGTGGCGAAGGATGTTGTCGGCAGGTGTTTTGAGGAAATTGTGACGATTTCAGAATACCAATTGGCATTAGAGGAAGGGTTCTAACAGTCGTTTCTGGTCGCTTCTGCTCGACACACATACATATATTCTTTTTATGTATACAGAAGAAGTATCCGACCGGAAGAAGATGAAGAATGATTCGCGTGATGATCTTTGTATGAGCCGTTCTAAATTCGTGCGAATCGACAAGGCGCGTGTCAAATCGAGTTTCTATTATTCGCATTCAATGGGTGGAAATGGGAATGGTTTTAATCTGTATGGAAGAATATTGGGACATATCAAGGTAAAGTTTCTAAAAATCTATTCCACATATATCATATCTCATTGATTTTGATTTTATTTTCATAACATTATAATTTTTTTTTCAATGTTTGATTTTGTATGTTTTATTGTTGTTCTTTGGATTGGGATTTTGGTTACGTTATTTTATGTTTTAAAATAAATATGTATTTATTTAATTTTTTATATTTTTACATTTTAATATTTATTGAAAAAAATGTAATAAGTCGTGTGTTACATGCCGAATGTTTTTTCGTATGTAAATCTCTTTTAGATTCAATTTTATAATATTATTTTTTATACATACATACTATATGATTGTTTTTTCAACTTTTCCTAAATACAGATAGTATAAAAAAAAGTTATATTTCAAGAGCACCTGTAAACAATAATAGGTAAAATAAAAAAATGTTAAGATTATGTTCATAAAATTACTTGGTACTTCACCAAATTATACATAAATAATATGTATTTACTCAATATTATGTATTGAGTAAATACATATGTGAGTATCTTATATAGGTACATTGTGTGTGTATGTAAACCTATAAACATATGTATTTACTCATATACATATGTATGTATGTAGGACAGTATGTATCATATACACTTTGCATGGCACAACTAATTATTAGAAAAAAAATTGCAAAAATATTTGGCTGAATTTGTGTGTAATGAGTCTCTCTAGTCTCTGGTTCCTCGTGGTCAAATAAGATAAGCTGGCGAGTCTTGAGAGAGACTGTGAGTTGCTTTTTCATCTGAAAGAGAATCGAGTGATCAATAATATCAATAGTTTTGTACTAGTCTTCGGACAAAAGAGAGAGAAAGACCAATTGCGTTATTGTTTAGCTCCTCTTTCAGTACATACTAAGTTTATTTTTTATAAATTACGCGTATTTAATAAAATTAAAATTTATCTTATTTATGTATAAATACATTAATTTTGTATTGAAAACAATCAATTTTAAATGATTATTTTTTATACAACGAATTAGATGTAATATAAAATAGAAACATATTGTTATAAATTATATATAACAAAAAATACATTAGGCTACTTTTAAGTGCGCAATTATACATTGTTTAATCGCTTTAAAAATCAAAGTTTGTTATCACTATTTTTTTGGATATAAAAAAAATATATGATATTTTTAAACAATATTAATTATAATGAGCTCGTATTTTTCAGGTTAAAATTTTAATATTTTTGTGGTCAGAATTTATATTACATGGGTCAAAATTTATATTAATAGGCATTAGCCAGAATAAGTATGAGATAGTTAGAATTTATAGTAATCGCTTAAAATTTATATGAAATTGGACATTGGTATGAATTATTTTGACAGATGTTCAGAATCATTTTTTTCAGTACGCAATAGTGTTGCTATTGCTGTAACGCTCAAGATTGCTACAACTAGTCGATCAGCAATTCGAACAGGTGTCAAGCTTGTTCTTGTCCAAATACTTCCCGTTTCGTTTGTCGCTCTGTTAAATATATTCGTTAAGTTATTCATGGGGAATTCAATGTTCTGAACAACGCTCGCTCGCTACCGCTCGCTCGCACTTAACCTGTCTTTTTTAGCTTTGGTGCGACTGATATATATTCATAATGTATTTCTAAAAGAAATAATTTATTGCCCATTTATATTTATGAATTTTTATACTATTTTTTTTTATTTTTATGATCGTCCTATATTATGATTCTGACCATTTGATATTTTTATTTATTTTATTATGATCCTAAATAATATAATTATGACCAAAAATTTCTTTTTATTCTGACCCAAAATTAATTTGAATTCTGAGCATTTAACTTTATGCCATTATAATATTAATTTCATGAGTATAAATTGATATATTCTATGTTGCATTAGCCTTATAAATTAAAAAGCTACATTTAAATGCGCTATAATTATCATTTGATCAATCTGTTTTAGTTAAAATATATCACACAATTAAAATTTTTTGAAACTGTATTTATTCACTGCACGGTTGGTAAAAATAATACTTTATTTGTAATTTAAAATGACCAATTTATATACATTTATTTTTGCCTGGTGATAAAATATGCTAGTGAGCATTTGTAGGTTATAATTTTTTTATGTGATTAATTGACTACTGCTAGTGATTAATTGCTGGCAGTGAATTGCAGGCGGCAAATTTTCCTAGACTCCTTATAAGTATCATTTTGTATGGCGAAGTTACATTTAAATGCGACAAAATTATTGCAAAAGCATACATAAAAATAACATGAATGAGGCTACATTTAAATGCGCTATGATTGATTGAATATATTTATATTAAATATTTTTTTCAAATATCTAGTATATTTTTCTAACCATACTATACTATACAATGGCGCACCTAAAAGAAACCTGATGTTTATTGAGCAGTAGTCATCATGTAATTAAAATATTTTTATGTATTTTATTTCTAAAGCAAATAATTATGCTTAAATACATATATAAAATGGCGCATTTAATAGTAGCCTAAATCATTGTATAGTTTATTTGTAATATATTAATTTATATATTTTTTCTCTTCCTCTTTACATGCCTAAGCCTTAAAATATTGACCCTATAAATTTGATTGAAAATATATACATATGTAATGGCGCAATTAAAAGTAGCCTAACTGAGGCTACATTTAAATGCACTGTAATCATCATATGATTATTTTATAATATATATTTTTTAAATATCTAAGACTTAAAAATATTGCCATTAATTTTTAAATACATACATTAACAATAGCCAAATGTATATGGTATATATATTTGAATGCATTAAAATAAATACAAGAGGCTACATTTAAATGCGCCATATTCATTATATGATAATATATTAATATTTTTGATTTTCTCTTTCAAACACATTTGACTTAAAGTATTGAGACTATTTGTTCCTAAGCATTAATTAAATATATGGAATGGCGCACATAGGAGTAGCCTGATTGTAGCTACATTTAAATATGCTATGATCATCATATGGTCAATTCATAATATTTAGATTATTTATTCTAATTATTTGTTGAGCTTTAAATATATATATACACAATAAAACATTTAAAAGTAGCCTGATGTATTTTATATTAATCAAGGCTTTTTGATATTAAATGCTGATTCATTTATGAAATACTTATTACATATATTTTTTTCACTTTTGGAATTGCTTAGATTTACATTATCACTGTTTGAAAAGCATTAACTATATATTATACATAGATGCAATAGCGTACTTAGTAGTAGACTATTGCATGTTGAGGTTACATTTAGCTGTAGCAAAATATAAATGTAAATCATCAATGTATAATAAATATTTTTCTCCTCTTCTTTGAATGCAAAAGCTTTAATAAAAACTTTCAAAACAACACTTTAATGTGCCACAATATTTACATTTATTTATTTAATGTATTGTTAAACTACATTTATCATAAAATGTATTTAATAGGGCAGTTAAAATTATTTGGATGTATTTTATTTGTTAATTTAAATGCGCAATAACATTTCTATGATATATATTAAATATCCCTTACTACATTTTGTACTAAGTTATATTTAATAAGATACCTAATTATTGATATTTACACACGCACAGAATCGATAAAAGCAATCTAAAAGCGTTTCGTAAGATAATACGCATAATGGAGATACTACGCTGTCGTAAAATACAGCCTTCATGATGAGAATAAAACGTACACATTATGAAGAAATTATTTTAGGTTATACCTAAAATAATTTCTTCATAATGTGTATTCCTATGGAAAGGGTTATTGCTTCGAGCCAGCAATAATCAACGTATTTTGTATAATAGATTCCGCGATGCTATCGCGAATAAAGTAAATTGATTTGATGTGATTTTCATCGATCAAACTAAACCGTAATTGGTCTTCATAGAGACATTCCAATATTTTTATGATTTTAATGCTTAGCCGAAACAATTATTTTTACAACAAATCAATAAATCCGTAAAGCAAGTTTTATATTAAGCGACATTGTGTTATAAAATTGGAAAACAATTTTATAGCCTTAATAAACAATTTTTGAAGAGAACCGAACCTGTTCTGTATAAAACCGCCACATTTTAGAAATACACATATACATCACCATAAAATGTTTATAGTCGTAGAAAGTTGTGAGTCAGATTTTCGGTAACAAAGATATGGTTCGAATCCAGACTGTGATTTTTTTTTCAAGGTTTGCCATAATGCTATTTTTATATTGCTTTGTAAATATCAGTTGCGAGGTATATGCGGTTTTTAAAAAATAACCCACATAGACTTCTTACCTATATGTACATACCGTAAACACATATGTGCAAAAGAAATGTGGTGAGTCAAGTTTTGCGAAAGCAAACCCCGCAGGCTCTTCTGCTCTTGACCAATTCATTCAGGGCTGGCACAAGGCTGTAAAAGACCCACGAACATGCTAATATAGAAGGAAAATGGATGACCTAATTTTATATTTAATTTAATTGGATTGAATGCAATCAAGTTGTTATTGTATAATTTATAATATAATATAAAATAATGCATTGGTAAGCAAAATCTTGAATTATTTTTATTAGCGTAATTTAATTGGTCAATGTTCAATGATTGAATTACATTTGACGGTCGATTGCTCGAGAACTTGTTATGCGGGTCTTGTCTTCTTAATGGCAGTTAAAACAGATCGTTAAGTTTATTGTTAATTGATTTTTTTGGTGCATAACTGTTATATAACAGGAGTTTAAATAATTCAATTATATATATATATATATATATATATATATATATATAGAGAATTAAGTATATCTTGTAATATTATATAGAACATATAAAAACATCCAATTAAAATTTAGATAATAAAGCTGTGAAAATTTAATATATATAATATATAATGACAATATAAGTATACATTATTACAATGACAATATTAGTATACAATTTTAAGTAGCATATTGGTCGATTTAGTGTAGCTTTGATTAGTGTGAGTTCGGCTGAACTTTTGTTATTCCAAAACGAAAGCGAAATTTTGAATGTGTCTGTAGGAAGTGATGCAGTACTTCAGTGCTCTGACTTATACAGCATTTAGAATTAAGGGAAGTCATCGTCCTTTATAGTTCTTGATTCTATAAAAAATGATGATGTTTCGTGCTGAAACAAGACTCTTTGATTTTGTCTAATAATAATCTTATATTATAAATCAGTGCATAAAATGCTTATTTCAGAGATGCTTTGTATGCCAATGAACCTTGTCTTTGTTAAAGTAAGATCTACGAATTTTATAGTGCACTTTAAAATACTATTGGATACCATTAATAGTTTGTTTGTATCCTTGATAAAACATTTACTTTTAAGATCCGTTTTGCGAGTCTTTTGAAATTAGCTGAGGTTCTGATAGAATCATTTCTGAATTAAATTTAATGTAATATAACTAGTACATTTTTCTCATACCATATAAAAATATTTATCACGCCGAAATATGTGGTTTACTTTAATAAAATATTTTTTGATATGAATTATTATATGGTAGTAATATTCGGCAGTTAGCCCTAGATCTTCTCTCACAAGTTGCCGGACGACCGCCTGGGGCAACCAGGGAAAGGTGAAAGCACCAGATGGATGGCTACTTCAACATCTCTCATACCTCAACATCTTATGACTTCCCATGAGTGAGACGAGGATAGGTAGCGGCCGAGGAATCGTTCACTATACGTTCGATATGTGGGTCTATAATTTGTCACATGGCAGCAAAAAAAGAAGAAACGTAATTAGAGTCTAAAAATAGGCATCCGGCAATTGTGCGATCGAAAAGTTTGCGGAAGAATTCGAAAGCATCGGTGGCGATGCAACGAAAGTGATTTGAATACTTCGATTGTTATTGTAAGGCTTTGAAAGTTTATTTCTTTGCGAACATGGAGAGTTTTAATGTTCGACATGATTTTTTCGCGCCATTATCGCGGTAATAATGGCTGTCGGCGAATAAAGGTGTTGTTGATGTTGTTTCTTTATTGATTCTGTACAAAAATAGTTTTCTATTTAAAAAATAACAGAATTAAGGAGAAACACATTCGAATGCGTGATGCAAAAATAAATCTATTGAAATTTGCAATTTGTGTTTTCTTATCATATAAGTATTCATCCTTAATCACTTTGGGAGCTGGGTGCGTTGTGCGACTTCGAAAAAGGTTTTATTGTATAGATACTAACCCTAGACGAATAAAAAATATTTTTTTAATTTTCACTATAAGTACTATTTTTTTTATAAGCTTGTCTATGTTTTAGAAATAATAAATTAAGTTACTACAAATTTTATAAGAAACAAGAAAATCCATACACCAACTAGTTTTTAAATATTCGTGATTTTCACTATTCGAATATATTCATAAAATTATAAAGAATCAAAAAATACAGTTTGCATAATAGATACAGGTTCATACACACTTAGTTCTATAAAAAAATAATAAAACATAGAAACAGTTCATTTTAATTTTGCCAAAAATACTATTACTTGCTATACTCAAAAGTATAATAATTTGTTATTTATATTTGAAAATTGTTTTATTAATTTAAATATCACAGAAGCACAATATTAACTCAGAATAATGAATGATTTCTGAAATTTCGGCAATTACAAAGTGTTTATTTTTTACGTTATTTTTCTCATGGATATACATTTTTATATGTAACATGAAGTTAAAAAGATAAAAAAAGATTTTAGCCTTTTTGATAGAATATCAAGCTCAAAACCAGTAATTTAGGACCTTTTTTGCTAGACTTTTACACAAAAAAGTTTGACATACTTTTCTATGATTTAAATGAAAAATATTTAAAAACTCCCGAGATTTTTAAAATTTGTTTCTTGATTCCCAAAAAAACCCGAGACTTCAGATGTATGTTAAAGGCAATAAAGTATATATTTTGTTTATAAATATAATTAATTTACGATAATCAGACAGTAGCTTTTTACCAAATGATCAAGAAAACTTTGATTTTTACTATTGAATCTTTATAGACACAATATTTAAAATATTTTTTTCCCTACATACATACTGTTTAGAAAAAAGTCGTTTGTTAGTTTATTTATTTTAAATAAAATAAAACCATCCTAATCTAATAGGTTACCCAAATGCGTCACGATGGTCAAAAAACAATTCATGATAATGTCTTAATATATAAAAAATTCTGTATAAAAAGTAATTTTAATGAAAAATACTCATCAATTCTAAATGTCATATATATATATATATATATATATATGAAAAATATTTTTTTAAATAAACGATCTATAGCAATAAAATGTTTCGCTGGTCCTTCGATGCATGATTAAATGCCCTTGCCGCAAGGGGGAAAGATCGTAAGCGAAAAATACCTCTAACTCCTCATCGAGAAAAAAGTTAAATACATACTTTAATTTATAATATAACATTTCATACATGATATTACATAAACATTTGGTAAAACATAACTAACCATTTAATTTATCTAATATGTGAATATATATTAAAAATATTTTAAATTTTATTTATAGTAAATACTAAAAAGAGGAAATAAAATATTCCAGATAATTGTTGCTGTATTAAAATGTTAAAGCTTCAGATAAAATTTAGCAAACATTGCAGCAACGTATATTTAGACCATATTTAGAAGTTGTAAATAAACCCTTTGGTTGTTTTATTATCCACAGTATGTTATTACGTGCCTCAAAACCATCGTTTTACCACTGTTCAAAACTTTTCGCATCGCATTTTATGGCATATTATACTTTGAGAGATAACTACAACGCACATGCAATAAACGTCAGCAAATATAAGTGGATTTTAGTTTTTGGAAACACAATGATTCATACAAATCTTGTCGAATTAAAGTCGTAAAAAAATATTTAATACAATTCAAGTAGAAAAATAGTATGAGTTTTAGTAATTTTATAAGTTGGCTTTGTTCTATTTTTGTGTTAAAATTGAAGTTTTTAAAACCTCGAAATCTGAGAATTGCAACGAATGTAAAATATATAGATTAGCAAACTTCCTATAAATCTGTTGGGATATGAATTCTGTGGTATATTGCAAGATTCTCAACATGAATTAATACAGTTACCAATTAAACTATTTCGCTGAAGAAATATAACGAAAAAATATTTTTTGCTTAATAGACGCAGAAGGTTTTGCGATTTTTATTGCGGTTCTAAAAACCATCTTCAGATTTATTTGCATAGATATTTACATTATTATGATGTTATAATTATATTCATTAAATATAAAACGTATATAATATTCAACGGTTATACAGAATATTACACAGATCGATTGTCTACGAATTCATGTCTCGTTTTTTTTACAAGTGAGCAATTTTCTGCAATTTACATAAGCACAAAATGGAAACTTTTCATTATGCCAAATTTATTATAGCCCATTATTGATAGATAGTCGATTCAAATTGATTTGTGAAAGGTCCGTCGTGCTTTTTTCTCGCTTCGTGAGCTTTGCCGCGTGATTCGCGTATAATAAAGTATGTATATCTACATTATCCCTTGATTACTTTCGATCGAAATATTTCCGTTCCTTTGCCAAGCGAAAGGTGAAAGTGGTCTGAAAAAATAAAAGGCAAAGTAATGCGTGTAGGGTCAAATTGGAGCGCTTCGATTGCGCAACGTAATCAACCCTCTAATTATCGGCAGTTTGGATGAATAATTATTTGGATTGAGTAATCGAATTTAAACGTTGGTGTGGATTCTGCAATTTGAACTCTTGTTTGACCCTTTGTGCTACAATGAAGGAAATATTGTAATAATCGTTGAAATAATGACACCTGATATTTTTATACAATTACTAGACTGATGTTATTTTATTTTTATAACATGTATATAAATTTATTTTTTAGAACTGTCTTGGGAAAGCGGGCATTGACAATGAATGAAAAATTCTGATTTAATTTTAGATTAAGAATTTAAGTATTATGGTTATATTTTCTGAGAATAACTTCTTGTTTTGTGAAAATTGTGAGAAGCTAAATGTGTTTTGTGAGAATTATTTGTCACATATCAGTGTGCGAAAAGAAAAATAGCATGAGTCAAAGTAAGCCAAAACATTATGACATATATAAATCATACTCATGGTTTAGCTTGAAAAAGTCAAAATAATCTTATTGTATTTTATTAAAAATTTAATATATTTAATTCACGAAAATAAAAATATTTAGATAAGTGATAAATTGGCTTGTATATATGTATGTGGTTAGAAAAATATGATTTTTTTTATTTGAGGCTACTTTAAAATACCTTATAATATTTTTTAGTGTTACAGAAAAATTTGATAACCTTTTTTGATATTATTGGCATATAATAATTTATTGATACATATATTTTTAAATTATTTGAGAATATGATTTTGTTGAAAAACTTTAGCTGGAAGTAATTGCTAATATATATTGTATTTAAAACTACTTTTAAATGCTCTTATTTTTTATTTTGCTAATTAGTTGCGAGATTTAATCAACTTTCACTAGCATTGATATATATTCTTAGGTCAAATACTGTACTAAAAAAATAATATTATGTTACTTTTTATGGAATATAATTTAATAAAATAAATTTACTATAATTATACGTATATTTGGGGATATTTTTTTTTTTTGCAGACAAAATTATTACGATTTAAAGAAATATGGTTATAAAAAGTTCAAATAAAAACTGAATTTATAAAAGAGATGTGTTGTTGATTATATATAAATTATTTAAATTAAAAATAATATATAAATACATATTTGACTACTTTAAAATGTCCTCTATTACTATTTAGCAATAAATATCCAAATTGATTATTGAATTATTACAATACATTAGCATTGTCATATAAGTAATTTATCATACATATGTACAAACATATATTTTAGAATAATATAATGTTAATTTTTTAAGGTTATATATTTTAATTTTAATAAAGTGATTTTTTTGCAATAGAAAATTAAAAGATTTGAGATGACTTTTTTTGAAAAAGTTTAATAATTTATTAAATTTATTAAGTATACGTTTTTAATAATATGTAAGCCATTAAAAATATGAATATTTATATTTGAAAGCTTTTTTATGATTTACTTTATTATTTTTATATTTAAAAAAAAATTGTATAGCTTTTACATTTGCATTGTCAATAATGAATTTATAATACGTATACATACGTTTGGGTCATATATTTTAGAATTTTTTAATTTAAATTTTTTTAAGATAATTATTTTTGGAAAAAATAAAATAACTTTAATTTTAAGTTTTATAAAGAAATAAACTACTTACTTTCAATTTAAAGTGATTGCTAATATATATTTTTGATGCAATTTTTGAATGCTCTATATATTTTTACAATAAAAATAACACGAATTAACCTTCATCCGTCCCTCGGGTCTTTTTCGACCCGAAGCGATTTTGTTTTGCAAATATATCTTAAAATATTAATACTACATATCTGTAATTTCGTGACTTTGATTTTGTTGAGATAATAAACTAATTTTTGAAAAGAAAAAATAAATATGTTACCTGGATTATCTCTTGTAAAAAAAGTAACACTCAAGTCCCTCGGGTCGAAAATGACCCAAGTCTATTTTAGGTCAAATTATTGGAATTCCCGGCGCAAACAGATGTTTATTGTTTATCACCTTCTAAGAAATACTCTTTTGAAGTGATTATAATAGAAGATAATTTACTTGAATTTTCATCGGGAAATGATACCTGCTCAGAGACGTCAGATCATATTGAAGAATTGACTGAAACTTCTGATAGTGACATAGATGATGTACCTCCTGGATCTACATCATATCTTTCTAAAGATAAAGGTATTAAATGGCGATCAAAGCCTTCAACATAGCCGTCAATCATCATCAAACATGATTAGAACTACCCCTGGAATCACAAGGTATGCTGTTTCTCGCATATCAACAGAACTCTGCATTTCAATTATTGTTTACAAATTCTATAAAAACTATTATTATTCAAAATACCATTTTGGAAGGAAATCGTGTATAAAGAGGATTGCAAAATATTGATATTATCAAATTGGATGCATATTTTGGACTTTTGTTGTTAGCTCGTATATATAAATTGAATAATGAGGATTTGGAAAATTTATGGCACGAAACAAAGGGTCGACATATATTCAGGGCTACTATGTCACTAAAACGATTCAAAATTATATCGAGTCATTCGATTTGATGATCGTAGTACACGAGCTGCTAGAAGAAATACTGACAAATTAGCCCCAATTCGAGAACTTTAGAATAAATGGGTTGAAATACTACCATACCTTTATAATCTGGGCGAAAATGTATTAATCGATGAGCAATTGATTTCATACAATTCCGTTTCGACAATACATGCCAAAAAAGCCGGCTAAATATGGGATTAAATTTTGGGTGCTAGCAAAAATAGTTATGTTTGGAATATAGATATATACACTGGAAAAGTAGCTGGTGAAGCACCTGAAAGGAATCAAGGAAGGCGAGCGGTTTTAGATTTGTGTCAACAACTTGATGGGAGAAATGTAACAGTTGACAACTTTTTCACTTCTTATGAACAAGGTCAAATGTTACTTATAAAAAAAAATACTATGATTGGCACTATTCAAAAAAATAAAACGTCAATTCCACCCGTATTGCTCGAAGTAAAAGGCAAATCAATTTTTACTTCAAAATTTGCATTTACAAAGAATACATCTTTAGTGTCATACATTCCTAAAAAAAAGAAATGTGTTGTTCTTCAGAGCACTCTTCACATAAGGAAGGAATTGTCAGGTGGTTCTGAAAATAAACCAAACATTATATTAGATTATAATGCAACGAAAGGAGGAGTTGATACCTTAAGCAAAAATAGCCAGTTACAGTACTCGAAGAAAAACAAATAGACGACCAATTACTTTTTTTGCCAATATATTAGATATATCTATATCAAATGCATTTATTATATTTACATGAGTTTATCCAGATTGGAATATAAAAAAAAATTATCAAAGGAGAATTTTCATTGAAACCGTGGGCAAATTATTGATAAAAGACAACAATTTATATTAGAACAAAAATGCACAACTACATCTCCTTTAGAAGTACCAACAGCAAGGATACGTGTTCAAAAAAAAGGTAGATGTCACATTTGCCCAAAATCGGACAATAAACATGCATTAGAATGTAAATATTGTAAAAGATTTATTTGTAAGGCACTTTCCTATAATGTATGTAATAAATGTAATAAACAAATAATTAACCCATAAATCGCTCTTTATTATTCGTAAACAGTCAATATTACCGTTACTAATAAAATGAATTTAATTAATTTGCATTTTGTTTCTTTTAAGTCAAAAATTTCTACCTGGGTCGAAAAAGACCCGAGGGACTTTAGTGTACAGTCGATTTGAGGGACGGATGAAGGTTAATGAAATATGGTTTAAGAGAGCTTAAACAAAATTTCTGATATAATATAAATAGTATCAACAATATATTGGTAAAAAAATGATTTTTTTTAGCAATATATTGTTGATACTATTTGAAATAAATAAATTCAATATAAAAAATTAATTGATTGGGATTTTTTTTTGCCTAATTATAAATCAAAATCAATAGCCTAAAAATATTATTATTATTTCAAAATAAATTTATAAAGCTATTAAAGCCTATTTATATATATTTGGGTGATTGAGCACGCTCGCTGAGTCATCGCATTCATCGTTTTTTAAACGAATTTATACGTTTATTAGCGTGAGAGTATCTATTATCTTATAAAATAATAATTTTTACCTTATGTTTTCAATTTCATTCATCTTTAATAAGTATATTGTTGGTCTGGTCCTTTTTTAAAAATTAAACGTAACTATATTATGTATTTAACATAACAAAAATCTTGATTTTAAGTTCTTATATTGAATAAAAAAAACAATTGTATAAATAAATATGATGAATCACAAACTATATTCAAATGAATAATTTTATTAATTATAAACAATTGTATTTAATTTAAATAATTATATTTATTATAAACAATTGAATATTTTATTCATCTTATTTATTATGTTATCGATTTAACAATTTTATAACTAGCCACTAGCCTTGATTTTGTAAGATTGCTATTTACCAACAAATTACATCTTTAGTTTAATGTTTTATTTACACAGATTGTTATTTTTTTGTTTCAGGTGAGTGTTTGACCTTTATACATATACCAAGCAAACGTCAGCAAAACGTGAGTAATTCATAAGCATATTACAGTCATACAAAAATACGAAAAATGTATAATAATTTTTTTATACATTATTTTTATTACAATCCCCATCGCGGCTGTCCAAATCAAATAAAACGATTTTGTCATTATAAATCAAACCCGGTACCTATAATATTGCATTACGTACAGACGATAATTAATTTCGAGATCGAGAGAGGCCGACGGTTAGTGAAAATTCCGATTGCGGATAATCGAGAGAGATAAAGTCGTGACTTCGGAACTCGGATTCGTAAATACCTTTCTCCCGGGTATTACCAAAACCTGTCCGATGGGATCTCGTGCACCGTAGAGGTTTACTTTCCATTTTTTCCCTTTTCGGACCTCCGACAATTAGCTCATTACATCCGCTCGAGGGATCGACGAGTGTTTTTGATTTATGCGCTAATCATAGGGAGAAAAATCCGATCCGATCGGAATCAGATAACGCACAGATGGTACAGAAGAATTAAACGCCCTTAGGTACTTAGTGTAGTGTTACATAGGTTTTTTGAACCGATGTAATTGTGATAGATGTTATCTGCGGTACTTATTTTTATTGTGCTTTTTTGTTATATATATTATATGTATATATACAATAGTAACTTTCTATACTGGCAAAACTGGAGCAGTTAAGTTGATATTTTAAATCAAAGCTTAATTATGACATATAGGATATGACCATTGAAGTTTCGTGATATTGTAACACATTTCTGAATCACTAGAATTCAATAGCATTATAGTTGTCAATCCGGCATGGTTAAGTAATTCATATTACATCCTGTTTTTGGAAATGTTTTAGTATAATTAGCTAAGAAATTGTAATATATTATGATCTTTTTAAAATGTTTGGTAGTAATTTATTCTCATCATATATAATGAAAGTTGTCTTCTTCGACGAGTGGCATATGATTTTTCAAGGATGTTTTAGCATTTAAATTAATTTAGAACACACACTAAAAAAATGACATAATTTTTTACTAATAAAAAACTAATGACATTCAACTTTGTGCAATTAAAATGGTACATGAGCTCAAGTTAACAAATTAATCAAACGAGATAAGAATTTAAATATATGTGAACAGGTGTCATATGATATAATAAAAAATGATTAATTAGTTATCTTTTTAATTCAATTAAAATATTATATTTCTTAAAATTTTAGTGACTTTTAAACAAACTGTTTTTTTATAAATTGGTGTGGTTAAAATCACAGTATAAATCGTATAAAACTTCCTTGGGGAATATATTAAATGAGAAGACACATTTTCTAATTGTAAATATTTTTTTAGTCATTACTAAATAAATTATTAAAAATAACGAGAGGTGCATACATTTTTTAAAATTATTTTTTATTCTTGTCGTAGTTTCTCAAGTCGTTTAGAATATCTGTGGAATACTTAGGAATCAAGTGTAAAGGATCGCATGCTGAAATTAGTTTCGTTGATCAAATATTAATGGACCTAATAATCTGTGCAAATTTCATGACGCCTAAGCTCACAGGCTTTGCCGTTTCACTCAACCAATTTTCTGGTGTCTGCGGAACCTTGCATTATGAAGTTTTAATATTAATAAATCAGTTTAAAATATGTCTGTATTAGTTCTGCACTAATGCATGTTCTTGTCTTTCTCTCAAATCGTATCAAAGATCGAGTTGAACCCATTGGTATTTGGGTGATTACTTAGCTGGACCTGATCGGACGCTTTAAGTAAAATCTAATATTTTCTCGTGCCTTTAATGGTCATTTATGTGGATTCTGCTACTTATTCCAAGTCGGAAGCGAAGTGGCGGTAGCTTAGAATACGTATATTTTAATTTTTTATCACTAGAAACTAGATGAGAAAAATTTGAACAAAATAGATTCTAGTCAATATTAATAATTTGCGATTGGAAATACTATTTGTTACTGTCTAATAACAAAAATTTGTTAGATGTAACGGCAGTTTAAGAATTAATTATTTAATTTATGGAACGTGAGGGTTCTGTACTTGTGACGGAGATATGTAACGCATTTCTTTGTATTTGGCACCGACCATTCGGCTTTACTTTGTTCAGGTCTCTTTTGCAAGTGATTTTTAGCTATTAAATGGATGTCTTCTAAAATACGCGGTTTGTATATTGCTTTTAAAAAGCAATCGTGGGTGATCCTAGCAAAATAAATTGGGAAAAAATTATTAAAATAATAATTAAATATATAGGATATAATCTAAAAAAGTAGAGGTGTAATGACCACTTATAATACATCACATGTCAGTGAATATCATATATTTTTAAATATTATTATAATTTTGATCATCAATTTTTTATAGAGTATCAATTAAGTTTGTTAACTGTTTCAAATAAATATAAATAATGAGCTAAACTATCAGTATATTAATTTAATATATGTATATTAAATGTAGCTTTAACACAATTTGTTAAAAATTGGCTTAAATGTATTTAAATTATATTATTGTTTTACTACAGATTGATACCAAAAAAATATTTTCTTATTAATTTGGGAGTTTCCATAGTTTAAATTGATAGTTATTGTTATTTAAATAAATTATAATAAATAGGTGTGAGTAAGTGTTGTCAAACGTGGACTCAGAACGCTTCATTGGAGAACTCTAGTCGAGAAAAAATCATAATGCGACACTCGCGCCGGCCTCTAATTACGGCATCCGGCAATTAAGACGAAATATTGTAATCACACCTCCGGAACACGCCCCGGCACTATTCTCTATTTGGAATCGATCGAGAGATCGACCAGCAGCAGCCTTGGTCCAGCTTAGCCCGCAGCGCAAGTAAACGCTCCGGTGACCTCCTTCGGACCTCCTCGCTCATATGCGTGTATGCAAATGAGGCCGTGAGACCGAAATGCCAGTGAGAGTAATTCTAAAAACGAACCCCCGAAATCAATAAATGTTTTTCTTTAAAAAAAAAGAAAAAAGTGAACTGTCACTCTGAATGACCTTAATCGAGAAAGGCATGCAATGGTGCATATCAATCATTAGTTTTTTTTATATAAAAAATATCTAATAAAGTTTTACGGCGATACCATTAAGGCATTCGAGGGGTTGAGTTTAAAATTGCTTAGTAATGCTGCATTGAAATGAGGTATGTTTATGCTGAGTGTTTGAATATTGTTCGATTTGTATCCATTCGATATTAAGTGTGTGGGTTGTTCATCTCAGAGCATAAATGATGTTTTGAAGTGTTGGGAAATATTGAACGTTCTCCACATTTTATTTATTGCGAAACTATAATGTTTAATTAAAAAAAAAATACAATATAAAAATGATTATTTAATACTGTAAATATTCTAGTATAGAGTAAAAAATAATCTCACAACAGGTATTAATTAGTAAATAAATATGTGTAAAAATCAATAAAAAAAATCTGAGAGCTGTTCATCATTTTAAGTGGATTTAAATATATTAAAAAAAAACTATACATTTCAATAGTTCACCTATCGAATCTTCAAGTGCATTGAAATTCATTTTTTTCCGATAAGTTCGTTAGCCTCGTGGTTCTATACAGAAAAGTAAAATAACTTTGAGCGTGCAAAAATGGTAAATATGTAATTTCATATTCAGATGGAATACACAGGCTTTTTTCAATTACTGCAGTAAATTTTTTTTTAATTTTAATCAGATGACGTGAATCTTTGCCTTTAAAAATATTTAGGTTCGAACTAAAAACTTTAATCTGTATATATTTTTTCCGTTTTTCAACTATTCATTATCAAATATTTGTTAAACAGTTCGTAAAGTATTCGTTCATATTTGTAGTAAAACATTTTAAAATTTCTAATTTATAAAAACATCAGAAACCAGCGGACTTTAAGAACATAATTGCGTTTTATTAAAATGTAGGATTTTTTTTAACTTATGTACCATTAAAATATTTACAGCCCTAATGTGCTCTTAGTTTAGCAAAATTTATCTTCTTATTTTTGTGTTATTTCTAACTGAAAATAGCTTAAAAACAAAATACTTTTTAATTGCCGAAATTTCAAAATTAAATTATATTTCCGAGTTAATATTGTGTATCTGTGGACTTTCTTTATGATTAGTATTGAATTTTAAATCCCTTTTAGGGCAATACGAATAATGTTTATTATTTAGTATATATGAAATAATTTATTATGGTAGTGTTTCTTAATCATTTTTATTTTATATATTACATAATTAAAATGAAACTTTATTTTTATATTATTTTAGTATTATTTTATATTTGTCTTACAATTCATAAAGTATTCCTTTATGTTTTTATTGAAATATTTAAATATTTTAATTTATTAAAGCACCAGAAACCAACTTTAAAAAATAATTTTAACAACGCATGTAGTCATTTTTTTTGCGAATCTTCCGTTGCAATATTTATAGCTCAATTGTGCTATTCTATTTTACCAAAATTTATCTTCTTATCTCTGTGTTAATTTTAACTAAAAAATAACATTGTAATTGCGGAAATTTCAGATATTATATCATATTTCCGAGTTAATATTGTTCATTTGTGGACTTTCTCTATGACTTGTATTGAATTTTTAATTTATTCCAAATCAATAAGAATAATATTTAATTTTAATATGTCTTAAGTAATTTATTATGATCAAATTTTTATAGAATTTTTATTTTAATTATTACATAATTAAATCACAACTTAATACTGATTTTAAGCTTCAAACCCTATTATACCAAGCATTATTTTATATTTGTCTTGCATTCATATTTGTAATGCACTATTTAATTTTTTTTTATTGTATAAAAACACTAGAAACCAACCAATCTTAAAAAAAACAATTGTGTATTATTTATTAAATCTTTGTTTATTTTAGCAACGCAGGTAGTCATTTTTGCCGATATTTTGTTGCAATGTTTATAGCTTGATTGTGCTATTTTAGTTTAGCAAAAATAGCCTAAAAACAGAATAACAAAAAAAGAACACGTTGTAATTGCCGAAATTGTAGAAAATATATCATTATTCCGAGTTAATATTGTGCAGATGTGGATAGTATTTATGACTAGCCTTGAATTTTTATTTTCTTCAATACGAATAAAGTTTAATTTTAGTTATGTCTAAAGCAATTTATTATGATATTAATTTAATTATTTTATAAATAGTTAAAATAATTATTTCATAAATAGTTTTTTAAATATGGTTTAACGATTTTGGTGCACTTGTTTTAAAATATCAATAAATCTAATTAAAAACAAAACAATTCGCTTAGAACGCTGACGTAAAAACTCGTTTTACGACTCTTTTAGCTGTTCTTTTGCAACTTATTTTAACGCAACGATTACGGATGATCCCGATAGATTTATAGTGAATATTGTAAATTTTCAAACCATTTTGTTTATACTAAATTTTTAATATTTTTTAATGAAAATGCGATTAAAAATAATTTTGAAATATTTTGTGAAAGCAAAAGTAAATCAAGAATTATTAGTTATTTAAAAAAAACCTTTAAAGCTAGATGCTATAGAAAATAAATTAATATTATGTGATAAAGTATAGTGACATAAACAAATTATCTTTAATTTTTAAAGATTTTAACTTTGATAATAACTAATACATGTTATCGTTGTCTCAAAAATACTAAATTTTAGAGGAGCATTTTATTTCTAAAAGAATTACCATAATCTACAAATAATACATTTACAATTATTTTTTATGATTAGCACACAGGAATTGCTAAAATCTTCAAAGCTCTTTTTGGCAATAGCCAAAGCATTCATTTGACAAGATTACAGTATAACCATTGGTTTTACAAAAAAATATATAATTAAATAAGACACTTGCATAAGTCATTTATATGTATGTATTTATTATTATTTTATGAAGCCTTAAAGGCGTAAACACTTCGTTAGGTTATTCTATATATTTACAATGGCTTCATTACTTTCGCTTTTATGATATTATATTGTCAATTTGTTGTAAAAGACATTGAGAATAAATCATTTATTTATGCTCTAGTTTAAAATAAAGATTAAACTTATTCTTATAAATTAATTGGTAAAAATATACTATATTGTTATTTTAGCACTATTTATTTTTTTAACGTTCGTATGAAAATCTAGCGTAAATTAGTTATATAGTATATTTTTATATGATTTTTGGCTAAATTAGGGTTCAATCCAAATATCGAATCGCATCAGATGATCTCAAAGAAGATTAAATCTGATCTCGGCAGCGCCGGATGCCAAGCGGTCTGCCTCCGGAGACCATGTACCAAATTTCCGTCGCACCGGAACCGACGAAATCAAAAACCGCAGACGTCACAAGAAGAAGAAAATGTGTGTCAGGTGTTTGCGAATCACGAACGTGACCCAAAAACGGCAGATGACTCGCCTATCGGTCAATCAACCCATTGTGTCTCGGTCTCGGTGCTTTTTTGTCGCGCTCGCCCATACGATTATTGCCATACTATATGTCTAACGATCGCGATTCACGGCGGTCGTTATTCCCATTTCGCGATAAATCACCTCAGGTTATTATTATTATAGATACCTGAGTGTGTTTTGTGCTATTCAAACTGAAAATGCGCACGCGCCATGCCATGCATTGTGAAAATTAGCATACTTTTTATGGTGCGATGATCAAGATTGATACAGAAAAGTATCGTTGGGCTACTTTTAAACTCGCCTTGTGTTAGTTAATTTATTTTATACTTATCATACATCAGTTGCTTTAGAATTCAATTCTATATGATTAGACAGTTCGGAGCAATCTCGAATCTAACAATAAATGATATCTTCTGATTCATCATTGATGAATCTTGACATATAATTTCAGCAAAAGGCATTTTTCATTGGCAATGCTCCTGTGGCTTTTTGGTGAATGCTTACTTTAAAAATATTTCTTTGGGCGCTTTTGATTGCTAAATTTGTCGGACTCGTGACTTATTATTGTGGTGTTGCCGACAAAAGCGGATATACGTGTACAAATATACACGTATATCCTGTGTATACTAAATGTTGATGAAATTGATAAAGCGAAGATTTACAGTGATTTCAAGTTGACAAATATTGTTGATTTTTCTTAAATTAGAACAAAAGCTACTATTGATTAAGTGGAAATTGTTAAATTGAATTGGATCAAAAAAATTTGAAGAATGCGTAAAAAAATTTTACCTAGCAAAAATTGTAAGATGAGACACTAATATGTTGTCTTGTATGCAATTTTGAATAGAACATTTTAGTTGAGAAACAATTGAGGCTCCTTGAGAGTTACTCTATAGAGACAATTTTTTAATTTGTAAGCATCAACGTGATGGAAAAAACAGTAATATGCTTATATAATCGTTTTGTTAATATTTTAAAAATGTCCTAAAAAAGTATGATTAGTTATAATTTAAATTAATTAAAAATAGTTTTTAAAAAAAAAATAAGGTTTTCCTAGATTTTCCTAATCTCTCGGTTAAATATCGTGATGATTGATTAATGTTAAATGTGCCCTAAATAAAAGTATTGAAAAATTATAATTGAAATATATTTAACAGATTTCAGTATTTAAGAGTAATTTTTATTATAAATTAAAACTATATAATATTTGTGGATGTTCTTAAATGAGATACACGTGTGCGCCAATTTCCTCGCGGACGTCTAAATCCGCAGTTTATGATCTTATCTTAAAGTTTCCTGCGTTACAGTATATTTTTAAGGGGCGTAGTGGGCAATGATACTCTTCGGTGAATCATATTAGATTGTTTATTAAGTTATAATTACAATTTTGACTATGGACGATTACGGCGTGAGGTTTTTCGCGATGAAGGTGTGCAGGTGATTATGTCTCAGGGCTCTGTGTGAGTCAGGTGTGATCTTCAGGTCAGTCGGTGAGGGCGCGTGGCTGGTTCCTCCGGATGGCTGCTGGTAGATCTTGGCTCTCTGGTCGTCTGCGTCGCTGGCTCTGCTGTCTGGTGACGTCTCTTGTCTCGTGCCTCAGCCGTCTCTTATCTCGGACCGTCTGCCTTGGTCCGTCTGCCCTCTCCTCGTTGGAGTCCGGGCTTATATCCTTTAGCGGGATGTACGCTAGCTGGCCAATCATAATTGTGCATCGATCTCCTAGCCAGTCGCTGCAGTAGCTTCTTAGAATTCGAAAAATCATGATGTTGTGTTTCCGAAAGCAAGTTTTTTGCTTGGCTCCAGACTTTCGAATTCTTCGGAAAGGGTTTGCATTGTGGTGATTGATTGCGTCCATACCGTTTTGTCACAAAAGGGATTTTCTTAACGACCCGTGTTGTGTGTGGTCAAAAGAAATCCCTCCTGTGTCATGATGCTTGTCTCATTGTTAATGAATGAACGTTTTTGGTCAATCAATCGACAATCACCCTTTTAAATGTGCCTATATGTGTGGTCGCCACATTTTTTTATACAAAAGACACCTGTAATAATTTTTGTTTAAACTGTAAATCGAAGTATATTAACCATATTTTTAATTGGAAACAAATGTAACATATGGTTTTTAATCATCTGCATCCATAAATTTTGACATTGCATTTTAGATAAAATTTATTCTAAAACAATTCTGTGTTTTCAGTTCCTCTCTCTTTTCATGAAAAAAATATATTTTTTAGTACTTTAATAAAATAATATTTATATGTTATGATTTTTAGAAAGTTAATGATTTATTTTTCTACTCTAAATAATTATATTGATTAAAGGAAAATAAAGTATGAATTACTAAAAAATATATATATATATAAAAGTGAGCTATGAATTATTTTTAGCTAATAATCCGTAAAGCATAAATTTCTTGGGTTGCAAAACTTGTATAAGAAATATGAAAGAGAAATTAGGGAAAAATAAAACAACTGTGAAAGTAAATATAATATTATTATTCAAATAATTTATCCACTGTAGTGAAATATGATAGTAATATAAATATTTTTATATGTAATTTTATATGTATAAAATTATTAATAATATTAAAATAAGTTATATGAAATAGCTTGTAGTTATAATAATGAAAATCTTACAAAATCCATTACATATTAGACGATAGAGCTAAAATTAGAAATTGACATTTAAGTACAGTAAATAATATCAATAGATACACAGTATAGTAGATTTTATAGACAATAATATTTCAGTCTTTATTGCTTCATTTTTTTATAGATAGTTTCAGCAAATTTTTTTGTATGATGTGGTATAAAATAGATTCCTGAAATATATTTCACCATAAAAATAGTCGCAAAACTTTGTAAAAAATAATAAAATATTTGTGCTATTTAGAGATAATTTATACTGCACGCAAGTAAGCTCCAAGAATAACATGCTTATCATTGATTATTTATGACTATATTCATTATTAATAAACAAATTTAGAAATTGATCGACAGTATAATTGCATTAAGCAGTTTTTTCATTAAATTTATCATACCGGTACAGTATAATTAAGGGTAAAAATCGCATCGTACGTTTCAACGCCAAGGACGTACACGAGGGCGTTTCTCAAAGTGTAATAACCGGTCAGGCTGTATTTTTTTTCCATCTTTTTTATATAAAATCACCAACCTGCCTTTCGAAATTAACTTCATTTGCGAACAGATTCCTCGGCTATATACACATTGAGCGAATACGAAAAAATAAGAAGAAGAAAAACGCCGAAGAAGAAGAAAAACCTGGCGCAGGGCGCCGAGGAAGTCGAGGTGAACCAGTACATTGTCTGATACAATGTGAAGATATATCTTATAACCGCTTTGATGAAGAAGAAACGTTTATTTTTATTTATTGAAGATGAGTCAAGAGTGCGTGTATAAAGTATTTATTAATATTATATTATAAATTAAAATAGCAAGGTAGATAAATTACCTTATTGTCGCACTCCTATTGCATCATTTGAAAATATTCGTTATGGCAGTGATACGCCTTGTATTTTTATGGAAATTCTTCTGATTGACCTTTCGGTTTCCAAAAACGCGATTCGTTCATTATCGAAGCGATACGCATACATCATGCGTTCGGAAAGCCTTGAAGTATTCCATAACAATGGGGAAAGGCCGTGCCTGTTGTTCAACTTTTGCCACAAAATTCCCCTCCCAAGTCGTTAATGAGTGCCGTTAAAGACAAACTTTGTTATCGCTCGAGATACGCACGATTTACGCAATCCGGGATGCATTTCATATTTCAAACGCCATGTTGGAATTCTATAGTTCTCACGTCATCAGGAAGTCGTAGACGCGCAGTACTTACTATCGAAAAGAAGACTCGATGTGTATTTGAAGAATTTCTGCATACGTGTAGCATACAAATGTTCAAGGACGTACGATGATATGAAGCAAAAAAGAGTAAAAACACATTCGATCTAGGAGTGTTTTATGGTAAAAACATGACAAAAAAATACATGAAATATAAATATGGCGATTCAAGGATCCGCTTCAAATCGATTTCTTGGTGCATGTGTTGATTTGCAAATTCAACTTTCAAAATATTTAATATGCGAATACATAATTTAATAGTATTTTTTTATAAACATACATAATTTTTAACATATGTTGAAGAAAACGAAGGAAAGAAAATCGAAAGTCTGAAGAGAGAAGAGTTTTAGATAATATTTTTGCATGAATCAGAAAAAGGAAAGGCATTAGGTATTAATATTAAGATTAGCATAGAAAGTAGTATTTATGAACGCAGGTTACTTTTAGAGTAACTTAATTATGTTTTAACAGTTTTATTTAAGTTATTTAATAAAAATATGAAACATTTTAATGTATTATTATAAACACAAGTATTGTATGTATTGAAAAATCAACGGTGTGTATTATATTATATATATAAAAATTGTATAAATTAATCGAAAGCTTTCTTTATTTATTACCCATTAAAAGTTTAATTTATTATAATTTTAAGTAATAAATCTAATCTTTAATATTTATTAACTAATTTAATATTTTATAAAAAAATCATTAATTAATGTGCTGATCTATTTAATTTTATGATTGATTGAAAAATATTATAGTAAATTTATGACCCAAAAATATTTTTATTTTACTAGAAAAATATATACGTGGGTCCAAATTATACGGTTGGCGAAAACAATTACGTTTTACTTTAACCTCTCATATTGTATATAAATAAAGCACGCCATACACGCCGTGACCTTTCATAGCATTTTCTCTCGTATTGTTCATTAAGAATTTTTACGCAGACGTTATAATTTTACATCTGCACTTTCTATTGTTCCATCTTAAGGCGGAATCGAAAGTGTATTATGAGTTGGAGAAGAAATTCTGTATTTCTTTTAAAATATGTGAACTTTGTAGAGGTGATTTTTTGTGTAACACATGTCTCTTTTATATTCTATAGTCAATACAAATGTATCTAAAGTTTGCCCTATCATCCTATGGTGATTAATAATACAATTTTCTTCTAAACTCTAACAATTAGATTCTAGTTTGAATTTCATGTCTTTTGATTATTGTAAATTGTGGTTACATTGTAGAAGTGATTTTTAAGACATATTTTTGTATTACATTGTCAGTGCAAATGTATCTATTGTTTGTTTGGCATTATATGATGATAAGTAATACAATTTTCTTTTAAATTTTATTGCTTCCAAAAATATTTATATTTTTTTATCAGATATAATAAAATCGATTAAAATGTGGAGAATAATTGTAGAAAAATTAAAAATTAAGTAAAATTATTACACTTTTTAATTTTTAACTCATTTAAGCCGCGCCTTAAAAAACGATAAGACTTATGGACAACTTGATTTTTTATCTTATCATCTTATGTTGATAAGCAATACAGTTACATTTTAAGTTTTGACTATTAAATTCTAGTTCATGTTGCCTGACCTTTGATTATTTTAGATAATGATAATTTTGCAAAGATGATTTTTCAAGCACATGTCCTTTTTGTTTTACATAGAAAATACATATCTATAGCTACAATTTTTCTCATATTTTTGCCTATTATATTATAGTTTTAGTTGATTACTTTAAGGTAGTTTTAACATTCGGACTGCTTTTTAAGTATGGGAATTTTGTTGGGTGATTTTTGAAACACATGTCCTTTTTGTATTACATAATCATATATGTATCTATAGTTAGCCTTATTTTATGGTGATAAAAAATACAGTTTTTTGTACTGATTTTAAATTATGTATACTTTGTAGAGTAGATTTTTTGAGATATATGTTCTTTTTGAATTACACAGTAAAAACCAATGCATAAATTTTTGCACTATCTTCTCTCGAGTTTCGGTTATTAAATTAGAGTTTGAGTAAATCATATTCTTATTATTTTAGATAATGTTATAATTCGTACTTCTTTTATAAAATATGAATTTTGTAAAGGTGGTTTTTGAAAAACGCGTTTTGTTTAAAAAAAAGGTATCTATAGTTTGTCTTATCATTTCATGATGCTTAATATTATAATCTTTTTTAGAGCTTTTGCTATTATATTAAAGTTTGAGTTGACTATCCTTTAATTGTTTTCAGTTTATGATAACACTTAGACTTCTCTTAAGCAATGTGCATTTTGTAAGGTGATTTTTGAGACACATAGTCAATACAAATATTTAATTTAAAATATGAACTGATAATGGTAATTAAAAAGATTCTAGAGGAAAAATCGATTATAAATAGTAAATTTAAAAAAAAAATAAAGGATAAAGCTTCATAATTATGAAATTATAACTGCTGATAATTTACACATCTCTCAAGCAGTATCTATGAAGTTTGGCACAGATTCTTTAAAATATATTGAATTTAAAAACTTTAATGTTCCAAAATCGAAAATTAAAAATTATTTTTAAATTAATTCATGCAACTATAATAAAATAAAACTAAGTCAATAAATAATACATATATAATATTATACTACTACATAATTGTAATTTTTGATTTCCTTTAACATGCTTTTCATTTTTCTTATTTGACCTTTTAAAATTTAATAATAAATATTTTAAGTGTAGTTATTATATTTTTCTAAATGTATACATATTAAATTTATAATTTTAATGTATAAAATTGTAACCGCAGAATGATTTATTTCTTACTCATGCGGTATTACATAAATATATAAGTAACAAATCAAATTTCTCTTGAGTTTTGGTTATTATGTTCTAGTTTTAGTTGACTATTCTTTGATTATATTTAGTTTTTAAACTATATAAATTTTCAAGGGTGGTTTTTGAGACTCCTATACAAATATATCTATAGTAAGCCTTATCATCTTATGGTGATGAACAATACAATTTTCTTTTGAGTTTTGATTCTTAAATTCTAGTTTGAGTTGAGTATCCTTTGATTATTTTATATTATGTTATCAATCGTACTTTTTTTAAAAAATATATGAATTTTGTAAAAGGGATTTTTGTGACACTTTTTGTTTTATTTGTATAGAATTTATCGATGTATTGATATTGATATATAGAAATATTTCTTCTATGTGAACTTTGCAGAAGTGATTTTTGAGAAACAAGTCCTTTTTTATTACATAGTCAATACAAATGTATGATGATGAACAATACAATTTTATCTCGAGTTTTGGCTTTTTGTTCTAGTTTGAGTTGACTATATTATGATTATTTTAGATTAAGTTATCATTCGTACTTATTTTAAAATTCAGAATTTTGTGACACGTGGCATTTTTGTGTTTTATATTAAATATCAATGTATCTATAATTTGTCCTATCATCTTATGATGATAAGCAATACATTTTTCTCTCAAGAGTTTCGCCTATTTCATTATGAGTTGACTATCCTTAGATTATTTTATTATCTTTAAATGAACAATACAATTTTATATTGAGTTTTGCTTTCATGTTCTAGTCAGAGTTATTCCTTTTTTAAACTATGTGAATTTTATTAAGGTAATATTTTTAGACACATGTTCCTTTTGCTCATCATATTAGGTTGATTTGAGTTTTGGTTATTAAGCTCTTTTTTGCGTTGACGCATATTTGATTATGTCGCTTTAATTATTATTATTATTACTAAGTTATATTTATGATTTCTGTGGCTGCCTTTGAAATGTATTTAAGATAGTAATAAATTCACTATGCTTATTATAAACATGACTTAATAAGATTTAAGACAGTTATATATGCTAGCGTATGCGATTAAAATAATAAGCAATGTTTATAGTGAAATTAACGATTCGCAACCTTATCGCTCGGCATACGGAACTAACAAACGCATATTTATAATATATAATGCATTCTGCACAATTATTCGCATATACAATGTTAGACGTAGCGCAATAAAATTAATTATAAAATATTTATTATGAACGCATGTGTCGTCCCCTGCCAAGGCCGTAATTCATGTGGTGTAAGCTAACAATTTACAGCTCGAATCCGACAAACGAACGTTTGAGAAGACCTGCTTTTGCACCAGGTGCCATCGGACAGACGAGAAAGTGAGGACGACCTTTCAGATGCGGCGGCAGGTTTGCAAATCGCCGAAGAAAACCCGTCTTACTTCACTTTTCGCCTGGCAAAAATTCGATCATGAGCCATATGGAGGTTTTTCATTAAGTAGTGAACAGCAGTGCCTTATATTAAAAAAAAATACGTGACTTAATAACCAGCTTCAGCTGAAATCTAAAATGCACTTCAAAAATATTAATCTATATTTAGTTTTATGGACGCATTTAACGATTGGCTCATAATTTTAGATAAAAGCTAGCACGATTCGCCCTAATTCTAACTTAATTTCCTCGAAATGGCTGTGTATACTGATCTAAAAGCGTTATCAAACAGTCCTCAAACTTTTGACTAGCAAATTGAGCAATTTAATGCTCTAAAATTAAACTCCCTATATTATCAGATTACTGAACGCTGCGATTTAAATCGATTCACGCCATTGATTGTATGCCACCATGAGCAAGCCATTTTCTTTATATATATAAACACACTCAACTTTGGTAGTATAGTACTCTGATAGTTTACAAATCGGCGCACAATCACGAAGTGTTTCAGCACATCGTAAAGCCGCAATTACACACCATGTATCGGCTAAGAGCACGCGAACACGCAAATTTCCCACCCACAGCATGATTTTTGGCACCTCGATGACGAAACTTCCTAGTTTTCGAGAGCGGCGATAAGTGATTGAGTGGTAGTGGTCTAAGTGAGATTCACGCGTCGATGATCACGACGAGAGGATCTAAATGCAAACACACGACGCGACGGCGGGAGGTCGTCCGATGACTTGGAACACGTTTCCTGGACTATTCCGCGGAAGTGCAGGAAATGTGTAATATTAATCACGGAGAGCATAGGCGATTTATCTTTAACGGCAGAGCAGGGACATTAACCATGCGTTTGAATACGTGACGGGGTCAGACCCTGTCGGGGGTCGAGTTTTCGCTTTGGATGCCTTGCGGACGTAAATTTGCAGTTTGCGTCTTTAGATCGACTTGTAGTGTAGAATTTATGTTTGACAGACTTTAGAATGAAATATTTTAGCTATTCATATAAGACGTTTCTAATATACATACATAAATTAAAGTGTTAAAAAATATTTCATATGAAGTTATTTTTTTATTATTATTTTATTATTTATTAATTTATTTAGCTTAATAGCTAATCTTTACATCAAACAAATCTAAGTATATAAACATTTATAAAAAATATATAAAAAATACACAACAGAAAATAAAAATATACAATAATAAGACTTAATATTATAATTTATTTCTATATGTACGAAGGTGTTTTTTTATTCCATTTATGAAACCCGTTATATTTTTGCTGTTTCGGATTTCTCTTGGAAGACTATTATATAAATCAAAACCTCCGTACATAATTCCCCTAGCCGTACTCGTTTTCTTATACTTAATTATCTTTAAATTTTCTTTATTTCTAGTATTATATTTATGTACATCTTTATTTCTTATTAAATACTTATTAAAATATTTTGGTAACATATTATTTTCTAACTTATATTATATATAAATACTAAAACATTCATACTCAATATTTCTTGAACATTCAATCATTCTAATCTATCAATCATACTTTTACAAGTAGTTAATCTATTTTTATTTAAGATTACTCTCATTGCCATATTTTGTAATTTTTGCAACATTTGTTATCTAATTTATTCAACATATTTAATATTGTTGCACAATAATTAAAATGGGGCAATATTATACTATTGTAAATATTTTTTTTTTGTATTTATACTTAATATATTTCTTATTCTAGATAATAAACCTATTTTTCTACTTTTTTTTTTTAATATTTACAATGTTCTTTAAAATTTAATTTTGTATCAACAATTACTCCTAAATATTTTATACTATCCACTATTTCTATACTAGAGTTATTTATTACTATTTTGGTACTATTATCTAACACATTTTTATAATTAATAAACATACATTTAGTTTTATTCTCATTTAGTTGAAGTACATTATTCTTTAACCATATTTCTAATATACTTAATTCATTATTTAAATTATTTACAATTTCTTTAATGTTCTCACCTATGCAATACATTAATGTGTCATCCGCAAATAGATGAATTTTACATTTTTTTACGTTATTAACTATATCATTAATATACAAAACAAATAACAATGGTCCCAATTTAGACCCTTGTGGTACTCCATAAGACACTAATTTCTCTTCAGAATATACATTATTTATTTTAACTTTTTATTTTCTTTTATATAAGTAATTATTAAACCATCTTAAAACTATATCACTTATACCTATACTCTCCAATTTCTTTAACATTATTTTTCTGTCTATTGTTTCGAAGGCTCTCTTGAAATCCAAGAAAACTGCTTCAATGATTTTGTTTGTATCCTTAGCCAACAGCCAATCATTTATCACTACTTGTAATGCAGTTTCAGTGGAATGCTTTTCTCTGAATCCCGATTGTTGTTCACATATTATGTTTTGAGAAGTAATAAATTCCTTTAATTGTTTGATTACTACTTCTTCTATTATTTTTTCTATACACGGTAGCATGTTGATTGGTCTCATTTCTTCAACTTTTTTACTATTTTTTATTTTAGGTATAGGTATAATAGTAGCAATCTTTAAATTTTCAGGCATTTCTCCTAAGGAGAGTGCTTTATTTATTAAATAATTTAATTTAGTTCCTATTATTTCCCAAGTTTCTTTCATTATATTTATATCTAGTTAATCAGTACTAGTTCCTTTTTTAAATTTACATAATATGTTATGAATTTCATCTAATGATGCTGATTTAAATTTAATAAATTTTACAATTATTGCTTTATTATTATATTGTACTAAATTACTAAGCCTAGGTATTGAATTTACAATTTCTTCTATGCTCTCAATGTAATATGTATTCATTTTTCTGCCATTATATAAGGATCTTGATATATATTTCCATTAATTTCCATTTTTATTATGTCGTTTTTCTGAGTTGGATTAATTAATTGTTTTATTGATTTCCACATCTTATTTGGATCATTTTGTATTTCATCTATCATTTCTTTTTAGCCATTCTTAATACTTTGACTGCCATATTTCTACATTGTGTGTATGTTTTCCATTTTTCATTAAAGACTTTATATTCTATTTGTTCTGTTTTTATTATTTGAAAAATGTTGTATGACTCATCTCTTTTTTTATAGCATTTTTTTACATCATCATTAAACCACGGTTTTGGGTTGTAACGATATTCCTTTTTAAATTTATATTGACTTTTTATTTTACAATCTACTAAATTCTTATAAATTTTGTTCCATATCATATTAACATCCATATTATAAATTGATTCATTTTTTTATAAAGACAGCGAATCCGCATTTGTGCTTACTATATATTATATTTATTTATTTATAAAGCAAATTCAGTAGTTATTAATTTCTAAATATTATTAATAATGATATACACAGTCAGGATAAGTAATAAATTTATCAAATATACAAACTAGAATAAAATATCTATTGAGTGATAACCAGAAAATATCACGACAAAGATTAGACAGAAAATAGGATCATAAACATGCTTTGAAATCAAGTATGCACCTAAAAAAATGATAGTGGTATAATGGGGTAGTAATTCGTCGATCGTTTCCTTAACTAGGTGAAACTATTTCTAGGAATAATATTATAGGAAAATAAAAAACATGCATAGAAAAATTAACCATAAATTTCCGATGTTGTAAACATAGCATAGATTGGAAATTTGCCTCATCTGCATATTCCCCTAAATTTTACTCTACAGATTATCACATAAATAAAGTATGTATCAATATTTACTTTTTCATTATTATTGCCACATGTATTATGCTAGATTTTAAATATACTAATTTACAGTAATAGGGTGCAGTTAAAAGTAGCCTAATGTATTAATTTAAATATGTATAAGTATCTTAAAAAAATAACATGTTGGCGCCTTTACTCTTCTTCTAAATTTAGCAATTCTTATCGTGCTTACAAATCAATCGTAAATCAATTATTATTGTTTTTTATTCTAACGCCCAATATTTTTTTTTCTTTACGAAATATTAACCTTTTGCGGCCGTAACCAGGTCGCTTGACCTACCGATCCGTCACGTTCGTTCATAATTGTTTTCAACAGTCTTTCCGCGATGCGTTTTCTTTCCTAGAAAAAAGCAGCATGCGCAACAATTCGATTGCTATAACATCTTCTAAAAGAATAATCTCAGACACTTCCTACAATGCTGAGAAAAAAAGTTAACGCGTTTCCTTCTGCAGCTGCATCTGCAGCTTTCTAATAGCACTTTAACTAAGAACAGTGTGAATGCATATACTCACACGTATGTACGTTTGTTTGTGTCAGAACTGGTCGTGTGTTCCAAGAGCGATATGCTTATACAATTGGACAGTTACAGGTGTACGAGTTCGTTTAGCAAATTGTTAAGTGATTGCATCTGGGTAAGTGCTTAGACAATTACGTTACGCACATGTGTGGTTTTCTAATTAGGACTAATTTGTCGGTAAGATGTTTCCTGATCGTTAGAAGATAGTTAAAGTGTGTCAGATTAAAAGTGACCTCATGATTAGCATAATAGTTAAAGCCCAAGTTTCCGGAATTATTATAATATAATATATTTGTATTATAATTATGCGGGTCGCATTGTTACCCGCACGTTGCATGATCAAGGGCCAAGTAGATTATATTATTATGCAGTGTAGTAAAAAAACATTTGTTTATATGCTTATATCTTTTGGGTTTTGTATCAGTTCAGAATGTCAACACTCGGTGTTTGAATCAAGTCGGAGAGTTTCGCTGGAGTGTCGAGTTGAATAATCGTCTGCTGTGATCTGTCGTGATGTGTTATTGAGATGATCTGATGATGCGTCCAATGGACGCTTTTTTACATCACATCTTTTATATTGCTGATTCAAGACAGCTCTGGCAAATTGCAGATGAGGATCTTGAAAGGTCAATTGTATCGCTTCTTAGATACACTCACAAAAAAAGTGAAACTGTCAGATGGGATTGTTTATTGCGCATATTTTCCAAGCAAACATTTTTTTCGGTACTCATGGGTCCCATGAAAAATGTACTAATAGGTGCTCCGTTGCAATTATTTAGTCTCAAGATCTCTTTTCCATTGTTAGGTCTTCCTTTAGCGATAAGTTGCTATTTCTTTTCATTTGTTTAAAATAGTCATTAGGATGAATTCTAAACTGATTTTTCAGTTAGTTTAAATAAGAAAAAAAAACATACGTATGAACTACAGGAAGAATAAAAACATACTTTGACATAATAAGTACACGAAATAAGCTTTCTCTTAATTTAAACAGTTCATGAGATCATATTATATATATGCTATTTTTGTTCCAAAATTTAAACTTTGTGTTTGTATTTTAAAAACAATAACACCAAGAACTGCTTCAAAGATATAAGCGTTTAAAAACTTGTTTTGAATTTTTTGGTTGTTTTGTAGAATGTGTGTAACGCGTTTGTGAATTATAATGTAGCTATTAAATAGCTACAATTTGTTGTTTAAAAATAAGTGAGACTATCAAAATAATTATATTCAATGCGCCATAGTCTAATGCTTATATTTAAAACATATCGCTGATTCGAGAGTATTCATTGTAGTCGTCGATGATTCAATTGGTGATTATCGATTGCCGTTTGTCGATTGATTGAACAAATATAAGACGATGTTATCAATGTGATATCACACCATTTGTGATAGATAATTTTAACACATTGGGGACTGTCCAATAAATATTAAACTATGCTTATTTGATGTTAATAGTAGTATATTGCTTGTAAAATTAGTACAATATAGTTTTATTTAATTAATTATTACGATATTCATCTGTGAGATTAGGAATATTTAGGCAAATCTAATTTGTGATGATCAATTGGAGTTATAATAATGTAATAATCACTAATTCGCAGCTACGATACAAATTAAAAAACATAAAGGTCCATATATGATTTGAACTTGGCTCTCTCAATACAATAATAAGCGACTTATTATTAGATTGTTTTTATAAAATACAACAATGTTCAAGCAGGTCATAAATATTTAGAATTACAATAATACCTTTGTCTAATTGAATTAAATATTATAAATAAATTATATGCATATTTCATGGGTTAAAAATAAACCTCACAGATAATTTAAACTACTAATATTTACCTGATGTTATATGATAAAAATTTTAATAACAATTATATTATAGTGCATTTAAAATTTTTCTCTGTGCAATAATTTTAATTTATAGATATTTTAAAGCAGGTTTTTGTATCTAAACCGTAGGAGTTGAATACAAATTGAAAGTTTATAAGTTAAAATTCTAATTGAGCTATGATCTTCGAATTGTTGATTGAGCAAAGTTCAGGATCAATAATATTATTCATTAGAAATAACAAAAAAATCGAATAAAACATTATTAGCACTTGTATAACCCTTTAGCGCGCAAATTAATTATTTTGGAATTAAGGGTTAAAAAATTACTTTTTAGAACTTTTATTATACATAAAAAGTAATTTTAATAAAAAAAATTAAAAAAAACAATTTTTTTTTTGGAAATTTCGAAAATTTTTTTGGTTGATATATCGACCTTTGACCACTTAGGGTGATATTTTAAAAATATGTTTATTATATAATGAACGATCAAATATTGGCACACAAATATAATTTATTGTTTGAAATATATTACATATACACATATAAAGAAATATTGTTAAAAAATAATTCTTTTAGAGTTTTGTAATGTTTTATTTTGGTTTTTGATTTTATCGTGTTTTGGCCTATAGCAACAACTTAATTTCATATGGTCGATATATCAACGAAAGAGCTTCCTCGATGACATATTGTGATGCTAAGGAAGATTTTATTATGAATAGGTATTGAATTATAGACCGTTATGTCGTCGGTCGATATATCGACCGTTTTCGCCCTTTGCGCGCTAAAGGGATAAATGACTGAGTTCATATATATTTTTAAGCAAGGTATCACACGATTTCATTCCAAGCTTAATGAATCATATCTCTTTACTCTGGAATTCGCATTAAAATGATGTTCTTTATTTTTTTACAAATAAAAGGCTTTTACAAAATTTAAAGATATGCACTTTCCACAAGGCAAGTTGAGTTCAACAAAAGTACAACCGATCAAATTAAAGTCCATGCGTGTAATCACAGTTTTCATTCAGTGTCAAAAGGCATGCATACTCTCTCTTGGATGGATTGCCTTTTGAGCCGGCCTCGTGTGGCATTTTTATATTAAAATTCATCATTGTTGGGAAGTGTCTGCTAATCGCATTCGAACACAAGTGAAATTGCCTGTTTTGTACTCTCATTACGGAGACGTCATGTACTCTCGTCGGATGCACAATAGAGAGATTTACATCTTTTCACAGGGCGGGTCGCTTTTTCACATTGAACGCATGAGAATTCTCCACGTGAAAAGCTATTTTTTCCTATTAATGCAAAGAAATTACAACGTGATGCTGTGTTTTATACATGTGTGATTCGTTTGGTGTTGTATATATTTTTTCATCACGCATTAACCCTAAATTAGAGATTCGTTTATCCATGTAAAATTAAAAATAAATCAAAGCATTATTGCTGGACAGAAAACAACAAAACCAAACATTTGTTATTAGCAAGAAATCGTAGATAAAGGTGATGAGAAAAACACTTCTTACATTTTAGTGTAACAGGGAAAAATTAAAATGAAGTATAAAGGAATGGATTATTGTTTGAAAAAAATAGAATAGTGTTCTAAATATTAAATGTTATCCTGTTTTCATAAATTATATTATGGATTGAAAAATTGTCTCAAAAGGGAAGTTATTATAAATGATATTATCATGTTATTTAATAAGTATTTGAATGAGATTTATATGAAACATTGCTGCACATTAAAATGTAGATCATTACAATTAGATTTCAATAGGAGTAGCAATATGGATATTTAAGTATGCTTATTTTAAAATCTCTTAGATAGGATTCACTGATTTAATATCTAAGAAATATTTTGTTCTTAAGCAACATAACGCATTGTCCTTTTATAGCTACGAAATTCAGTTTTTTGCCCCGGAATACACTTGGGCGTGTGTTTATTTGTATATTAAAAAATAATATTAATTTAATTAATTTTTATTATTATGTTTAAAAATCAACAGATAGTACATGCAAGTAGTGTAAATTAGGGTTTTTGTTCCGACTCGTCCCGGGGACCCGACAAAGCCGCGCCGGACAATCCCGCGCAATACAACCTCGACATTGCCGCGACGATAAAGCCGCGCCGACATTGCCGCGCAAATCAAAATTATAAAATTGAATAAAATGAAAGAAAATGATTTTTTTAATTCTAATTATTTTGTTTTGTGGACAGCTCTATTACTAGTAATTCGCTTTTTGAACAGTTAGTCATAGATTGAATGATGCTAGACAGTTACAAAATATACCGAAATGAAAATAAATCAATACAATATCATTAAAAAAAGGTTAGGTTGTTTGGTTCTACAGTGAAAGTCGGCGTGAGCGGTAGCGAGACGCCTCCCTTATTCTATATATATTTGTAATTATTAATAAATAAAAACCATGTTATAAAATTAATTTTGTTTTGACTTTGCGCGGCTATGACGGTCGGCGCGGGATTGTCCTGCGCGGTTTTGTCGGGGTGCCCTCGTCCCAGTTCTGGGTACTTTATATTTTAAAGAAAATATTTTTTTTTATTGTTTTTGTTTTAAAATCAACAGATAGTACATACAAGTAGAGTTTCTGTCCTGATTTAAACCGGGAAATAATTCTCTGGATTCTTAATGTTCCGATTCATGGGAATATTTGTCTCGAATATTATGGATTTTATATTTTAGCAAATTTAACATTTTTCACATAAGCAGTTATATAGTATTAAAAAGTCAGGATATGCAGAATTTCTAGTGTATATTCAATAAAAATATAAATATTTTTAGTTTATGCAAAATATAATTTATTCATAATCTATAAGTAAATTAAAAAAAAACAGTTAACTTATATATTTTTTGTATTGTATTTAAAAAAGTAGACTCGAATTGATGCTTTTAAAAACATTGACGGTTATACATATCTATATTTAATATAAATCACGTTGATTAAAATTTTTGTATTTATATACTGATAATGATTTTAAATAAGTTAATAAATAATATCGACATTCTGCTTAGAAATATATTATCGCATTTAGCTTAGTAAAGTTATGGATTAGTAAAAGTTTTATTGCTCTTATGATAAGATAGCTATCCGTTTATTTTTCAATGAGTACAATGCAGTATTATATAATTTTAATTTTTACTGTCACATTAAACTAATGACAAATTATGTACCATATAAAATACCTCATATATATTTTGGTTAGATATGTATTCCGTTACCTGCCTGAAACGATACATTAAATATTGAATAAAATTATTATTTTTTTGTAAGACAATAACACAATAGAAAAATATGGAAATAACTGGTGTTAACAAAATAATAATTATACAAAACTATACTTAATCATGCATCTGAATTCGTATTATTTAATGAAAATAGAGCATAATTTATTTAAATCTATCTTTTATTACAATAAAAAGAATAACATAATCTTAATATAATGAACCAACGTCGTGCCATAAAGCGAGTATTATATTACCTTAAAATATAAAAAAACTCATACAGTTAAAATTCATGCAAAAAAAAGCAAATTCAATATTTTATATTTATTATAAATGTCACGAATTCTATCGTAATTGGTGATTAGTAATATAAAACCTAGAAACCTATCTCCTTTTTTATTCACATATATTACACAAAAACACAATATTTATTGTGTCTATCCACGCGATATCCGTTTCTGTGTTATTTTGCTATCATTTTTTATTCTAAAATAAACCTAACCATACAAGAGCCAAGGATTTAATTACACCCATATTATTTCTATTACTGCAGATCTTTGACATTGCTCTTTTCACCACGCCGATTCTTCTTTTCATTTAGAATTCGCATTCATTAGAGACTAGATAAAATAATGTGGCAACATTACAAGAATCAGGTTAAATACCTACTTAATAAGAACAAGTTTAATTTATTGCATATTTAGGATCGTTTATATACACTCAGTTTTGTACCACTGTAAACTTACCTGTCAACCTATGCACCTGCTTTTTGTACCGCGGCAAAAAAGTGCATAACGATGTGTTGTAGAAAGTAGCATCTTTATGTTCTCCGCTGTATAATCTTTGTTGGATTGATTGCAATTACACTCGTGTATGCTGATAATTAATTGACACTCGTGTGAATGGTTTACTTAGTTTACCGAGAAATCGATAAGTACAACAAAAGTGTTTTTTGAGATGATGAGCAACTGT
Source organism: Plectrocnemia conspersa (assembly GCF_051122295.1). Classification (NCBI taxonomy): domain Eukaryota; kingdom Metazoa; phylum Arthropoda; class Insecta; order Trichoptera; family Polycentropodidae; genus Plectrocnemia; species Plectrocnemia conspersa. Next base: position 27,594,955 of record NW_028277166.1, read on the forward strand.
TCTGATAGGTATGTGAATTGAATTAGTGTTTTTGTGATGTGCGTATATAGTCGTTAACATTGTTTTTCGATTGATGCTATCATAAATTTTCAATATGTTAATAAACTATGTTTTTTTACGCACACGCGTGGTGTGAATGATTCGATCGTTTGCCGACCGACTTTGAGGAATTTTTAATTAGCTCTATCAGGAAATGGGCAAAACCAAGTAATTATCTGGGTTGGGTCATATCATTTTTAAGGTTTTGGACCAATGGACATATTTTGCTAATAGTTGCTCACGTAGTAATTAATTATAGGTATAGTCAGAGACTTATACCACTAGTCTATTGTGCTGATTTTATATTTTTATTAATTAGTAAAGCTTTACTGTACCATATTAATTAATTCAATATTTTATTTCAATGTATTTTTATATTTTTTTTATTTTTTATATTTTATTGTGTATTGAAATAATAATATGTATTGTTTTTGGATCATCGCCACGCATTAAGGTAATATGTTTTTAATAAAATTAAAATAAATAAATACATATGTGATATTAAAAAAAATCAAAAAGTCATAATCTGTAATGATTGATCGAAATTATTTTTATATAATAATCATAAATTCTGATCTTTTATTTACGATAATGTTTTTAAAGCTCTAAGTGTTAATGAGATTTTAATTACAATATGTACTCTTTTATGGTAAATAATACAATATCCTTAATGGGAGTACCTCGTTCATTTCTTTTAGCTTTATAATCAGAATGTTATCATTTTGATAACAAGCGAAAATTCATATAATACAATACAATACACATGTCTGATTTTATATGATACAACATTATTATCCTCATAAAATATTTAACATTAATATAATATTTTTTTAAATAAAATAACATGTGTTTTATAAAACTAATTTGCAAAGATAATAGTTTTTTGTATCTTCTATATTATTTTTTAAACGGATACTAAAATATTTAAGGTTATTAGTAAAAAGTATAAAAATGTCATATACATCATAATATATCTAATGGAATTAGTTTTCTTTTATATTAATTTGTGAGCTTTCAAATATTTATACAGATTATTATGTTCTACATTACAGATGATAAAAAAAGATAAATTAAAATTTTTATACATGGTAAAGTAAAGCTTTAGTACTTAGTATAAATATAAGACCAGCACTATAGATCAGTATTGTAATTTGGTGACTATTGTAATATCTGAAAGATATTCATCCAGTCACTAGGAAGTTGAAATTAGTGATTATTATATAATTATAATTTTGATCGCTTATCACAGACTGTCTTACATATTTATTTTAATTAAATTAAGAGCAACGTGACATATTTATTTTAATTTAATTAGGACCAGGTTACTCCAATGCGTCACGATGGTCACAAAACAATACATATTATTATTGCAATACACAAAAAAAATATTTAAAATAACATTTATATAACATTAAAAAAATAATATAAAATACTATTAAATTAAATGATATGGTAAAGTAAGGTTTTACTAATTAGTCAAAATATAAAATCAGCACGATAGATCAGTGAAAAATACCAGAAGATCTGGGTTCAAATCCCATTGAACTTTGTTACATTAATTTAACATTTAAGGCAAAAATTAATATTAATAATACATAGTTTTTTTTTTATTATTTACCTTGTTTTTTGAAAAGAATTTTAGAATCTTTGTTTATTAAATATGCTAATTTTTTGGTTTAACGTACTTCAAAACAATAACAATTATTATACAATTTACACTTCAAAAGCAAAACAGGCATGTTTATTCAATATTCGCAAATTTGACCGTGACACGTTCCAAACTGTCAACCTATTGTCAGCCATCCATCTCAATCGATGATCCGCAACAAAGAGTCTAATTGGAATTCAACCAAACACACCTCTAACCGGTCTAACGCGTTTAACCCACAATTTAAATCGCTAACCGTTAAAAGGACCCCTTATCACATCACCATCTGAATAATTCCCGTACATCGGATTCCTCTCAATGCCGCACTCTAATCACGTACATATTCGGACAAATTGAAAAAAAAATAGTTCCCACAACGATCACTACAGATAGAACCGAAAACGGTTGATTATAAACCATAAATTTAATTATAAATTAAAATCGACAAATGAGACTCGATCGATTTTGCGAAAGAAAAATTTATTGACCAATACCGGTTTGGGTAGGTTAACGCACTCTAAACTTTATTATTTTTTACACACACATAAATCCATATAATAATTATTTATTTATTGTGAAAGGTGATTGTATGATACAATGGTGCCACATGGCAAAAAACAATACACAGCGTAATGTTTATCTGTGTGTCAGTAACCTTAAATAATGACCGGTTAAAATTTATTTAGTTGCAAAATCGTGTCGAATGGCATGCAATATCATGTATATGGGCGATTTTTAGGTTTAATTCATTTCTAGGTGTAATTCTATAGGCGTGACATTGAGGACAAGGAGTACATTTGTGCAATGGGTAATCCAAGTATGCAAATCCTTCAGAGCGGAACCGGATTATTTATTTTTTTGAGTACTAGGTGAACCACTACATTATATGAAATTAATATTTTTCTTATAAAAAACTTTAATAGAAACAGGAAAAAATATATTAAAAATGCAACCGTTACGAATTTGCTCATATAGATCAATGACGTTTAAGCGTCAAGGTACGTTCTAGTGATCACGTATATTTGATAGCCTTTTTATATGGACTTTTTTAGATCACTTGAATTGTATATATGAATTTAAAATTAAAACTGTGCAAATAGCTCAATATTTTATAGGCATATGTCTTATGATTTCGCTGAATTTACTTAGGATTTTTTGTTATTAAACAGTAAAGGCTGTTGTTTGTCATTGAAATTTTTTAATGTCTAGACAACACATTAAAATATTTTTATTAACATAAAATACTTATATTTGCGGTATACTAAAAATATTCTTGAACTTTGAAACTATTTATGCGTTTAATAATGATCATTGGAATTATTGATTAAAATTAAAATTTTCTTTTCTTTAGGGTCCTGAAGTTCAACTGTGAAAAAATTTGAGTACTTTTGTTTTGAACATGGCCTTAAAAAATACTTTTTAAAACATCTTAGGAAATTAAAGTTATTTAATATATAGTCATATATAAACCTAATTTTGATTAGATATTTTTCTACTTTAATATAAAATAGATGTAAGTGTATTTATCGAAAATTGCATATTTTAATATGAAAATACTTCAGATTTAAAAAATGTAGCACAAAATAAAATATTATAACTAATTTAAAATTGTGTATTATCATAACCAGGATATATTTATAAATATATTTAATAAATTAGGCAGCGCAGAAAAAAAACTATAATTTTATTTTAAGAACTATCAGTTAAAAATCCATGTTTAATATTTTTTACACTTTTTATATTTTTTACACTGTAGTTTAAGAGATTTTTTTTTAATTATTACTTTTTGCTAGAAAAACTTTACTAGATAGATGTAAAAATGTGTAGCTGGTAATTATTAGATTTGCAGAAACAATAAACAATTTCCAGCAGGGTCAAATTTTATGATTTTAATTTACAAACCTTATCATTCTTATAAATAAAACTAGGAAGTTTTAAACTCATTCTGTATTCCTTACAATTAATTTTATTTATCCTGTTATTTACAAATTTATATTAATACTTAGCTATATACTATGTATTTAGTATCTCGTATTCACGTATTGCAGTAGCACGCAATCAATCGTCAGCTCGTCGCTGTTCAATTTACCGTTTAACAATCAACTAAAAAAAATGAAAGCTCAAAATAGCACAGCTGACCTAGAAATGGTAGCCAAAATGACATGTGCAAATGTCACGTCGCTGCTATTTACAGTTTAGGAGTTCTTGTGACAGTCACATGTATTTTCTTGAATATAAATTAAAAATTGTACAATATATTTGGTGCATAACGAGAAATTTCTTGCTTTTCACTCGAAGACGGGTATTTTATTTGATATATTTTACGTATAATAATATAGAAGCGTGGAAAAAAGCAGATAGATTTTTTTTTTATTTTGTTGATAAACTGATTATTAATATACTTATTTAAACATTACAATTAAAATACAGCGTAAAATTAAAGTATATAATTTTCTACTAAGAAAATATTAGTTTGTTTAAAATGATATAATAATATTTTTAATATTAAACAAGTTTACCATAAGTTAAATAAATTATTAAAAAAAAGCCATTTTTTGTAATATTTATTAATTATTTTTATCAACAACTAAAAACGATATTTTAGTTATTTATATAAAACAGAAATTGTAATATTACATTATAAAATAATATATTCGTAGTAAACATTCCTGCCACAGAGAATATTCAGCTCGCTTTCCGTTGATGTTGGCTTAGTTGTGAGCAAATATTTGTATAACAGATTTAGTTTTCTAGTCTATTTTTAGTGGGTTGCAAAATTGTAAATACATTTCTTCAGATGTATTTATTATTTTTTACTGGTTTAGTAGTTGATCGTTTTATTCTTTTATTATTGTCATATTATTAAAATCATCGTCATTTTTCTCTTCATTAATTGTTACAGTGCCCGATTCCCAATTATCTGAATTATAAAAATAGTCGTTCTAATAAATCTTTTTAATTATTATTTGCAACTACTAAAAAAATTATATTGACAAAATAGTCAGGATTTTGCAAAAAATGTACTGAACGAATATTTAGAGTGATAAAGTTGTGATAATTTCAGACAAATTAACCCTTTGAGTAGTGAGTTAATTTATACACATTTTTTAATTTGTTAGTATACACATGGGAGTAAGTTAATTTTACGTATTTTTCTATAATTATTTATTGCATTTTTAGTATTATTTTTGTATTAGTATGTTTTAATTTATTAATCAAACACTTTTATATTATTAAATTTCGGTAATTTATTTTACATATTTTTTTATATATGAATCAGCTTTTTTGTATTTTTATATCAATTCAGTGGCTCTCATTTTTTTTTCAAAATTAATATAAAATATTTTTTGTCATGATATTGGTATTATTTTTTATAAAAATCATTAGCATTAAATTAAATTAAAAAAATAATTTGTAAATATATTGTTTTTTTATATTTATTATATCTTTAGTTATATATGTATGTGAATATATAACTATTTAAGGTACCTTAAAAAAATATAAGACCGACAGCCGTACATGTACGGCGATACCGCTCAAAGGGTTAAGGCGTGGTAGCTAGATTTATATATCTTATCTAGTCATTGAATTATCATTTATTTATCTATTAATTTTATATTATTTTTATTAACTATATTGTTGCATACTTTTATATGTATTTTTTTAAGTCATAACTGTAACTAAGTGTACAGGGAAAATATATATGACTTATGCTTGAAAAATAATGCTCATATATTTAATTATATTTAATTACATCTATTCGTTACTAGTGGGTTGACTTTTTACTCCACTATTAGTATAGTTCAGACTGTAAACAAATTTAGCCCTAAACGTTAGAACCACAAAGAACGACCGTGACTATTGTAGTATTTACAATGTATACAAATGCACAAAAGAATATACAGTACAACATGTACCAAATAAAACGATAATAAGCGACGCAAACCGTTTTTTGACACTGTTTCTCTGATAATGCAAATTTTGATTAGGAATTACTCCCCTCTCTCTACTCTAATGAAATATGGCATTTTTCCGCTCTGGCAGCGCCCATTATATTATGGTACAGAAGCGCTCATAATAATATAATTTTATAAATTGCAATTTAAAATAACAATCGCGTTTAAGGCAATTTGTCGGCCATTGTTGTGCGCGTCCCATATCGCGTGAATGACATCAGTGGGTCATCATCTTACATAAATGATGATATGTGTGTATATACGCGTGTGTGTATTCAGGTGATAGATTGAAAACATTTGACAAACACTGCGTTTGTGAAAAGGATGCCTCGATGTGGGTCGTGTGTCGCTTTTCAAAGGGCTTTTAAGAAATTGGTTGCGCAAAATGCGAACGCAACGCTCTGAATTACATTAAATAGATTGAAAAGAATACATGGTTATGATTAAACGGAATGCTTTGAGAATTTCCGAGATTATCAACAAGAGTTTTATGGTGTATAAGTATACTTTCATAAAATTCTATCTTCCATCTTAGAGAAAATCATAGTTTATCTTCACATATTATTCAATTACCGCGTATTTATATCGACAAAAGTAATAAACATATTAATATCTTCCTGTTAGTAGACTTTCACTGATTTTTAAATCATATTAGAATCTGTTCTAGAAAAGGTACTACACACTAGTCGAGCATGATCTTTCTATGTATACTCGAATATCACTTGAAGTTCTCAAGCACTTGGCATAACATGCACTAAGATGCATTCATACATCTCTAATATCGTTTCGGATTCTATTCGTCCCATTGTCAGCTTCTCAAGTACCCGGCTACTGTATCAGTGACACAGAAAACACAAGAAGAAGAAGACCCGAAGAGAAATCCGAGTGCCATTGTCTTCCACGTCGTGCGAACATCATCAAAACCGCATCTAGCCATTTTGGAATTGAATCAAATATTAATATATGCGCATCTAAATTACGGATGTTACTTACGTACGAAACCGAGCACCGTGAAGAATCACAAAATGCCATTACATGTGTGTTGGAAATAGATGAAATTGACATTGTACAGGAAGAACGCTTAGCGTCTGGTCGCTAAATTGATCCGATTCCGTTGAATCGTGACGGACCGTTGTTTGGTTTCGAAAATATGTCGGGCCATATGGGGCCACGGATATTGGGTTGTCACCTGTGTGACTCATTGTGACATGTGATTCTTTTCTTTTACCGGGTAAGGGTCTTTTTCGTCATGTGTTACTCATGTCCGTTGACCGCAGAGGGTTATGTGTACGGGAGATAAAGATTGGGTAACACAAAAGATGTATGAGTAATCTGACTTGACGCGTTACTTGGAAAAGTATCAGCATTTTAATGACAACGAAAACATATTAAAGAAAAACCTACGCTAAAGTGAGAGTAAATCAACATTTTTAATAAATCACCAAAACAGATTTTGATACTCTAAAATATTTTTTAATTATCGTTGAATCTTAAGCAATGATATTTATCGTAAAAACTTGCGATAGAATTTCAAAACTGATTTTAGTCGGTTTTCTTGATTTTATTATCACAATTATATTCCATTGCTTAGGCACATTCTTCAACCTGAGGGTTGAAAAGATGGATCTTACGATACTTCAATGTGTTTAATTATAAAATCATATCTAGGCACTTTGATATTTTTACAAATTTTGTTTTGCACATCTATTGATGTTACATAAGTCACTGCATTAACTCCGTTTTATATTGTAGAAATAGTATCATAGGCTATTCATGCTTTACATATGGTTTGATTTTTGGCAATTAAGCTTTTTACAATCCTAATTGTCACAAAAAAAACGTGTGTGAGTTTATATTATGCAAGTCTTATTTTCGAAGGTGCTTGAAACATTAGTCTTATTATATTATTATTAGTTCTCCTCAAATAGTATTTTGTGGTATTATATGTTCTGTAAAAAACTACTAAGATTCTAATTCCTGATTTTTAATTGCCTATTAGTCAATGTCTGATAAAATATATACTTTCTTTGGCTTTTATAAATCGTTTTAGCATATTATATATTATAATACTTACAATTTAATATAGAATTAAAATATAATATAAAACGTTGGTGGTTTTTATTTATTTGAGGGTAAAAAAAACTACAGAACCATTTACAATTTAGGCGGAATACATTAAGCTAAAGATTTATTTCTTATGCCTGCACTACACTCTCTGGAAGTTGGCCAAGGTTGGCCAAGGACGGAGAATATAGTGGGTTACTTCGGTCAAGTTCGGTTCTGCCCGCTCTAAAATCTCTCGGAAGTTGTCCGAGGTGACCGAGAACGGGAGGTAAAGTGGGGGTAATTCAGTTGACTTGGCCAGCTTCGAGCGCTTCCAAACGGACTGAAGTCGGAGCTGCTCCTTCGAGCGCAAGCGGTGAGATACTTCCTCTTTCGCTCTCTCGCGTGTTAAGTGACGAATGTGAGAGAGATATGGTGTTTCGCAAACTGTGATAGAACGAGTAACTCGGTTCAATTTCAGTATGCGCGTAGGCGTCCTATGGTTAACACGCATGTCAAGCGCTGCATCGTGGTCACGTGGTCAAGTTATAATACCACATGCTTATCGGTGACTTCAACAGACTCTTACTGACATCTTTGAATATTTTAGGGCACCAAAAGGGATTAATTATATTTTTGATAGTATATTCTTCTAACAGATATCGTTATTATATTTTTTTCATATGAAATTAAATAATTAGTGGTACTTGATTTTGTTAAAAAAAATCGTTTCGAATATGTATTTTCCTAGATCGGTTTATATAAATGTCACAGCATAACCAATTCTTATTTAGAATCGATGGTGACAAATTCTAGGATAGTCACAGATGTGGTGTTCGTATTCTTAAGTATCATTTTTATGCTTTATGGCATTTTGCAAAAGCCGACAAAAATTTTGCGTAAATTGAATATTTAGGACCGAAAAGTTTTCACTGATATTGAGTGGTGAGTGCCCACACAAATTATCAGTAGCGTAATTTTAATAATATGACAATTTAAAAATTGCGATTATTAAGCACATTTTTCGATCGCGCCCAAATATGGCAGCTGTACGTGACAGCAGCCGCCGTCCGGATCGCAAATGAAATTTGTGACAGTGTGTACGTCATAAATCATAAAAATATGTTTTACTAGTTAGGAATAAAAAAAATATGAATTTTTTAGTAAATGATTAGTTAAATTATGTTTTAATTAAATACACAGTATTTTTATGATAACAGCTTTTCACTCGATTTAACCTATAAGGGAAGAGAAAAGCACTTTATGTAAATTTTATCTCATATTTGACTTAAATCATTAAAAGCGACTTACAACTTATATATAAATATAAGCTGCGTAATGCACAGAATTACGATCGTCTGTGAATACGCTACTGCATAAATGTATTTAATGATAAGCTTTTATTGCTACTTTGAAGCACAGACGCTTTCAGAGAACTAATATTATGGCGGCTTTTTAACTATAATTTATTTCATAAACAGCTAAATAAATTCTATCATAATTAAATGGCACAAAGTGCATCCTTGTGCACTATGTCCCAGTTCCCAAGATGCAGTAGCCGATCACGTCAGTTCATTGTAGTCGAGCTGTAGCGTTCCACTTGGTCGAACTTGATGCTTCTTATTAATTTCAAAGAAAAAAAACATTTGCATCGTCGTTATCTTCGACAATTTAACGACCATCTCGATGGTTTCGAAATCGAAAACTGGGCCCTCAAAGACCTCAAAAAATTTTTCCTCTATCCTCTTGACACGAATGTGCGTAACGCCACCGTTAATCATCGCGGAACACGATACCATGACAATTGGCGTATTTTTCGCTTTGGTGTATGCAGGGTCGCGTTGGTGTGATTTAAATATTAATAATAAAAAATACGACATAACTGTAATTATGACCATTTGTACGTAACTTCTTATATAAGTGCAATTAGTTTTGATTCGTAAAACCAAGGCGAGATAATTAAAAAAGCATTTTATTGGATTGCGTTGAAATGAAAGTTTTAATTTCATATTGCAGGCTACTTTTAAATGAGCTACAGCGTGTATTATTTCTTGTTTTATAAATATTTGTACAGTGACTTACAGCCTAATTCGTTGAAACACGGATTTTTACAAAATACCCATGTTAAATTAATGGAAATTAATTTTAAAACGCGACTCACTTATCACCCCACTAATAAATTTTCTACTTCCGTTGTATAACATCCGTGTTAAAAAAAACCCATTGCGATTCTTCAATTGCAATAAATATATTGTTCATCCGCTTTAATTACCGACTTTTCACGTGTTGCGCAACGTCTTTTTTTATTGCACATAATAACGCGTTCATGTGTGTAAAATTGCGGGTCACTTTCTATCGAAGACCCCCATGGGTCGTTATTACGCGATCCCGCGGAGATAACGGCCGTTGATCTAGCGGAGAAGAAAGGTGAAAGCCTTGTCGAAAATGCCCACACACAATTTTAGCCTGTCAAATGTCAACCGCCCCCGAAACACAATGGGGCATTAAGATTCGAGATTGGAGTCTTGCGAAACAGACTACGATGTTAGATAATGCCATTGAACTACGGATGACTAACGAGGATTTACGTAAAAATAACGTAATAAAATAAGTGTCGAGTTTAGATTAAATTTCATATTTATTTTCACAGATTAAGAAATGTTTCACATTTAATAAAAATATAATAATATTTCCGTACAACATTTAAAATAGCTATAATTATTATCACACCTAAATTGAGATACTTTTCCTTCTTCATTTAAATGTTTTTAATTTATATGATTAATGTACATTAAAATAAATAAAAACAATAATCGCAATATTTATATGAACATGTCTTTAAATATAAATATTGAATTTCCAATACTATTGATTTTAGCGAAATGTCACTTTATGACCTTTCAATACACTGTGTACATTGAAGTAAACTGTCTGATTACATAATTTACACCTATGTTTTAAAAGCTTTAACCTCCATGCAAAAAAATCGTTGCATAAAAATCAAACAACCAAATCCACGAGGTCAAAATTTTCATAAGTGACATTCTGACGCCTTTTTTGCATCATTAAGAAATGTTGTCAATATTACCATAACCATACATTACATTTGCATCGACACCCACAGTTGTATAAGATGATCCGAGTGATATCATCATTGCCTAAAGACCTACTTTATATACCCAAATTTCAATAAATCTGCCAAATTTCATGCTCCTCGAAGCGCACAATTGTGTGTCGCAGAAAACGGTAAAAGGCATAAAATCGGCCACTTGAATACATAATCGAATTAGGCCAATTAAAATAAAATACGGCGTAATATTCAGCACGCGAAAGAGTGAAACAGCATATTGATTTTCAATAACGAGCGTTATTTACTACTGTAAACTAACGTAAACAACCTTTATTTTAAGTTTTGATTGTTCATTGTTGAAATATTAAATCATTGAAAACTATAATCGTATTTCATTGATAGTTTGATAGATTTGATGGGGTGATCAATATTTATTTTAGAATATTTTATGTAGATTTTATAAGATATATTTATACATATTTCTAAATCAGTGAATTAAAATAATACTTAAATTAACCTTGAGTTAATTTTAAAGATCATATCAAAGAGGTATAAGTTAAGAAATCTTTTAATGTACATTTATAAATTTACCTCGGTTTTGAATATTAAAACCAATATTAATATCGGGGTTAAGATTTAATTTCTAGCATTAGTTTCGAGAATAAGGACATGGTAAAATGACGTTTTTAATGATAGTCTCTGAAATTAATCGAATGTCTAGGCATATTTATTTTATTTTATAAGTGCATAGAATATATATTACAGGGACAAAATAGCGCAATTTTGATATTCATATAGTGTAGTTATTTTTATTTCAATTATTACTTTTCTCTCTACGTTTAAATAAGCCATGGCCATATTTAAATATTAAAAAAGAAACACTTTGTTATTGCCGAAATTTCCGAAATTACTTATATTTTAGAGTTGATATTGTGCAGCTGTGGATTTTTTATAATATTTTGTTTTTTAAATCAATAATAAAATTTTATGTGTGTCGTAATATTTTTTAAGCGTAGTAAGTTGTAGTATTTTTGGCAGAAGGGATAATTAAATATAATTTCATACTGATGAAGTTTAAAATACATAATGTCCTATAATTTTTAAAATTAAAAAAAGTAGTCATGATATAATCATTATTTTTCTATAACATAAAATAAAGTAAAGATTTATTTCTATTTCTCAAGTTATTTTTTTGTTTAATCGTAAATATTATAAAGTAATTTAATTGAGATGGCCTCTTAATTTTATTAAATCAAGTATCAGAAAATATCGAAAAAATTCATGCTACATAAATAAACATATATTGATGTTTTCATTACTGAAAATATCATTTTATCGAGAAACATTAGTTAATTAAACCTTGTTTCATTAAACTTAAATAGAAATTTGATATTGTAACACTGTAAAAAAATGCGTTTCGTGTCTTTGAACATATCTCATATTATAGCAGTTTTTGTAAAAAAACTGTTTAATAAATGCACAATATATTTTCTGATATTATCGATATTTGGAGTTCTTAAACTATGGTGTATGACTTGTAATAATTTAGATAATCTTTGAAATATTTGTTTTTTCGACTTATAACAAAATTCTATAGAGCAACTAAAACACGTATAGGACGTTTGATTTAATATTGTAAGATGTACAATTTCGATGAAATATCTTTATTTATTCCATATTTAAGGACGGAATAGCGTAGTTCGTAACGTCTCAGACTAGTAACGCTGAAGTTGTGGGTTCGAGCCCCAGCAGCGGCACTCGAACTATTTTTAAAAATGCGCTAATATTAAAAAAATCGGCTCCTGCTGCAGTAAAAATTATTGATTATAAATTGTATAGCACATAATAATTTATAATTAATAATATAAATGTCACAAATTCCCAGACTTTCAGTCTGGTGGTTAATACTTACTTGTATGTATTCATTATGTCTGATTGACTCAGTTGGTACAGATATACCCGTTGTAGCATACTAGGCTTACGGCTGTCATGTTAGAATGGAAGATTTAAAAAAAAATATTCACCCTATTTTTACAACCGAATGTGCTAAAACATCACATAAAAAACAGAATTAAAAAATAAAAAGAGGATAGTATATTTATTGATTCTAAACTATGTATTACAATAAATATCATTTGGAAAGAGACAAGAAGTTTTATAAATTTTTTTCTGAAAATTTCTGCAGCTATTATTTTTTTAATACTAAAATACAATTCATGTATTTAAAAAATAGTAGTATATATTACCTTTTTTTTTATTTTCTCTCAGCCACTAGCACTTGCTTAAGAAAATAGAAAAAAATACATATAGAAAGTCTCTCACTGAAGGCTTCCTTTAAATAAATAATATAAAATTACTTTCCATTAGGTTGAAAAATTGAATAGTATGCTCGTTAATCTGATGACTTTCAGATTTTGATATACATTAATTTGGTGTTAGATTTTTATTATAATATATAAAAAGCACATTTTTTTTCGTTATAGCAGCTAAAGTTAATTACATTATTAAATCCTGATTAGTCGAGTAACTTATATTTTTTTAAATATTATGCAAACGGTGCACATGATAACATATATATATATATATTTTTTAATACGCATTTTATTATCGCTTCTTTAGAAGTGAGTGGAGCAATATGATTTTTTTACTGCGAAAATTATTTTTAATTAATGTGACCGAAAAATTTTGTTCTCCGTTGTCCTCTTTTTTCGTTCTTGAACAAAAATTTCCGATATGACTTTTTTCTTTGAAATAATAATTTCTTTTCTTTGTCCTCCTCAAAAAAAAAAATTGAACATGACCTTTGAACAAAAATTTTCAAAATGTTTTTAGCTCCCGTAGCAATCTGTCCTCTTAGATTCTCCTCGAACAAAAAAAAAAGGTGTCCAAAACAGATACGTTAGATTTTCCATATCAGATGCGAAAAAGAGCGTCAGATTAGATCGTTTTATTGGAGTGCGCATTCGATTGCATCGGTTGGACAATGAATGTTGCGCAATAGTCGGCTTTCTTTTGTATTGATTGGATTGCGTAACTTTGGCCATTGTGCGAAGCGGAGTTCAAGAGTTCAATCCAACCGAATCGTTAAAAATATAAATCATAAAAATTATTATAAAGCGATTTTAAGATTGGTTACGAAAGCTCTCGATTTTAGCTTCCGATGGTTTCCTTCGCTTGTGCCAAATTAGCTTTACACGATTGGCTTACTGTGATGCAAGGATAGTCATTTCTAGATGCTGTAATCGTATGTAGATGTCACTAGCATACATAAGAATGCAAATTTGATCACTAGTAAACTACATAAATAGAATCAGTACTAGAAAGTTTCAGCGATTATATGAACTCTAGACTTTTATACATAAATATATTTTATTTTAAAAGCTAGATTTTTTTTGAGACTATCGATGTATTTAATTACAATAACATAGCTATGTATTAAAGTGTGTGTATTATTTATTATTATATTGTAAAATATTATCCAATCCAATGTATTATGCAACTGTGATTCATTTTTGGATATTCCTTGAGAATCCGATCCTAATCAGATCAAGCAATACGGACGAGTGCGCACTTTCTTCTTACATTCTACAAATTACACAACAATTAAGCGGATGATGCTGAATTTTTCTCACATACAAAAACGGAAGCGGAACTGCATAGCTATTACAACGTAACAATGTTGATTTATTTATATTTTTTACACTCGAACCAAGTTCTCTCACGTGGGTTGTTCACATCTTATAATTAGCGCCTTTCTCCGTGCTTATCAAATACCATTCGACAGGTACGTTGGTGAAAAGTTATATGTCAATTATATTTTAACCGCCGTTATGTTATATTATATCTTCGATGATAAATTTGTTGCGAAATATTCAATTAAATATAATTTGTCGGCATAATTCGGGCGAAAAACATTCGACATTGATCGTTCTGGTTATCTTATATAATATAACACTCTAATGCTATAATAAATATCGTGTGTTTAAAATAATTGATATTATATAAAATAAATGGATGTGATTAACTTTTATGTGTTAATGATCTATTAGAAATTTGATAAGCATGATATGATATGATAATGTTTTTGTAACAATGGCTTGGAACTGATAGACTAGTGTTTCATTCTTAAATAAATTTAATTTTAAATATAAAGGGGTGGTATTAAGCAATTAAATACTTACCTTAATATTCTATTTGATTACATTATGTCAAGTTTTTCTACTATATTATACGAATGAGTTTTTAGACATTTGTTTATGTCAATATTTTATCGTCAATATATTTTTGAAGCACTTAAATCTAAACGTATCATGAAAGAAATTTATTGATTCAAGTGATGATGCCAGTTGGAACATGCCATTTTTTTAAATTTAAAGTTGAGTTCTTAAGTTTCTTGAATCTAAGTGGATTTTTTTTTCATATGTATGTTTTATACAGCTGAGCTATTTTAATTGGCAGACCTTTTACACTTGAATTTAAACTGAACCTCTACCAACAACTATGAATTTGGTTTTAAATTAAAACTGAATTTATAAAATCTGTTTTATATCTGATTTTTAATATACAGCTCAGTTAAAATGCTTCTATATTTAATTTTCGTTATTTTCACATCACTCCAATCAATTTAACAGTTAGCTTACTAATTATAAGAAATTGCAAGTGTATCTTTTTTACACCCATATTAATTATTTCATATTGAAGTATCATTAAGGGCAATCGACGATGCACGATCTGACTAAAAGGAAGTGACCTCGAAAGAGCAATCTTACCGGAAGCTTCCAGATTGGAAATCAATAAAGGGTTAATAGCTTTTCTTACACACTACCATAATTAATCTGACGCAGAAAGCAGAAACTATTATGTTACTCTCACGTGATTTTTTAAGCTGTATGTTCGTATCATAGGTCATGTACGCTAATCGATGTTTAGTGATGATAGATTGCAGACGGCTAGAGAGTGAAAGGTCATTAATTTAGACAAATTTATATTTATATCCACACCAACTAGCACGAGTCACGTATATGTTGTAAAATTGTTTTTTTTTTATTCTTCTACTTTTACATCACAAAAAAGGTGTATTTTGTGGTAATTTACACTTAGGAGAATGTGTGTTAATAATAGGCAATAATTTGATCGTTTATTGTTTTACATATCTAAATTATTTTTATTTCTTTAAATTATGTATTGAATATTTTAATTTAAAATATTTTATTCTTTATGACTTGATAGGAAAGTAAATTGCAAATGTTCTATATATTTACATATGAATTGGTTATACATATAAGTTTTCTAATATTAGCTTATATTGTAGGTATTCAAAGATTCTATTAGTAACTTGAAAATAAAAAATATTTTTTAAAGCAACTTTATAGGTTTAAAATTATTAGTGACACATATAAAATTAGCTTCCAAAGAGTTATTAATTAATGTGCTTATAAACTTTTTTATAATAAATAATATTTTGTACTAAAAAAATAATTAAATTTATTTGATTATTAAATTATTATATTTAATTTAATTAAATTTGAAATTTGAAATTTTTAATATTTTTTTTTATATATTAACTTAAACTTAAAAAAATAAAAAAAATAGCTAAATATTTCGTGGCAACATGACGTTGGCCCTATGCGTTACAATGGGGCAATTCTGATATTCAATAACAGCTATTTAATTATTTAAAAAATTATATTTTAGCTTCCAAGCAATATAAATTGCAATACACCACTTATTAGCGTTTGATTAAAAAAAATCGATTTTGTCCCAGGAATAGAACCAGCACATTTTGTCGATTTTTTTCGAGCACTTAACGTACTACGCTATTCTGGTAATTTTTGTACCTAAAAGCGGACTTAAATTGATTGCCAAAATAATACATAATTAAAAAGAATACAAGTATGAAATATGTATTACTCAATATATGCTGAGAGTGACATCATCACGCTTAAACCATTAATATACGTTTATTTTCACCACTACTTTTTGTATTTCAAAAAAAAAACCACATTTCTACCAATAAAAACGAGATAGTCATTGCATTATTAATTTATTATACATATATGTTACTAATACTGCAATCAGATATATTATGATTTAAATTTGAAAAGCTAGGAAGACTAAATCTGTATTTTAATTGCTAAAAACAAACTTTGATCTTAAAAACATGAAAAAGTCGTCGGTCTGTATGAAATTCGACTCTCACGACTATTTAATTGCATTATTTTTTTTACTACGTTTGTAATTATAAAAAAAATGTTTTAAAATAGCTCATTCAGTTTGTACAATAATTAATATATTGTATATCTAAATTAATAAAAAATCTGGTTTAAAGAGTCAGTTTTCTCTGGCTTGTAAAAGTCACCTCGGTCGACTCGGCGTAGCTCCGCATAGTACTAGTTCAGCTATTCTATATAAGAAGCAAAGTTTTGACAGAAGTGCTCAAAGAAAGCGTTTCTGTATGACAATGTATTGTCCTATATATCCATAAGAAACAGGGAAAGTCTTGCGTACCTTATAGCACTCGATCCTTTAACCAATGTTAATGATACGGGGCGGAACCGGACTCTTTGTGTTTGTGATGACGTAGCTGCAGACTCGAATTTTGTTTTTCTGCGCTTATTTAAATAGATATTAAGCATCAACCATTTTTTAGAAAAAATGTGGCATAACGGTTTTGGGTGTGATTGCTTCGGAACTGTAAGATCTGTTTAAGTGGGAGTTCTGTATTAATTATTTAGAAAAAAAAAATATAACTAAAGGCGTACGAATGTGTTCTAACATGTATACAATTTAGAATTAGAGAAGGTTGCAACACGGTGATTTGTGGAAAAACCAGACTTTTCGTGATTCGAAATTGGTAGAATTTGAGAACAAAGGCATTCTATAAAACGTGAATCTGAATCCTTTTGGCGAATACATTCCTTTGATAAATCAAAGTTTTGTTTTTATGCTTGTGCTTTTAACACTGGTAATATTATATATACCGTTTACGAAATCTTTTATTTCACTTTGATTAGAAAGAAATGTTCTTAAAGTCCGAGTCAATTGTTTTGTTAAAGACCCTTCTAGCAAGTCTTTAGCAACTAGTTTCATGGCAACAATAGCAACAATATTATATTTCAAGTTAACTGCCATAACCATAATTGTGCGAAAACTATAAATTAATAATAAAAAATTGCTTCACAATAAAATTAAAAACTGGATGTACAGAAACATACATATATTTTTGTACTAATTTTAATTATTTTTTTAGAAAATGATGTTTTATATAAATGTTAGGAAATCATATATTTTGTACCACTAAAAATTTAATGCAATGTAAAAATATACCGGAAAGTCCTAATTATAAAATGCGTATAATAAAATTAAAGCGATTTTTATGCATCATGCGTTAAAGTAATATTATAGTAAACTTGTGTATTCTGTATAATCTTAAAACATTTTTTAGTATTTAATAAAAAATGGCAAATAATAGATAGCAGTTAATTAAGTTTTCATAATTAATTACAGGATATAAAGTGTATTTTTAATATAATATATTAATTCACTTCATTGCAGTTATTATACCCTTTATGAATTTCCTTGTTTGTAAAGAGGTAATTCAAGCGCAACTATTTATATCTTTATATATATTTTCTATTGATTAGATATTGTATCGCACAGATATATTTATTATACGCCATATAAGGAAAATGTGTTAAAATGTATATCGTATTTACACCACAAGGAAGCGTGTGCTCAATACCTAGATTTTTTACGATCGTTTTCTGTACCTCGACTCTAGAGATCTCTCTAAATAAGGGAAACGTTTTTTGCAAAATGCGCTTTATGGTCTCGTCGGATACCAGTCCGATTGGATGCAGTTTCCTGACCACCTACCACCGATTTAGAAATTCTGACGAAGATCTTCTCCGTAGTCTTTAGTTCTTCAAAGCGAACGAAAGTGACGCAACTGTCTTGTGTGTGGCTCGTATGGCGAAAGCATAATAATCGATTATATTTAATGATACAGAGCATTTTTTGTTCTGCCATATCATTATGTGGAAAATTACACACACACGCGCGGATTATAATCGGATGTGTTATTTGGATTGTTGATTTGTACGGTTGGCGTTACATCTCTCTCTCTCATCCGCGGGTGAAGATCATTAAGTGCAATTAAGTTTTGTGTGTGTATACAATCATTTTTATTTCGAGACACATGTGAAGTTTCTAAAAAAATAAATGTGCTTTTTTACGACGTTTACTTGTGTGTTTAAGTGTTGATAATGGTCCTACAATCTTGAGAAGGTTTTCATTTATGGGTTTGTACAAAAATTTTGAGAATTCTCTAAAATATAATTATTCGTAATTTATTAAGATTTTTTAAACTTATTAAAAAAAATTAGGAAAATACGTATATATTTATAGAAATGAACAATATTTAAAAAAAAATATTAAATTAAATAACTTTAGTTACAATGAAATATTACGTAGTAACCTTGCAATTGTTTTTAATGCAATGTTTTTGTGCAGTAAATGTATTTATTTTTGGTTCTGTAATTAATTCTTGCATGAGAGATCATAATTAGTGATTATTATATGATTTTAATTTTTAACAATTATCATAGATTAGGTTGTCCTAGATTTTCTTAATTTCAAATATCTTGATGAATAATTAAAAAAAAATATAAAACATAATTTTTCTATCTATATTTATTTTAATCGATTATCGCAGATGAGCATCTTATATGTTATTAATATATCTAGTAAATAATTAAAATAATAAGTGCATATATTATTTTATAAATAATATTGATTTCAGTCTGGAGTCTCACTACATATTTAGTGGTTGTTGATTGTGTTAACCCCGTTGTAATGTTAACGCTCGTTAAGTTGCAACATAAAACACAATATATATTTTTTGTGTAATATTGACAAATTATTCTAATATAATTTGCTTTATTTAAAATATCATCGGTACAGTAACGATATTAATTTAAATTATACTTTGTTGTATCTCACGACTTAACTGTCGTAAAATAATATAACATAACAGAAAACTGTGTTAAAATTATTATAAAAGTTTGATGTTATTTTTTAGATTTTTTGCAGTGATTAATAATTGTTTGTTTACATTCGTTTAATCTTAATTAAGCTAATGTATAAAATACAAATTAAAACATACAGATAAATTCTCTTAAATCAATATAGATCTACTTAAAATATTTATTGTAATATTTACAATAAAATAATAAGTTTCAAATAAGAATAAAATTCAAACGTGATTTTTTTGTTTCATTAAGAAAATAACATTAATTTCTTTATTAAATTTAAAATTTATATTTGAGATAAAACGAATTTGAGAAACGAATATTGTTCCTAATTAAAATATACACTTTTCTTAATCTAAAATTTAATTTGGCGCACTTATGTATATTTACATTGAGGTAAAAAACTGCAACATCAGAGTTTCTCTCTAGAAAACTTTATATAGTCGTTTTAGACAGTAAGTGCTTATATAGTGTCATTTGCGAGAATACATATAACCTGTTCATCCACATAAAAACAGACATACATCTTCTCGATTGTTTACGACAAAAGTTGTGAAAGTTTTGCGAAGCGATTTAATTCATTTAATGATGGACTTAGACCCTTTCGATAATCAATTTGATATGTGTATCAAATTGCATTCCGACGACGATTTATTTGTATTTACGAAACTCTCTTAGGATTAGTCAAAGTCGGACGCTGTGGATTTTTGGATTTATGGCCGACGCGCCTAGAAAGTTTTCGACTGCGCCCAAAAATAAAACAAAAACATAAACACTGGGGCTGGGGACCTAAAGAAGTTTTTGATAAAGTGTGCTGTTCTTGGTGGGCCGCATGTCAATTGCCCACGGGCCACTTTCTACATGATTGTCGGCGGGAAATGTTCGCTGGAGGCAATCAGAGTCTCGGACATGACAGACAACATGACGTCGGTGTACAAATTCCTGGCATATTTGACAGGCAGGCCTATTGATAACTATAAAAATAACCTAATCTAGAGCGTTTGACGTTTTAAGAGATCTATGAGAATTTTATCTGAGCACTTTGACAATTTTTAATACGATTTTAACAACTTTGATTTGAATAAAAAATCATTAAAATATAAATTTTGGTTGTGTAACCAAATCAGCGATTTGCAACAATACATCTAGATCTTTCAGATAAATCTAATACGTATCTGAGTTCATAAGACCATATCGAGATAAATGATTGGCCTGGAACATGCATCGTTGATCATCGGTTCATTGGCAATGAACTCAAAGCAAAAAAAGTGGCACTATTTAAATACCCATTTCAATTAAAATTGTTATGGTGCTTAGACTCAATCACTTAAATCTTCCATTGATCTGTCTCAAGCTATTTAAATAGTGAACGAATATGAAATAAAATATATTACATTATAGAAATTAGTATAGTATTAGTATTATTATAAATGTATCTTGATATATTTTATATTATATATAATTTTATTTATAGTGAATAATAAATGAATTGTAATAGATAGCCGAGAAAACTTACGCTGATGTGTATGTGGGTAGCAATCGCACACGCTTGTGCACACACGCTGAGTCATCGCTTAGTTGTCGTAAACAGATTATTTAAGCATTAACCAAAGCTTATCTCAGGTCAACTGTTCAATGCCTAAATTATTTTAGTACAGTTTTGCTATTCATTCATATTCAATGTGATATATATTAAACGCTTTATAAACATTAATTACTACACAAAACATTTTTTATAGTACAAAAAATATATATCAGAAGTACTATACCATTCTATGTTATCTAATTGTTTTACAAATATACATAAAAATTTTATTCATTGTCATAATTTAATTTAACAAATCTTATACCAAAATTAAATATTGTTGTATTTTATAAAATTAGGCAGTATGTTAGTATATTGTTATTTTCTAAATGCAAAAATATCTGTTATATAATGCATTTAAAATATAATTATAAGTATAATCACTATAAGCAATATTTTATATAAAAATCAGTATATTTTTAACCATTCAAGCAAAAATCTTATTATTATTTTCGTTATTTAAATATTAAATATTATTATTAAATTACAAAATCAGACATTGCTTGCTTTTATATGTTACAATCAATGTGTATTACTATTGAAAACATATTTTTCCTGGAATTACATTTTCACCGATAGATATATATTTCTACTAGTGAAAATATAATTTATAAATTGATATCATTATTATTATATTATAAAATCAGACAATATATTTATTTTTATGTGTATTACTATTATAAACATATTTATAATTTCAGTGAAATTATAATTATATAATTATATCATATTTCTACTAGTGAAAATATAATTTATCTGATAAATGTAGTAAAATGAGGCTGTAAAACCGCGACGTAATTTGTTAAATTCTGTACGCAAAAAATAGTTGTTGGGATCAGATGATCTGCGCAGTGAGTAAATACAGTTTCACTGATATTTACCAGTTCAATATTAAATTAATTGTTTTATACATTTGACTGGCCTAGTCAATGAAATGTTATTTATGCTAGTAAAAATATAACTTCACTGAAAACAGTGTAACACACTGTCCACTCTGCTGTTTAAACCCAAACCTAACCTAAGCGAATTAATCAAACTCAACTTGACGTCTTATAAGTTAAAAAACAATAATTAGTTTTCAAACTTTCATTAGATTAGGTTTGGGTTTGAACATAAAAAGGATGTTTTACAACGATTAAACTGTGTTTCATAGACAATTTAGAGCGGCATATAATTTCACTAGTGCTTTTAAGTTAAATTACATTTTCGCTAGTAGAAATATATTTATTTTATATAATATATATATACATATATTTACCGGTGAAAATGTATTCGGATATAATTTTACAGAAATTATATTTTAACCAGCGAAAATATAACTGAAAAATACACATTCACTGTACCTCGTGGCGCACGCATTTGTTTTTATAGGTACAAAGTTTTAATTATTATTTTTTTTAATCACAATCGTTTTAAAATTCACTGTATATTTGATACAATGATAAGTTTATATACATATGTGTTTGTTCTGACCATAGTACTGCTTTACGTAGTTTCCAAGTCGACTCTAAGGTTGGGTTGAATTCTTGGGATACAAGTCACTGCTTTGCTGGTTCTGTTTACTGTAAAAAGTAGCTGCATTTCTCGGTCCTCTATGGGTATTATTGGCTTAGCTCCACTGGATGAAAATTCTCATTGAAAACTCTCGTTTATTCCAATTCGTAAATAAAGTAGTAAAACAGTTTTAACTTTAGTGGCTAATGGAAGTGAATTCCCAATTTAAGTGAATTCAGTAAGGCTATGATGATAAATCTTGACTATAGTTCTAGACATCAGTGATTGAGTGTTTTTATTTATATATGAAAAATAACTAATATATTATAAGAAAGTCTTAATAAAATAACTAGTTTTTGCTACAAATTTCATCGCAACCATTGAAACCATTATTGAAATATGTATTGTTTTATTTGCGACTAACTTATTGTTTAAAACACCAAATTGATTATTTTTATAATTATATTCACTAGGCCATTATATTACTATTTATATGATATTACTTTCTAGTGAAAATAAGTATTTTTTTAATAATTATGGTACAAATATAACTACGTTGAAGATATTTTTTCTCATTTCCTTTCCTATAATTATTTTTTGTTGTTTATGGCTTAAATATTTCAGAATTCAAAGAACATAGATAATAAAAAAATGCAAGACTCTTTTGAAAGGCTTCAAACTCATAAACATATGTAGCAATATATAACTTCTATACAACGAAACTCTAGTTATTTATAAATATAAATTCTAAAGCTATCAAAAATAATCTTGAAGAAAAAGTGTCATAATTTTAACTCTATTATATTATGCTAATTTAATTAGCGAAAATATGTTTAATCAAATCAAGTTACCTCTTCACAGTTATTCATCGATTTTTTGGTCCAGTCTAATTTTTTTTGAGATTCTCCGAAAGGTCGCGATTTGATCGATCGTTTTTACGGCCGTTTTAACAATCCACTGCGTGACAGTTATTCTGAACTCGTCGGACATGCGCTTTTTTCTCATGCCTTCTCATGAATATTCAACACATATTCTACGTCTTTTCAAAAGGTAAACACTGGTCAAGGTGACGCAGAGAAAAAAGTCAACAACGAACGATTCGGGTGAATCCGTATTTTTTTTATCTCCAAGCGAGTAATTGGCGTAAACAACGTCGTTTGTCTTCTGGAGGTCCGACCAAGGTTGCAAAAACCCCGTGAATAATCCCAAAAAAGACGATTCAGATTTGATTGGCTCACAAAAAATAAATAATTATCACATATCTTTGACCTAGATCGAATAACTTTTTTCGCACATATTGTCAATTTGATTTTACGAATCGAAAGTTTTGGAGCAATATTATTTTCTAACTTTTGATTTTATGGATGAGTTGCTCTTTTTAGATTGACTCTCTTACTGATATTTTTTATTTTGTTTGCTTTCAGATGACGATCGCCAAAGCAAAAGGAGTGTCCAACGGAGGAGCTTGTCTCGTTTCAAGAACTAAGACCAACGGGAGCAGATCGGATTGGCCCAATTCTAAAAACGTTCGCATTTTAGTTTCATTCAACACTAAAGACGAACTTGAGTTAAAAACAATACCAGAAAACTCTGATAAAGAAACGGTATTAGAAAAATACAAGATAGAAGAGATCATAGAATGTTCTGCTGGTGATTTCAAAGAGTTTAATTCTAAAAACGTACTGATTGTCGAGGTGTATAAAAATCAAGTCAAAGAAGAGCTAGTGCTCCATTTCGATAACGAGCAAGAATTCAGAAGGACGCTGTTCACTTATAAATATTTCAAGATGAGGAACAGATTGACTCACTCTTCTAGCGAATCTTCTAGCGAGGGCAGTCCGAGTCCTAGTCCGTCCACAAAAAGTAGATCGAGCGTCGAATACTCATCCATAGCTGATGGAACTATATCGAATTACATAAAATCGTTCGATTACTCTAGAAACTTGAATCATCAATACGTGAAGAAGTATGACGACAGTCAAAATTATTCCTATAAAAGCTTAGATTACATGCCTAGTCACAAGAAATCGGACCAAAAAGATAACATCGACGAGAAGAAGTCCAAGTACGATTTGATGCAAGTCACAGACAATAATGGGGTGACCCATATGTCTGTGGAAAGCAAATCTGATTTGGGAGAGATTGATGGACTTATATACACAGACGTTGATTATGACGATGTGGATTTCACAAATTCATCTAGTTCTGAATTGGTAGATTTGCCACAAAAGTCTCAGAAGAAGAAGCAGCCTATTAAGAGGATCAAGGGTAGAGCTCCGCCTCCTCCTCACGGAAACGAGACCGAGATAGTCAAAGGACAAGTTGTCAGGGTTACTGTGGAGAGATTAGAGAAGCATGCTGGAAAAGAAGCTATTAATTTTGCACCCAGGACTCAACCGCCATTGACCAAAGGATTAATTGGTGAGTTTGTGTTATTTTTATAAATAAAAGTGGAACGTGTCAGTGAGATGAAAAGTTGCTATAAAAAATCCAATTAATCAGCCACAACACAACTTTCTGTTGATTGTCCAAAAATGATCTAAAAACAAGCAAACAAATGTTATGTGGAAAAAATGTCGGACGCGAAAAATGATCTCGAGTAGAAAGTCCAATGAAAACGAACAAAATTTTCACACACGTACTACGCCATAAATTGTGTATTAAATTTTTGCACACAAAAAAACAAACACGCAGATAACAATCGCTAGTTCGTAATTATTGCTTTTTGTTACTTCTCTTCGTTAAACTGAAGCTCGAATAGGAAGCACGTTCACTTGAATGAATTTTACTATTTATTCTCTGTTAAAAAAATACATTTATTAAGAGAAATTCATCTCTTTACTAAAAATAGTTATTGGTTTCTAAAATTATATATGACTGAATATTTAATACATATTATTTATTATTAAATGTAATTATGTTTTCCCTTATATTGAAAAAATACAATTTTATTATATTATTCAAAATCGTGAAAAGAGTTTCTACCACAAATATTAAATGCTTTAAATTATATGTATCTAAAATAAAAAGATGATTTAAAATCTGTCATTAAATTTACCTTAACACAAAGCTTTCCTGGTCGATTGTATTGTGGATTAGTATTCGTGTGATAGTTTATGCTATATTTTAAAATCGATTATAAAAAATAATATCTTATAAAAAAATATTTAAAATTAGTAAATAAACATTTATATACACTTGATTTATCCTATATTAATGCGTTACACTTAAATGCAAAGTATGATTAAATCCACTAAAACAATTAAAAACTGTACATGATTCTGAACTGTAAATAATTTAAGAAATTTGCTTTACTACAATAATAAAAAGAATCAGTTCATCACTTTTAATATTAAAAAAATATTATTAATTATTCAAAGGCTGACAATCTGATTTAAGATTATACAATAAGTTTAGATTTTATTAAAAATTAAAATTTGCTGATATTTTTGAAAAAAAATCGATCAGAAAAATAGGCTATATTTTGAAAACTATATTTAAAAGTTTATCAACACATTTTTTATTTTATATAAAAATAATTAATTTATATTCGTAGCAAAATTTTTTTAGTTCTTCCTCTGCAATAAGTTCGAAAGTTCATGAATATATTTCAGATTATGTATTTTATTAATTTTAAATATGCTACATTTAATATTGTGACAAAAATCTTTTATTTATGTTATTACTTTTTTTCTACGATAAACATTTATAAGCCTTAAATAATCAATTTTATGCTACGTAATATATTTCCTTAAAAAAATGCAATACAAATATTTTTGAGTATTTTGTCATATGGTGATATTTTATTATATTTAAAATAGGCTATATTTTTTATATAAATCTACCTTAAAC
The DNA here is from genome assembly GCF_051122295.1 of Plectrocnemia conspersa. NCBI lineage: Eukaryota > Metazoa > Arthropoda > Insecta > Trichoptera > Polycentropodidae > Plectrocnemia > Plectrocnemia conspersa. Next base: position 27,621,671 of record NW_028277166.1, read on the forward strand.
GATATAATTATATAAACAAATCAGTATATTTTAATATTGTAGCAAAAAAATTGTAGTTTATTTTCAATAAAAACATATTTTTACTATTTTGAAAATTAATGAATATAATCTTGAACATAAAATACTGATTTTAATCGATTAAATTTATAGTTTTTTGTAATATAATAAAAATTATATCGAAAATCAAATCTAAAATAGGTTACATTTTTATCATAATCTATCGAATTTTTTTTATTTATATCAGTATATTGTAAAAAGAAATATGTTCCACCTTTTTTATTATCGCAATCATTATAGGTAAAGTTTTATGGTATATTTTTTAGAAAAACTATGCTAAACTATAATGCAAACAAAATTAAAAATATTTTGTGAACGCAGAAATAAATCAATGATTTTTGTTGATTTTTCATAAAATAAAACAGGCTAAATTTCTACCAAAATCTAGCTAAAATGAATGGATATAATTAAAAAAACTAACACCAAATTAGTATTTTACATAAAAAGTCATAATTTATCGCTGTACGGAAAATTTTGTGACATTTTTTCTACAAAAAAATAATATTTTTTTCTACTTAAAATTTAATTTTATTTAATATAATCAAAATCTATGCTTTTAACTAACGATGTCTAAACCGTGTCCCGCGGGCCACAAGTGGCAAACTTAAAGATTTTGATTGGCCCTTTTAAAGTTTTGAAAATTCTATTTGTTTTACATTTCCTTACCGATCGACACCAAAAAATTATCATGTAATAAAAAATAAATGTTAAAACGATTTTAAAAAATCATAAAATATTATATATTAATAATTGTAAGCTTTTCATATTATTATTAAGTTGTAAAATATTTATGTGTGGCCCATCAAAGACATGCATTATTTTATTTGGCTCACCAAGGGATTTCAGTTGGCCACCACTGCTTTAAACTATTGTCTTAAAATGAATAATAATGCCATAAATACTTTATAAAAATATTTTTTATTACTTTGTCAAATCAAAAGTGAATCAGTAAAAATTTCCAATATTTTTAAAAATAAAATGTAGAAAAAATAAAACATTTCTTGAATGAGATCTAAAAATCTTGATTAATTTGTAATTTTACATGTAATGTTTATAATTATTTTTGTAGTAATTTTTATATTTTCAACATATAGAGCATTAAAATATATGCATTCAATACTATAAATTATAATTAGTAATTAAAATGTTGGTAAAATTAATTAATAATTTTTGCCATTATTTTTTAAAACAAAATTTACCTAATATAAAATACATTATATTTTTATCTAAATCAAATAACTATTGATTTTTTTATTTGTACTCTAGCTAAAAAATGTACTTTTTTACTATTATTTATAAACATAATATAGAGATTTAAACTATGCTTTAAAACAATTAAATATACACTTTTCATTGAATCGTTATTAAAATGAAAATGAAAATCTTTGTTAAATATTTTGCGAAGAAAAATGATTGAATTTTGCCTATATTTTCGAAATAAAAAATCAATCAAATATAAAATAGGTTAAATATCTATAAACATCCATCAAAACGATTTGGTTTTTAAATCAAACTATTACAAATTACTTAACATATTTATCAGAATATTTTATCATTGTAGAAAAAATGTATTGTTTTTCTATTTGAAAAATTCGTAAAATGGCAAAAACTATGCTTTAAAACAATGCAAAAAAGATTAGATTAGACCGCTGCAGTATTAGTTTATTGAATTATGATATATTAGTTACATTTTGTCATACTGAACGATATGAGAAATCGGCGGACGAGGCTCCGCCGGTCGTGGTCAATCAAGTTTGGTGCCTAAATAATATACTAGGTTATTACTTGTGACTCTTTGTGTAGTATAATCTTTAAAAGACTTATTTAATTTCAAAATTAAAAACAATTAATTTAGTGTTACCATCATTTTATTTGTATTTATATTGTTCGGTCTACAGTTAAATTTAAAATAAACGATTTTGTTACAGTTTTGTTTGAGATCATTAGCTTGTACATTACTCTAGAATCCTTCACCTTACCTTGACTCAATTTCTATATTCAACTCAAACGCAAAAGCATGCAATTGATACCCATTGACTAATTTAACGGGGAAAGTAAGCGACATGCCGTATCGCTGCAGTTCGGTTCGCAAGGGTCATGGCGTGCTTCGGGTTAGGCAAGCAAAAGCGCTGAAGACTCGACAATAGGAAATTGTAAATTATGAAGCAGAAGAGCACGAACCGATTCGCGGGAAGACCTCGCAAATGTCATCACGTGTTAAACGATAGCGTAGCGTGACGGAGAAATGAAATTTCACCTTTACAAAGGTTAACTCAGACAGCTCGGTTTGCGGCAGCGCCTCTGCTGCACTCTCGCCAAATTAAGATTTGGCCATGTATGACCTCTGGGCGTATGACCCCGAGTTTCATCTTTCTAAATTCATTAACGACCATCATATACAACAAACAAATGATGGATCCATTTTTTAGCTAATTATAGATTTTATAGGTTATAAACATACAATTTTTATATATAAAATTTAATAAATTTTAACGAGTGCTTAAAATATATTGTTGTATTATATAAAATCTACTACTATAAAATCTATAAATATACATACATATATAACTTAGTTTAAAACCAATAATAAAATATTTGTTATTTATATACAGATCACAGTTAAAATATATTTTTTTTTATTGGATAAGTAGATATATTTCCACATCATCAACACATTAAATAAAAAACTTCTTAATACATTTTAATGGTCACATTCAGAATGATCTTTTATAAAACTGTTGTTCGTGATCGAATGCAAATATTTCGCTTCGTCGGAATTCTTCTCATTGTTGCATAACAGAAGTTGTAGTAATTTGAGGGAAACTGGATTTTATCTAATTACGCTCGTCAAGTGTCATTATTAAGGCATTTGCTTTATTATCAATGTTTGTTTTGATGGAGAGATTGATATCTGTAATGAAACTCATAAATAATAATAGTCAAATGTTATATCAAACCAAAGATGGTTTACAAAATAGTATAAATAATATAAGAATAGCTTTAACCTTATATAAATATGTTGAGTTCAAATGCTAAGTATGTCACGATCGATGATAAGAGTTGTGAGTAAAAAACAGCCATAAATCATATTGCGTGTTTTTTGTATTATTGCGTATACGATAATGCTGCGAAATTCATTGACTATGAAGATGTTATAATAAATAGTGTTTAATTATTACGAGCCAAACGATTTTCCACTTTGATGGGCCTTAAAAAATATTACATAGATCTTGCTCGAGCGTACACTTTGACATTCTTGACCAACCAGCTAAGACTTAGAGTCCTTGATAGTTAAATCGTGTTTTTATATTGCAGGAAGCAACGGTTATGAGTCTGATAGAGAGGAATGGAGGAGCAGATCTACCTTCTCCAGCAGTGCTTTTCACAGTCTGGCCAGACCGGCCAGGAGAGCTTTGGCAGCTTATTATCGTCTATCTTCAATACCAGCTCCTCCATCAGCACCGCCAGTGATGCGAAAACCAAGTCCGAGGAATCCCAAAAACTTACAGAATTTGGAATACCCTAAAAATTATCAATCGATGCATCCGGAGTACTTCATAGTATCTCCCATGCATCCGACTGATAATAAAAGGAATTCTTTGCCACCCACGGTGCACCAAGACTACAAGAAGATCGACATGCAAAACAAAGAGTACAAGTACGGAAAGTTATTATTCAACAAAGACTATAAAAGGAATCCACTGGGCGGTTCCATGACTTATTTGAATATATCCAACAGGCTGTACGGCCTGACGGATAAGTTGAAGGAGTTCAGCACGGGTCATAACAACAAGCAGCAAAATTGGACTCTGAAGAACGACAAAGACAAAAACAAAGAAAAGGGATTGAAGCCGGTGATAAAGAAGAATCCTACCACCGAAGGATCTAAAAGACAAGTTGTCAGGACTTGCAGCAACGAGCCGCCGAAAAAAGTGACTTTCAGTGCTTTTGCCACAGTGCAAGTGGTATAGAAAAAGACAAGAGTTTGATCAGTATTTTTTGATTATCACATATTTTTAAGCGTTAAAGTAATGGCTCGTGAATTAAATGCCATTTAAGCGTTAATAAATGGTAATAATGTATGTGTTTTAGAGTTTTACATATTTTTTTTGTACTTGATGCTTATGTAAGTATATGTTAACCACTTATTCCTCATGTAATATATTGTTGTATTGCCAGTCTTTTGTGATACTTTATGCTTTTAGTTCTAGAGTATCTGTTCTTTCTATTATAAATATTTATCTTATTGTAACATTAAGGATATTTCAAGTACTAAGCTTTTAGATTGATTTGATTTTAAAGAAAAATTTCCTCTATGTGATCTATTGAATTTATTATATTTTTGGTTTAATATAAATTATTATTCTACATTTAAAACAATATCTTTAAAATTATACAGAAAATTTAGAACCAAGCAACAGTTGTGTGTAAATTAGATAATTAATTGCATAGAACAAAATATCCAGATGTCAAATACAGAATCTATGATAAACTTATCTGCATAATTATTTACTCACTGCAAATTTTCTACTTACTTCTATATATATAACATATATGGCTATTTTTAAGTCGCCACAATGTATTTTATAGTATCTAAATGATACCTATATGTTACATTCATGTAAATCAATAAATTGAAAGCTTTGAATCTAAATTCCTCATTAAAAATACATAGGTACTTAGTTTAGGTATATGAAAACTTATAGGAGTAAGTGTTGCTGTTCACTCAAATATCTTTATATTAAAATAGGAATTTAGTTTCAGAGTGCGATACTTTAAAAAAATCAAACTAAATTCCTGATTTAAAATATAGATATCTAATGAAAAATTTGCAAGCTACTATAAATAATATTCACTCAGTTCTATATTTTTAATATGAATTTAATATTTTTTTATATGTTCTATATATAATACAAAGAACATGTATCGCATCTAAAAAGGCTACTTTAGATACAATTCATTCAATATTATTTAAAATCGTTTCAAAGTAGACCTAATAAAGACGTTATTTTATTTACAACTAACGTCTACAAAATATTATCTTTTTACCTTTTAAATTTGATTATTTTCAATAGCAATAAATATTAATTTGATGAGCATGTCATCAAGCTCCTTTGCCATATAAATCCTACTTATTTTGCACATAATTGATTCTTCTTTATATAATTAAAAGATCTTTATATATATGAAATTTAAATACTTCTTTTAAGAGCTCCACCATATATTATCTAGCAACTATGACACCAGTAATATATGTATGTAAATAAATGTTACATTTCTTGTATGATAATATGTATTTTAAAGGGCACCTCGACAAAGCCGTGCAGGACAATCCCGCGCCGACTAAGCCGCGCCGTCATAGCCGCGCAAAGTGAAAACAAAAGTAATTTTATAACATGGTTTTTATTTATTAATAATTACAAATATATATATAAAAAGGGAGGCGTTTCGCTACCGCTCACGCCGACTTTCACTGTAGAACCAAACAACCTAACCTTTTTTTAATGATATTGTATTAATTTATTCTCATTTCGGTATATTTTGTTACTGTCCAGCATCATCCAATCTATGACTAACTGTTCAAAAAACGAATTACTAGTGATAGAGCTGTCCACAAAACAAAATAATGAGAATTAAAAAAATCATTTTCTTTCATTTTATTCAATTTTATAATTTTGATTTGCGCGGCAATGTCGGCGCGGCTTTATCGTCGCGGCAATGTCGGGGTTGTATTGCGCGGGATTGTCTTGCGCGGATATGTCGGGGCGGCTTAGTCGGCGCGGGATTGTCCGGCGCGGCTTTGTCGGGTCCCCATTTTAAAGGCTTCAAAACTAGATCCCTCATAAAGGTGTTTAGTACTTCTAGAAGTAATGTAATGTTGTTAAACTTTTGTATTAGAATACTTCTAATTATTATGCATATTATCTAAAAACTTTGCCATATAAATCCTTCTTATATAGCACAAGTTTCATTCTTCTGATCCTAAAAAAAATTTCCAGTTTCTTCAAATGCATATAAAATTTAAAATACACCTCGGGCTACTTTTAAGTGCCCATATCTACAATCTAAATGACACAACCATAACCTGTATTTGCTAAATAAAATTGCAATCAAATTCTACTATCAAAAATCGAGCCTCAAAATGACTATTATGTAAATAATAAATAACTTCGAAATCATCCATTTTGCGTTGATAAAATGAGATAGATTTTCGCCTTTATTGTATAATCTCTATGTATATAAATATTAATATATATAATATCACTGTATCGTAACCGTTATTATATGCATAAAAAGTAAATATTGTATGTACGTAAGCCATTGTTTGTATTTGTATTTTGTTTGTTGATTTGTTGTGTTTTTTCAAATAAACCATTGAAATTTATTAACGCTCGCCTTTCATTCCCACAAAGTTGCGAAAACGAGATCGGCCATTTACAATCGATAATGGTAAAATGTCTATGGTAAATGCGGTATGGACTCTAATCATAATGATCATCATCATTGTCGTTCGCCGGTGAAAGATTGCCAAATTCTGCATCTGGTTTTGCGCAACGGCGTCAAAACGGCACTTTTCAAAATCGAATTTGAACGTTGAGAAACGCCTTTTATGGATAAGCGTAAGTATGAAGATAACATTTCACATCCTTAAATCAACATGGATCATATATAAATGGTCTTATGAGGTAATGTTTGAGTATTGCGTTATATAAACGAACGCTAATGAATTCGTTCGATGGCTGTAAATATTTGATTTTACAAAATATAGACTTGTTAAAGAAGTCAACAACGCTTTTTATGTTTATTTATTTAGAGTAAAACGTCATTTTAATGGAAGTTTATATCTTTAGAAGAAAAAAATAGCGTATCGCCTGAAGCATCTTCGATCGTTTTAACTTTTGCAAAGGCTATACATGTCGTTTTGATTTTATTTCAGGTAGAATGTGATTCTTGAGAATATTTTATGAATATATAAAATGTCAAAACTATCCATTGCTTATGTAAAAAAATCAGAATAATCTAATCTAACAAGACAATAAGTAAAACATTTTCAGTTTAATCCAAATGTGGGAGTCCGATTTATTTTGGGACAAAACTAGCGACACTGACGTGGCGGCGGCAAGTACAACGGGATCTCGTTTGCCAGCCATTATATCATTCAATTTAACAATACGAAGCTAATTAGGATATAAATTCAAACGAAGATTTAGCTCTCGGTAGATTTTTAAAGCTAATATTATGTAAAACATATACGAAAATATGTAATAATTAAATTTTATTATTCCATTAATTATTTTTGCTATTAATAGTTATTATAAATAATATTAGAAAAAATATTATTAAAAATAAATGAGATAAGGAGTGACTCATCGATGAAAATTTCAGTAAATCATATAAATCTATGATGTAAAAATCTTAATTAATAATATTATTAAAGAAATATCTGAATAAACAACTAAATAATTATTATTACTTTTTTATTATTTATGAGTAAATAATTTAGAGGCAAAATTATTTTTTATATAAAAAATATGTATTTTCCAGGTAAGCATATTTATAACAGCGAATTTTAACAGCATACAATTATTTATGAATGTTTATAAATCATGGCAAAATAAATCTAATATATAAATATTGCTAAATAAAAATAATATCTGTATTGCAAATAAACGTAGATGAATACTGTTTTTAATAATCTAAATAAAAAGTTGTAATATAAAGATAAGAAGAGATAATATTGCTTAAAATAGAAATAACACACATTTATATATAATAATTAATTACCGTATTAAGGGAAACAATATATTTACTTAACTTTTTTAAATATCTATAAATAATAACTTTACATTTAGTAAAAAGGCATTGTACTGAAATTTAATAGTATATTTTTAATGCTAGCGTAGTAAAGGGTTAACAATATTTTAATAGCAGATAGTAGTACTAATAGTAGAGCAACTCGTTAATAGTCTCTTGGTAATCATATAATACTTTTATAATAAATATATATATTTTGGTTATTTAATCGGAGAAAATTTTTATTACCTTTGATAATAAATATTGTATATATATTGATGACATTTGCGGGTCAATCTAAACAAAACTGAAATTTTGAAGTTAATAAGATTAAAAAAATGCGCAGATAATCTTTATAATATATTAATTAGACAAGAACAAATTATCTGTTTCCGTCCTGAATCATCGAATTAGCCAAATGATCAAGAACTGGAATGTACACGGATTTACCTAAATTCTCAAAGACATATCATACTGATTCCGGACGTATTTAAGATACTTCCATAATAAATATACTTTTGTCCAGAATATACACTTCGCTTTCGACTTGGAATAAAGGAGCTCAGTCGAACTCGCAACAAGCGGAGTTATAACTCGTATCGACTGAAACGACCATTAAAAGCCCAATATAGAATCTGCTCTTCACTCAAAAATATAAAAATAATATAAAAGGCATTGCATATTAATTACAGCTGCAATTTAGTACAATGTAAATATTTATTTAACTTATTTATAATATTAACTCATTTTTTGTATTGAATATAAAACTTATTTTATTTCGTATGTACATAAATATTAAGATATATTTGACTCAAATGAATCGCATTCTGAACCTGCAGGTATTTAAATAGTATTAAATTAAATTCTTATTTATTAAATAAAAATACTTGATTGAATAAAATTACATTTTTATAACATTGACCTTGACAAAATCTCCGCGCTTCGCTAACAATACATAATAGGATAAGCGTCATAACTATATATTTTTTACATCTTTTGATGCGATTAAGAAGCTGGTGATAATTTTTTTATATCATGTTTTTCTTCATGATAATATTAAATTCCAAATTCCTAATTTTTAATTATAATTTAAAAGTTTTTATTAAGTCGGTTCTATTGAAGATTTTTACTTTGAGTTATGAACAAAAACATTTAGCTTTTGTATTATTTGTATTAAAAGCAAAGATTAATATATTACAATATAGCATAAAATTATTATTTAAGGCATCGTCATTTTTAATTATTATTTTTTTAATTAGATTTTTTTGTATCTTATTATATATAATATAATTCCGATTTTTAATGTAAATTAAAAAAGAATATTTATCTACTATTTTTTGCTGTACAGATATTATTTTTATTTCGCAATATTACTATATAATATATGTAGTAAATCAAAAAAGAGAGCAGTTTCAAAAACTTTTATTGAAATTAACACCCTGACCTTCTAACGCATTAAGAGCGCCATAAATCCATTTTTGTGCCGGCAAGTGCAGACCGTACGTAACAATAGTCGGAATAAACTAAAAGCATCACAATAGTCATTCAAGATTTTATACAAGTGTTATTATCACATTACAATTGACCCCGCGTAGGTATAAAAAACGGGTCGTGAAGTTGTTATATCTCACACATGCTCAAAAATCAATCTGTAAATATACTTAACTTCTTAAATAATATATTCTAAATTTGTACAATCTTATATTTGTATATATTTGCATAAAATAAACCTATTTACTGATATATTTTCCTGCTTTTCATATCCTGGCGAATATTTATTAAAAAGCATGCTGTTGAAATTGTAGCTGCACGATTAGTACAATGTTTTAAAATACAAATGTATTTTAGTACATCAATTTTGCCTTTTGTGTGTAATATGGTAAATACCAGAATTATAATCTATCACGATAAAATGACCACTCACAAGTCGCGAGTTTTAGAGGCGTTATTATATATAATAAAATAATAATATATTATACATATGTGCATTTGAGTTAATAGAATTTATATTTCATTTTAAAGACTGAATATTCTTGGAAAATATTTTAAAATTTAAGTAAATTGAAATTACATTAGAATAAATTGTAATATGGCAAATAAAGTTTCTTATATTCAAAGGTTTTTTATATCATGGCTTAATGTAATCTTTATTATGAAAATTATAGAAAATACTAGAATATTGATAATAAAATTTATATTAAATTTTAATAAAGACATCTGTTAATAAATATATAAACTAATATGTGAATGATGGTTATAAAGTGGCATCTATGGGAAAATACGATATAATTTATTTATTAGCAAAGCTATGAACCATATAAATAATAAATAAAAAAATATCAATTGTTTTACTTCTTCACAAAATTATTATTTTATTTTACTTAATATTAAATAAAAATTAAATTCATATCAATAGTTGTGATAATTGGACAAAACATCAAGTGAAAAAATATTGCAAATAAAATAAGGTCGCTATGTAAAAAATGATCTTGTAATGCTATTTTTTCTTATTAAAAAGCCCCTTTCTCAAGACCGTGTTACATTCATCATACGCCAAAAATGAGAAATCTTTCGCTCGACCAATTCGTTGGTCGAAAACTACCAGATCTATCGACGATTCGAGCGGTCGACCTGCTGACCTACACACGCAGGTGTTCAAGAGGAACTAACCGCATACCTGGTGCTTAATTAATGGCGTAAAAATATTTCCAACTGACATGACAAGATGACCGGTCATCGCGAATCAAAGATAACTCTTTGACACCGCCGCCCTATGACTCCGCAACAGTTCTCATATCAATAACTATAAATAATGATCTTCAGGACTTTGCTTTTTAATTGACTGACAACCACCGGATGTTCAACAAGAACAGCGTCGGACGTGACTCAATCTTCACTACATCATCAGTATTGTATTAGGTAATCGGTTTTATCGAGCTTTGGAAAATATCAATAGAGAGACATCTCTATATCAGGATCGGGATTATACATTTTGTCACTTAAGGCAAAAGGACAAATTTGCGCCCCAATGTAGTTGTTTTTTTATTTTTAATAAGTATAATATTAAGCAAAAACAATATATCACACAAATTTTGAAACGAAATAGATTTAATGATAGTTATATAATATAAAAACGGCATAGAACACAGAAATAGTACATACAATAGTTTTAAAAATATAAAGTTTAAAACAAATTAAAAATAAAATGGCACCAACAAAAACAAAATGAAATAAATAATATATATACTCATTTATAGTTCAAATTATATTTTAGTAGTTAGCAAAGTATGTTTTTCAACTTATTTTGTTGAACAACACAAGTGTTTAAAAAAAATATATTTGATATCGTTACATAAAATCTATTAGAATATCATAAAATTTTCAGGTATTTAATTTACATTTTTTTCGGTGATTCAAACTCACTTACTCAAAATATTTTTACTTCAAAATATTTTATCTTTAAATTTATATTTTTTGTGCCTTTGTTGAAGCAAATTCATCAATAATTTTATTAAAATCAGGGACGTCATTTAGGGGGGGGGCATGGGGCACCCCCCCCTCCTTGAATTTGGACAGAAAAATGCATGTCATTTAATTAAATACTATGAATATTATTAAAATAAAAAAAAAAATAGAAAATGAGCATTTTTCAATATTTTTTATTATGTTTTGAAGTCTATCTAGTGCTCTGTAAATAAAGCGGTGACATAATTTATGTAAGGTATAGTTGGAAAATCACTACCTTGCTATTCAATATTTTGAATAGCAAGGGTCCTAAAATTGAGCTTTGGGGGACTCCAGCAGATAAGGGTCTGGAAGCTGACAAATAATCTATAGAAAATAATAATCTATAGACAAACAAGTGGCGAATTTATAATATTTACAGAAAGTAATTGATGGAAATCGGTGGAAGTATTTTAAGGGCTTTGTGTTTAGGAAGTTGTTGAATTATATTAGCTACTTATAAGTAATTAGAACAAAATCTAAGCCTCTGTATTATTCATATAAATTCAGATTGCGACAAAGACATTAGCCCTTGCATAATTTAATTATTAATATATTTTTTTTAATGTTGCTATAATTATTATGCTTAAATAAATATTTTTATTATACAAGAAACTTGAAAACTGATAAATTTAACGATGGAAGACAAGCTAAGCTATTGTATTCGGCGAAAGCCATAACAGTCAATTCTAGTCTTATGAAATATTATAGAAAATTGATTTCTCTTTAATTTCGACGATCATTATTTCACCATTTAGATGTTACTAGTATTGGCAATGAAGAATAAAAGTTGGATTGATTATCATGTTTCCCCATTTTGTAGGAATAGTAAAAAAAAATTTTATCGGAAAATTAGTGTGATATATACACTAAGGTGGACTTATAGATACACCACTTTGTAAACTAGACTAAGCTAATACTTACTATATGTTTGGTTGATTTGTTTTTTTTTAATAAAAAATAAAAAAATGTAAAAATTAAAACAATAATAAAAAATAGAAAATATAAACCGCTTAAATGTACTATTGTTAAAGTTAAACTATAATAATAATCGCCTCAAATAAGAAGAAGCATTGGCCGACGATCATTTTTTAAGTTACACTTTTGATTATTCATTTAGTAGTGTTATACTAGATCTTGTTAAAAATATAATCCATAATTTTATATTTATACTGACTTAACATTAATACTATATTTATTAAATTTACCAAAATAGGTGTTACGTTAAAAAATTTAAACTATTTAAAATATGGTAAAATTAAAAAAATAAAGTTTGTCTGAAATTTTCATAGTATTTGTATTTTAAATTACTCTATATTTACTTATTGTATTCGTTGAAAATATTTATTTTTTTGTAAATAGTTTAAAATTACAACTACATTTAATATTTGATCACCCTTGATTTAGACTTACTGTCTTTTTCATTACCACTAAATTTGTATTGTCTGTTTAATTTACGTGTTGTTGTATGCTTAAACTATTGGGTCTAGAAAAATCTAGGGAAAATTGCCATTATGCGATCGTGATGGTGAAATAAAAGAAAATCAAGGAAAACCTATCGTGAGGTGATCATTCGGATCAGTTACTGATTATTGCAAGTTGATTTTTTATTGTATTTATCAATGCAAGTCGAGATCGCAATCTCGCATCGCCAACATTTGATAAACCACTTTCTTGCATCGTCACGGTTTGAGAACAACTCTTGTTTTTCAAATCTTTCGTGACGATTCCTCCGCGTGCTCAATGTACATTGTTTAATTATTAATTTAACGCATAACTATGTTTTTTAGTTGGAATACATATGTATGACCAACTTGTCATACATATTGTAATAAAATTGCAATTTATTAGACAGCAATAAATTCTGTAAATAGCACACAACAATTGTCTACAAAACATAACTAAGCAGTAAGCGGTAAAATCCTAATTCTAAAAATGTTTACTGCAGGTGCATGGTTGACAAGCCAGTAATACTTAGTGTTAAATATAATAATTAATGTTAAAATTGTAGATGATGCATTCTTTTTAACTGAAATATATATATATATATATATATATATATATATATATATATATATATATATATATATATATATATATATATATATATATATATATATATATATATATATATATATATATATATAAAGGCATTACAAGCTTACAAAAAAGTCGTGAATACTAACAATTAAGAGACAGCAAAGTACCGTAATTAAAATCCCTATATTTCATATTCTAATATTATATTGTATAATGAGTATTAATATCTCAAATACACTGTTTAAGGTTTTTCGCAGTATGGAATACAAACTCTAATTATTTTGATGATTAACTAGGAATATTGACGGTGTGAAAGTTAAGAGGCATGTCCTCATTAAACAAAATGTCAAGATCTTCTGCAGAATTTCCCTTTTGTTATTGAAATTATTACGCATTTACTTTAACATGTAATCCGTTTATATTAAGGTAATAGTTTAACCTTAGAATCGATCTTGAACTATAAATTTTGCTATACATAATTATATCACGTTTAACCGAATTTTACATTGCCATTCACATTTATATGATTATATTCCGTATATGATTGATCATCAGATATCTTTGTGTAAAAAAGAATCGGTAAATTTTGCGGTACACCACGGTCGATCGAAAACGTTAATGGCGAGCCAGTTAGACAAATTGAACTGCAAAAAAGACAGTAATGTCACACAGATTCTTTAGAGCGAGAAAGGGTCCGATTCCGCACTTTTCCCGTTTGGTCATTATATCGACCCCGTCACGGTGACGATTCCTATAGATCATTATTACGATCGGACAAGTGTGACTGCTGAGTAAATTTTGAAGCAAAAACTATGGATGTTATAAGCTGGAGGAACCTTGGCATTTCGGATCGAATCGCTTTCGATTTGACTTGCAATTGCAAACAAAACCATTCAAAGAACTTTGGTTCAGGCGTGAGGTTTGTTGCGATACAGTTGAAAATTTGTGAAAATCGTAAAATTTTATCGTCTATGAAATCGTAAAATTCATGCTTGTAAAAATGAAGAAAAATAGAAAATCTAGCTTGAAAATTCCAGGAAGTCATAAAATTATAAATGTATAGAAATAATTAATACATAATAAAATATGTGTTATATAGGTACGGTATTTAATTGGTGTTAAAGTTCTTGTTGTACTACATATTACCAAATATCAAAAAATAAAATCAGAGTTCGATATGATATAATTAGATGTAAGAATTCTCTTTAGGCTATTCACTTATAAAACAGGTTTTCGTGTGTATATTCGAGAAAATAGATTTTATCTTTTGCAAGGTGCACGTGTAATTTGCCGTGATCTAATTTGTATGATGTGTTACAACGAATGTAACTTTTAGTGTTAAAAAATATAATATTTTAATAATTAATTAAAATAGTAATATTTTAAGCCCATTATTAAATATTTGTTATAATAACGATACAAAGTTTTTAATAAAGGTACCATTCTTGGAATAGGAAATGTCAGGTAAACAATTTTACTTCGATCCGTTTTGTATTAATACTAGACCAGTGTTTTCCAACCTTTTAACTGATTGGCCTACTTTTTTTGTGACACAAACCAGAGTATATTATATTAACAAAATATTGATTATTAAACGTTATGAAAGCTGCTAATTTGTTATTCAAAATATATCATAAATATATATATCAAAATATATAGATATAAACATAATTATATAGAGTATAATTACTTTAGCGTATGTTGCGTGCACCACTGCTGTTACCAGTACTTGGCCTTACGAGTCCAACCCTTATGGGCGGGCACACAGCTTTTAACAATATAATAGCTGATCGCTAAAAAAATAAATAAAAGCGAAATAATGCAACGTATTTAATTATTATATAATATTTTTTTTAAATCTCGCCATAATTCGCAATTTTTACAAACGATAAAACGATAATTTGTAAAGATATATTAGATTAATTTAAAATATAATATGTATTAAATTAATCAATACAAAAATGTATATGTATACATGTCCGACTGGCAGACATATATTATATTTATCAAAACTGAACGATTATGTATAGAATGGACTTCGTACCGTGTCGAAGATTTTATTGGAGTGATAATATGCTCTAAATGCTGTGGACATACAGACAAATATTGCAAAGAAGAACTGTTGACATGGCATAACATGCATTGTGCAAAACAAGGACACTATGCACAAGAATGCCCTCAAATAAACTCTTCGCAAAAATGTTGAAATTGTTTAAAAAAAAAAACATGGATAATGATCATAAGCTGAAACAATCTGAATATCCAATATATAATATATATTTAAAAAAAATGTAAACTCCATAGATTATGGCTTCTGAATGTCTTGAAACAAATTTGGATTCTGATGTGGTTTTATATAAGTTGAACGATATAACTGAGTTCATTATTAATGATTCGTTTCTCTGTATTAGAAAATGCACGTATCATTAAAAAAAATTGAAGAATTACAATATATAATTCAGGAATATCTATCTTTGTATCAATATTTAAAAGGGGCGTGGGAGTTTATTTTTATATAAGAAATAATATTAAATTTAAAGTTATTAATAAAGATAATAGTAACTTATTTACTACCATCAAGGAATCAAGTTCACAGGGATAGATCGATCGCCTTTAAATATTTACCTTGCTCCAAATTGTGCACATAATGAGTTTTTAGGTTTATTAAAAATATGCTAAATAATAAAAAGGGAAAAAGTATAATTTTAGGAGATTTCAACATAGAAATAACAAAAAAATACTTACAACATTAGTGATTATATAACAATGATGCAATCTTATAATTTCAACATCTTAAACAAATATTTCTACACAATAATTGATAGATCATGTTATGGCAAATTTAAATTTAATATGAAAAAATATACTTTCGACAATGCAATAAGTGATCATAATATATTGCTTATAGAATGTCTATATAATATAAAAAAATATCAAACAACCGTGAACCAATTAAAAAGGTATTTAAATTAACCATAGACATCTACAACATATAGTAAAATCTTCAAATTTAAATCATTAGTTAAAATGTCAATGAAGATTGTCAATTTTAATAATTGTATATATAAAATTAAAACCGCTACAAGCAAAAGTTGATATAAAACCATGAAAAGTTCAGATAATAAAAATATAGGCAACGTTCCATGGTCTAATGAGCATCTAAATAACTTGTTTAAAAATATAAATATTTGTAATCATAAATGGAAGCTAGGGCCTAGTATTAAGAAAAAAAATCTAACTAAAAATGCTGTCATCGCTAATCAGGGAAAAATATAAGTAGATTACTATTAGAAAATTTTAATGATGCTAATAATAAGCAACTTAAAATATGGAATAATATCAAAACAATTCTCAAAAATACTGCAGATTTTTTTTTATCAAATTTATAATACGGATATAGAAAAAAATGCAATACAAAATAAGCAGCTTTTGATATAATTAATAAAATACAATAAAACTTAAGCGAAAAAAATAAATTTTAGCATTATTTATAGACTTTAAAAAGCTGTTGTAGTACACAGTAGACCATGACATATTATTATAGAAATTAAACCATATTGAAATAGTAGAATCAACGCTAAATTTATTGAAAAGCTATTTAAATAATAGACAACAAGCAGTTGTAATAAACGGTACACAAAGCGAATGTGAGGTGGTGAATTGTGGAATTCCGCAGGGTTCTATTTTTTCAGGGGATTTATAAGTAAATTTAAATTAAAATCACTTCAGGATATTCAAAATAGAAAATATTTAAATTTAAATTAGGATGTTCAAAATATGAAAACATTTTCAGAACCTTTTAGCCGAAGTGCAGAAAAGGTTAATAAGATTTGATTTTTATTCGTTCTTATCTGGTCTGCCGAGAGGAGGGGGAAAGCGACCGACTCTGGTAAAATTATAGCAAGAATATAAGTACAAAAAAGTAAAAACCGATTTTAAATAATGAATCTGAACTAAGCTACAGTTGTTTGAGATGTTGTGATATATTTCAAGTATTATATAAGTTCCTTCAGCCCTTTTTATACAAACAAGACATAAAATGAGCGAAACATTGCCTTCAAAAGCACCCACTTTCTAGGTAGTAGTTTCACAATAAACATTATTATTCAAAGGGACAGGTTGTAGTTTTTGACGCAGCTTCTTTTTTTTAAATTTGTTTGTAAATTATTGTTGACTTTATTACTCTTTGAACGTTTAAAAAATATTATACATAAGAGAAAATATTCAACGAATGTAAATTAGTAACAGTAAATTTTGGTATTCGATCTGAATTTTTAGATCGAATACCTAAATGTTTGTAAAAATATTTACAGTAGTAAATCGGTTTTCGTCGATAACCCGTCCGAAAACAATCGTTGAAATCCGAAACCAACGAAAACCGAGGCATAAACACTCGCAATCAATAAATAAAGCACAAAAATAGTAAAACAACGTCGCATACGTCGACGAAATTCGAGACAACCGACGAAAACCGAGACAAAATCGACGAAAAACGGAACCGGCGATAACCGAAGTCAACAAAAGCCGAGGTACCACGTTATATTATTGAAATGAACGTATTTAAAAAAAATATTTTGTGTAACACATAAAAATTGTAAATTGGAATTGAATCGGGCCGAAAGGTTGACGATCGGCGCCTCGGCCGATCTGCGACGAAAGCGCATTCCTCCCCGAAACAGACAGGGACAGCCGAAGCGAGTCGCGGCGGCGGAACCCGTTCGGTCGCGCAACGGCGCTCTGCTTTACCGGCTTGTCGGCTTGTCGGCTTGTCGGCTTGTCGGTTTGTCGGTGCGGGGGCGACCACTCGCGCGCCAGTCGGCTCCGGCCGCGGTCGTCGCGGTCTCACCTTTAGAAATGTTCCGCTCCGCGATCGAGGAGGCCACCCCTATCTGCCGGTGCCGGGTTCTCTGGCTGGGCAGCGCCGTGCCCCAGCAGACCAAGGATGGCCTTCAGGGGATTCAGGAGCCGCTGCGGGAGCTGTATCCGTCGAAGGCCCCTCGGGGAGCCTGCAGAGCCAGAGGCATCGACTCTTGGCTCTCCGTGTGGTCCAACGGAGTTCTGCTCGAGAACGTGGACGAGCACGGGAAGAAAGTGACGCGGTTCTTTCCCATCGAGTCGTTGCACTACTGCGCCGCCGTGAGGCACGTGGGAGCCGGAGGCGGCGGCGCGCCCAGGTTCCTGCCTCTGGACTCTCCCTTCGCCAGGTCTCCCTCTCCGGCTCATCCGCCTCTCTTCGCCGCTATATTGAGAAGAACGTCCGGCATCAAAGTTCTAGAGTGCCACGCGTTCGTCTGCAAGAAGGAGATGGCGGCCAACGCTCTAGTGCGGTGCTGCTTCCACGCGTACGCCGACAGCTCGTACGCCAGAGCCGCCGCGGGCGCGGACGGTTCCACCAGAGCCGACGCGGAGGACGTCGAAGCCGACGACGAGGACGTCTACGACGGAGACGAGAACCACAAGGTGTGGGCCGGATCTACCGAACAACTGGACGAAGACTCCCGCGACCTGTACGGAGTCGCGGGCAGAGGAAAAGCGCCTAGACCCAGACAAGTGACGAGACCGGCGCCCGTGCCTCCGCCGCCCCCGCCGCCGCCGGTGGTCCTGTCGCCTCAAGACAAAAAAAAGAAACAGAAGAAAGCCATCAGAGAAGACGGCGCTAGAACCCTAGGTCCTCCTCCCAGGACAAGACGCCAAGCGGGTCCTCCTCCGCCGGGTCCCGGATATTACGCGGCCACCTTACCGCCGCCCAGATTGAGACCCCAATACGCGACGGTAGAACCGCGTCCTTTGAGAGCCGCCAGATCGTTGGTGGCTCTCGACGGAGGCTCCCATTCGGCACGCAGGGGGCATCTCAACGAAAGGGCTTTCAGTTACAGCATCAGACAGGAACACAGGGCCAGATCGCACGCCAGTTTAGCCAGTCTCAAGTTTGCCGCTCCGCCCGATGTAAGTATAAAAAATAGTTAAAACAATAATAATACGCGTAAACAAAACAAAAATATTTAAATATAATTAATAAAAATAAAAATTGCGTTTGCTCTGACTGTCGACCAATGATAAATCAGTATTTGACAGTTGTTTATAAAAATAATATTCATTCATTTTTCAATTGTTTTATTCGATTTGACTGAATATTACCAGTTACATTTTAACTATGAAAATTAAATATATACATAATTGTTAAAATTTCGAGTTCCGAGACTGAAAAGTGAGTTTTTCAATTTGAAATACATATCATTTTTGGGTTTCGCGCCACCCCGCGCGTCGATATCTCTCGCCAATATTGTTAGGGGCGCGGCTTTAACCGCATTCCATAGCAATTCTTCCGGCGTTTCATTGCGCGATCGAAACGCGTTATCGACATGGCATAGCAGTTCTAACCGATCCGTAGTCCCGTTCGTCCATGTCTACGTTTGAAAACCCACACGATTTTATCCTTATTGTACGTAGCGGTCATCAGTAAGGGCATCCTTGAATTTGGCCACAAAAATTCATGTCATTTAATGCAATATCAATAATATAAAGAAATCCGTCTTTGCCCCTGTAAAAATCTGAAATATCGTCCCTAATTTTAAACCAGAAAATCTAAAAAAAATATTCTTGAATTTATCCTGAAAATATTTTTTTAAATATGTACATTTTCATGGGTAGATGTTTGGGCATCCAAATACCTGGCTAAATTCATAACCCGGTTCTTAAATATTTTTCCATTGCTTCCGCTAATTTTTGTTCTCTATTATATACCAATACAGAGATATAATTTATATTATATACATTTAATTTTCGTGTTTTGCTTAAATAGTATTTAATTAAAAAATAAAAAAAATGTTTCAATAGAAAATTAAAACTGACGTATAAATGTTAATATTTAATTTAATCAAAAAAGTCAAGTAAACATAATATATAATGCTAAATATAAAAAAGCAAAAAATATTTTACATTGCATTACATACAAGACTTATTATTTTTTAAATTGCACAGTCAAATTTATTACAAAGTTAATATATCATTGTTATTTTTTCTAAAACTAACATTTAAAAAATATTAATGCATATAGTGTTTCATATTACATAGAACTAAATTTTTTGCAACAGAAAAAATATTATTAAATATAATATTAAATCTAAGCAAATACCTTTTTATGTATAATTTTTATCGCCATTGCAGCGGGAACGTTTATTACCATTGCAACGGCGCCGGCACGATTTTATTGCTTTTGACGTGGATTTTTGACTTCTGAGAAGGGATTATTGTTTTTTTGAGCTCTCCTATTGGTCAAAATTCGGTTTAGATTCTCACATGTTCTAAGTCGTAATATTGTTACAAAAAGTCTTAACCTTTAGAATTCCAAAGGCACATATGTTATGCCCTAAATGGTTTTACCATTGCAGTCCAAAGATATAAAAATGTCATACCCAATATATTTTCTGAAGCCATTTTAAATGACTTGATAACATTTCCAAAATGTTATTTCATTAGTTACTCAGGGATACTTCTATAAATATATTACTGTAAAAAAGATTCAGTAATTCCTTACCATTTCATCTAGAATTGTTAAATTACTAAAATCTGTTACTTCATCAATGGATTTCGGAAACATTTTTTTGACCGGCTGCTCAAAACCTAAACGTGTAAGTGAATCTATGTTTCTGAATCTGAAAAGTTTTGTTTTTACATTTACGAACATATTTTCTTTAAATTAAATAAATTACTATTTTTAATTCAATTCAATATTTAAGCAATATATTTTGAGAGCATTAAATTCTGAATCGTGAAGTTAATGTTGATGAATCAATTGCCATATATTTATTATTTTGTGCCCTTGTATTATTTTAATCGAGAGTAGTACGATACATTGTTCATGCTGAAGGATATCATATTTGTGATCGAATTTCAGTTTCTGAACATTTAAAAAAAAACACAAATTTAAAGATACATATATTATTATTTTTTTAATTATCGAGCATTTAATGTATTTATTTTATTAATTATGAAAAATATTATTAATTAAATGGCCACCTCTGGACCTTTTGCAGCAGTCGATCCTTTCATTTCCGGCGGTATCTCAGCTATAACTTGGCGAATGTTAGTTTTTAGCTGCTCCAACGGCTTTAAATGAATTTTCACAGAAAAATGCATGACATTTAATGAAATACTATTAATCGTAATGACCAATTTTTAACCCCCATGGAAAAAGTTAAAATGACGTCCCTGGGAAGGGCGGTTGAAGGTTTTGCTTAAAATCATGCACATAACAATAAGCGCGCAGGAATGTGTGTTAGCAATAACTCACTTTCAAATCGAGCGTCGGTTATGAATCACTTTCGAACTGTTGACCTTTTCAATGTCGGACTCGAAGGTGCATAAGGCGTTTCTTTGACGCATTGAAACTATATAGCTAAATTAATTCATTTTTAATTTGTATCAGGAAATTTTAGAATCAGTCAAATGTTGACGTATATAGGTATGAATTATTACCTATTTTTACCTACTGTTCAAACCCAAACAAATTTACCAATATACCGTTATTTTATGTTAGGTTTGGGTTTGAACATCAAACGGACGTTTCGCAACTGTCAAATTTAAGTGGGGCGCTATGCTAACTAATAAGAATTTGTATTGAAAATTTGTCTATTGAAGTGTTAAGTAATGTCTTAATCGTTCTGATATCCATTAATAATTTAATGACATTTTTATAACTCTCCAATGGCTCTTAAAATTTTATAAATGAGGTATAATAGTTTATCATAATCATTATGTAATATCTTTTCCACTTATGTACAATCACAATTCTAACATTTGTATAACTCAATTCTTCGATAGACTTCTTTTAAAAGCGTCTATCTATACGATAAGCCAAAGTATAATTTTGCTATATTCATCATAGCATAGTTTATTATTTTTAAATTATACTTTCCTAAAGAACGTGTCGGTTGTGGTTTTTTAAGCATTGTTACTATCGAATTGTTATGTCGCAATCGGTCTTTTTGAGGTACGAAATTACCGCTTGTTATGCGCCATCGACTCTTTTCGCCAAATTACGCCGGAGGCCATTTTTGCAACTGGGGTTTCGCTAATCGAACCGAGACGTCATCTCAGTCATCTCAGACAAACAAAGATGGCCGTCGTACCAGTGGGCGAGTGTGTATGTGCACCAAAACGAAAAAAAAATGTACCTAAGTATATACAACTCGAGCTGAAAGTGTTGCACGAGAGCAAAACCCGTTGTGTCACGAAAGCCAAAGTATTGTATGCCCACGACATCTTAAATCTATTCGAAACATTTGGTGGATCAGATTTCAAATGATCTAATCTCCAAGTTGTGAACTATTTTTTATGCAGCAGATATATTCATAGGCTTACTGAATTTTAAATGCTCTTTAAGAATATAAAAAACTGCTCCAGTCTTTTTTCGTATCAAGAAATCTCATTCTTTACTGTAAATATATATATAAAATTCTATTAAAATCTAACTGAAAGAGAAGAAAGCCCGTTGTCTGGCCAGAGCCAAACAATCCATTGTGCGTGCCTCTGCAAAGTGTTATTTGGCACGAGACCTCTAATCGGTTTCTATTTGCCTCTGCGCGGTTAGAATGTGTAATGTGACCCCTGCGCTAAGAATTTTCGCTCCAGTGTCGATTTTTGACCCTCGGCGTTATAGATTTGTTATAATAAATTCGAAAGCACAGGTGTATCGAGGTTTTTGGCCTTGGTCTGTCTCTCGAGAAAACGAAATCGGCGTACGTAAGAGCGATCGGTCCATTGAGCGTATGTTTCTATTTATCTCCCATTATGCTGTGAATTCAACGTGCTGATTATGTACGATGAATAAGATAAGTGTTGGTTGTAAATCTAAAAATTATAAGAAATTATGAGTCATAATTATAGTTTTCCTGTGTAATAAAAAATGTTTTTATATTAAGATAAAAATGTTAAACATAACATATTTATATGACATGATAGATATATATCTAAATTAATAACTATTGTAGATTATTTTGAATAAATATTGTATAAAAGCAGGCCTGCCGAGAGGGGGTGGGAGGGGGGGACATATTCCCGGGGTCCATTCTCCTTGAGGGGCCCGACTATATTTATAAAAAAGTAGAAATCGACCTCAAATAATGAATCTGAACTAAACTACAGTTGTTTGAGATGTATGTACTGATATATTTCAGGTTCTTTAGCCCTTTTTATACATACAAAAAATTAAATGAGCGGAACATTGCCTTCAAAAACACACACTTTCTATGTAGTACTTTCACAATAAAAATTATTCAAAGGGACAGATTGTAGTTTTTTGTCGCGGCTCTGTTTATGTTAAAATTTGTTTGAAAATTATTGTTGTGTTTATTTGCAAATTATTGTAGAAACGCTCGTTACGGCGCCGACCCAATTTTATTGCTTTTGACGTGAATTTTTGACTTCTGAGAAAGGATAATTGTTTCTTGCGCTCTCCTATTGATCAAAATTCGGTTTAGATGTGCTTTATTTGATTCTCACTCGATATATTGTTATAAAAAGTCTCGAGCGTTTTCACCGCGATGGCACGATTTTATTGCTTTTAAGCAATAAAATTGAAATTTCGTCGTTTTTACGTACATTTTAACAAATAATTATAGCACAATATGACAGATATTATATATATAAAATATATTTAAAGCAATGTTTTATAAATAAATATTAAAAATTCAATATCCAAAAAATATTTTAACATGTAATAAATTTATGTTAGATTTTATTACCACATTGCAAAAAATAAAATATTAGGTATAATAATATATTAGTTATAATTACTTGAATAAAGTAATTCTATCTTTGTGGCAAATTGTGTAAAAATATACTACAGTATTATTGACGTTGAAATAATTAATACAATATGATATAGGCAGTATTAAAAAAATACATAAAAAACAACTTAATTTTTAATACTTACGCTTTCACTAAGTAAACAAAAAAGATTTTTAATTATATTTCATAAATTAATTCAATTATAATAAAACACATAATATAAAAATAATTCATTTGAAGCAATATTTTATGTATATTTTTGCTGATTTATATTATTTTATTATAGCTACATTGCAACACATAAAATGTACAATTCAAATTAGCTTGTAGGTTTATATAAAAACTTTTTATCTTTGTGGTCAAGAAGTTAAAAAAATATACTGTTGATATAAATATTGAAATATTTAATATAATATAGCATTGACAGTATTGTAAAAATACAATAAAAACACAATAGTCTTTGAAAAATATATTTTTGCCATTTGACTGTAATTATTTTACATATTTAATGAGGCTTGAAATTTGCACTAATATTGATCATTTTACCTATATTATTTTATTTTTAGACTAATTTTATAAATACAAATAATAAAAAACTACATTTCAGTGCATTTTAAGCCAGAAAATCGATTTGATCTTAACCACGAAATATATTGAACCTCAAAGCATTTTTTTGTCCTACCCAACATAATTACTATTAAAGCAAAAAACAACCATTATTATAATAGCGTCTGAGTTTAATGTACAAATTTTCTTTACAACCACTGCTACCGAAAAATCTAAAATATTTAAAAATATCAAATTTCATCACGCTATTTAACAAATTAAATTATTTCAACATTTTTTCACGCAGAGACGTGTTTGGTACAAACCGTCGAAAAAATCGATCCGATAACTGTAGTCATCTTCATTTACATATTAATCTCAAGCCGGGAGACCAAAGGCACACTACCTCCGCCGCTCTACAGTTATCTAAAACAAGTTTTTCGATAATTAAACAACGAATCTTGTCTCACATTACGCCTCGTAATAATTACATTAACCGTTTCGTGATCCGAGTGCATAAAATTGTGCGAATTCGACACGATCATGGTAATTGTGTGAGGAAATAAACGATACGTGCGATTGCACAAATCGCAAATGTTTTAAAAGCACTTATTAGTATTGACTATATGCGCATACGTTTATGCTAATGGAATCTGTATACGCGTCATCGATCGCATTTTAATTATTGATTGTTATGTAATTGATAGAATTGGGCATACATTGCCTTTTATGATATAATAGTAATTATTTTATAAATAATTATGAAGATGATCTTATACAACCATCAATACGCTGAATGATATCATTTTATTCTATTCAAAGGCCCTGAGAATAATTGGTGATATCATGATATTATGTTTTTTCATGGTGAATTAATAGCGATGACCTCTTCATGATGACTTGGACAAATCGCTATAGATTTTTTAGTATATGTTTAATAGCATAGAAAATGAATCTAATTAATTAACAAAATTCAAGCTCAAAATATATTTTTAACATTAAATCGTTGAATATAATAAAAATGATAATGTTGTAAATTAACTGTTTTAAAACGAAGCTCAGAGATACGGCTAGTCTTATGTTATTATTTTACATGTTGTTAATGAATTCTCATGTGATGATTTTGAAGAGGTCTAACTTAAGAACTTAATATATACGACATAAATAATTGTCGATATTATCAGTGTCTATCAAACCGTATGGTAAATAATGATATATGATAATGCTTTCCATAACAAAGGAGACTCCATTATTTATAACATTATAATAATTCACAACGTGTATCGTAAACTAAAAGCGAGTGATCTTCTACTAAATTTAATTCAGTTAATATAAATTATACAACGTATGATTATCTATTTAAATTTATTAAACGTAATTTTAATATTTTATTGTAAATTGAGTTATCAATTTACAATAAAATATTACATAATATTTTATTGTAAATTGACATATAGATTCCTCTTATAATTTCACGTATTATATATTATTAAAGTAGGTTTTTGTCATTTTTCTGTATACACAAACGTAATTTTTATTAATCATGTTTGCGAGAGCCTATAATAATAATAGCAATGAATAATCAATTCAACCATATTCTTTTATATTTCCAATTATACGGTATAAATATAGTATTATTTATAACAAATAGTTTAATTTAAATTAAATTTCTGTTACTATTTAAAACATTTAATATAGAAAAATAAATTTTATAGTGTCTCAGTTATATTGCATAAATAAAATATATTTTTTAATAAATAATAGGAAAATATTTTCAAGTACTATATACAATGTTTTGCTTATTAAATTCATATAAAATTATTATCAAATATTGCTATTAAATAAATATTGATTATTATAGTAACATATTTAAAAATAGGCAAATTTTAGTTGTTGAACTAAATCAACAACAATAATTAATATCTAATTTTAACATTTAATATATTTGATAATTAGAGGAGGAACATAAAATTAACTATGTACTATATCAGAACATCTATGGTTAAGCACTAAATATTTTATTAGCACGTTTTTAAAGTGCTTTTAAAAATAGGCTATAAAGCGTATAATGGATACGTATTTTTAATGACTTTTAAACTAAATAAAAAAATTATAAAACGTAATTAAATATTTATAGTAAGAATGTAATATTTATATTATTATTTACTAAACCATTTTGTCAGTTTTTTATTAGTGATTTAAGTAAATTTAGGTAGTATATATAATATTTATAATATAATTAAAAATATATGTTTTTATTTTTTTATTAATCCAGTACAACCAGCTGCTCCGTAAAATCTAAGGTTATGCAAACGACAAATTTAAATATTATGAAAAGGAAATAACGAGAATACTCAATGCCATAATTATCTGAGATTTCACAGAACCATCTCCCTGTTAGCATATCCTCACGTTAACCGCTCGTAAGCGCCAGAAAAAATCATTTGTGTATAAATAGACAATGTGTCCAATCTGCGTAAAAACCGCTTTGCATTAACGACCTTCAAAAGTTCAATTTTGCAGTTTCACTTATTTAAGGCTTGAACATATTTCATTGGTTGAATATTTAGGCGATGCAATTGGCTCATCAACATTCTGTTCCAAATCGAGAGTATAACAGATCTGAAATTTGGTTCGATTTATCAAATAATACCATAATTTATTCATATTAAAATCAGGAAAAACATTTTTTTTAATGATAAATAAAAATACAATTCAGCTCAACAATCTGAATAAATATTAACCACATAGTTAAACATGAGGAATTTTTTAAATAAACACCAAACACTATATTATAATTTTATTAGTAGTATACGTGATGAGTAATGCTTGTTTTATTTATGGACAATAATTACTACAAATTATCATTTATACTACGTTTTTCCGTTTCTGGTAATTGCGTAAACATCCGACCCACATTTTTCGTTCAACCGATCGATTTGTATGCACTTCGATGCGTTTTCCGTAACAATTGTTTCCACAACAAACACACCGTGTTTTGCCAATGCGAAAATTTCCATTTGTATACCTGATTCGACTCATTTAACCTACCAGTTCTAAAAATACAAGGTTTTCGTTCTCTTTTGCATAAAAATTCGACATGTTTCTTTGCGCTTATATGAGCGAAAGGGATCCCCTTTTGAGTTTGTTGACGCCATAATGTGACGGTCAGACATTGAACCTATGTTCATTTCCCACGAAGTTGTAAACTCACCTCGTGCTCATAAGGCGTGTCGCAAGAAGCTCTCTGTATCCATACAGCGTCAAAATGTAACCATAATCGATCATTTCAGGCCGAAAATCTTGTCTGGAAATGAAAGTAAAAAGGCTTTAACGCCAAAACCTCAGACCTTGGGTGCATTTCAATCGTTGGCCTTGTTTCGCTCGATCGACTCTCAAAGAGAGATTATTGTGAGAAAATAATCTTGCGGTCGTTGAAAAACTGTACATTTAACACATTTGTGCTATTGACTTGTTTAAATGATAAATTGTAGTCTAGTGTGTAGCTTATAAATATTTAATTACGTACCATTATGAACGTCTATAAAAAATATGCTGGGTATGATGAACCGTTATGTAAATGGTTACAATGCCATTAGACATAAATAATGAGTATCGAAATACTATAATTTTATTTATAAACTATTTTGTGCTTAACTAATAATAATTATGTATATTAATAATAGTCTTTATATCAATATTTTTAATAAATTTAAATACATATGTTTTACTACGCTTTCAGAATATTTTAGACAGTTACAGCAAGGTTCAAGTTCTGGCATATTATAATTATAAATAGTGGCATATTTCACTACTATCTTTACATCTTGCGACCCAAATGTTGTCCACCGAATCTCCGCTAAACGAGCGGCTCTTTGTGAATCTTTTAGATCAGATTGCATCCCGAAATGAGCCCAAAATTCGTTGACACGTCAGAGTTTCGCAACGAGCCCGTAACGAGGTCGGTCAAAAGTGCATTAGCATAGCACGTTCAACGGTTCCGAAATGAAATTGTTCAAGGTGAGGAATTCCAAAAATGTGGGTCGCGCCTCCGACGTCCGCGTCCGACATTAACATATTTGTTACGTTTGATATCTAGCTTTTTCGCGGTGTAATTTGACGTAATGTCCGCTGGTTTTTCCCGATTTTCACACGAGATTAACACCAAACTCCAGAAGGCTCAATTACTTGATTCAAATATTGAGAATATATACTCAATAAATGCTTAAATTTAAAATTAGTGGTTAATATATAATATAATTGTGATTCCAATCATTCAACATAGATTAGGGTTTTCTAGATTTTCCTGATCTCACGGATGAATATCGAATAAAAAATGGATGAAGTATTCGAATATTCAAATATATTCGTAATTTTTTTCGGTATCTACCGATGTTAATTTATTTAACCAGATAGTGCTAAAAATCAATTATTTGTCTGTAAAATATTATTTAATTAAAAAATAATAATTGATTATTAATAATTATTTTAAATACTCATTAATTACCTTCATCGTTTATTTTATAAAATATGCATAACACAATTCTGTGCGAATTACTGTGAGGGCATCAAAATGAAAATTTTTTATTTTACATACTTTTTAATCAGGGACGAAATTGCAGATTTTTCCAGGGTGGAGCAAAACTTAGCCAGTTTGTAAATTTATATATATCTTCATGCATTAATCGTCCATTTTGTTTTATTGCTTTGGTTCTATTGCATATCCTCAATTTGCTACATTAAAAAAAAATTGAACCGCAGACGAAAATTTTTATCAGTAAAATCAAATATGCTTTAATTAAATGTTAGGTTTTTGACAGATAATTCTATGATTTATATTTTTCAAGGGAAATTCTTGTGATGCATTTTATTTGAATAGTGTCTAATTATTTTAACAAATGACTCACATGTTTATGGAAAAATTTAGGGTAAGCAAATGCACCCCACAAATGATATCTCTGTGTCTCAAAATGAATAAATACGAAAATTCATAATGTACTTATACAGTATTTTTTTTAAAGATAATATGATACACGTGTTTCAAGCTCCATAATGATAAAGAATGAATCATTCTAATCTTAGGTTTTACTGAAAGTGCACTTTCGCTAATAGCTAATTCTACGAAGTCATATTGAATCTCAGCAAAACGACCTTTTCAATTCTTCATTTTTATTTTCACGACGTAAAAAAAATATTTTTCAAATAAATAAAGTGCGTGAGAATCAAAATTAGCTTAAATACATAATTTTATTCGAATTTATGTTGTATATTTTTTATATATAGTCGTTTCATCGTATATTTTGTGCGGAATTGCATGTAAATTACATACATCACCAGAATTAAGCTGTGATTGAATTAATTCAGCAAAATTGATGGAACATTTTTTATATATAATTTTATCGAATTAATTTTATCATATACAATAGCTAATAATGTTTGGAACGAATTTGATATACATAATGATCGAATCCGTATGGGATTTGCATATGAATTAAATATCTAGAAATATATGAACCGCGATAGAATTATTGAACTGATGCAACAAAATAAATACAAATAATTTATAATATCACAAAAATATGTTGGCCTTTCCAACATTTTGTTTTTCTCAACAAACGAATTCTGCGAATTCGGTCATAGTAAACACCGCCACAAAAAAAATATTCACAAATGTTTTTCGAAAGCATTTTTTTTGTTGAGAAGGAACGTCTTATTGCCTCGTACTTCGAAACAAAATAAAGGCGCCTAAAGTTAATGGATTTTAGAGCGACACTAGTCACTCGGGTATATTAAGAGAAAAACGACTACATATGTTCCTCAAGTATTAAAATTGTTTTATATAATATTACAATTTTTTTCAAATTTAATTTTCGATGGTATAAACGAATTATCGATCAATCGGGCGAATTATTCGAATAATCTGTATTAAATCAAATAAATGTAACTGATTTTATAGTGTTTTATTACTTACTTAGTTCTTGTTAATTGTGTCTATCACGTTGTAATGCATTGGGCTAACGATTTTTTTTATATTTTATTCTTTGAGTAAATTAATTAATATAGAAATATTCATAGAATTTTATTCAAATTTTTCACCCATTTTTTATATAAGGCATATTTCACACAAGATTTTTAAACTCATTATATATATGTACATATAAACCCCTCAATGATTTATATTAACAATAAATTGATGGTTACAAAATACGTAGCTTCTCAAAGATACTCTATTACTGTAAAACAGTTACGGACGATGTAAAATCACCATGACATTTAATTCGACATTCGCTTGCGCCAATTGTTTAATTTCATCTACTTATAGAACAAATAGTGACTCAAGATATTAGGCAATTAGCTATTTAATAAAACCAAATTACTTTTTTAAATACTGATAAAATAATTCTGATGAAATGAAATGTCAGTAGTGGTAAAGAAAATATTCTTTAATGTATTTTTTCTGTCTGTTCATTCGCTACTATTTGAAGAACACATTGTCTAATTTTTTGCCAGTTGCTCTTATATTATATCATAGTTAATATATGATCGATTTAGACCGGTCTAATCCATTGTGGCTTATGCCGGTTAGGTTGCAACGGAAGATTAAAAATAAATAAATAAATTTGTTTAGTGTCTAACCCTAATTCTTCTGTGTTTAAAAACTCCTGATTGTCTAAATTCATTAATTTAAATACTCATTTTTTAATTAAAACTTGAATACAGTTTCCTGATATAATATATAATATGTATACTTTCCAAAATGCCCTAAAGGCTAATAAAATCGCAGTAACTTACTCTTGCTTGTTTTTTTGCCATGACAACAAAACCAGTGGCACTTGGCGTTCTGGTCGCGATTTCTTTATTACATTTATAATGCAAACCTGTAAAAAACTTATCGATAAGCAATTATGGAATGTGGTAGAAATCGAAACGGGATGCTGTTGCGTCACGTTTCCCTTCTTGTCGAGTGCTCCTTCTGCTTTCACATTTCATCAGTGTTCAGTTGCGAGCACAGGTGAAAATTTCACTTTCAGTTATTGCCATAATAACCATCATCGCTTGGTGCGGTTTTAGCCAATGTCGACATGCACGATGTTGATTTTTCTGTCTGTGAAAAAATAAGCATTTTTATATATTGTCTCTCGCGACATTACGTGTGTTCGATGGAAATGAAGTGGAGCGAGGCGTTGCGAAATATTTTCACGCCTTGTTTGACTAGGCGAAAAAATGCCATGTTTTTATGGTATAGTTTTAGCATACGTTTGCATTGTCAGTGGTGATGAAATTAATTCAATCGCGATGGGAATTATGTGTCGTTTTTGCACGGTTGTTTTGATATCGTTAGTCATCGTCTTTTCATCGAAGCGAATTATGCATTATATTAATGTTGAACTATATAACATCTAGCTACTATATATAAATAAATTATAAAAATATTATTATAAAAACCATTAACTTCATAAAATTAGTTTATTATATATGCGATTTATAATAATTTTGCAATCATATATAGACTTTCAATGTAAATAGCATACATATTTGCTTTGTATTTAACGCAGACAATTGTTTTACATACAAGCTTTCTATCTTATAATTTTATATTTAACTGTCAAAAATATTAAGAAAGCATATTTGATTTTTTGAAACAGAAGTATTCATTCTATAAAATATATTTTAATATTTCTTTAAAATAAACTTATTTATATTTTTAGATCGTATCTTTTAATACACTAAAAAAATAAGAGGATACATATTGATCGCTCTTGATTTTAGCTATAGTTTAAATACAAATGTTCATTATAGATTTGTTGCGCTTAATCTAGAGCGAATTTTGATGCATATGGAAAATTCGGGTTTTGTAGAAAATCTGCCGTGTTAAATCTAAATCTGAGTAAAAAATTCAATAAACAATTTATGAATCTGGAATATATACCGTAAATTAAAAAAATACAAATTTTAAATTTAAGTATTAATCTCACGAGAAAGAAAATATTTTTTCTGTGAAATATAATAAAATAATACATTTAAATGCTCCACTTACTAAATTTAAGACTTTATATAATAAAATGTTATTTTAAAAAATCTGTTATGTATGGATTTAGATATATAAAATCCACTTTAGCTTCTTAGCAAATTTATGATATTGTTTTTAATAAAATAAATCTAAAAAAACTATTTAAATAAAATCTGTAAATGATGCCAAAATTTCTGGTCATTTATAAATTGTTGTATTTATTATATTTTGATAGCAGTTTTAAATTAATATGGCTTATATTTTTATACTTATCTTAAAAATGTATTGCAGACCCAAATTTGAGGTCACCTTCCAATTAATTATTAATAAAAAAATATACATTGTCTTCTTCGTTCTTCGAAATCGTCCCCAATTTTAAATTGTTATTGTGAGATATAATACTTTTAGAAAATTGCATCTTAGGTTAATTTAAAATATTCTATGTTATAATTTGCAATTTTTACTGTATTATTATATTTATTAGTACGTAAAATCAGTGATAAGCATTGCAGTTAATTTATATGTTATTTTATGTTTGTAGATAAAAATAATCGTAATATAATTAAATAAAAACGTTTATCTACACCTATTCATATTCAAGTATTGAATGATATTACTATAATATAAAAAAGGCACACACATTTAACACGTATTCTATAATTTTAGTCAAAATTCACACTCAATTTGTATCGTATCCAGTGCTCCTCAAATATGCACCTAATAATTTAACTAAAAATTTCACAACACATTTGTATGTATTTATCGAATACTTACACGAACATATTTGGATTTTGTCAAATCCGCCTTCGCCCAAAGCCGGATACGACATTCCTACTATGATTTTCACAATCAATGGCGAAGAGCCATCATCATCAAATATAATATTTACCGTTGCTTGTTGACAATCCTCGATGTTGGAACAGGTGTGTGTATGTGTATACATTTCTCGGTCTACTCTAACCGTTATCTCTCAACTTCTCTCACGTAACTACCATTTTACGAAGCCTCCGGTTACGTAAACTTCGACAACTTCTTTAAGCCACGATCGCGTGTCATTCAATAATTGCAAAAAAATATTAGCAATTGTATATGTGTGCACGACTGTCGTGCAGCGATTGTCATTCAGTCGTTCGTTGGCCGAGGTCAGCGCTTTATCATTTTTTTCTGCCTTCAATGCACAATTTTATTTAATACCTGGAAGTCGCTGTATTGTGTTGATATCTAGTGAATTATTGCGAAATGCCGACTCCGCCGTATTGTCGCGAATCTGCTCCGAATGAATTTATCTATTGTGCTAGGGATTCAATAATATGAGCTTCAACAAAGAGGTTTTCGTAACAGGTACATATGGGTCAGGTGAGAATTGAATGTATTTTTTATGTTGAACGCTGGTTAGCAACATTTTGCTTGTGATGTCAGTCGCATGTTAGCATCAATCGATGTTGGTTTCTTAGAAATACCACGAATTGAATGTTGTGCATTCCAAAGTTGTATTGAATCTGTTAAAACAAGACTAAATTTATCGTAGTTATACTATCCACTATATTATTTGTATTTATAATATATTTTTGTAGTCATTATTTTTTAGCACAATTGATTATATATTATGACATTTTTAGGAATGTTATATATAAATTAAAAATATATTCTGATACTTTTAGAATTATAAATTCAAGTACCGTATTCATAAAAAGCTTTTAAATGTGATCTTTACATTTTTAATAAGTTAGAAAATTGCATTATCAGGCTACTTTTAAACGCATTGTTTTTTATTTATTTTAAATCAAACCGCGTAGTTAATTACTATTAAAAAAATGAATCACATAAGTTTGAAATACGATGCTCTCAATTTAATTTACAGTTTAACTTAAAACAACCATTATAAATTTGAACCGCTGAATCTAGAGCGAAATCTAATGTGTTTGGTACAATTTAAGTTATGGTGATAAATTTGCCGTGTTAAATTTAAATCTGCACAGCTAGTTAAATCGGTCTTAAAAATACATATGTATTATAGAGACAATTGTTTAAATCTTATGTTATAAAATAGATTTGCTTTATTTATTTATATATATATATATATATATATATACATATATATTTCGGCAGTGATAATCCTGCCATGGTCACGAAATTTCATCCTTGACCTTGTCATATTATATATTGATGCGCTTGCAGAGGTTGATGTATTGTATAAATAACTATGATATTTTAATTTTTGGATTTATCTAGTAAAAAGATCTGTACCTTAAATTATGATAAGAGCAATGTAACATAATAAAATATTTATTAATTTATTTGTTCTTAAGCATAAGTTTTAATATTGTTCTATAAATCTATCACCATTAAAGCTCATAATATTTTTTGTAATGTATTACTTTAAATGTGCAGTTAATGTAACGCTTTAGATATGAATTTCATTTTTTCCTTACGAGTCTTGAAAAGAGTTTTACTTATAGTCGGGAATTCTTCAAGATTCAAGTTAATAAAAAATCCAAATTCTTAAATTAAAAGTATTCATTAAAGTATGATAGTTTCAATTGAGGATTATAAAAAACTTTTAGCATTATAAATTTTATTTCATGAACTATTTTGGAATAAAAACCCTACTTAAATTTGATTGAAAAAGAAGTAACCGATTAGTTGTCTTATTTCAAGAGTACATATTCCATCAGCATATACAATAGAAAACATATGATTCTCTGATTCTCAAGACATTATCATTTCCTGATCTATGGAAATGCACAAAAGTCACCCCTATTCATAAAAAGGGTGACAAATTACATATAAAGAATTATAGACCAATCGCAGTGTTGTCAGCTACTGCTAAATTATTTGAAATAATTATTCATAAATATCTCTATAATCACTTTTGGCAAGTTTTGTTAGACCCGTTCCACTGTTACTAACCTTCTGTCGTTCACCAAAACGGTGACAACTTCTCTCGATGCGGGAATTCAAGTAGACGTCGTGTATACAGATTTTGAGAAAGCCTTTGACAAAGTTTGTCATAGGTTATTATTAAAAAATTGTCGAACCTCGGTAGCTCGGATAATTTAACTCGGTTATTCTCGAGTTATTTAAGCAATCGTAGACAGTTTGTAGCCTATGGTGACCGATTGTCGAAAGAATATTTTACCCCTTCGGGGGTTCCTCAAGGATCCAATCTGGGCCCTCTGCTTTTTGTGTTATTTATTAATGACATAAATACAGCAATTACAAATTCAAGTTTTCTTCTGTACGCAGATGATTTAAAATTATATAAATGCATTCGATCTGTTGTGGACTCCTACTCTATACAAAGTGATTCAAACTCTATGGAGATAGGCTTCCGTTAACCGTCTGCCATTTAGTGTCGAAAAGTGCCATTCTGTGTCATTTTCTCGATCTCATTCGCCATCAGCTTATTTGTACCATCTCAGTGGTAACATTTTAACTAGAGAAACTTCCACTAAAGATCTCGGAATCACTTTCGAGAGCAAATGGAGGTTCTCTCTACACATACACGACGTCTGTGATAAATCTTCCAAGATGCTCGGCTTTGTTATGAGGAATGCCTTTCACTTTGACGATCCGTCAGTTATTCGCATCCTCTATGACACCTTAGTTCGTAGCATTCTTGAATTGGGATCTATAATTTGGAATCCCCGAATAGCCAAATATTCGCTTTTAGTGGAAAAATTCAAAAAAGGTATTTAAGATACCTTTACAAAAGGAGATTTGGTTATTATACGTACATATATACCAGCGCCTTTCTTTTAGGAACGTTGAGATACGATTCGCTGAGTTGTCGCAGAAAGTTGTATGTCGCTAAGCATTTTTTCAAATTACTAAAAGGTGCTGTAGACAATCCGAATTGGGTTCCGGAACATTTTCGAGAATCACGATCGCGTCCTCTTTTGATGACCGTTAAGGCTAAGACGTCCGCACTTGCCGACTCGCCTATAGCTGTGGCCATCCGGCTCCTTAATACGCTGGCATTACATATTGACCTGTTTAATGTTAGCTACGAGAAGCTGATCCAGTTTGTATCATTTAACTTTGATATTCTATAATTTTTTGTTATGTTTATTATTTTTAAGTATTGTTCTATTTATGTATATACACGTTTTATTTGTTTTATAAATCTAAAATTTGTTTTCGACCATCGTGGCGCATTGGGGTAACCTGTTAGGCTACGATGGTCTTAATTTAATCTAAAAAAAATAAAATAAAAAATATGTAATAAAGCCTCTAAGCTGTTGCGATTCGCGCATTAATTCAAGGGCTCGAGGATACTGTATGCTTTGTATAATAATAATAGCCCAGCTCACAGTACATTTAAGCGTGCTACTCTAGTCTGTTTGTTCAATAATGCAACCGACTCCTTTTTAATATAATAGAAAAGGTCTAAAAAGGATATACATGAGGGAATATAACATAATCCATTTTCATTTCACAGAAAAATCCTACAAGGTATTCTGGGATATGATTCACAGAAAGCACTTATTTAAATTGCTGGTAGCGAATATACACAGTCCAAAAATTCTGGAAGAATTCAGTTTTTGTGTGCCACCTAATTACTACTACATGCAAGAAGAAGAATATTAGATACTTCCCTAAAAATCCTTCTTTGATTTTTTGAATCTTCTGTCGGATAGTATTGATTTGTTCTCACCCATATACTCGCATTTGGTAAAATCATTGTGATCTAGCACATTTTTATAAATTTGTAAAACCATTGTCCCCTGGATATATGTATGTATGTGTATTTGTATAAATATTATACATACAAGTGAGAAGGTTTTTGCTGGTATCGCCTTATACTTGATCTTTTTGAAGCAATTTGTAGCAGGGTATGCATGAATGTTTTTAGTAAATGTAACTACATATGTATTTGTAGAATTAGCAATTTACTAATTGCTATAAATATTTATTTAACGGCGTTTCTGCGCTGCGTCAGAATACTACGGTACTGTAGCTTAGTCATACAATATTTTCTTACTCATACATTCGTGATTTTATATTCGGTCCATGTCATACTCGTATGTCATGCGACTCATTTCACATAAACAATAATACAATGATTATTTTGTTTATAGGTGGAAAGCGGTCGGGAGGAGCTTAAAAAGGAGCGAGAGATCCTTCAGCTCGTAGCCGGCCTAGACCTGGGTGGAGACGATCTAGAAAGACGCGAAGTCCCACCTGGCCTCTATAGACTTCCCAGGTAAATTCATTATCATCCTTATCTGTGGATCGATTGTTCGCTCCGTGTGCGATTCGTGCGAAACAATGGCTATAACAAATCATCGTTCTCTCGCTCGCTCGTGTTTATAATTTTTTCCGGAGACTCTTTAGTAATTAAGTACTTCGATGCGAATGGGTATTGTGTAGAGGCGAGTTAGATTTGGGACGTGGATGATGATGATGATGATGGTGGAAATTGGCGGCGATGCGAAATATGGCGTGGAAATTTAATTAAGAAGTGGTAGGAGTGGATGCGAAAGTTGAAGGTGATGTATAGTGTAAATGTGACGTTTATTACATTCGATGATTTGCATATTTAATAAGTTGTAGAAGGCAAAATGTCCATTGTATATGTCTTTGAGTCTGTTAAGGCGTTGAATACAGTTGGTTTTAAATGTTCAAAGATTAAAACCATAAAATTAATTATAAACGTACAGTATTATAAATCAAGTACTCAATGTTAATATATGATATATAAATTGAATATAATATATAAATATTTTAACACACATCGGAAACTTCCATTCTTTTTTTGCTCTTTAATGGTTCCTTTCTTTGAATTACGTGTCCTTCGTAAACGGGCAGTTCAAATTATAAACCATATGATCTCTTTTTAATGCACTTATTTTGGATCGTTCTTTGAAACTTTGAATGATTTATCTCGTGTTTACAAACCTGTTGCGCCTCAATAGTAATACTTTGGTAAAGCATTATGCGTAATTGCTTTCTCTTCAGATTAAGAAATTAACCCCTTTTAAAATGCCAACGACTTACTGGTGCGTTATTTGATGATTATTTTTTAAAACAAATTTACGCTTTTATAAATAATTAAAGATTATTGTACTAGCTTCATTATTCAGTAAAACAAGTATTTAATATTTATTTAAATATTTATTTTAGGTGCCTCACTAAAAGTTGCTGGCGTTTAAAGGGTTAATCAGTCATATAGATTAGTGGCATAAGTTGCTGACTAACATCAAACATTTTCATTTTTCTTCAATCTATCGGTGCTGAAAAATCAGAATGAGTGATTATTATATAATTTTAATTTCGATCTATAATCACAGATTAGGTTTTCATGGATTTAATAATTTAAATAATATTAAACCAATTCATGCAAAGTAATATTTATTGAAAAAAATATATAATTTTTTTTTACAAAATGGCGGCCAATGTAAAAATACAAAGTGTCATAACTTTGCAAAATGAAATTCTACTGAAAAATGTCGTATGCACAAAGTGTTTAGAAGCTTAATTTGCATTTAAAAACAATTTTTAATTTTTTTTTTAATAAAAGACGAGTTGGCATATAGTTAACGCTCGTATTTGGTTCCTTTTAAAGATATACACTTAAATTTTTGATACGAAATAGAGCTTTCGAATATACTTACGATACCGTTTCAAAAAATTAAAAATTAAAAAAAAAGTTTTTTTTTTCCAAAACACGTTTAGTGTTATGAGTCGATCGACCCACCATACATACGCTCATAAGACTTGCAATATAGTTAAGGTCAGTGTGAGCTTATTTATACATATTTAAAGTTGAATTTTTGTGACAGTATAGAATTTTTAAGCATCCT
Source organism: Plectrocnemia conspersa (assembly GCF_051122295.1). Taxonomy (NCBI): domain Eukaryota; kingdom Metazoa; phylum Arthropoda; class Insecta; order Trichoptera; family Polycentropodidae; genus Plectrocnemia; species Plectrocnemia conspersa. The sequence continues at coordinate 27,661,220 of NW_028277166.1, forward strand.
GTATATGTTCGTTAGCCAAATCCAATGTGTCAATTTTTTGCAAAATGGCGACAAGTATAAAAATTTAAACGCTCGTAACTCAGTAGGTTTAAATTTTAACGAAAATATCGCTAAACATGAAACGTTTAGAAGCCTAAACTACATCCAAATCAAATTTAAAAAAAAATAGTTTTTTGCTTCAAAACAACTGTAATTAATAAAATATGCCATTAATTTACAGATATAGATTTTTTGGCTTACTCGTGTTTCTCCCGTTATAATGCATTAGATCAACGTTACATTTTTTAAATACTCGTCTCTTATTGATATAAATGGGTATATATATTTTTTAAATGTCGATGATAGATGTTTTTTATTTAAAATCTGACAGGTAATCTTAATACGTCATGCTAACTCACTATATACATACATATTATGGCATATTAATTCATGATATTTTCTACGTATTTCTGTATTATTTTTATTGAAAGTCAATTTATTTATCAAAATTTAAACCGTTGAATCAATTTTAAAGGTTTATCGGCGTAGTTCCGTAGTCCAACTGAATTCGCCACGCAAGTATCGTCACTATTTTCGCGTCGCATTAATCGCATGCGAATTTTTCTTAATTACCATTGTCTGCCTCGGAGACACGTGATGCTAAATTGCATAATAAATTGTTCGTGCAAACCATGACCAGTTAGAAAATGATGGCAATTGTTAATCACCGTGCGACAAACAGTAGAAAAATGAAACATCTTCTGTGCGTTGCATAACGAAAACGAATTGATTGTACTCAATCTACTCGATAACCTACCTCTTGATTAATGAACTAAATTCTAATATTTTTTATGTTTAAATTAAACATTTATATGCTACATAATCTCGCAATTTTATAAAATAGTTATATTCTTAAAATTAAAACTTAGATGTAACATCATTTTTAAATTACACTCAGTGACATTTTTTTCTCATTAGGTCTTTATTAATTTATAGATTGAAATAACTGAAATGCTGGTTACGTTATAAAAGTACAACAAAACAATTACATAACAATTCTTCTCGATCCACATATATGACCTTCTTATTTTTTTCTCCTCCGATGATGCATTTTGTAATGCAACGCTTCACACGTACCGCATTGTTAGGATTTTCACACAGGATGGGTTTGATCGGCTTTTTGGTTTTTGAGAACGTTTTCCCCAGTGTGTGTGTGTTTAATTATTGGTTAAATGCAGCTTTCGTTTTGGCTCGCGTGTGCAAGTGCAACGAGCTCTCAAAGAACTAGTTCTGACGTACAATTGCATAAATTTTCATTCGTAATGATGCAAAACGCCGGTTAGAAACGAAACGATCGCTAGTTTAATAGTTAACCGGCCTATGTACAATGTGCGCTAATTGTGTGAAAAAATAATTAAAACTAATTAATGCATTTAATACGATGTAAACGTATCTTTGGTAAAGACTAGAACATATTATAATTAAAAATATTGTAGATGGGGGTAATAAATAATAAAACTTTATGTTTTTAATTACTAAATTAGACTATTAGAAGAAATGCATAATACAGGAGTAGCATTTTTTAACTTAATACATTGTAATTTTGAACCGTGCAAACATTTAGACAGTGTCTTATGATCTTGAGATGTGAATCTTAACTCTTTGGACGCGATAGTCGACTACAGTCGCTCAATTGATTTTTTTATCTCTTTACGCAAAAATCAGTAAAAAAAATGTTTTTAAGAAAAAAAAAATTTTGTGAATAAACATAAAATATCATTTCAAATAAATAAAAATTAAAAAATCAGAACATTTAAACGCAGAACCAAAGTAAAATTTGAATTTTTAAAATTTTTTTTTTATTATTTTTGATTAACGCGTCCAAAGGGTTAAGGCAATAATATCGGTAGTATCGATATTAGGTCAAAAATCGACCATCGATATTACCGGTATTGAAAAATGAAATATTTTTTCTTTTATTTATTTTTTGTTGTAAACGTTATCTTCATAGCATAAAACTACAAAAACGACAGTGCCTATATTGCTTGAGAACAGAAGCGATATATCAAATAATTCGGACGGAATAGCGTAGTCCGTAAAGTCTCAGACTAGTAACTCTGAGGTTGCGGGTTCGAGTCCCGGCAGCGGCACTTGACTTTTTATTTATAAAAATGCGCTATTATTAAAAAAAATCTGGCACCAGCTGCAGTAACATCTATTGATTATAAATTGTATAGCACTTAATAATTTATAATTAATAATATGGATTTCACCTACTTGTAGGTATTCATTATATCTGATTGACTTACTCAGTTGGTACAGATTTGCCCGTTGTAACGCATTGGGCGTACGCCTGTCAGGTTACAACGGAAGATTTAATAAAAAAATGTTCATTGTAGGCGATTTACCTGAGTAGTGTTCTATGTAAGATGTCAAAGTTAAATAATATTATGTATCTTTTATTATATAACATTAAATTAAAAATATGTTGCTTTCAACATGAGTAGAAATATATAAGTAGACGATAGATACATTTTTCAAAAATAAATATTAAATGTGAAATAATTAAAATAATATTATATAAATAAATCACATAAATCTGTTTTTAGAAAAACAGATAATTTTCTTTATTTATTTTAGTTTATTTTAGATAATTATAATCGACATATATTAATCAGCAATATAGAAATATATTTTATTAGAATAAATTGTCGAGTGGTGCTCTGGCCCCTGAATTTTTATACCAGGGTATAAAAATTTAGGATGCATCCAGAATCCGACGATCGAAAACTTATTGTTCTCATATTTAAAAAAAAAATTTTTTTCGACAATATAATAAATGAAACGTAAAGAAATACAATAAATGGGACAAAAAAGTGTTTGTACAAAGTCGTCCTATTGATTTTTATTGGTACTCGTAGACATAATAAAGGATTAGCGTATCAAATATTTTTACAAGTACCTGAATGTAAGGAAGGTTGTTGTTGCTTCATATTGTTTGAAATACGAAATAATAAAATAGACAGACGGATAATTGGTTATAAATATCGGCAACTTAAATCGAAATTTGACGTGTGTTAATTGTATTTAAAAAAAAAGCAAACATGAAGACGGCAATAGCTACATTTTTATTCAATATTTTCGAAGAAAAAATTTTCCGACTTTTGAAAGCTCGCAAGCATGTATCAACATTTAAAAAATGGACATCAGATTTACCGACTAACCAACATTTAAAGATTCTTAACACTATGACAAGTAGGTATATTTTTAATGTAATAAATAAACAATTCATAATCAAACAAAAATATATACAAATCACAAATTTCTAAAAAAAACACCCAAGCATTGAAAGAGATAATGATATAATTATAATATTTATTATTTTTTTACATACAAAAATGTCTTCTGCGAACAATAATAAGTTTCGTCTTTGACCGACAAAGACATTGATTTTTATCTTATCACTATTATAATCTTACTTTCCCTATCACGCTTCTTCTGATTTGCTAATATGCTAGAAAGTAATAATAATAATTTAGTTAAATAATGCATTACGTTAAATTTTGAGTCCAAAGTGCGAAAATATGAGCGCGTGGTAATGAGCGTAAAGGCCAAAATTATGATTTACAGAACGAAACAATAGTTCGTAGGCCTAAACTCGATATAAATGGCATTTTTTTTCATATTAATCGTGATATTTATTCAGCAATATTTTATTTTTAAATATTTTAAAGTCTCAGTTACGCTGGTTCAAGTCTTGGCTAAATAATATTTTTGATAAAGTTATAGTGAATGTTTATTATTGGTGAAAATGTATTTTTAATAGCATTACAGTGAAATCATCTCGAAATACATTTTCACCGGTAGATATGTATTTTTACTAGTGTAAATATAATTTATTTGCCATGTGCAATTGAAATTATATGCGTTTAAAGTCGCAACAAGTGTTAAAAAAAGTGACGTAAGTTTTTGACTGACAGTTGTAAATGCCAAATTCCAAATGGACATTTCGCAACTGTCACAGTTAATGTATTTTGTAGTGAAGTTATATTTCATAGAAATTTCTTGGTGGTGTACAGGATTTAAAGAAGTTTAAGATCTATTTTTTATTATTTCAATGATATTGCTCAATGAAATTATATTTACATATACTAGTGGAAATATTAAAAATTAACACATTCAATGTAACATTGTAAAACTATTAATAAGTAACATTACATAATTTAATTTAACTTGCCACGCATTTTATGCATTACACACGGATCTGTGTTTTTTTTTATTATTTATATAGAGACATCTATATAGCATAAAATTCTTCATAAATATATGTTTACAAAATACAATTGTTTCAAGTAGTTCATAAATATTTCGGATTAGTCTTAATAAATTATATCTACATATGTACTCTTCGTTAATTAAGTCTCATTAAAATTTATTGTTTTTACCCAAGTTTAAAAGCTATCACCATTTCTATTAATAATAAATATAATAATAGCTCAACAAAATAAGTACAAAAAACATGTTGAATTTTAGAGATTTTCTGTAATTGTATATATTTAATTTCCATTATGATCTCACGTGTCTATTTATATGGAAAATTTCACTTTCTCTCATTTTAAGTAGTAAAACATGTTGTATTTACAATAAATATTTATATTGATTATATTTTATTTTTATTTTCAGATGATGATGATGGTGCCTCCAATAAAGCGTTGATCATTCGTCAAACTGCAGAAGAAGTTTACAATTAAAGACAGTGTCTATGAATAAGTTACAGCTAGATATTTATAATAAATAAATCGTTTGTTAATGAAATCATTTGTTACGAACCGCACTAAGAAATTGTGCGTTACAAATATTATTTAGGATAACAATAATAATTTTAACACTCTGTATATTATTACCACAACCAATTGATATGTAATATTTGTATTTAAAAAACTAATAATACGATACAGATATTTCATGATGAATATTCAACATTGATTACCAATTCCACATTGTAGATATATGTACGGATAGCATTGTTGTAGATCTTCATTATTGTACGAGTTGTATCATTGTTTTAGAAATTAGAACAAAGCATGAAGGTCTATTTTATACAAAATAACATGGGGTGGGTCAAAAGTCTTTTGACCTACTTTATTTATGCAAAATTAGAGTATAGAATTTTCAACGAATATGTGTCATATGTATTTATGTGCAAACGACTGAATTCACTTTAAAATTAAAACAATTTGAGAAGCACAGCTTTGAGACTAATACTACGTCTCATTGTAAATGCAGTCAATTTCGTGGTCCACTGATTGTAATATTAACGATTTGCATAAATACTCATAAATTATTGCGTAATATTACTTGAAACAATGGACGTAGTATGAAATCGATATTTATACACATCGTATTGTATTCTGACTTTAGATATATACACATCAGTGGTGGCTCGTGATAAGAATTGCAGAACTGCAAAACCACTACTAACAGTAGACGCTTTAAAGATATTTTATTTGGAGGTGCTGCAGTTCCGCAATATTCTAGACGAGCTGCACCTGATACTAGATACATAAGTTACTTAATAGTTTTGTATTATTCATTAAAAGTCAAGTATTATTAACGAGAGCCACACACAAGCGTATATTGTACAATATATTGTATATTTTATATGAAAACGTGGCCATTATATGTATGTAAATATTTTTTTATGTATCGAAGAGAATAAACCATGTGCCATTTTGTGTTATAATGGTGAACGTTTATTAAGTATCCGTAAAGGTTATGGTTTTTAGTTTTGGTCACTTTTGTATACATGTATATTTTATTCAATATATATTATTATTATTATATATAAAAATAAAAAATAAATCTGATTATTATGTATTGTACATATCGCTTAACCATAACCATACTTTATTTTATGTTTTGATAATGTATGAATGTTTGTTTAATTATTGAAAATTTCCATAATATTGTTCATGATTAAATTTGTGAAAATTAATTTGCGTTTTTTTTTCTATTTTAATATATGAACATAAATATTTTATGTATATTGTGTGATTTTTATACAAAGCTTAAAATATTCTCACGCCTTTTACATGAAATCACCGACATGTTACTTTTTCTCGAAAATATAACATATTTAAATTGATCTCTTGTGAACATAAATTATATAATCTACATAGTTACAATAATAAATATAATTTTAAAATACAAAATAATTGTATTGTCATTCATGATAAATTACACCATACAATATTTTAATACAATATATACAACTTTATATTTTTTACACCTTGCTTTATCAAAATACATTAAATATAAATTATAATAAATAGTACATTTAGAATTTATGTATAGCTGAGCTTTTGGTTATTTATTATATATATACAAATTTTATGTATAAAAGCATTTTTTTTGTATTTATTGACTACAAAAAATCTAGTTCCATTAAAAAATCTACTTATTGTCGCTCTAGTGAGCTATTTAAAAAACTTCATTGCAGATTTTTAGGATCTCCTTACAACGTTTCTAAAAAAATGACCTTGTAAATATCTCAGTTAAGTTCGTTCCAACTTTATTTGATTTTTAACTTAGCTAAAAAAATAAAGAGGTTAAACATGTCATTTATTATAAATAAAAATAAAACATTTTTTTGTCTTATGTATGGGATTTAACAGTTTTTGTGACCATGATAAACAGATATCCATAAAACTTGTAAATATCTCGGCTACGTTCGTTAGCCAGTCAAATATCTAGTTGCAATCTTGATTAAAATAAGCGTTTTTTCAATAACATCCTAGAGTAAAAAAGGTTTTATGGCATATTAATAAACTAAATAATAAAATAAGAAGATTTTTAAGTAGTTTCCTGTAGTTATTTTTATTGCTGGAAAATATTTTATATCCTATGATCGATTTTATGATTCAATAATGAACTGTACTATTATTTTTATCAATTAGTAAGACAAAAAATAACATTTAAAGTCAGATTTATAAACATTTTCTTTACAAGAAAATATAAAGAGATTTGGAATAGATTATACATATTACTATAATAATATGTACATACTTCATATTTATTAAAATTTATAAATATAATTTAGTACCCAAAACTTAACTTGACCTAAATTAAATATGTACCTCTTAGCATTCTATATCATAAAAAAACATTAAAATGTAATTACATATGTTAATTAAATAGTAAAAGCAAAATATTTGCAAAAAGGTCAGAAAAAATCGACAGTATATAAAAATTAGAAAAAGCTAACGACGGATTATTTAAATCAGTGCTAACTCATGTTTCTGTCATAATTAAGGATACCTTTTTATAAGGTTGATTGCGATGGTAAATCAAGAAATAATTGATTAATAGGTATTAATTTTTATATCATTGATTCTATGATATGAAATTAATTCTTATCCATTATTAACCCTCGTCACCATTGCACACAGCTAAGCGCTGGTCAGCTTTAAGCGTAAGCACCGACATAAAACATATTTTACACACTTCTTCTAATGCGACAAATCAAAGCATATACTATTCTAAAATTTAATTATCGTATAATTATATTCCTCATATTGTTCACACAAAATAAATATAAAAGCAAATCGTTAAGCTTATGGCCCGTAGCTCAGAAAAATAAAATATTTACTCAAAATAAATTTTAAAATCTATAAAGAAGTATCTCTGCTATGTTTTTACTCATCTACGTATTTGTTATTAAGACTTTTGGTAATATAAGATGACCAGATGTCATCTTTTGTGAACGATTGTCTTTCTTTTGTCTTACTTGGACAAAAAATTCTAAAATTAGTTTTTTTGAGCTACCGTAGCAATTTCTTGCTTAAAATTTTTTTTAGAGATACCCTTGATACCATTTTTCAGATTTTGTTGAAATCTTTCCTTTGTTCTCCTTGAACAAAAATATCTGTGATGGCCTTTTTATTTTTAGTGCCCTCCTTTGATAATTTCTAAGTCTGTTCACCTTAGATAATAAAGCACATTAAAAAGTTGAGAAATGGTGAAATATCATGCATCATACATTGATAGAAGAATGAGGATGATGTTTTCTTAAAATTAGAAAAATGTAGTTACATACACCTTATAACTATGAATGGGAAATTTAATTATTTGATTCATTACATTTCTTGTGTGACATTACAAATTTAATTATTCTTTTCCTAAATATTTTAGCGAAGACCTAAACCGTTTTTATTTTTTGTGAGTTAATAATTTATGTATGTCATATAATTTTATGACTTGAAATGTTAATTAAACAAAACTAAATTCAATTAAGACATTAAAGAGTTTAAACATATTTTATAGACGTCTTCTTAAGAATTATTTATGTACTAATACAACTATTGTATTTTTAATAGTTTTAGTAATTTACGACATCTCTGAATTGTGTGTATCATAATTATTAAAAACGAGCATTCTCAATATAAATTAAGACAAACAACGTAATATTTAGGTTTGAAACTAAGCTATTTGAAAAAATATAAATTGTTTTAAAAATTGCATTATACTGAATTTTAGTAAGTACATATACAAATTATCTTACTGCTCAAATAAACTTGTATTAAAAACTTGTTTAATGCATTTTTATATGGTACCCTAATTTGTAATTAACAGCAAAAATGTATATAATACATATTTTATTTGTTCTTGTATATACAAATAAATCCAGGGAGAGAAAATATATAATATTTTGATAAATATATAAAATAATTAGTTCTGACAAATTTTTTTTAATCAAAAACATATTTGCAGTAAATAAAATGCTTTTTTACTAAAAAAAATGCATAAATATGTACAATTAGACAGAATAAATATCATAATAATCAAATTTATATTAAAATTAACAAAATATATTGATCAAAGTGAAAAAATATTATGATTAAAATTAATAAAAAATTACATCCATCTGTTCATTGAAGTGGTTAGTATAGTTATTAATTTTAAAAATACTGATTTGTATCGTACAATAACAAATATTTATATTTCAGTTTTCGATTGTATTGGATTATGTCTTTTCTTATTAATTGAGAAACTCTTTTCCAATAATACAATGATTCCTAAATGATTTTTTGTATACATTTTAATAAAACAAATTGATATATCATACATTTTTTATGTTAAATTGCATTTTTAAATGCATCTGAATAAAATTTAAAAAATGGCTATAGTTCTGGAGAATCAAGGCAAACGAGCAAAAATCTGTTCATGTAACATTTACCATGAAAAAGGATAAATGCCCACCAGTCCAGTTAAATAATATTATATTAGCACAAGCAGATAGTGCCAAATGTCTGGGGATGCACATGGACACGGAAGACACATACATATATGGACCAAACACAAGCAGTTAGGATTAGCCCTAAGAAAATACTATTGGGTACTAGGGAGAAACTCTCAGTTGTCAGTTAACAGTAAACTGCTCGTATACAAGGTTATCATAAAACCTATATATATGTACGGGATACAACTATGGGGCTCAGCAAGCAGCCTTTATATAGATATAATCTAAACATATCAAAATAAAATGCTAAGGATGATATTGTATGCCCAATGGTTTGTTCCAAATTCATACATTCACCGGGATCTGAATTTGACAATGGTAAAAGAAGAGAAACATAAAATATAAAGAAAGACTGACAAACCATCCTAATCAGCTTGCGAAAGACTTCCTGGAGAGGAAGGAAATCTTATAAAGTAAAGCAAAAATAATAGCCGGCCACACACGGGCGAAATATCTTATACCTGGAATTCGACTACTACGAGGCAGCGTAGCACATTTCTTTATCTATTTATTGCATATATTTTACGACCCTATATTTTTTTAACTGACATTCTTGATTTCTTTATATATTTTTTAATTATTCAATATATATATGATTTAAAAAAATAGTAATGAATTCTCATCTCACATATTCATGTATGAAAAAATTGATTCATTGAACTTTTCGCTAAAACCGTTATCGCCGATTGATTATTTCTACTAGACCCGTTTAAAAAATTTGCGTTATTATCTATTACAAAAACCGTGTAATCGATGACCCAACACCGGTAAGAAATAATAACACATTTTGGTACATTCTTCGACTACGAACCATTGCGAATCACCAAAGCGGTACAAAACATCTATGTATAATACACCTATGATAAACCATTTACAGACTCAGTACGTATATGCAAAACCGGATAGTCAGGAGAAGAAAATAAGGTGCAGTCCTGACACACATCTATAACTAGTTCCTTAGATGTTTATTTACGATTTTAGATGTGACCTAATGCACTTTACTCCTTTCTCCAGTAGGACATATTATTTGTGTTCACTTAGTTGAAAGTAAAATTAACATTAATACTGCTATATATGTGCATGATGTTAATATATGTATGTATTACATAAATTGATTTATATTAAAACGAAATTGTGATTTAGATATTGAAAATTAATTATCCATAATATATAATTTTACTCAATAATGCTTTTATTAACTCACTTATTATACAGTTTATAGATAATATATATAAATCAGCAATTAAATTATTTTTGTAATATATAAACAAGATGTATCTCTCAATACGTGATTGATACATCAAAATTCACATCCATCAATCCATCAATAAAATTAAAAGTTTTCTTATCGCTTTTAATACGTTAACCATTCTCATTAATCTATAAATTCCTTACTTACATATGTACCGATTTAGATTCCGGTCCACTTCATTTGCATAGACCTATACTAGTTACTATAGATAGCATCTGAAAACTTTCATGTCCGCCACGTATGTGTTAGTCATAGTCATAAAAAAATATATTTTGCATGAAATTATCAACAATTGTTAGGTGAATGTATCGCAGCGAAAATCCAATCGAATTACGTGTGCGAATCCGGTAAGCGTAAGGTCAAAAAACTATAGTTGTAATAAAAAATATTTATAATAATTTTCCTCTAGATCCGCTTTGCAACATTTCAATAAAGATAAGGTTGAGTGAAAGTACCTTTATCTCTATAATACCCTTCGACCAACGAAAGTTCTCCGTTATTTATTATTATTATATATTAAAAAAGCGTTCAAAACAACACCGACGAAAACCAGTTCAAGTTTCACATAAAATGTATTAAAAGTTTAACTTACATAGACGCATAAATCTATAAGCAATATTTATATTACGTGTTAAAAATGTTATTAAAAATATGCATATTTACAATCAGGTCAAATGTTTTTAGTGGATTATTAATTTTACGATCTTAAGGTTATTAGCGCGTATTAATAAAATTTTACCGCTTTTTTGGTATAAAATTTTTATTACGTAAACTTGTCGATACCGCAATTTAAAATTATGTACCTAAACCGATGGAGTGGTCATTGATTGAATATTTTGCTTAATTAGTGCTTCATTACTCGATGTAATATAATTTTAATGAACGATGCAATAAAGCGGTAGATGGTAAACATTTTCTTTCTAACAACCAACAACCTAGATACAATTTATGAGGTGAAATTATGTATAATATAACATACCAATTCCACGATATACTTGGCTTGTATTTTATGATGCATATTTCGCAACTATCCATGTGTTTACTTACAAGATGAATAAATCATTATTAATTATATACATTTAATATATATAAATACACTATTTTTAATACAAAGTTTAATTTAAATAACTATATATTAGAGATACATGTTTAATATAATACATGAAAAAACCATTAATTTTACGGTGCTACTTTCAATTGGATAGCATTGAAAAAATAAACGAAAGTCTGTAAAACAGCTGCCTTAATATATTTAGTCTTCTGCTATTTTTCAACAAAGTAAATTATTCCAAATTGAAAAATGCAAGATAAATTGTCTGGCAAAAATTAGGTTGATTTATCTCTATAAAAGTATGTAAAAATTTATTTTTCGATTTTAATTTTATTATAATTGTAGCATATAATATTTTTGAGCTCCTCACATTTTTCTCTATGATTTCTTATTGGAGCTTTTTTTACAATTTTAATTTCTAATAATAAGCATTTCAAATTTCCTTGCTTTTTATCTATGATTTTTTAATGAAGTTGCGAATTTTTCATTTTTGTAAATATTGTAGTTGTTATTTTGAAACAATAATTTAGCCGAGATATTTACAAAAAATATTTTTTGAACAATTCGATTATATTATGCTTATTTTTGTCTCCTAAAATAACGTAAAATCGCACATTATTGTTGGCAAAAAAAATAGATTTTTGTCAAAAAAAATATATTTTTGTCAAAAAAAATATATTTAAAAAAAAAAAATATTTTTGTCAAAAAAAATATATATTAAAAAATATATTTTTGTCAAAAAAAATATATTTTTGTCAAAAAAAATATATTTTTGTCAAAAAAAATATATTTTTGTTCTATTTTAATTTTTATTAAAAACGTATTTATATTAAATATTTTTATCTATAATTTTTTAATGGAGTTACAATGTTTTTGGCGATTTGAAATCTGCCATTTAAAACAGGATAGGGTATCAAGCAGTTAAACGAATCTAAGAATCAATATCTAATTTTAGAACAAGTCTTATCACCATTTTGAAACAGTAGAGGAACTGTCTGGCTGACGATTTTAGTTGAAATATTTTTAGAATAAGTTTTGTATTGATATAAATAAAATTACAAGAGTTATTGTGATCCAAAATTATATTACATATATCCCACAACATTTTTGAATTATTTAAATTTCTATTCCAAAAAGTTTTTAGGTACTCGCAATTTTAAAACAACAGCGAATTAAGCTAGCTAACGCACATATCTGAGATATTAGCAAAATATATTTTCATAACAAGTTTTTTATCAATATGAATTGTTTTTAGAGCAGATTTTGCATCCTCAAAAACCAAAATAAATTGCAAAAAAATATATTTTAAACATTTTTATTTTACGATTTTTTTAACAAAATAATGATTTAATAACTATGATTTAAATACAATATAACAAATCAGGTTGACTTACGAATTTAGCTTAGATTTAAAAAGTATAAAGAAATTATGATAAAACTGAAAAAACTTTGACAAAAATGTGACGAAATATTTTATCTTGTGAAAGAAATTATATGTACTTTGGATTAATACTAAATAAAATATTTTGCATTGTGAATGTGAATAGACATGTTTTTTTCAGGATACAATATTTGTTTCCAGTGATAATTTTTTTGTGTCACTAAATATATTATACTGCTTTATATATTAAATACAGTACTAGATAGTCCAGATTTTATTGGGCAGACTGTTGATTTTTTATATTTATATTTTATTATCAAATATTTATCGCTTATAATTTCATATATGTATAAAGCCAGGTAGTGCCTTTTTCATTTTGCATTTTATTCTCATATATCGAAAGCTTGTCGAAACTGTCGAAAGCTTGACATATATTCAGAAAAGCAGCTGAGTAATATTTCCTCTAATGTAGATTTTTATTAATTTTTTTGCCACTCGGTGTATTTGTTTAATTATGTCATGGTCTTGCAGAAAGCCGAATTAGTGCCTTGTGATTATCTCTCGTTTCTGTAGTATTGGATTTATTTAACGTAGCAGTAGCGTCTCAATTTTTTTTGATAAAATAGGCTAAATATTATTTGTCCCGTAAGATTTTAGGTGCGTCTCTTTCCTGGTTTTGGAATAAGGATAACCTGTGCCATTTTTCATTGTGTTGGAAATTTTTGTAATTATTTTTATTTACTTCTAAGCACCTTTCCTGTAATAAATCATGTCCAGCATTAGGGCCAGGAATTGAGATTTTATCACTTGAGGCAAAAGTGTAAATTTGAGCCCCTACATAGTTTTCTATCTGTCATTAAGTGTAATATTAAGCAAAAATAAGATATTATTTAAATTTGAAAACAAAATGGATTTATTGATAATTTTATTATATTAAAAATGTCATAGAAGAGTAGTAAACATATAAAGTTTTGGACTTACTACTAAAAATAAATTGACAGTAAGATCTGAAATTAATTCCATTGCCTAGTTTTTCAAAATAATCTATTAGTTTTCTATTGTGCCATTTTTTTACAAGCATGATATGTAAAGTGTAAATTTAAAAGTGATCTACATCATTCGTAATATTCTATCGAGGCTCTTCTAATAATCTTCCTAATTTTCCTTTAAATCATTCAGAGCCAATCGCACACCATTTACTTGCAATCTCATTCAATTTCGATTTTTTCCTCAATCGCCCGACACAATCGTATGACGCAATTATTGTTTATTTGCATATTCGCACGGTGACCGAATTTCGGGAAACGCATGTTGAGAACCGTTAGTACATCGCCGCTGCATCCCAGAGACGGAAACATGCACACACGTTGCCGCAAGAGTGGGACACACTGTCCGAGTTAACAGTAAAATCGAGAAATTGGAGATGGCAGTGACTGCTAGCGACTGACCAGTTCTCTGTCAGCTTTCGACCGGTGACGTTGTCATTATTGGCGCCATTTCCATTCGGCGAAATGGCGTGACGAAATAAGAAACGTCAAACGCGATACATGTTTTTATGTCTTTTATGTACCTCATATACATAAACAGTGATCGGATCTACTATACTTCATATTTATGGTGTGATATTATTTTTTAATAATCGATATAAATTTTAAGTGATATTTTTGATTGACGTGTGATTTATGGAGGCAATCAAAACATAAGGATTTAATTGGATGAATATTGTGGTAGATATTACATAATATATAAAATTTATTTGTAAAAAATTAAAATTTTTAAAAGTACTTGTTTGGGCTACTTTTAACCGCACTTGTTTTTAATGTTGAATATTCCTATTCAATATTTTAAATCAATAAAAAATCATATTTTTCCATTCATTTAAAAATTAATATTAAATAAGTAACTTTTAATTCAGACTATTTTTTTTAATATAATGATACGAAAATATGATGTTATACTTAAATAAAATAAAATAAATACCTACATTAATTACCATCAATTAAAGTAATATATTAAAAAACATCCTATTAATTGTAAATATTTTATGAAAAATAGTATAATAAAATATACTAATAGTCTATTTTAAAGTGCGACTGCTTTTTTATGAAAAATATTTTTTTTAATATACAAAAAAAATATTTTATTTTGATTAATTTATTTTTATATGATGTTTGATTTATAATACATTAATATTAATTATAAAATCATTTAAAAACATGCGTTTAAGTTATTTAAAAGTGCACATTTGTAAGCGCACATTAAGTCCATATATAACGTATCATAATAAATTAATTAAAAAATCACTATTTTGTAGTACGCCTTTTATTATAAGAGGCCAGATATTCAAGTTTATTCTAAGAAAATTTTCATAATATTTTTAAATAAATTATTAAATTATTAGATAATTTAATATAGACAAAAACATTATTTTATGCTATTTTAAAGAGCAACTAATTTTTCTGAAAAATCTGCAAATTTATTAACATACTAAAAAAAATATATTTATTTTGTTAAATTTATTACATAAAATATAATATTTTATTAAATAATGTTTGATTAAAAATAATTTTATTTATAAAATCATTTAAAAACATGCGTTTGGGTAATTTTAAAGTGCACGTATATATTTTTATTAGGTCTATATATTACGTATCTTTGTAAATTAATAAAAAAAATAAGTATTTTTAAATGAGCTTTTAATTATAAAAGGTCAGATATTTAAGTATATATTTAAAGATAATTTTTTGTAATTTTAAATGAACAATTAAATTATTAGATAATTTATTATACACGAAAACACTATTTTATGCTCTCTTAAAATGCAAATTTTTTTCCTCAAAAATCTGCATATTTATTTTTTATATTTAAAATATTGTTTTTAGAAATTTTTCGCTCAATTTATTACATAAAATAGGCTATTTATTTTTATATTATATTTTAATAAGATTATTTTCTCTTATAATTAAGTCCATTTATTACCTATCTTAGTAAATTAATTTTATATATATAAACATTTTTAGTTACGCCTTTTATTATGAAAAGTCAGATTTTCAGAATATATTTTAGAGTAATTTTACTAATATTATATATTTTTCTTAATGTTTAATTTAATTAATGGTTTATTAAAAGCTTATGAAAACTCTTATACCATTTTAAAGAACGGCTGTTTCTGAAAAAAAATGCGTATTCAGTATATTTTAAAAATAATTAAAAAAAGCGTTTATTTTTATAATCTTTTTACAATAAAAAAATAGATTAATTCAACTTAAGCAATATTTTTTAAGTTTGCTCATGTCCTGTTATTATATCTGCTTCTTATTAATTATTAAAAAATGTTTTATGTGCGATTTTTATTATGAAAACTTGGATTATCATTTATTATATTAATATTCGTAAATATATTTCTTCTCTCTTTAATTCTTAAATATTAGATAATATAAAAATATATATTATTTTATATTTTTACTGTTTTGTGCTGAAAAGTCTGCATTTTAATTAAGTAATTAAAAATATGCTTTTAGGCTATTTTTAAATATGCATATCTTGTTTTTAAATTTATATATTGAGGATCTTAGTAAATTAATAAAAAACATATTTTCATGTAAAGTTAGATATTTAAGTCTTAATTAAGATTATTTTTATAATCAATTATTTATTTGATAGATATTTTTAAGGTTTAAAATATAAGTAAAAAAGCTAGATATGTATTTTCGCGATTTAAATCAGTTTTGTGCTATATTTTTAAAGTTTGTTTATTGTTATAAATAATTAATTGGACTATACATATTTAAAATTCCCTTTTTTATTGAAAATATACATTTTTTAAGATCCAATAAAACGAATTATACTAAAGTACCACCTGAGTATATTAATTATAGCACGTGTTTAAAATTAAAATGTGTAACGGAATTATAGGGAGCTACGTCATTTATTTTAAGATACGTTTCAGGCTATTTTTAAATGCTCATAGTGCAAATTATAAATATCATAAAAATGTCTAATTTAAATTAATGTGTATATTAAGTTTTTTTATTATTGATTTTTATAATGTAATAAAAATACATAATATACATATATTAACAATTAAGTCGCTCGTTTAATCCATAAATGATCTTAGATTATGTTTATTCTATCACGTTATAAATTTCTGGATATAAAATTATAACCGTTAATCATATTCATATTTTTTTATAAAATACCTATTAATGCAACACTTGTATTACTATATAAAATTGTATGCAATTTTATTAAAATATGGTTATAAAAAAATCAAACACAAATATACCGAAGTCGCTATATAATAATAGTAAAAATAATTAATTTTACCCAGTTTTTGCCTGATTAAACATACTTATAAAATAGTAGCTTATGTATATTATACTATAATATGTGTATCAGTAATAATGATGTACCATTTAAAGAAACAAGTCTTCTTTTGTAATCCATTTCCATTCATTGTCTCTCATTTCACATCATTAACTATTATGTACATTGTTACTACCAACATAATTAGATTATAATATTACAATACATGCGTAAAACATATAAGAAATTCCATATTGACGTGTTTCATCGTCACGCTCGTTTAGCGACGATCGATTTTCGACTCAAAAGAAAACAAAAAAGAAAAACCACCAAGTGAAAAGTTCCGAAAACCGCAAACGGTTAGATAGAAAAAACTAATGGTCGAAAACGTTAACGGCCTGTGCCCGAAATCGAAGAAAGATCGAAACCTGCGATTCGGCAGAATAACTTGGCATCCGCCGACTGGAAATAGAAATCTTTGCTCGGAAATTCAAATGAGCCTCTTCCGTTTTCCTTTCGTCCGGAAAAGTCAGTCTCTAACAGTATTTTCATATGCAAGAACGCGTGAAGGCGTCTCTCGATCGGAATTCATCTCTATATAGACTATTATAATATTCGATACGTTAAATCGTAATCGGTTCATAAATACCGTTTGGTCGAACTTGTGTAAAATTAAAAATTGTCGGTTGTGTTGTTGCGTAATTGCGAAAATATTATAGTCGTTTTCAGCCGAAAAATAAGGCAATAATCTTAAATGATATAGTTCGTATGTTGTTCAAGAAGTTCGGGATACACTGGTGAATTTTGTTTTTATTGGAATTGTTGCGGAATAATGTAAGTATTTATTTATATTTTCCTCTCGTTTTAATTTTGGTTATTTAATATATTTTAAGGAACGACATTATTGCAAATAGTTCATATTTACATTCTTAATAGAATCATCAGTAAAAATAACAATTTAGTTTATTTTTTCTGTACCTGAAAGTTAACTCAAAAGTATTTGTTTAAATTTTTTTAGAATAATTGTAGCAATATATTATTTATTCGTTCCTTCTTTTTTAATTATTATAATAAATAGCAATGTATTAATATATTTTTAATTTATTCACAAATAGTTACTTATCCGACTTATCAGGCAACTAATCTGACATTAAATTATGTAGATAAATATATAAGCTATCTGTTATTATTAAGTTACACGTTTTTATTCGTGAATATATTGATATCTATTTTACAGACGAATTAAAGGAAAGTAATAATGACTCTTACCTTTAAAATCAAAATAAATTAATGATTTTTTAAACCAGCCAAAAATATTATTTAAAAAATTTAAAATCTTACATTTCTATAGAAAAATTAACGCTTTTTTAAAACGAGATATATCTTTACAATAAAATAAAATATTTATTAACAAACTTTTATTTGTAAATTAGTACTAAAAAATAGCACATTATCTCATTTTATTTTTCTTATTAAGTAAACACAAACATAGATAACCTATTATTATGTTTTCATATTAGAATAGAAAAAATACACAGATAAACATAAATATAGGCTTATAATATATATTGAATCATTTTATTTTTTAATTATTTCTTTTTTTAATAAAATTAAAAAAATACTTAATAGCATACAGAATATAGCAAGTTCAATTAATAAATTAATTAATACATTACTATTATTTTATTATTTTTAATTTTAATCATTATCAAATCATATTATATAAAAAATTACTTATGTTGTCTCGGACACAAATATTTTTTATACAATAAAGAAAATAAAAAAATATGTGTGATTACGTTTTATAATATTTAACTGGGAAAAATAAAATTCTAATAAATTAAAAATATTATTTAATATAAGAAATAAATTTTATAAAAAAATCAATAAGCAAGATTTTAGAACAACTATTCCTTTATATTTAATTGAACTTTGTAAATCTATTTTTATTCTTTATCTTAGCCTTTTATCTTTATCTCATTAATACATTTTGCTACTTTATTTTTGGACTCAGATAAAAGTAGTCGTATCCATTTAACACTATTTTATAACACTTGTTGATATAACTTAGTGACAACTGACAATTTTAAATATCCTAAAAGTACAGTTATTCATTTTTAAGGTATTCTAAATATTGCCTGAACTATTTGTCACTTATAAAATAAATAAAAAAACTTTAAACCAAATTCTATTTTTACTTTAACTAATAGCTTAAAACATTCTACTTTTTATTACTAACATTTTAAACTTTCAAAAAAATTTACTTACTACTATTTTTAAGATATGCTACAAATTGCTCATATTTTTTGTTACTTGTAACATTAAATAATTTTTTTTTTAAAGCAAATGCTATTTTTTTCTTCTACTATCACCTTAAAACATTTAACTTTTGATCAATAACAGCTTAATAAAAATTTAAAACAATATTAAATGAAGCTTTATTTGTACTAATAAAATTTTTAAGGTATTTGTTACTATTTTTAAATATGCCACAATTTGTATGTAAAAAAAAATTTCACTTACCTTAATTAACCAAATTTAATTTGTTTCTTTACTTAAATAATACATGTCATATTAGATTTAAAACCTTTATTTAAACCCTAAATATCGATAGTAAGTGATTTAATTTGTCTTTGAAAATTAAAACGGTAATAAAATAAAATATTTTACTTGGCTTTTATCAATATTAAAATCAAAATTACCGAAAAAATATATTTTATGATAATGCTCTAAGAATATTCTCGTTCTCTTTAAATATTTTTAACCCACAACATTAGTATATAAAGACTTTTCAGGTATTAAGTACGATGATCTACAATATGTAAATACGTGCATAGTTTAACTTAATACGTTTTAATGTTTTCATTAAAAACTTTTGCAGTTAACTGATTGTTTTGTTGCTGACTTTTCTTATTAAAGTAAAGATGTCCCAAATATATTGTATATATTGTAAATGCAATTTATTTTTTCATAACATTGTTAATTAAGTAATTTAATACAAGAAATAAATTCTGTTTTTAAACATGAAAAAAATATAGAAATACAAATTATTCACACGTTTGTGAATGCTACTATTATATTTAATAATATGTGTTTAAATTATTAAAACGCTACATAATTATTTTGAGTACAATTTCATGCAACGCCAAAACTTGGTGAATCATCGGAATAAATATATTTGATATACCTATACATTAAATTTAATTGTATAAAAAAATAACACTATATGAAATTTCTATAAGCTATGATAAAAATATATAATTCGAAAGTGTTTCAGGTTTATCATTTAACTATTAAAAATATTTTTAAGGAAAAAATATATTATTTATTTATTTTTCGTGCGAAGAACAACATAAAATTTCAGGTTTCGCAACTCACGCGCGTTGATATCATTTATTCATTTTTTATACCCAACACGAAAGTCCTTTTATATTATTGGTACATCTGTTCTGGGTCGAAATATACATAATTCATCCTTTTTTCGACCGCATATTTAATTTAATTAACAATGTTTTTGGTTAACGAACTCGCGATGCGGTTTTATATATTGAAAAAATAAATAAATACGAGTTTGGTGGCACGAAAGCTTTCGCGGTCGATAATTACGAATCAATTTGTATGAGCACATAATAATTTATGTGGAAAGATTCTTGATTTATTATAAAGTTGGTGAAACTTCATAAATAACAGAATGAAAAATCGATTTTTTAAATGAATAATAATCGCTCTTCGATGCCATTGTGTTTTTAATAGTTTTGTGTGAGAAAAATATGTATTTTGTGTGTATATATATATATAAATAGTCGATACCGTTTCGATATTGCCTAGCCGAGCGCGCCAGATTACGTATCAAACTGTTTATTTTTTATTGTGCGAATGATGAAGGTTAATACATATTAACGGTGCCTAAGGTGCTGTTAAACAATTTCGCTGAACCAAAAAATAAAAATAGAGAAATAAATCGTTCAATTAACCGAGCGAGACACGCACGGTTAAGCTTACTTTGGGTACTGATATAATTGTTTATGAATATAAATAGGCGTTGATCGATTTTGGAATAAACATGAATTTTCTATTATTTTCTAAATGGTAAACAATAAAATAAAATATAACTATATTCCGGCTATGCACTCATGTGAAATTGGAAATTGCAAAAATTATTATTGTTTCTCTTTTAGGTTTTTGTTCGATTCGATCTAAGCGCATCGCTTGGTCATGCTCTCTAATCTTGACTCATCTCGGGAAAATGAAATAAGGCGTTAAGATATGTCGCGTATTTTTATATTATGCATTTTTTTTATTACGTGTAAAGATAACTATGATAATAACTTCATTGACGAGACGTTTATATTGAACAATGGCTGTTATAATTTATACATAGCGATCATTATTATTGCATTATCATTACTGGTTAGTGTGCAATACTTATTTCTAAAAAAATACACGTGTATAATTTTTACTTTTTTTAATTTATACAAGAAAGAGAAACTTTTATACTCTTTAAAAATAAATTTTAAGAACTTAGTACTTTCTACATAAACGTTTTTAGTGATATTGTTATTGAATAATAAGTATATTATACAAATTGATTCTGTTAACTATTATTGCAATATCTCTTTTTATATGTACCAGTTTATATAAAAACAATTTTATATAAGAAAGATTTTTATTAAAGTATTTTTTTATTATAAATTGAATCACATAAAAATGTGAAAAAAAACAAATTTTTACTATTGTAAAATAGAAAATTATCTGACAGTAATAAATATCTTGGGTTAAAACCATTTAACAGTGTCAATTCTCAGCATTTGAGGTATTTATCAGTTTAACATAGTATCTCACAACCATCTCTTAATAGTTCATACATATTAATTGATATTTGTACGATTATAAGAATTATTAATCACCAAATTACAGAAACATGACAATAATTTTTTTATCGAAATTTCCTTAGAAATATATGATAAATGTTGTCTGTGAAAGAAATAGGCAAGACTTTAATTTATTTAAAAAAGTTTATGTAATACTATATATGCCCTAAATTAAAATATATTTAGCTATTAATATTAAAATATATAACATAATAACATAGTAATTTATTGTTTAATTTAGAAGTGTTTTGATCATATTATATGTTAGATTTTATTAAAATTTTTTATAATATAATATTTTAATTCAAGCTTAAAACAATAAATAAATTAATTAGATATTAAATTTTAAATAAAAAAAGATATCAGGTGGTGCAATTAAAAGTAGCCCATATTAAGCAATGGATGATTAAATTAAAAAAATATTAAATCATACTTTTGCCATAATTCATATTTTAGGTAGAATTTTCAACAATATTTTTTTATATAATTTATATAAGTTAATGTTAAAAAAATCTAAACTGGATTACTTTTATTTATATAAAATTCTTTAAAATATACATAATATAGTTAGTTGTTTGTGTTCATCGTATGTGCATGTGTCTGCCGTGCAATTAGCCAAGATTGTGGTAACCAACCCCTTTGGAGGTGAAAACCGGCAGATATTTGCGCGTAAGTAGCACAATTTAATAAATAGTATAAATAGATTGATTAATATAATATATAAATAGTATAAGATAGAAATAATTAGTATTGTTACATAAAAAAATGGCCGATAGCGGCGTGAATATAGCGGGCGTAATTACGCCAGAAAACAGAATAAAAGAAATGGATGAATTAAAAACAAAATTAAATATATTATTATCAAATGGTAATATTCTATCAAAAGAAAAAAAAACCATTATAACTAATACATTTGATATTATGTATAAACATTTATTAGATGTGTTAAAAAATAATAGGGAAGATGTAAATAATAAAAATGAAAATAATAACTCGATATTTGAGTTATTAAATGAAGTAAGAAAAGATGTTTATAATATAAAGGATAAACTAAATTTAAATAACAACATTATTAAAAATAAAATGCAAAAGAAACATTATTCGGAAATCGTAAAAAAAGGAAAAGATATTGCGATAATTATACCTAAAAATTTGCAAAATATAGAGCAGACAAAAAAGGATTGCAAAAATTTAATTAAACCAACAGAATTAGAAGTTGGAATACAAAATATAAGACCAATAAGCAAAGGAGGTATAATAATTACATGTGATAGTAAAGAAGATGCATCGAAAATTACGACAGATGCAGTAAAAAAACTAGGAGATAAATATAATATAAAAGTAGGAAATTTAAAGAAACCAAAAATAAAAATAATTGGAATTTCTGAAGAATTAAAATATGATCAACTAAAAAAGTGTATAATGAAACAAAACACATGTGTAGAAGAAAACAAATGTTATTTAGAAGTAAAATATATTAAAAAAAACAAATTTAATAAGTATGATGCTATTATTGAAGTAGATGTTACGACATTATAATGGATGTAGGCAAATTAAATATTGAATGGGATAGGTGTAAAGTATATGAAGACATATTCATATACCGTTGTTATAACTGTTATGGTTATAATCACAAAGCCAGTGAATGTAAAAATAAAAAAAATTGTATAAAATGTGGTTCGGAAGAACATTTAATAAATCAATGCAACAAAAAAGAAAACTGTGTGAATTGCTGTAGAGCAAATAAATTACTAAATCTTAATTTGAATGTGGAACACAACTCCATGGATAGAAATTGTTCAATTTATAAAAGATACGAGCAAAATTACTATAATAAAATACAATATAATATAGTATAGCAATTAAAAAAATCAAGTTCATATGGGAAACAAGAATCAGTAACTGGGATATTAATCAATGCACAAGGTTATTTAAAACATAAAGAGGAAATAGAATTAATTACTGAAAAGGAATATCCAATATTTTTAGGGTTAACTGAAACCCATATCACAAATGACATTGAAGAATTTGAACTAAATATTGGCAATTATAATATAATTAGATGTGATTCTAATTCCAGACATACAGGAGGTGTTATACTGTATATTAGAAATGATATAAAATTCAATACTATATTTAAAAATAATCAAGATAAGACATACTGGTCTATCACAGTTAAGATTTTTATTGAAAAAATTCCCATAATATTATGTATAGCATACAGATCTCCAAATAGTAATCCGAATTTATTCATAGAATTTATAAATAATATTGCAGAATGGAGTTTTGATCAAATTTTGGATACTGTTTTAATTGGAGATTGGAATTTTAATTGGAACAAATGTGAAGATTTTTACACAGCAAAATTAGAAAAAATATCAAATATATTTGGTTTAAGACAATGTGTCAAAGAAAATACAAGGACTAATAATAGATCGAGCACATTAATAGATTTAGTATTTACCAACAACAAAAAAATTTATTGTGAAGTAAAATCAACTCCAAGAATAACTGAGCATTCAATTGTATATATTTATATAGAAAAACATAATGAATTTAAGTTTAAAAAAACAAAAAAAATTGATATAATTAAAAAAATTAATTTTAATAAATTAAGATTAGAATTACAAAAATGTGACTGGAATGTAGATAATATGGATGTTAATAGGATATGGAACAAAATTTATAAGAATATAGTAGACTGTAAAACAAAAAGTCAATATAATTTTAAAAAGGAATATCGTTACAACCCAAAACCGTGGTTTAATGATGATGTTAAAAATGCTATAAAGAAAAGAGATGAGTCATACAAAATTTTTCAAATATTAAAAACAGAACAAATAGAATATAAAGTCTTTAATGAAAAATGGAAAACATACACACAATGTAGAAATATGGCAGTCAAAGTATTAAGAATGGCTAAAAAGAAATGGTATGAAAAATTGATAGATGAAATACAAAATGATCCAAATAAGATGTGGAAATCAATAAAACAATTAATTAATCCAACTCAGAAAAACGACATAATAAAAATGGAAATTAATGGAAATATATATCAAGATCCTTATATAATGGCAGAAAAGATGAATACATATTACATTGAGAGCATAGAAGAAATTGTAAATTCAATACCAAGGATTAGTAATTTAGTACAATATAATAATAAAACATTAATTGTAAAATTTAGTAAATTTAAATCAGTATCATTAGATGAAATTCATAACATAATATGTAAATTTAAAAAAGGAACTAGTACTGATGAACTAGATATAAATATAATTAAAGAAACATGGGAAATAATAGGAACTAAATTAAATTATTTAATAAATAAAGCACTCTCATTAGGAGAAATGCCTGAAAATTTAAAGATTGCTACTATTGTACCTATACCTAAAATAAAAAATAGTAAAAAAGTTGAAGAAATGAGACCAATCAACATGCTACCGTGTATAGAAAAAATAATAGAAGAAGTAGTAATCAAACAATTAAAGGAATTTATTACTTCTCAAAACATAATATGTGAACAACAATCGGGATTCAGAGAAAAGCATTCCACTGAAACTGCATTACAAGTAGTGATAAATGATTGGCTGTTGGCTAAGGATACAAACAAAATCATTGGAGCAGTTTTCTTGGATTTCAAGAGAGCCTTCGAAACAATAGACAGAGAAATAATGTTGAAGAAATTGGAGAGTATAGGTATAAGTGATATAGTTTTGAGATGGTTTAATAATTACTTATATAAAAGAAAACAAAAAGTTAAGATAAATAATGTATGTTCTGAAGAGAGGTTAGTGTATTATGGAGTACCACAAGGGTCTAAATTGGGACCATTGTTGTTTGTTTTATATATAAATGATATAGTTAATAACGTAAAAAAATGTAAAGTTCATCTATTTGCGGATGACACATTGATCTATTGCATGGGTGATAACATTGAAGAAGTTGTGAGTAATTGAATGATGAATTAGGTGTGTTAGAGATATGGTTAAAGAATAATGTACTTAAATTAAATGAGAATAAAACTAAATGTATGTTTATTAATTATAAAAATGTGTTAGATGATAGTACCAAAATAGTAATAAATAACTCTAATATAGAAATAGTGGATAATATAAAATATTTAGGAGTAATTGTTGATACAAAATTAAACTTTAAAGAACATTGTAATTACATATTAAAAAAAATTAGTAGAAAAATAGGTTTATTGTCTAGATTAAGAAATATATTAAGTATAAATACAAAAAAATTAATTTACAATAGTATAATATTGCCCCATTTTAATTATTGTGCAACACTTTTAAATATGTTGAATAAATTAGATAAACAAATGTTGCAAAAATTACAAAATAGGGCAATGAGAGTAATATTAAATAAAAATAGATTAACTAATTGTAAAAGTATGATTGATAGATTAGAATGGTTGAATGTTCAAGAAATATTGAGTATGAATGTATTAGTATTTATATATAAGTTAGAAAATAATATGTTACCACACTATTTTAATAAGTATTTAATAAGAAATAAAGATGTACATAAATATAATACTAGAAATAAAGAAAATTTAAAAATAATTAAGTATAAGAAAACGAGTACGGCTAGGGGAATTATGTACGGAGGTTTTAATTTATATAATAGTCTTCCAAGAGAAATCCGAAACAGCAAAAATATAACGGGTTTTATAAATGGAATAAAAAAACACCTTCGTACATATAGAAATAAAATATTATAGTATTAAGTCTTTATTATTGTATATTTTTTCTTTCTGTTATGTATTTTTTATATATTTTTATATATGTTTACTAAATTTGTTAGATGTAAAGATTAGCTATTAAGCTAAATAAATTAATAAAATAAAAATAAATAATACATTACGTAAAAAAATATTGTATGTTATATTTTATAAAAAAATAATTTTATCTATTCTAAAAATGATGAATTTATCATTAGATAGTATCATAAAAATGAAAATTTTTAAGATACTATCCAATGATAAAAATAAATGATAGAAAAAAATAATAAAAAGGTAACATAAAATATATTAGTACTTGATTAATGTCAAAATATAGAAAATCTAAAGAAAATATAAACATTCGAAAAAATAAGTAAATAAGTAGTTAAAGATTGTAGCATAATCTCAACAAGTAAATGTTTTTTTATAAATAATGAATATAAAATAACACAATAATGTGTCACGAATAAAAGAGCCGATTTTATTTAAGTTTAAATGACTGAAATTTTAATTAAAATTATATAATAAAATATATCGACCGCTTAAAGTGTAAATTTTGGAGAAAATTACTTAACAATGTCATATTGTACCTTTAATCAAAATACACATGCTCGAAAAATTACTAATAAGTTCTCTATTTAGTTTTTTGTTTCTCCTGTAAAGTTGTCAAATATGAAGTTAAAAATTTTAAACTTTAAGCCATCGATATGTTGTATTTTATAAAAATAAAATAAAATATTTGCTAGATTTCTTTAATTAATCAAGTTTTGAATTTATGAAATAAGGTTTTTAAGATAATTTATTTAATTTAGTTTAAATCTGACGATATTAAAATATTGAGAAATAAATAATCAAATAAATAAATAACACATCTCAATAAGTAATTTTGTACTTTTAAATACTGTTTTTATTATTAATTAATATAAAATAACCCAAAATATTTAAATAAAATCTATAATAGATTTTATAATTAATCAGCTATGATTGAATTTATTTTTGTCAAAATCTAATGTTAATAAAATATTATATATAAAAATTCACTATTTTTAAAAATATTATATATCACAATTATTTTTTTACTTTTGAGCAAAGAATCAATATTTTAAACATTAAATTTAAACTATACTAATTTGGCGTTTAATCTAATTTAATAATGAAGTATATTTTTGTCAGAATCTGATAATATTAAAATATATAAAGATATAACATACTATTTTTTATTAAAAATTACTAAATTATGTACTAACGTAATGCTTTTTACCAATACACTGAAACCGTTAAATGAATTCTTAAATTTATATTCACTACTTCAAAAGTGTCTCAGGTTTGACAACATTTTTAATTAATTTTCTTTATAACATTACATCTAAACTAGTTTAATATAATTTGATAATGTTATATACTTGTTATGTTTTGATTAAAATGACCGTTGTTATAACCATCAAAATACGTTTATTAGCAACGATCAAAGTAACATCATCACATAATAGCAACACACCACATATAGGTTAGTAATGATACGTGCCTTCATCTTAAACACTGCTCTTTGCTTTTTCTTCATGTCAAGAGTAACTGTTTAGTTAACTCGTATTATAGTCGGTGTTAAAATTACACACTTTAAATCTTTTTTTAATAAACCTGTCCTCTTTATATTAATAATATACATAATCACTGCTCTAACGTATCAAATGTAATATGAATAAATTTAAAGTAACATTTTTTTAATCATCCCATGTAGTGATAAGATTTTTTCTGATATGCGTCAATTTGAAACTGTACATGTTTCACATGTGTAATACTTAATTTTCAGTGCTTGAATTATGTAAGTTGAACGGATTTTGCAAGGGTTTATAATTCGTGAATTGGGCGTTTTACGTCACACTTGCGCTTATTTATTGTTCAATGCTTATTTTTGTAATTTTTTTTGGAATAATTATAATTTTAGATGTTTTGTAATGTAAAAAATCGGATTTGTGCGCGGAAGCGTTCGTGCTCACCAACTATGATATAATGTAATCGAAAGGTGATTTGTTTTTTCGATAATTTTTTATATAAACATCTATTTAACAGACATTAATATTTTATCCACAAAAATATAATAATGACTAATTATTATAAATTAACGAAATTTATATTTATTGTTAATAGCTTTGTTTGGTTTACAAGATTTTTTATTGCTGTATAATACAAAACAATTCAATTTTATATACTTACTATCTCATTAGGAAAGCATTTTTAATTTAGAAAAAATGTGATAATTACTATTTACATAATGATATATATTGTAATGACGTAAATTTAGCGCTGCGTGTGTGCAATTTGTGTTAAATTTTTATTGTAAATTTCGTACAGCGTGAAAAACATTCACTTTTTTTCAAAACTCTCCTCGTCGGACCCCAAAATATTTTTCGTCATAATTTATGCTCAAATTGCCTAAAGTAAAGTAGTAAAATTCCAACTAAATCGCGTTGCTAAATTTATAATAAAAAAATGCGATATGCAACTTTGATACGTGGAACATTGAGACTGTATCTTTAAATGCAAATTTTATTTATGCAAATCGTTGTGTGTTTCGATCGTAAAATTAACAGAAACATGCAATGTGTAATTAAGGTTTACATTATGAGCACTAAGTTAAATAACAAGTTTATGTATGAATACAAATATAACAGTAAAATATCTTAGATATTTTTGGTAAGTTAAATTAACTTTTAATGTAGTATAATAATACAGTTAGCTTGTATTTTAATATTATATGCATAATAGTGAAATTCGCTTCGGTGTAAATGAAGCGATTAAAGTGAAATTTGATATGCCAAATTTACGCGTTGATCATGTCAATTTTATGTTGAAGAAAATAATAAATATAATTATCAGTTTTAAGAAAATTCAGTGGCGTCATAAACTAACTATAGTAAATCTATTTTATTTACCAGTTCTTTTAAGCTGTACAGCGATGACTATCAAACATTTAGCTCCTAACATAAAATTGAAAGTTAATTTAAATACAACAAGCTCAAATTTATATTATTTTGTATTTTTTGTATTATTATTGTATCACTCAAGGGAAATTGAACTTGCGTATTTATTTGGAATATATTTGTAACTGAATGAAATAATTATATAATTTTTTTATTATTAAATATTGATATATCTATTCCTTAACATATTTTATGAATAAGTAAAACTATAGAAACCTCAGAAGTTCGGTTAATATGTTTCAAGTAGGTAGCTGTATAAATTTAACCAGTAGTAAAAAATTATTATTATATTAATACATATGTATTAAGAAAAAACTTTAGTAAGCATCTTACATAAATTTATTAATTTTAAAACATACGATATATTGTAATTGTATTATAGTTATTAAATATATTTTGAGTATGTATAAATGTAGTTTTAATGTACGCTTAAAAGAATTTGATGTTATTCCAATCAAATTATATATAAATGTTATTAATTTATAATAAATTATATTTATCAATAACATTGTTATAAAGTTAAAAATAATATATTATTTATTTTTAATTATTACTCACTTCTCTACTAGATTTTTTTATTAAGAATAAAGTAGATTATATACATTTGCGTGCGTTCTCTATGTGCAAGGCGATACATATTTAATCTTTTATGATTCACGGCGCACCCTAATAAGTTAAGTGGTCTCCCATGGTGTTTTACTTAAACGAAGGAAACAATTTTTTAAACGGGTAAAATGAACTGGAATGATTATAATATGCGTTAATCTTTATATTATAAATAAAGTAGTAATTTAGTTAATGAAAGCGACAGAGCAAACATTTACACTTAATCTAAAAATTCAGAAAAGGTTCTTCAGGTACATTTATAAAAGAATATTTGTTTCTTATCCGTTTTTATATCGCAGCGCGTTTTTTTTAGGCTGATTGGCTGAAAGATGTATGTCGCTAAACATTTTTTCAAAGTACTAGTAAGAACGTTGATTATATCTTTTTGAGGAATTCCAGTTTTGGGTTCCAGAAAATCTTCGTGAATCATGATCATGTCCTCTTTTGACATCCGCACTAACCAACTCGCCTATATCTGTCGCCATTCGACTCCTTAGTACGCTGGCTATTTAATCAAATGTATCATATATTTTTAATATATGTACTATTTTTTTTCTTTTTTACTACGTATTATTTTTAATTATTTTATATTATATTTTTGTGTATTTTAATAATACTATGTATTGTTTTTTGCGCTGTAAAGTCACAATAGTAATAATTTAATTGAATTTAAAGTATTTATAAAGAATTAAAAACACATTAATAAATCTGGGCTACTTTTAAGTGCATTATCTTAATTTTATAAATGCATATATAACATGTTTAAGCTTGTTATATTATATTATAGTAATAGTACAATATTTTAACCTCATATACATATAATAAAGAATTTGGAGAAACATACAGTAAAATAGAGAAAGCCACTTGAAAATCCGTTCTCTAATCATTGCAGATATACTTATATATATATATATATATACAAAAGAGAAGAAAATAATAAAAGGCCCTAAGCCAAAAACATAGCAATCGAAGTGATATTTAGTTCTGTATTTTTAGTATCTACATACATAGATTCGTGAATTTATATTTTAAATAAAAAAAATATTGATGAAAGTAAAACTATAACATAAATTGTTTAATTTTTAATAAAATTCTAACGTAATTTTTGTACTTTTTTAATTCCATTGATTATATTTTTTTTATTTAAATTAAAACCGATATTTCCTGAAATTTACCTCAATGCGTCACGATGTTTAAAAAATAATACACGTTATATAAAAAAATAAAAATAGTAAATAAAAATGTTATAATGTTCTCATATTTTTAATGCTATTGAAGAAATAAAAAGTTTTTAAAAAATCCTAATATGAGTACCCGAAACATGTGTATTTATAAAACTACAATATCAATATACATTGTAAAATAAAAAAAGTATTAAAAAAACACCGAAAGAACATACTTCAAAAAAAATGAAAAGCGTTTATGAAAAATCATTTCAAAATATTAAATTTTATTGAAAAAGGATTAAAGCGAAATTTATTTCAAGATCTTATTTTTTTTTATTATGAATTAACAGTTTTTTATATACATAAATTTAATAAGCAATCTGATTTTATTTAAAGTAGCAATAATACTATTTAGTGTAATATTTAGTTCACACAAGTATGCAATGTTACATTTTTTTAATAAAAAACTGTATATATGTGTTTTTAATTTAATGATACAAACTTGCAAATTAGAAAAAAAAGTTATGCTGATACACTTTTCTAAATGAATCTTCAATCTTTTTAATACAAGAATGCTAAAGAATTTTTAGAAAAAAAATAAACAGATTGATTTCATTCCATATATTTTGACGCAACACGAAACGATATATCGCGAGCAATCTTGTTTTTCCATTCATTCTTTAATTAAGTAAAAAAAAGAAAGTTTCATTCTACACTCATCTAGCGATGACCGACTAAGTTTACTTATCATGCCGCCAACGATAAGCTTTGAAAACTATGCCGTTTTGTATGGTTTATTTTTGCATTAATAGTTAATTGAGCGAACATAATAGAGTACATCTTAGGAGATGCGGAAAATTATCAATAAAATCTAATTAAACTACCTAATCATTTATTTAATCGTATTTCTTTGAACTTGCCTCTTGGAACATATACAAATTTTATGAATCACAATGCGTCAGCAATTATGAACTTTTTTTTATTTATAAATAATACAAAAAAGCCGGATTTGCGTCACACAACTGTAGTTTCAAAATTGAACCATTTTCATCATCGGTAATGTTACATGTTATATAAATTGAGGCGGAAACAGTAAACCTGTGGTACCGGTAAAATTCGCTTATTGTGTTGTATGATCTATTGAACTACGAAAAATCGATTAACTGTTTGTATAAATAAGAATCTATTGTATTATAAAAACTGTCTGTCAATCCAATATGATATTAGAAATTAATTACATTTGTATAAAAGACTCTTTGTTCTCATATACATAATTTTAATTAATCACAGACGGGCAAATTAGAGATTTGGTCCATGCAAGTGCTGGAGCGTTTCTTTGCTCATTTACCAGGCTTTTGCCAGTCGTTATGCTCTTGGGATTTATAGGCCAGTGTAACACACATACACACGCGAATATTAACTTGGCAATATTAACGATAACTTTATTTTCATCGTTTACGTATTAAACGCCAATTAAAACGTGAATAATTCAAAGCGATCACATAATTTTTCTGGGCTACATGAATAATTGATTATTAAAATATAATTTCTGGTAAATTAATTATTTGATAATTATTTATGCTCTCATTTTCATGATTATTCATTATAGTATAAATTGCGTATTTAGTTGGTAATAGTATGATATTAACTTTGATAATTATTATTAATAATATTCAAATACATATAAGCATAAATGATTTATGGCATATACAAAACTTAGCGGTCTAAATGAGCAAGAGTAACTTATGAAAAAGATTGTTATTGATTGTTATTAATTTTCTTATAAAAAACTTTCCCGTAACGGTCGTAATTTAAACAGCTGGAGATTTGGCAACGCCATTATGGAACATTTATTAACCGGGCTGGCACATTCCGTCTGTACTCGTCAAAACATTTTTTTATTTGTAAGACACTTTGTTTATAGTCTATTTGAAAAAAAATATTTAACTAATACGCCAAATTTTTTATCGTAATCCGACGTGACGAATTCACTTGTTCGGTTAATCTAAAATAATTTATTACAATTGTTTTATTATAGTGCAATATATAAGGGTTTCTTTGACCACAATATATGTATATTTTTAATTGTTTATTAATATTTTATAGATACACTAAAATAAATATGGATTACTATTCAAATTATTTAATAAGCATACAGTTAGTTTACAATAACTTAAAAAGCTTAAAAATACCATACATTTTACTTTAAATAACTGTTAACTTTATACATATTTTAAAGCACAATGTTTTACTTTATAATAACTTTTTAAGTTTCACCTTTTTTATAATGTACAATAATTTATTACAAATATTTTATCATAGTGAAATAATTTAAAGGATTACTTCGACAAATTTATATGCATATTTGTACTTTATTTTAATAATATTTTAAGACGATCTTATAATTATATTGATACAAATTAATATTATTTAATGATCATACAATTATTAGGCAACTTTACTTTACTCTTTATATCTAAATTGTAATATTTTAATTTTGTATGATTTTATTTTTAAATTGTTTTTAAGTACAGACTTTCTATATAATGTACCCTAATTTATTACAATATGTATTGAAAGGCTTCTTTGCCCAAAATTATATGTTTATTTAACCTATAATTTATATTTATTAAAAAATGTCTAACAGATAGGAATTTTATTCATTTGTGATCATACAGTTAATTGACATTACTGGTCAAAGTAAAGCATAACTTTACATTAAATAACTGAATTGCATCCATTTCATATTACATCATTTTATTTTATATATATTCTTAAAATCTAGTTTTACTTAAGTATTAAAATTTAAGTTGTATCGATAAATTGTAGTACATAATATAAAATTGTTTTTAAATCACATTTGGTGTGAAGCTTTGTAAAAAAATAAAATCAGTAAAAAATAATTATTGGTGATTATTAAATATATTTTAAAAATAATTAATTATAACAATATCAAAAAAGTCTATAAAAAACTTTCCTTATTATGGAATAGGTAACTTTAAGATACACTACATGACCAAAGTAAAATCAAAGGCTACTTTAAATATCTAAATTGTATCCTTAAACTTTTGTTTATTATTTTTAGTTTTTTTTATAACATACTATAAAATGAATTTTCTATGAACAGAAAAACCTCATATAGTCAAAGGAAAAAATCTGTATTTTAAATATCTAAATACAATAATATTTTTAGTTTTTTTTATACAATGTCCAAATGATTCTCTATGTGTTAAAAAATATGTATTTGCCTGAAATTAAGATTAAAGCAAATTAATCTGTGAGTAGTTTAAAAGAGGCATTTATGTTATATTTTAATACATAAATCAAAATGAGGTTCTTCAAAAAATATGTTTTATAGTATATAAATATAACATTGCTTAAGTCAAAGCTATAAATATACAAAACACAAATAGATGAAACAAGAAATTTGGGTGAATATATTTGTGAAACTAACAATGGCATATAACATAATATACATTATGCAATATAACTAATATATACATAAATTTAATAAGTGCATACTATTATATTATATATAGAAAACTTATTTGGCTTATTGAGATATTCGATATGGCTTATATTTTTTTTTTAATTGCAGTATGACAATTTATAATGTATAACAAATATTAGGTTTATTGCATTAGCTATAACAGTCTGAAGATTTTTTTTTTATTAATAATCAATATTTGATTTGATTGAATATTTTAAATGCACAATTATTAAACACTTAACATAATTTTAAAAATATTATTTCAATACATATTTTATAAAAATGAGTCCAAACTGTTAATGACTTTGACCCTAAATATGCCTAGTAACATTCAATTTTACATTAACGCTTGACAAAAAATTATACAAAGCAAATCAACGGCATTTTCTATTTTTTGCACACAGTTTTTGTCATTCAGAATAGTATAATCGAATAAAAATGTATGTATTGTTATTATTTTTTATATATATTATACATTGATTATTGTAGATGTATAACAAAACAGATACTCTATAGTAGCTAAAGACCACCGACTTAACTAACGATCCGTCTATTACATTAACGTTTTCTTCTCCAATGATTAGGTCAAAACAGTAAATCTCAAATATAAAATATTCTCTTCAAACTATGCAAATAAATTTTACTGTTAATCTTGATGATATAATGGCAAACACATGTATTGCGTCTTATGGTCAAATCAATATTTATCGCTATTTGCTTTCTTTAAATATAAATAATTTACACTGTCAGCATAGTTAAATTTAATGCACGAAAATTACTATAGTTGTATTAAAAACTAATCTGGTCGCACACTCGAGTTCAACACACGAAGAAAGTTGACTATTTTAACATTGTAATTTATTCACATTATAATTATATCAGCGAAAAATATGCATGCAAATTAAAATCTAAAAATGTGCGATTTTAAACTTAAATTAATAAAATCAATATATTACTTTTATTAAATATTATTATAATGTAATAAAAATAAACAATGCTAAGATCTGAATCTCATTTTAATTGTCAACTTTCACTTAAAAGCCTTCGAAGGCTTGCTTGTATACTTCTCCCGTTATTTTATAATGGCGACCGTTGGAGGCTTTTCTCGATCTTTCTTCTCCATGTGGGTTTTGAAATCTAGCGGGAGTTGTGAAAAATTCCGAGCACGATTTCTCAGGCAGACTGGTCCATAACGGAAGGCTACATCTGGAGTGGCAACAGTTAGATTGGACAAAGAATACAGAAATACCCTTTGCATTGAGTAGGTCAGTGCGATCGTATATATCAGATTTATGAGCGAGTAAAGCTCAGTTACAATGTGTCAGGTTATATGCAGGTTATTTAATAGTATATTTTACCTTTATGAGATCTAGAAAATGTACAATACAATGCTAATGTGATATAGAAAACGTCAAAAATTTTTTTTAATACATTTCATATATTTTGACTGTTTTACAATCACCATGCATATTAATAATTTATACTGTTAATATTGTATTACTAAATTAAATTCATTACTGATTAGGAAATGTTTATATACTATGTATATTTAAGTTTAAAAATAAAATAAATATAAAATATAAATTAAAAATAGAAGAAATGCATAATAAAAGTTATTCTTATTAAAAACAATTAAATTAACAGATTGTGATAATCTATAATATTAAAACCGTATTGATATATCAATAGTTTTGTTTATTTATAATAATAACCTAATTTCCTTAGCTTTAATTCTTCATAAAGGAATACACAATTGTAATTCAATAAAAATATATTTTCGATCCGTTTTTTAAATACGTGATAATAATTTATTTTAATTATATATATATTTCTTAATTTAAACCTGATTTTAAATAAGTATAATTATTTACGTATATTTTACGTTATATTATTAATTTGTTTATAATATTTTTTAGTAAGCTTATAAAATATTTTTATAGTATTTCTGTTTTAAATTTATTACTATTTTTAGTTGTATACGTGTGAAAAATTGTTCCTTAATTTTTTTAAATATTTTTAAATAGGAATACTAATTTATTTATATGTATCAAACTATTAATTATTTTAGCATTGCTAAGGATTTATCCATTTTATTTTATAAGCTATTTTTGAATAGGGTTTTACAATATTTCTAATGTGCCTGAATTATGATGTTATATATAATGTGTATCTAAATCTACTCAATAATATATATTTCGAAGTGAAAAATCATATAATTATTAATATTAGTT
Source organism: Plectrocnemia conspersa (assembly GCF_051122295.1). Taxonomy (NCBI): domain Eukaryota; kingdom Metazoa; phylum Arthropoda; class Insecta; order Trichoptera; family Polycentropodidae; genus Plectrocnemia; species Plectrocnemia conspersa. The sequence continues at coordinate 27,698,563 of NW_028277166.1, forward strand.
TTTGCTTCAATTTGCTTTAAATTATTTTATTTTAACCGAATATTCATCATATCCAAATTCAGTTTTTATTACCTATTTTAAACTAAAGTAATAAATTATGTATCATATGTAAAAATACAATTTATATATAATAAAAACAATAATTGACCCAAGACCCCTTTCTAATACATGTATGATTTTTAAAGCATAGAACTATTGCAGTGCAAATAATTTAAAAAAATTATTAAAAAAGCGTAACAAGCGCAATAATATGAAAAATAATTAATGTTAAATAAAAAATAAAATTAAAATAAAATCTATTTAAGAAACTACGATTACTGCAACATAAGTATTTTGAATAGTATTACGCATCCCAATGTACAATAGATACTATTAAATATTAAAATAGGAGAAAAACGACTCTCTTAGCAATGTAATTATAATATCAAATGCTTGGCTCACAAAAGCTTTTTTAACTCTTGATGATACCAACCAGAAAAAACCGAGTGATAAATGTAATGCTCATATGTCATCAGAAGTGCCTTGTGAATTCGCTTTCGCAAAATTTTATTAATAACCATAACTAGAAAGTCTGCGTAAAGAAAAGATTCGCGTTTTTTCATATACCATTATTTATAAATAAATAATAAAAACGAAAAAATAAGTTGAGTTTCAGTTAGTAAGTAAGCTTTATATATGATGCATATACTCAAAAACATATTGTACATTTACTGTACTATGAACGTGTGGTTCAAATTCCTTAAATAATTGTTGCCTTCCTCTTTGTTATTTATTGCTGCTCTTAAGAATTGATTGTTTTCTTAGCTATGCAATAGTCAATTGAGGAAACCTCATATGAGCGAAAAACAATTTACAAGTAAATTTCAGTATCGCGTTTCAATATTAATTAACGTCTGCTCAATGGACACGGCATCGATTCAGAGCACAAGAAGTTGCTGGCTAGATAGGAAATGGCAATCTTTCATCATTATCGCGAATAGTCAAGATCGTGTGGTATATTTCTAAGTACTGTAATAAGAAGGTCACCGGTGAGCGAAGATACCGGATTAGAAGCTTATACCGGTCGCCAGACAGGTAGTTATCGGTAAACTATATACCCCGCTAGGACGGAATATGTACCTTTAGGTTACTAATGTGTTAACCCGTTTCTTGATATAATTAATTACGTCTACGGATTACACATACGTATTAGGTTACAATGCGATTATGTTATTTATCATATTGTACGTGACACAGGTCTTAAAATGGCGACCTACATTTTTTTAATGTACCACGAAGATTAAATAAATCGCAATTCCACAATGACACTAGTTTTTAATTAATAATTTATTTTAGCTAATAGTTAATTGTATACTTTAACATAAACACACATATAAAATATGACAACAGAAAATACAGTATATAATAATTTAATTTAGGCCTTAAAAATGAAATCAACTAAATTTTTATTTTTGCGGATTATTCTAGGAATATTATTAAATAATATTCCCATAATTGTACTCACTGTCTAATACCTATCCACCTATATTTATATTGTTAAATCTAATTTTTAATTATTCGCGAACATCCTACAATTCCAATATTTTAATAATTTACAACAACTTTCATTGCTCTATTTTGTAATTTTTGCAACATCATCGTATCTGATTCATCATGCATAAGAAATATTATTACATATATATAAAAAAAAGCAATATATTTTACTACTATTGTAGGTTATTTTTTTAGGTATTTACACCTAATGTATTTTAATTCTAAATAATATACCTTTTTCTACTATTTTTTTTATTAAATATAAAATATAATCTCAAAATAGAATACAAAAATTAAAAGTTTATGTTTAATGTTAAAATAAAATACATCAGTATCCAATATTTATTTTTATTGTATAATATACCTTTAATTATATTTTGTGTACTTGCTTAATTTATTTTGATATTTATATTGACAACTTCTCCGTTGTATTTATTATATATTTATATTTCTTTACTTTTACAGCCCCATAATACAGATTATTTATTTTTATTTTTTTATTTCTTGTTTGAGTTTCTATATTATCATATTAATATAAAATTTACTAAGCATATTTTTGTGTTACATATAAATTAAGTAGTAATAAATAATTGTATATATTCTAAAATAGAAAATGCTGTCCTTAAAAGTTTTTTATTCAAAATGAGTCATAGGTTATTTGCAGTATTTTTCTAATCAATGCTTTTAATCAGATTTGTAGTGACTAGTCATTTTTCCATATTATCCAACACTTAAAGGAGATATTTAAAGAAGTTAAATATCGAGTAAAATATTAAACTGTGTGGTAAAGTTACTCATAAACATTGTATAATAAATATCAAGATTGCTTATATTCAACTATGGGAAACTCTGGAATTTGATAAATAAATTTTAATTATAATATTATTAAAATTAATTTATATATTTAATCAAAGTAACAAGAAAATTTACTTTAACAACATAATTAAAAGCAATGTCACACACTAATCAACATGTCAATTAGATTCAGTTGAATAACATCATCTTAAACGAAATTGTTCTCGGATAAGCTTATTTATTTTTAGCCTTTTCGTTTATTTTAAGGGTTCATATTTGGGTTAAGATTATTAAATTATAAATTATATATATAAGCAAGAAATTAAAGGAATGTAAGCCCTGTTAGGAATATAAAATAATTTATTTGATCTGATATTATTAATTTTTTCGCCTACATACATTGATTTTATCATTTTAAAATCTAACGTGAATTTCAATATATATTTTTTAATAAAATATCACATTATATATACATATAATTTCCCGTCTAATGTATTGATTGATTGTCATATCTCTAAAATGAAATGCTAAGAATCTATGCCGTATCAAACGATCAAAATATATACGTACATCAATTAATGTTAGAACGCATATGAAATTTGTGTGTAAATTGTTTTTTTTTCTTCTTCGGCTAAGCACTTTCACTTCTCGCTTTTGATACACACTTGCGTTATGGCATGGAACATTATTTTTGTCTCTCAAGTGCTCTCGAGTATTGATAGTAAACACAGAAATTAGGTTAGTGCTTAGAAATCAACGAATGTGTGTATGTACTATGCATATGTACGTAGATTTATACATATATATGTACATATATGAAACTAGGAATACTTATGCAAATCTAGTTGTAAGCTGATAGTAGTAGAAAGTATGCAATATATTTTGCCCATTGAACATGCACTCTGTAAGCTTAATGAATAACTGGATTTGGGACTTTTATATACATATTAATGCAGTCTTATAAATATTAATTGCATCTATCAATGATATTTATCAGTTTAATGAGTAATAAAATTATCGCATAAATAATTAAAATTATTATTCCTTAAAATCTGATGATGACAAAATTTGATAAAAAAATTCAGAAGCGAAAAATCGTGATAAAAATATTAGGTTAACATATTTTATATGATTTGTAAGTTGTGAATAATTATGTAAATAAAAATAACTTTACCCTAATAATAGATTTAATTGCTTTAGAATATAATACATATATTTTATTAAAAAGAAATCTTACTTTTAGATCATATATTTCTCATCATCTTTTAACTGCCGCTTATATGTAAATCTAATTGGTTAGTAAGCTAATATTTAATACAGAATAAACGATAATCAAGTCCTTAAATAATGTGAAGTCGCGTTTAAAAGTGTCCTTAAGACATGTGTTAATAAAATTAGTCATACACATATTATTATGAGTCGTAAAACTTGTTGAAAATTATCGATAATTGAAATGCTATGAAAACGAAAGTTTGATATGCAAATTAGTCATTATTTTATTATTAATATGAATAAACTAGTTAGTGAAACTTTAATTATGGTTATTTCAAAGCTTCTTTTAAATGTGCTATTTAATATTATAATTTTTAAATTAAAATATAAATGGTGAAAAATATACGATATATATTAAATACTAAAAATATAATATGAAATAAATATCAAAATAATATATGTATATATAATTAAAATAAATAATAAGCTTTTCTACGTATAATCGTAAAATAACTTTAAAACAAACAGACGCTGTTTATGAAAATTTTGAGTTATCCCATAATTCTATAAAAAAAATACAGCAGATGTAAAGGCAAAATATGAATGATATATTGTTTGTTAAACATAGTATTAAATCTCATTAAATACTTCCATTTTTTAAAATCGTTGTTTTTGCTTTAAGCTACTTTACTTCTAAAATTAAAACAGCTACTATATTAAAAAACATTTTTCCTGGCATTTTTTACTATTGTATATAAAATTATTAGGACCCTATATCTCTTATTTATTATTATTATGTAATAATAACATACATAATCGTCTAAATGAATATAAATATTTTTTAAATTATATCATAGCACTTATATACAAATATCCATATTAAAAATATTTAATGTCCGACTTTAGACGATGCTGATTTTATCAAATACAACAGTATTATTTTCACTCTTCATAATCTACTGATATATTTAAAATAGTATGTTTTTATAATAAAGTATTATGAATAAATTATTTTTTCATTAAAAATAATTACGGATAACTTTTAGTTAATTTATACTGCTTTTATGTACTCTCAATTCAATTTTTTAATGGACACGACATTAAGCATAGAATAAGTTAACCTAAGATCATCGTAAATTAGATAAACTATAGTACTTCCAATTACTTCAAACCCGCAGATTTGGATTATATTATTATATTATGATCTGATGCCAAATAAATCAAACCTACCACAAGATTATGGCAATCAAACAAAATCGTTACAAAAACAAGGTTACATATTATATAATCCAGTCGACCTTGACAATGAGCCTACTCTAGAAGAAAATTGATATTTAGGAGACCAGTCAATCACAATCCATGACGCAATCGGTTACCCAACAAGTCTTTGAATTAAGGTCTTTACACACGTACCACTACTGTATGTGTAGGTACTCCTCTGAGATGTTTACTGTTTGCTCTGAGGTAATTGATGGTGGCTAGCGGTCCATGGATGTCAGCTGGTCGACGTTAACGGTCCACCGTGACCGTATCATTGGTTATTTGCAGAAATGCCTCTCTTTAGCGTTTTTAGAAGGCAGAGAGGTGTATGTTAAGTCGAATATGAAGACCGGTATTGTGGTTTAACCTCGGGGATATGTGGTCCAAAGCCGGGGGCGAATGGTTAAAGGGGCGGTTAGTTTTGTGTATAATTTGATCATTATTTATTATTGAGTTTATTGGGCAATGTAACATTGAAATAAAATAGTGGTTTTATAAATTGCTTGTCAATGAATAGCGTTTTTTATTTATTTGAGAAAGAATAATAAAACATTTAAAGCACTCAAATAAAGGGCCAATCAAAACCTTCAAGTGGGCCACTTGTGGCCCGCAGGACACGGTTTGGCCATGGCTGCTTTACAGCAACTTTTTCATAAAAAATAACAATTTTTTCTTTATTTTTTAAAAGAGTACTATTTTTTAAATGCCCGCTTGTTAAAAAATATAGCTGAAAAATTTATAAGTTTAATTTAAAATGTTTTATCATCATCTAATAAAATATACGCAAAATTCTAAAATCCCTTAAATTATTATTTAATTAATAATTGCGTTTAATAACCATAAAGTAACAATAAATTATGAATAACTATTTATTAAAATACACTGATTAACTAAAAACAATCAATGTTTAAGTTACTTTTTATTTTTATTATTTTCTTGGCGAATTTTTATTTATATACTATTCTTATAATATGTCAGTTTTTTGTGACATTTTTTGTCTCTTACTTTTAAAAGAAAGGCTTTTATAATTTTAATTTATAATATTAAATGATTCATTCAAGCTACATAAGTAAAAACGTCGCGATTGTTATTTAATTTTCAAAACTATATAAAGCACATTATCTACAAAGCATAACTTAATCAGATTCGCGCAACTGTTTACTTTATATAATTTAAGCGTTCTAATGAATACGCTTATTAAAGTTTAAATTTAAAATGGATGCATTTCCATTTCTGCTTTTAATCGTATTACATCTTCATACTTTCGAAGTTTTATAAACAAACTATTGTCGAGAGTCAGGTCAGATGAATTAAGAAGATTTTTAAGGTACAGTTACCTTTATTTTGGCACCAAAGTCACGAAACGGGCATAATACGTGTGTGGATTTGTTTCTACAAAACAGTTTAAATCTTTATTTTTTTGTAATATTACCACTGATTCAATAAAAATTACATCGGACTAAACACAAAATAATGCTTGGTGAGTCTCTAAATTTGCTACATCATTTAAGAGCTTCTAAAAACCGTTTCATCGAGCTATATTACGTTATATTAGCTATGCAAATGTATATTGAATATAAATATCAACTCTCTTTTTGCCAGAACATGTGGGTAAAATCTAATCATTTATTTTAAGAGGCATTTAATAACGACTCACTAACCAAATTTTTTATGCATTAAAACTGGTCTATATGAGCAACAATTAGTTTTACTATTTTTTAATACTATATTCACCCATTAGCGTACAAAAGTTTTTAGTTCTACACTACACAATCAGTAAATGTTGCAGTAATTAAGACTAGACTATAGTCGTTTTATACAGATCATACACATTGAGGAGATTGCTGCCTTGATGTTGACGTACTGTCGGAACCTAGTATCGTTTTTTAGCACTGGTGATGTCTTTAACACATAGGTCATCGCAAACATACCACAGAGCATTCACAATGTTTGGTTTTAAAATTTGCTGTTATAATATATCTTGATTTTGATGTATATTTATATTTTGAAGCTTCTTTCTATAATTCAATACATTTTTACATATTTTATTTAAATGTTTTTTTTCACCGCAGTTTGGTGTCCATAGTCATACTAAAGTATTTGGTTGTATTTACATTAGTTACCTGGCGTTGAAATCATTGTTAGTATTACTATACATTGCCTTTATTAAATATGTTAGTTTAATCTTTTCAGAAGCTTCTTTATAACCTCAAGTCATGAGGTCAAATCCAGATTATTTGCTATTTCTCTTGGTGTATTTTGGTGCATATTTTATTTTTTAATTTTCATGGCTTTCTATTTTGCTTCCTGCGAAACTTAAGAAGGTTCGAAAAGCGTTGGTTTATTTTTTAATATCTCTTGACTAATCTTGATAGAAGAAATATTAAAAAAAATATGTAAGTTAATACCTGGCTAAGGCAATAAACTGAAAAAATATGTTAGACAACATAATAAATAATAAAATAAATTATTATCTAAGATATTTCATAATTTGTGTTTAAATATTTTTATGAATCACCAAAAATATCCATATTTTTTTATAATGTTTATTAAATAATTAAAAATATGGCCAGTCGTCCCCCACAACTATTAAACAAAGGTATATAATGATATTGTTTATATTTAATGAATAAATTGTACTTATATTGTAACGATAATTTAAAATAAATAGATTTTGATTCAAATCGAATTAAATAATTAAATATGAATTTCATAAAATAATTAAATATAAAAAATAGAATAAGATTAAACTTAAAACAAATAGATCAAATAACTGTTACTTAAAATAAATAGCTTATTGATTAATATCTCACTGAAAATTTATTGCGACATTAAATTTTCATTTAAGTAAACTTGAATTTAGAAAAATATTTTTAATGAAGAAAAATATAATCTGCTTAAAAATATGAATTTTCATGTATATGTATATATTTTTTAATTAGAATGCTTTTACAATAATAATTATCAAAAAATATTTTTTTTATATTAAATTAAGACTATTTAATTTTAATGAAATCACTCTTCAGTGCGAAATATCCATATACTGTTTTAACACATAAATCTTACAGTTATACCTATTGAACAACATACAAGAAACTATGGATTAAAAAAAAGCGGTCGATCTTCTTCATATATTTTTTTCTAAAATCATGACCTCGCGAAATTACAACACGTTATATCACGGACTCCATATAATTGCCATAATATGAATATCTGAATTTAAAATACGTACTAACACACATACAATTGTATTTTACATACAATGTCATTACAGTATCCATATGTTCACAAAAAAGCACATACATTAAACTAATCTGTCTCTTTGCTCTTGAATAACTGTTTTTATATTCATAATAAAATGCTCATGAACTCATAGATTACGACAATTATATACGTATGAAAGCCCTAGATTCCGTTCGCTTAATCATCACGTCAAAATGTTCAACGGATGGAAGCTTTTACGTCTGTGCTAGCCATCTGCCAAAAATACGTTATTATATCAAGTGTGATTTCGTGGAACATATGTGTGATTTTTTTAATTATCAAAAAGTATATATATGCGCCTGTAAGTTAATGACTGGTCTAGAGCAACGTTGTAACTGTGAAAGCCGCCAATTTTCCTAATTGTCGCTGGGAAATGCTCTCGCATATACGTGGGTGTATAGTTTGATATTATTTTCTCGTTATTTCCGCGTGCTTTGATCGTGGAACTAAATCTAATTACTTGTATCGATTATAAAAGATCACGTAAATTTACTTATAATGCGTATCGAGCTCGTTTGTAATGATTTCGCACGTAATAACGTTCTGTGCAATAAATAGCAAGAACGTAAAAAATATATTTATGTAATTAAAACAATGGCACAACAAAAGTACATGAAATATAAAATAGATACTGTTATTATTATTAATATTTAATATTTTTTATTTATATTTATTTAAGTAAATTACACTATGAACTAACTTAAAAAAAATGTTTTATAATTTTTGCGAAAGTACTCAAAAATATATTTTAATTGCATTTTCATAATTTATTATAATACACTATGATTTGTTAGACTTTAAGTTAATTATGTTATGAATTGGAATTTTTAAAATTAAATTAATTTTATCAGTATTTTTATAATGATGTAAAAATATTATAGCCATATTTTGTATTTTATAAAATCGTGCAATATTGTGGTATATTTAGATACAAAAAAGGGTAATTATTATTTACATTTTTTAACAATTTTAATAAAAAATACGAGACTTTTTTGCAGTGTTATTATTACAAACAGTAATTGAACCTTCCGATACTACTCTTTACAGATTGATTCTCTCACGTTTCTATATTTGTTCCACATAATCGCGACAGTCGTTGCACTTTATAAGTGCCTACATAACTACTAATAAACACGAGCTTCTAAAAATGTTTTTATAAAAAAAATAAATGTATAAAAAATATCAAACAAAATTACCATTAATATTTCACAAAATATATTTTCCCGTAAAATTACGTTTTTGCCGCAAAGTTAAACATTTGATATTAACTTTCAAGATAAATATATTCTAGAGTGACAATAAATATTATAAAAACTCGTATATGTATATTTAATTTATCATTCTCATACAATATACTAGAATTGAATTTCTAGTTACGTGTAACCGTTGACCTACAATTAGATCGACTCGCAATACTCGAACAACTACAGTATATGGTTCTTTAACCGCTAATTTCAAGTATTTTATTTTTATTGCATGTAACTACTTTTTTTTAACATTACATATATTTTTTTTTAGATTGATGCAGTGAAATTATAGGCGCTTCGATCAGCGGTGCAATAATATATTATTTTCATGTGCTATGAAGGAGAAAACAAACCGAAACCAAAGGTACCCAATATACTTATTAATATAACATATTCAATCAGCATTAATAATTATTTTTAAATAATACAGATGGTGATGTGCGAACGAGGAAGTCTCAGATCAGCCGGTGGGTTCAGACTATCTGGTCGGGAAAGTGTGTCCTCAGCTTCTCTCTACAAGCAGCGCATTGACAGCATGTTCGACGAGGAGAGAAGTGTCATTAGTCAGACTTATGGGGCAAACTCCCACAACCAAAGACCGCCTAGTGTAGGCAGTTACACTATAAGATCGAAGGTACCAGATTTTCAGATGATTTTTACAAATAGTGTATATAATATTATCAAAAATACACATCACATAAAATTTATTAAAAAATATTATATGGTATATGGGCTACTTTTAAATTAACTTTATAACATTTTTAAACTAATATTCATATAATCAATAGATAAATGTCTATGTCACTTTTTAAAAAAGCAATTTAAAATTAATATTTTTTGACAAAATACTCAAAACAATTTTTATTTACATTTTTTATTATTGATTGTAATTAACTATGATTCAAAGTATATTTTAACCTCGATTAAAAATAATTCCGTTAGAATAAGACTTTTTAAAGTTAAAACAATTATTTGATATTAAAATTGCTAAAAAAGTGTTTAATATTTTTAATGGCCATCTTTAGTTAGCTCGTATCGTAAGTGGAATACTAAAGAGCAGTATAAATAAGTCGATTTTTTTCTATATTTATTAACTCTAAAGAGCATTCTATTATTATTAGTTAAATGCAAATTTAAACAGGTGCAGTATGTTAGTATATCATATATGCATGTATTATAAATCTACTTTTTTTAATTGTTTTTATATATCAATACATTTATTAAAATTATATTTTATTTAATTTCTCAATAAAATATAATTGCATGAAAAGATGTTTCAGAAACACGTAATTTGTTATTTATTTATCAATCTGTGTTTCATGATAAGTTTTAGAAAATTCTATCGATTGTAAATTATTTTTCAGGCTACTATTAAAGGCTCTATCTTATATTTTGAGCATTATTTTTAATAAGAAATGGCACAGTAAAATGTTTTGCTAATAATTACTAATCGATCTTTAGTTAAAATTGTAGGATATCGCATAGAATATTTTAACATAATAATTTATTAAAAAATATATATCAGAATAAATAATATATAGCACAGTTTTTAAAAATAATATACACCACTTAGTAAGTGGAAGTAGTAATTCAAATGTCACTTTTCAGGAAATTTATTTTTAGATGGTTTTTCATTACATTTAAATAAAATGGTTTTAGTAAATTGCTGAGAAGCTACTATTGAATGCACAAACTATATATTTAAATGCAGAATTTTGTAAGAGATTGAGTAAAATTGATTGAAAAATTTATTACATGTAGGTCACTTTTTTAAAAAATTAATTTGAGGTTCTAACCATTATTATTAAAGATATTAGTAGATTTTATTTAAAATTGTATGAAATGAAATTTAAAAATAGTTATAGTACTAATTTAAAATTCGCTATACACCTCAGTAAATTTAGTAGTTTTTAATCGTACTTTAATATTAATTGTAGGATAATGAATATTGGTTCTAGGACTACTTTTAAATGCGCCGTTCAACTTTTAACTTTAAATAAATTATGAAAAGGCACATTTTAAAAGTATATTGACTAACAAGTATGATTATTATAATACATTTTAAAATATTGAAGTGTCACTTATTCAGGAAATTTATTTTGATGTAGTTTTTAATAGCGAGCATAAATTATATATTGCGAATTTATAAACAGATTACTAAAAAATGATAGAAAAATGTACTTATAAGTCAATTTTTTATTGATATTGGCTATAGGGCTACTTTTGAATGCGCCGGTCAACTTTTAACACAAATAATTTTATAAGTAAGTTAAATAAAATACCAGAATAAATAATAAGAATGCATTTTTAAAAACTATATCGACTAACAAGTAAGTGGATGTAAAAGAAAAAAATTAAAATGTCACTTCTTCAGGATTTTTTTATTTAAGATATAAGGAGATTTTAATTAAAATTATTTTTAATGGTAATAAATAATGTTATAGAGAAACACTTTTTAGAAAAAAAAATTGTACTCAGGCGTTTTTGTTTAAGATATAAGGAGATTTTAATTATAATTATTTAAAATGACACTAAAATAGTTCTATACTAAAAAACTCCATATAACTTATTTAGACACAAAAAATAAGTAATTATGAGACTTATATACGGTAGTTTTACAAGTACATAAAAAGTGATTTATATAATAAATGGGCACTTCGAAAAATATTGATTAATGAGAATGTAGATTTTAATATTATTTTTTTAATGGCTTTGAAAAAATATTATAAGTATACTATTAAATGCGTAACTATATTTTTAGTTACAAAATCATAGACAGATTAGTTAAAAATGGTAGAAAAAAGTAATTTTAAGTCACTATTTTAGAGAATTTTATTTAGTATACTCAAACGTTTTATATTTAAGATAATTTTAATTAATTTAAATGTCACTAAATAATGGTTATAGGGCTACCTTAAAAACTCGATTAAATTTATCTAGACACAGAGTAAAAAATTAATTAAGTGATGTAATTTTTAATAACATTTTTATAATATTAGATTCTTAAAATATATTTTTTTATACAAAATTAAAGAATAATATGTTAAAAATGATAGAAAAAAGTAATTATATGCAACTTTTTTAAGAAAATTAATTTTATTTACTCAGGGAATTTTATTTGAGATTTTATACATAATTATATTAAATGACATACAAAGTAAAGCTATAAGACTACTTTAAATTAAGTCAAAAAAAAAATGAAGCAGGGCAAAAAATGAATTTTTAGTGACATTTATTTAAAAAAAAACTGTACATTAGTATTTTTTGTAGGACTTATTTTTATCAGGGTACATTAAAATAAATGATTTAAAATAATATCAAGATTCAACTATATTTATATATTTTTAGTCCTTTATATATTAGTCAGCTTTTTTATTTTCTGACTAGTAAGTGGAATTATCAAAAAAATATTAAAAATCGCTTCTTTATGAATTTGTATTCATTTTTTATGGTAGTGCTTATATTTTATATTCTTTAATCTTATTAGTGATTTTTGAGTCATGTTTAAAATTCTGTAAAACATAATTATAAAGTATTTCTATTAAACCACAAAATTTAAAATATCTCAAATAAGATAATAATATAATATAATATAATAATCATCCAGATCCGCGTACAACGCATAAAGTTAGTCGCGAGTAATATAATAAATGTTTTATTATGGAAACTTGAAGAAATTTATTTAAAAATTGAATGATAAAATGTTATATTTATAATGTAAAATTTATTACATTATTTTTATATAATACAACAATATTATTCTCACACTTAAATACATAATAATATGGGGTAAAAAACAGAAAACTTTTGATTTTTTATAATATTTTTTTGTTCTCTAATTTAACGGATACGATGCTATTTAAATTATTAAATATTTTAATATGGATATGGGCTACTTTTTAATGCACAATATGTGTCAGTATTTATTAATTTAAGTAGTTATTTATTATATATTTTCGTATTTAATTTATTTGTGTACATTTTTAGTTAAATACAATAAAATCGACATTTCATATGCAAGAAGTCTTACTATTTAAACCATTATTTTAGGCTCCTTCTTTCACCGGAAGACTGGATGGACCTGGTGGTCTAGTCCAAACTACTGGATCCATAGCTGGAAGCATAGGCGCTTCTAATGGAAATTCTGTTCAAGCCAACATCGAACGTATGTTTAGCGAGTTAGCCCTTGAAGCCGACGGTCCAGCCAATACTGGCACGCATTCCTTCAGCGTAGATTACCTTGGATCGACCCCATTACCCAGACGAGTAACCAGTCTATCAGGATTGCAAGCTCCTTTGGCCAGACTCTACTTAGCATATCGCAAAACCAGACCGGCCAACTCAAATCACAACACGCCAGAACTAGCAGCCAGATTGGACATCTCCAGAGCCGGTTTGCATGTACGCCATTGCGGTCCCAAGGGCGATCTAGAACAATTGAATCCATTTCCTACAATAGCCGTTTGGTCTGCGGTTAAATTTGTACTACAACCATCCGAAGAAGATAAGAACATAATCCAATACGCGTTCTTACCTCTTATAACCGATCCGGATAACATAGACAAGCAAGCTCTGTTCAAAAACTTGGAAGCTTCTGAGAAGAAGTACATGTTAGGAAGAGACGTTAACGCTCACTCTCCACTTTTCACTGTAGTCATGAGAAAAATAGGAGTTGCAAAGCAATTGGAGTGTCATGGGTTTATATGTCAGACTTCAGAAGACGCTATAGTTATTGCAGCTACTTTATATAAATCTTTGATGGCTCATATGAGTAGAGTGCCAAGAGCTAGAGGAGGAATAGCAGGACCTAGTATCGCTAGTAGTATTGCACCAGTGAGACCACCTAGACGTAAAAGAACAACATCTTCAGCTAGCGTAGAAAGCGATAAACTATCTATAAGACACGAATCTTCAGGTAAAGGCAAAGCTTTGAAGAACAGGCGTACACCGGAAGCATTAGAGCCACAAATTCCTCCTCCACCTCCACCGCCAAATAAAAAAGCTGGAATCGAACAAGTCAAGGCTAAGTTAGCTACCATAAAAGGAGATTCAGCGCCAGAAAAAGACGGCAACGATAAAACCATATATAATGAATCAATGGAATTTTTGAGCAATCAACACAAACACTCTTCCAGTAGTAAAGATTCATCTGTGCGAAGCAAAGTTTCTGAAAAGATCGAGTTGTTTTCAAGCATGGAGAAGGTCAAGAACATTCCGAGACCTTCCACTCATCCTCCTCCGGTTCCGATAAAACCAAAGCGAGAAGACGACGCCAAAGAGAAAGAAACGCCCAACAAAAAAAATGATTCGATGAAAGCAACGACAGAACCGCTAAGGAGAAGTCACAGTTTAAGAAATTCTCTAGAACCCGGTGACATATTGACAAAAGTGGCAATACCCAGATCTGGTAGCTTTTTAAATGCTAGCGGATTGAGCAGATACAAATCAACGTGTCAAAGGTAATATAAAAATCATAATTTAATGTAAAATTTTGTATTTACTTATATAATTTCTTTATTGTAGAAATAATGGTAAGAAGGGTGGTGGATCTCCCCTTGGATTCAGCGAGCTCTTCAACGAATTTCGCGTACAAGAAGATCTTCACAGCATGGATGATATTCTAGGAGCAATTATCGACTCTGAAGGAATGTCTTTCAACGATCTGAAACCGATATATAAAGAGTTTCTGTTGAAATTGGCAGTTACATTGACGAAAGACGAATTGTTTCAACACAGTAAAGCGATTATGAAGCGGCAAAAGAAAAAGCTGACCAGAAGGAATAGTACTATTCAAACTAAACGCAAAAAGATGTTGATAGGCGCTAAAGGTTTGAAGCTTGTGTTTCGTAAGCCGTTTGGCAAAGACATTCTCAAGAGCAAGTTATTGAACTTCAGCGATAAGAAGAGAAAGATAAAGCATCCGAATCCTTTTGAAGTTCCGAAGCCGACTGTCACTAAGAACAAACTGCTATTAACGTCAGAGAGTTCGGTTTCTACATCTAGCTATGATCTGAGGCACTTCCATCCTAAAGAAGAGATCACTCCAGTTCCTAAAAGACAGAGCGTTAGGAGAAGGAACTCTAAAAGAGCTGAAAGTTTGAACAATTGCTCCAAAGCGTCTAAGAAGCAGGCTAAGAATAAAGCTTTAGAAAGGATCAGTACTTCTGAAGATTCGGATTTTCTGACTCTGAGTAGGAAAATGGGCTGCCAGAATAGAAATAGCTCCAGCGGCTACGTGTCTTGTTCTGAATGTGAATCTGAAGGATGTGCAGATAGATGTTATTGTGCTGCTAGAGTGCGTCCGAGACACAACCAAAAAGGATCTTTGATTGAACTGGAGTGTTGTGCAAGGTAAGCTTTAGAAATAAGTATAAACAAGAATCCATCATGTTCTGTCATTTTATGTTTCTCTTCGATTTCCTTAATATTTATTTATATTATTGAATGATTGGCAATCTACTATTCCAGTTGTCAGCTAACCGGTGTAAATAACCCCAAAAAGGGTAAAAAAATTGTTCCTCATTTTTATCAAACCAATGAATATGTCGACCTGGCAAAAAGCTAAGAGCATTTCTTTATTAGGAATATGCAATTTCCCGAGTAATTAAACTTTTTATTTAGCGGCATCCTAAACCACATTCGGTTTAGATATGCTTCATTCGTTCGATTCTCACTTATTGTAATTCGTAATATTGTTATAAAAAGTCCTAATATGAAAGTTTCGACTGTTACAGCAACGGAACGATTTTATTGCTTTTGACGTGGATTTTAAACAGGGACGATGTTTAGAGGGTGGGGGTAGATGGGGGCATTACAAACACTTTGTTGGTTGCACCTCTTGCATATTTAGCTGATATATTTGAGTATGTAAACGCATTAAACAAACAATTGCAAGGAAAAAATATCAATATAATTTCAGCATTTGGATCAAAGCTGTAATACTTAATAAATCAAAGCTCCGTAAAATATTCGAGTTTTCTACTATTTTCCATTACAAAATACTATATAAATCTATAGTTAATTTAATGATATTTTGTGTTTCAGGGAAAATAAATGCTTGGAATGCAACAGCGGAGACTTCAACAAATGTTACAGCTGCTGCGGTTGCGATACTGAAAGTTGTGCAGATAGTGATAAGTGTTATTGTCACACTGGATCCAATTGTGGAAATCCACTCGTTCCGCCAGGTGGTGGTTTAGGTCGTCCGAGACGTTCTCCTCGTAGACGAAGTGCTCCAGGACCTGCTACATTGGATTCTCTATATTACGAACCGTTCAGAAGCAAGTCTCGTTCAGTGATAGATCACAGAGGTTCTGGAACGGATTATCTAAACAGAAGAAGCTCCAAGTATATAATAAAAAATATTAAATGAACAGATAACATTCATACTTATTTATTAATGGCACATTTACAGATTTGATACATTTGAGCGTTTGAGTTGCGTCACCGATCTTGGAAGATCTGGCACAGCAATATCTAAGGGCAGAAAGAGTTACAGCTCTGATAACTTGGCCCTGGATTATGATTTGTTCATGTCGCAGAAAGGTTTTCCGCACGTGTACGGAAAAACGACAAACTCTTTACGCAAACACGGTACGTATACTAAAACTTTTTATATACTATCTGATTATATTTTGAGTAAAATTTAAATTTGTGTTTTAGTGATCAGTCACAGTTCGACGGAAGCTTTGATGTTGCAGAAGAGCAACGATAATTCGAGTATATTTTCCGACGGACGGTTGCTAAGTGCACATCGAGGGTTATATCGTGGACCTTCGGCCGCTCTCGTCGATTCTTTAGGATATCTACCGTAACTTATTTAACGAGCATTGTAAATATAGTTTGTAATAAACAAGTCAAACTATAATCAAGGTTATGGGAATATTTGTAAAAAATATATGGCACTACGTATATATTTCAACGATTACATTAAGGGTATAACTTTATGGTTTTCATAATAAAGAATATTTGTAAATGCAAGGATTTTTTGATTTCATTTAAAAAGCTTTAAACCTTGTGGTTAAAATATTCTATTATTATTAAAATCATAATATGGGAACGGTCAAATATATATATGTTTGTTTTTATTTATTAATATATCTTTTAACATTTTTTTATTTATGTGTGTTGCTCAATTTGTATTTATTAGATAATACACAAAATTATAAGTCTATTTGTGCAATGCTCTCTATGTGATTAATATTTTTTTTTTTAACTATGATACTGCAATTTAATTTTTAAAAATCACAGTTATTAATATATACATAATATAATAATATAAAAAATATATCATTATTGTAAAATTACTATTTTTAAGTTGATGTAAATACATTCCTAAAATATGTGCAATAATTAAAATATATGTGCAATAAATTGTGGCAAATGCAATATTTTTAATATAAATAAAGTTTTATATATTACATAATTTAAGCATTTTTATTATAAAAAAATATTTACAAATCTATTTTCAATATACAAGATGAAACAACTTTTCCTGTCAAAACACTAATTATGATATTCCGAACTAATGTAAATTAATATAATATACACTATGGAAAATAGTTATTTTTAATACAATTACATAACAAGACGAACCCATAAAATTATATAAATTAACGACTATGCATATAATAATCTATAACAGTTGAGAATGCTGCGAAACCAGCCGCTCCAATAAGTCCAGCTCGAACTCCAGCTATAATAATAAAAACACATACATATTATAAAAAAATCATAACTATGCACAATAAATTATACCTCTGAGTCCAATTAATCCTCCAGTAACACCACCGGCATACGTTCCATTTTTCCAATCAGATTTAGCACGAGCTGATTCTATACTACATTCAATCCCAGCAAATACGGCTCCGATCATTGCAAAATTTTTAGCATAGCTCAACGTAGTTCCTTTCATCTCTCTAAATATTTCCCTTGCAGTTTGTTGCTTTCCTAAACCTGGATCGGCAACATTTGGATTTACTGACGATGTGAATAAACCCAAAGCGGCTCCCAAACCATAACCTAAAAATTGATTTATATAAGCATCTATACACTTGACTTAAAAATTAATTTAAGAGTGCAAACCTATGACGCAGCTCATTGTTGATTTGAAAACACAGCTTTCTACAGCAGATTCGATCATTTTTTCTTCGTTGGTTTTGATTTGGGGCGGTCCGAAGGTTCTGGGTATTATTATATTTTCCCTAAACCTCTGATGATTTGCCACAAGGTGTTTACCGAGAGCTTCCCAGTCATTTTTCTCTAAGAACGCTTTTAAATCCTCAGATTGCCCAACGTTGTCCATTTTTAGGTTAATGTGTCAAAGTGACATAAGCTTGTTTTAAAATGTTTGGCCATAACAAAATAATTTGTTTGGATAAAAATACATAAATACATAGAAAATAAAATAATATGCATTTATTTAACGCAGAAACTGATCAATAAAATAGAAGTAGATTTAAAAGTCTGTAAGCAATTTCTTGCCCCGTTTTATTACAAAAATTATCAAAGCATATAAAATATTCTTCAATTGAAAATTCCATTTCGCTGAGCTTGACGTACCGAATAATAAATGTCGTTTGTTCCTTATGAGATAAAATGTGACACCGTGAAACAAGATAATTAATAAATATTGACTGCTAAAGTAGTAAGATTCCAAAGATGTGTATGTGTGTATGTATAACTAATTGGCAAGAATATTCAAGGCGGCTTCTATAAATGATATCACAGGTTTAGGGGGTAGAGGGGTAAAAAATCACAAAAAACCTGTGACATAATTTATGAAAGCCGCCTATTCAATTTTCATTGTTATAAATTATTATATTTTATTGAAAGGTTAATATTAAAATGTATTATGAATTATTTTTTTAATAATAATTAGCTATAAATTAATAGAGTTGATAATTAATATTTCAAATTTCAAATAATCATAGTTAATAAATATACTTTTTACATGTGGCAGCACTGAATTGCAACGTCAGATTGCTGTCACTGTATTGTCAGATGTGAAAGTAATCTTTAAAACACAGAAATGTCAGGTAGAGTTAAATAACATTTTTAAAATGAAATATTTATTACATGCAATCGATAATATTTTTAAGATTCTCAAAACACTAGAAGCCCTTGCGATCCAGGATGGAACGATCCACCAAAATTATCATATAATCCAGAGAATCCACTTTTAAAACCCAGAAATGCTCTAAATAAAAGAGTACCTTTTTCTCTTAATGGTGCTAGTGCTCAAAGTCCTATTAGTGTAAACAAGCCGCCAATAACTCAATTGCCTGTTGCGGTTCCTCCGTCTATAGCAACTATAGATAACGCTAGTCATATTATTAAGCCTTCCCAGGAAAAAATACGACCAAACGACGAAGATGTAAGTGAAAATTTTACACAAACTATAGATTTGTTGAACAAAATAGCCGAAAACAATTCAGAAACGATTAAAAAATGTGACGATATTAAAAAACGTATTATCGTAATGGAGACAATGTGGAAAGAGAATAAATTGAATAAGGACATTGAACAGAAAATGTCACTCCTTGCTAAAGGTAATAAGATTTGTATTTCGATATTATTGTTTTTGTTAATATATGTATTTTTTATTTATAGCATTGAGCGATTCTGATTCAAAATCAGCCGATGCAATCCATAAGTCATTGATGATTGACCATGTAAGTGTTGTCAGTTCTTGGATGGTCGGAATCAAGCAGTTGATATTTTATGTAAACGTGAAAGCTGATCTTTTAAACTTGGATAAAGAAGAATCGACATAATACTTTTTACTATTCATATACTGGTGCTAACAAATACATTATTCTATGTATAATATCATTTAAAAAATGAAAATCTTTTGTTATATATAATATACTTACAGATAAAGAAGCATACATATTAAACACATATCTATTATTATATTAGTAGTCATAATTTACTGCGATAAGACTATCATTATTGTTATTACACAGGCCTGCGAAAAACTACTTTTTCAAAATTGCTTTAGTTTTATTAACTGGTTTTTATGCAATTTTTAGTGCAGATTCTAAAAATGATATCACGTAAGGTTATTTCACAAAAAGATAATAAAGGATTAAAAAATGACATAACATGCATTTTTAAGATATATGTGTTTTAAAGTTGCCACTTAATATATATCAGAAATACACAAATCTGAAACTGAAATCATTAAGAAAAAGTAATTATAAAAACATTTTCTTTTTCCTAGAAAAAAATTTTTTTTTACGACGTTTCATTTGCATCACAGTGTTCCGTTTTCGTTAGGTATTGCACTGAACAGAATTTGATTTATGATTTTTTTTGTAATTTCTTCCTATGAAGAATCAAATCAAAGGCACAGATTATCTCGATATTGTAGGTACTTTTATAAAAAATAATAATACTGATATAAACAAATTGGTTTGTGTATGCACCGATGGATGCCCTTTTATGATCAGATCTGAATAGAAATTTATTTCACTATTAAAAAAGAAATACAATTTAACAAACTTTTTATCGTTTCAATTCATATTACACCAAAAAAAATTGACAACACGTATTTCCATCAATGAAGTAGATGCTGTCATAAAAACTGTCATACATATAGTGATTATATCCGAGGACCAGAACTGAACCACAGAAAATTTAAGTCTTTTTGTAAAAAATAGATAGTAATTATAATGATGCTATTTTCCATAAATCGGTGCTATGGCTAAGCAGAGAGAATATCTAAAACGTTTTTTTTTCTTTACGACAAGAAATTATGTTGTTTTTACAAGAGAATAAAATTTACAGAGAACTGAAGAATGATGGATGGTGGTTTCTTTTAGCCTTTCTGTGTGACATCACAGAAAAACTTGATAATAATTAACTAAATCGTAGTTCACTTGGTGAAAATAAAATCATTTTAGCACAACGTGATGGTATTGATATTTCTCCAACTATATATTAATTTCACATTATTTAGCTGCCTTATCCTTAACACCAGATTTGAGGATTTAAGAAAAATCAAAAAATATCTTCTACTACAGAAAATCCCTGCTACATGGAAACAGAAAATATTGAATAACTAACAGCATTGAGATTTGATTATGCAACGATATTTGACGAATTTATCGAGCTTAAAAGCAATACGAATCTGAAAGCAATTTTAAAAGAAAAGAGGGAGACGAATATGGTGTATTTTGAAAACTGATTTCTGAAAAATACAAGACTACAAAATTGTGCCCACCTACTACTCATATTGTTCACCTCAACATATATTTGTGAAACATCTTATTCTAAAATGAAATATGCAAAGAACGTATATAGAAATCAGCTTACTGATTTTTACTTTGATGATGTATTAAGTGTAGCCTGTACCAAGCAGAAACCTGATTTGTCTAAAATAACTAAAAGTTTGTCTCAACAGCAGAAGTCACATTAATTCTTGAATAAATAAATAATTTTGAATATTTTTAATACATTAGTACTTTTGTGTTTTCATATTTATATATTATTATTTTTTTGTTGTCTATGGGCGATTTGGTCAAAAACCGTAGAGCTGCAGATGTGTATATACCTACGTATGTAAAATTATACAAAATCTATAAATGTGTGAAATAAAAATAGGATAAAATTAAGTTATAATTATTTGAGTTTTATTCTTACATCATTATAATGTGCTGCGGCCAGCCTAACATAGCAAAGAAAAAGGTTAAGTATGACTGGTATAGATACACACTGTAGGTAGACGAAGGGACCGGAGAGACACTGAGATGATAGGGGAAATATGTGGAAAGTGGGGAAACATTCAGGCGCCAACAGGCTTGTGAATTGGTTTTCACAAGTCTTATTTTTCAGGTTTTTAAACCGAGGGCGTGTGACTTCGCAGCCAGAAACTAATAATAATTTATTTCGTATTACATATATTGTGGAAGAGTATTACTTTTCTCTGAGCGCTGGTGGAGAAGCTGGCGGAAAAATGATGTTCTCAGGATGGTCCTCTGAGGTCTCTGGTAGCAGAACGTGGTTGTGATCGTTCGGCTAAGTGTCACTCATGTACCGCTCTGTCTATGTCTATCTGCCGATCAGTGGTGTAGTGGGGCTGGAGCGCGCCGGGGCGGCATTCCGGAAATTTCACATCAAAATCAGAACTAAAAAAAAATTATTTCTATCTGCGCCTGTGTAATACAAAATAATCAAAGTAACAACAGGCAGTCCAATTCTATAGGTTGTTCATACAAAGTCATAAACATACAACACAAGAGTCTTTCTTCCGTGACATACAAACACGTTTACAGCTGATTGCCTTTTCTTTTGAATTTTGCATGAATGTATCGACCGTATTCAGGAGAGTGCAACTTCGGTTGACATAAGATCCCGAACTTCGGTAAAATATAAATAACATCTGTCAAATAAATTAGACTAATTTATTAAACTTTGTTTACGAAAGTAATGCACAAAATAAATATATTTTTCTTTGTATTTCAAGGGTAATTACATGGTTCGACGCATTGTTTATGTATCACTTTATGTCTAAAGGATCGTTTTTTCTTCTGGACATTACGAGGGTTATTGTGGTGGTTCATTCAGTTAATCTTTGTTTATATTTAACTTTTGCACTGAGACTTCAATGGGCGCAGATTATGAGCAGGAACAGTGAAGATTGCAGACGAGTTCTCCAAAAATAATACAACTGTATGTAGTTCTGATGACTTTCTAATCTCATGGATGAACATTATGATGATTAATTAAAATCGAACTAGGTCGTACAAATCAGTATTGAAAATTCTCTAATAATGAGCTATTTTCAGTTCATAGAGAATATCTTATATATATATTAAAAAAATAATAATAATAAAAAATTCTGCACATCTAACACAACAGTAAAAAAAATTTAATTTTATTTGTTTAGTCAATTCTGATTAATTATAATAGGTGGTGTAATTTAGCATTATGATTTTAGAACTTTCTTCAATCATAATCAACAAACCCCACTGGTAGATACATATTTTAATTAAAACACCTTAATATAGAAAAATCGAAAAATGGATAACAAAGCAAATATAAATTATTAAATAAAACTCGTTTCAAAGTATGACTTGAATTTATTTTTTTATATACAAAATACAATACGCAAGACATTCAGACATTTATATACGTTATTAATTACATTTTTTTACTTTTCTGTCTATTTTTCCACGACTTTTTTTTATTGTGCATATTCGGATTTTGATTGAATGTTTTATAATCATAGTTTTTATAATCAAACGGTTTAAAACTAGTCTCAGACTTTTGTACATTATGGTTGGGCTGATTTGCGTTAATTTTGTTGGGTTTTTTATATTTGTGTGCAAACTCTGGTTCTCCTTCGTCGTCCATTTTTTTCTTCTTTGCCGGCGGTTGACCTTCCGCTTCTCTGTTCAGTGATATTTTAGGCTTATCCAATTCGCCGGACTTATTAAAAACGTTGGATAGCTCTGGAACCTTTTCCATAATCGGTTCGACTAAAACCGTTTTCCTACTTTCTTCCTTTTTAATATTTTCGTTATACTTCTTAACTAAGACGCAACGTTCGAAAGGAGCGCAGAAAGATTTGGCGATGGAGCACATGTCCATCTTTTCGCATATTAAAATATCCGGTTTATCACTGGACATGATTGATTTCTTATCGTTCAATTTATCGATATCGATATTAGGCAGTCGAATACCT
Organism: Plectrocnemia conspersa; assembly: GCF_051122295.1. Taxonomy (NCBI): domain Eukaryota; kingdom Metazoa; phylum Arthropoda; class Insecta; order Trichoptera; family Polycentropodidae; genus Plectrocnemia; species Plectrocnemia conspersa. Next base: position 27,722,563 of record NW_028277166.1, read on the forward strand.
TCAAATATATTTTGATGCGTTTGTCTATCGAAAATCATCAGATGGAAAGCAGTCTTGGATTCGACTTTTATCGTATCTTCTACGAGTATATTTTCGAGCGGAACTAATCTCGCTTCCGTTATTAATTTATGAACCGTGTTGAGATGATGCAGTAATAGAGGAGGCGCCGGAATACAGCATGCTAAAATACCGGACGTTTCTTTCGGCATAATGGAAGCGATCTCCAACATCATATGGTTAGGTAGGACGTAACCGGTGCTTTCGTCTTCTTCTCTAGCTATTTGATCTCGCCATTTGTATAAGAATTTGAGAACCGTCTGTTGTCGGGAGTTGAAGTTTTTCTTCGATTTCCTGATCAGTTCGAGATGGTATTGTTCGCTGTAGACGGATTTCGTGTAAGTGGATAGACACGTTATTTCGCCGGATTCGAAGACCGAATCTAACGCGTTGGCGTGACTGGATTCGAGCAGCTCTTTTCTTAAACAGCGCCAAATGTAGAGTAGATTGTGCGTGTCCGATCTAGCGTATTCGATCATATCTCTAGTTAGCGGTCTCTGGCGCCAATCGGCGAGTTGAAACTGTTTATTGGTCGATTCGTTGCAATATTTCTGTAATAGATATTGCAGCGATCGGTTCGGTAGGTTCAGAGTGACGCAAGCGTCGTACGTATCGAACAGTCCGACGACGTAAACTCCGAAGTCTCTCTGCAGCCAGATGACATCGGATTTGGCTCCGTGAAAGACTTTTAATATGTTGGGATTGGTGAACGATTCGTTTAACAAATAAAGATGTTCTCGAAGAGCGATGGCGTCGATCAGATAATCTCCTCCGTTCCACGTCGTCACTTGGACGAGGCAAGCTATGCCTTGGAAGCTTCTGTACGAATGATGCTCCAAATCTACGGCTATCTCTTTAACCGTGTTTAAATGCGAAACTAGTTGTTTCAAATCGACTATCTTATCGACGAACTTCAAAGGCGTCGTTTCTTTGTTTCTGATGGTTATGATAGGTTTTAAAGCAGCTTGACGATATCGATCCAGCGGTTTATAGGCTCTTATTTCATCCGAATAAGGATGGACGTAACCGATCGGTTTTCCGTTCAAATCCAGTTGATGCACGAGCTGCAGCGGTTTCAGGGCGTTGGGTTTCTCTTTGATCTTGGGAACCCATAGCGTTTCAGAAGAGTTATCGACTTTGTCTTTGAAGAAGTATTGAGGTCTGGGAATCTTGAGTTTCTGGTATAGGACCGGAGACTTGCCGATTATGGGGACGTTGGGCGTAGAAGGTAAAGGTTTACCGTCGAGGATGGCCAGATCTATATCCAAGCTTTGAAGAAATTTGTCATTGGCGCGCTCCAGCGAGTCCAGGTCGCCGACGTACGAACCGGTGAGCAGCGAGAGCAGTTTGTCGGTGCGAGCCAAAAGTTGCTCTACCGCGCGAGAACCAGTGGTCCCCAAGGCGTGGGACGCGGGCAGGGCTCGACATGCCGCGGCGGTCTTCGCGACTAGGGTCAGCCCTTCGTGGGAAAAGGCGATCGCCGGCGAGCTTGACGGATCCTCCATTACACCACGAGGTGTAAACGTCAAAACATCAAGTGCTGCCAGTGCTGATTTTTTACCCACGCGTTTAAATGAAGAAAAAAATAAATAAGATGACAAATATACATAAATATAATTATATGGAAAATACAAAAAAAATCACTACTTAGAGAAACAACATAATAATATAGAGATTGGTGAAAATATATATAAATATAAATATATATAATATAAAGATCTTCATAGGATAGCAGAAAAAAAAGAGATAGTGAATTTACTATCTCAGTTTATTAAATAAGTACAATGTAATACAATACAATAATTAAACATTTAATGGCCAATTTAGAGAATTTAAATGTATATCTTCAAAAAAAATTAAAAATAAAATTAGTAAAATAAAATAAAATAGTACTAATGAATTGGACGAAAATACAATTAAAGAATCATAGGAAATACTAGGTACTAAATTAAATTATTTAGTTAATAAAAAATAGCTCAGCTGAATAAAATATATTAGCATGTTGCTTTACATGGAAAAGGTGAGGAAAAAAGTAATAATAAGCCAAATGAAGGATTTTATTATTTCTCGAAACATTTCTAGAAATTATATAACAGATAAATACATATTTTTCGGTTATATAGTTTCTTAATGTTATATATACAACACTATACAATAAATAATTGATTGTTGGTCAAGGATATGAATAAAATCGCTTAAATTTTTCTGGATTTCAAAAGTGCTTTCGAAACATTTATCAGAAGTATAATCTTAAAGAAATTAAAGATTATAGATTTGGCGACGAAAAATGACGATTGGTAATTATACATAGATTGAGCCGTTGCACTATTATTTCATTTACGAATTGATACATGTTGTTTATTATTTATATACGGTGAGTAGTGCGCGGGGCCAGCATCGGAATGCTGGCAATCCCGCCGGAGTCACCAAGAGAAAAAGTTCGTCACGCGGGTGTTACCAGGGTGTCGCTAAGTTTTACAAATAGGACCCCTACATAGGTATATTTATAAGTTAATTAGTTTTAAAGTGGTTTTAAAAGTAAAAATTGAATGAAAACATACGTTAATATTAGGTTTTTAGGGACGGTTGATGGTGACGGGTGGCAACTATACACAGAATGAGCAGTTGCAGTAATATTTTATTGATGGTAGACTTGTTTACATTGTTTTTAAAGTTGTAAAGATTTCTAAGTTGCTATACAATATACATATATCTCTAAAATGTATTACTTTTATGGGAGCCAAATTTAGATGTGTTATGGCCAAAACTGGTCGGCGCTAGAGTGGCATTGCGTGGCGTGTTTTCTCTCTCTACCGGCAAGCTTGTAAGGGTTCGGACGCGTGCCGTCGCGCGTCCGCCCCATTCTAACCATGTAAACACCATGTAATAACCATGTAAATAAATATTACTGCAGCGGCTCAATCTGTGTCTCATTGCCACCCGTCACCAACAGCCCCTAAACTTTGATATTCGTACTTACAAATGGTTTTTACTGCAGTTTCCTTAATTTAGTTACTTTTCATGATGTATATATATATATATATATATACGACATAAAAAGTTTTCGAATCACTGTTAGCATAGTGATAATTATAGAATAATTATTAGAAACGTCACCTTCAAGTTGTTCTGGTTCTTGTTTCTTTTACGCAAAGGGTTTCAAGGGCTGTGTATGTAAACAATTTTTACAAAAATACAGAGTTGGAGACGGCAAAACCTACTCATCGTGTTTTTATAGGATAATAAAATATTGCTTTATTATTTGTGATTATACATTTTGTAATAAAAATAATATTAACGTTTGTTTTTATTAAATTTTTTGCTTTGAGCGCGAATAAATTATTTGCGTATTCTCAGAGCCGGCCCAGGTTGTTACTCCTCTCTGCGTTTCCCGTACTGTTCGAACATAAACCTAACCCAAACAAATGAACCATTATACCATTATATGTGTTTTTGTTAAGTTTGGATTTTACTGTCAAATTTGATAAGTATAAAATATTTTCCATTTCATATAATAAGTTCATAGCAGTGGGAAATATTATTTTTTCAAGTTATTCGATATTTTAGTTTCGCAAATTGAATTATGTATAATCAAATTAGTTATATAGCTCAATGACATTTGTTATACACAATTTTGATGAATGGCAGCACTGGCTAAGTTTTGATGGCTCGATGCGTTGCAGTGTTTTTTCTGTCGTCGCGGTCCATTTATAATTGTCAATTAAATGCGTAACAAATTGCGCAGAGTGAAATAGAGTCGACGACATGACCCCAAGCGAGCGTATGAGCGTCGAATCTGCGCGTTAGAACTACCGATTATTTTAGTGATCCAGGCACTGATCCATCATGCCGGCCAAGGTGAAGGTGAAAGTCCTCTCGGGGCGCAATCTACCCGTGATGGATAAGGGCAGCGATACCACGGACGCTTACGTCGAGCTCAAACTCGGAAATGTGACCCACAAGACAGACGTATGCAGAAAATCGCTCAATCCTCAGTGGAGCTGTAACGAGTGGTACAGATTTGAGGTAACAATAATTATATATAAATATAGGTGTTTGTTCATCTATTAATGCTAGTCGTATTCAGGTGGACGATGCGGATTTACAAGACGAGCCGTTACAATTGCGCTTGATGGACCATGACACGTATTCGGCTAACGACGCTATTGGAAAAGTCTATATATCGCTGAATCCGTTGCTTTTACCGCTGACGCATCACTCCAACGCCGAGGCTCATGCTGGAAAAGGTGAAATGTTTTTTCTTTTATTTCATTTCCAGATTCATGTCTCATAGTTTGTTTCAAAATATGGTGTTATGATACAACTTTCCTGCATTTTTATTTATAGGTGCAACAATGTCAGGTTGGATCCCTGTATTTGATACGATGCACGGAATCAGAGGAGAAGTTAACGTCATAGTCAAAGTAGAACTATTCAACGACTTCAATAAATTCAGACAATCTTCATGCGGCGTTCAATTTTTTCATTGTAATATTAATTAAATCGACATTTAATAAACACTCAATCGATTTTTATAAATATAACTATTTCAGCCCCTGTAATTCCGCAAGGATATCAAGTTACAACCATCCACGGATTTGTCGAAGAATTAGTCGTTAACGACGATCCCGAATATCAATGGATAGATAAAATTAGAACACCTCGCGCCTCCAACGAAGCTCGTCAAGTAGCTTTTCTTAAGCTGAGCGGTCAGGTAATATTCAGAGTTTAAATAATTCAAGCAATTTATCTAAATATATTTATATCTAAATATAACATATGATTTTTAGGTTCAGCGTAAAATAGGACTAAAAGCCTTAGAATTAGGAGCGAACGCCGTGATTGGATTTAAGCGGTGTTTAGACTTGGAAGGAGAAGTGGGAGTGGTAGCACGCGGTGCCGGAACAGCCGTAACTTTAATCAGACTCTTGGATCATCAATCTGTAGTATCTCCATCTGTGATGCTCACGAGCCATGCTACAAATTCACCTGATAACTTACAACAGTGAGTATCTTATTCTTTTATTATAAATATATGTTTTATAAAATTAGTCAAGTTAGGAACAGAGCGTGCAAAAATTTATAATATAGTATATTTTTAAATATACAAATTCAAGTTTTAAATATTATACATCTTATTTTTTTTCTGCATGTTGTGTGTTACGCTTCATTTCATATATACATTGACATACACGTGTATATTTTTTTAAATTATATTTTATAGTCAATTGAAGCAGTACATTGATTTTATAAACCTCGAAAGCAAATCGAGGGCCGTAAATGAACCTATTGTTCTGAATAGTCCTTCCTCTCCCGATCGATTATCTGATAAGCCTAACATATTTCAATCTGCCGAAGAGAGCATGGACGAAAACAACGTTAGAAATCTATTGCAGCAGGAAGACATGAGAGAATACTCACCGAAGAAGACTTTGAAGAGCAGCATAAAAAATTTAAAAGGTCCATCTCAGAATAAGTTAGGCAAGAAGAAAAGAAAACGCATGGAATCAATCGATGACGATAACGCCGATAGAGCTTCTATAGCGTCGTACACTTCAGAGAGATCTATCAAATTTTCTTTCTCAGACATCAAGAGCGAAATTAAGCGTAAAACTAACTTTAGACCTCCAATTTTAAAGAAATCGTCTAGCGGCGGAGACGGAAGCCAAATGGCCGCATTATTGGTCCGTTCGGTTATTCACGCGCATTCTAGTCTGGATTGTATTAAAGAAAGTCTCGAGTCAAACTCCCCACTGTCGACTTTAAGACGATCTAGTAAAACTCAAGGTAATTCAGATAGCGAAATAATGGCTTCTGAGCCGTTGATCATAGTGGAATCATCTCCGATTATCGCAGAAACTAAGATTGACGAGAAGCAAAAGCAATACGCATCGTTGACAAACATTAACCTAGATTCTAATAGCTCTAATAAGATAAAAGAGTATCTAGCGGTTCGAGTGATGGAATCGTGTCCTACTACTCCGAACGATTCATTTTTGAAGCTGCCTAAAGAACCTAACTATTTAGGCTCTAGTGTCTCGTCTATAGCCGGTAGCTCGGAAGACTTTTCTAGTAGTGACGGCGATGATAATTCTGAAGATAATTCCGATATTGCTAAAACCACAGACACCAATCTGGATACGGTTAGTTTAGTCGTGAAATCTGTAATGGAGCATCAGGTTGATAGTAATGTGATTTCGCACATGGAAGAAAAGCTGCAGAGTATATCTCCGAGTTTATCGGATAAAGTATCGAGCGTGGAAGAGAATTGGGGTCCTTCTTATGACGACGAGTTGGATGAAATCTCCAAAAATGATCACGTATCTATTATTATAGAGAACGATGAAAATCCCAATGTTGATATGCCGATTGAATTGAAAGATTCTCACTTTCACGGATTCAACTTTCATTTTCCTAAAAAGCTGTTTAGGCGTCATACGTCAGCAACTGGAGATCCTCCTAAAGTGAACATTATGCGTAAATTAAGCCGATTGTCACTCAATTCTCTGAGGCCAAAGATAAAACACAAAGAAGACGTTCCTAAAGAACCTAGTTTGGTAGCGACCGCTATTAAGACGATGCTTTTAGAAAAGGTTAACATCATGGGCGAAATCATACAACATAGCCCTATCATCGGCGATGAAATTCATCTCAATCGATCCATTTCACAGCACGATTTATTCAGACCGCACGATTTAAAGAGCATAGCTTCGAGCGATTCAGGGAATGATATTTTGGATCGTCATGTGAATCTTAAGATAGAGACTGTATTGGGTTCTCCGTTTGTGTCTTACAACGAGCTAAGGTTTACGAGTGATCCCGATTTGCATCTGATTCACACTCCGACTCTATCCGAGTCGTTTTCTTTGAAGAGCTTAAAAAGCATCGATAATCACATGCCAAAAAGGATGCCGTCTAAAAAATGGTATCCTTCTAAAAACACTGATTATTTGAATATAGAACAGAGGATCGATAATAAAAGTGTTACTGAATCGTCGTCAAAAAAATCTGAAGAATTTGAAGAAGATGATCAAAAATCATCCAAAGTGTCGATAGAATATCTTAAAGAAGAAACGCCAAAAGATAACAGTCTTCGTAATTCAAAATTCGACGCAGAAAAGGCTTTGTCTGGATATTCGAAGGTTTCGAATAAATCAAAGTCTGAATTGCAATTGGATTCTGGAATGGTGAGACCTAAGGCGCATATTAGAGGTAATCAGGGATTGAAGTGACAGCATCTTTCGGTTTACTTTGCCCTCTTAGCTTTTCACTCTTGTGTTTTTTCCCCCCATTCATTATTAATCGATAGCCTAATAACTAAATGTAGATAAACCATGAATGAGAGTGATTAACCAGCATGCCTTGTGTGGGTGTGGGGTGAACATGGGCAGGTCCGGTGTTGGTGGAAGCAGCAGCCCGGGGCACATTCGCGCCGACTCGCAGGGAACTACCACCACCAACGTCAACATCAACGTTGCCCATCGAAGATCGTCCGATTCCGATCTGAGCATCACGCCCAAAGGTTATATTCAAATCACAATATTACTATTAGCGCTTATAATTTAGATGGTGACTTAAGTGATGTGTATATATTTTTTTTGGGAGATTGGTGGTATAAGATTTATAGATTTTTAACAAAATTGAGAACATAGCTCAAAGGATTATAAGTAGTATTTTAAATCGCGCCTCCCCTTGGTCGTAAGGTGGAATGGTTCATATGTTTTGAGCAGGGTCCTAATGAGTAACTTTGCAAAACGGTCAAAGACATTAATTAAACATAAACAGACATTCAATTTTGTTCATCTCCTTGATAGTTTTATCGTTACACGTATAATGAGTTGTGATAAAAACCCATTTCAATGTTAAATCTGGTTGCTGCAGCTTTTTGGGGGATCTTTTATTTATTTCTCAACCACTACTTTTTTAAGAGAACAATTTAAATGAGCAATATGATAAATAATTGTTCCATAAAACGAATTGTTTGCATTAAAATAATAAAAAAATGAGCATTAAATAAATATATCTGTGTTCAATAATGAATAAGCTGTGCATTCATATTGGTGTAGCAAACGACCATACCACGCTGAATGCACCGATTCCTGTTCGATTGCCGAAGTTAAGCAGCATTGGGCCTGGTAAATACTTGGATGGGTGACTACTTAGTGGCACACTGGGTGTCGTTGGCCATAATGCGACAAGTTATAATTGTTCCATTAAATGAATTGTTTGTGCATTACAATGATAAAAAATGAGAATTAAATAAATATAGTGGGTGATTCAAATCCCTGTAAATCAGACAGCTGTCAATAATCACGCGTGTTCAAAGTATCAAATGTTATTTTGCAACAAAACATTTACAAAATGGATCGCTTAACCCTTTCAGTAGCGGGATAAGTTAGTATGGTGTGCATTGTGGTCAGGTGGCATCATTGGTCTTACTTTTTTGTGAACGATGAAGGATGGACTGTAACAGTCAATGGTGATCGCTATAGGCGCATGATAACAACTGATTATTTTTGGCCCGAAATTGAAGATATTGCCATGGAAGACATGTGGTTTCAACAAGGTGGTGCAACTTGTCACACATCGAGTGCAACATTATCACTACGCATTATTTCACGTTTTGTTGATATCAACTGTCTGCCGAGATCATGCGATTTAAGTCAGTTGTATTTTTTTTTTGGGGATATACTAAGAATTGTGTGCATGCTGACAAACCCAAAACGTTGGAGCACCTAAAAACCAACATCCATGATAAAATAATGTAATATATATATGATAAAATAATGTAATATATACCTGAGTACAATAGAGCGAAAGCTAAAACATCAAAAGCAGGCACAAGCACTCTCTATAAAGGTCAAGCAACAACTGATCTGTGGCAAAATTGTCAAAATTTAAATATTTTTAATAGTTATTTTTAAAAAAACACAAATTTATCTTTTCATGAAATTGAGGATTACAGAAAGACTTTTTCACGACAGTTAATTCTGATAATAGATATAGTCAAGCAAAAGTGGACACAGCCTCTTTGGCCGGTAGAATGAGGTTAATGTTTAACTATAACAAGTTTTTCATTTAACTGTTGGATAGGCTAGGTGCGAGCGAGTGGCAGCGAGCGTGCAGTCGTCAGAACAGTGAACACCTTATGAATAACTCTTTGCAGCGAATTTATTTAAATGGAGGATTATATAAATTAATAACAAAATTTACCTTACATAAATGGTTTAGTAACTAATAGCATTATTGTGTGTCACCAAGCAATCACCCATTCAAGTACTGACCAGGCCCTATGCTGCTTAACTTTGGTCGTTGGCTACACCGACGTTAATACACAGCTTAATAATTTTAATACACAAATCATTCGTTTTAGTGCCCACTACAAATAAAATATTGACCAATTTAATATTTTTATTGAACATAGATATATTTATTTAATCCTTATTTTTTAATATTTTAATGCACAAGTCATTCGTTTTAGTGCACACTACAAATAAAATATTGCTCAATCTAATATTTTGTTAAACATAGAAACATTTATTAATGCACAATTAGTTTTATGGAACAAAGTATTTATTTAAATGCTTATATCTCTTAAAATAATTCCCTGTTAAATCGCACCTATTATTTAAGGCTCACCTGTGGCACATAAAGTAATGGATAGTACTTTACATGCAGACTGTTGTGAGTATTGGATCTCTAGTTCATAATGTTTGAATTCCGTTCTAGGAAATCTTCCAGAAGCACATCTGTTTTTTATCTGCAGCTTAGATTCTTAGAATTTCCTTACCAGCCGAGTCCTTAGAATGATGGTGTTGTTTCTGAAAAAATCTCCAATTTTGAGTTCATCATTTTAAAACTCCAACATGTGTTTTATCCATTGAATTAATGAAGATTTTATGCATTTACGTTCCTTTTGAAAGTTACTCATCTGTTTCATGAAGATTCATTATATTTTTTTATATTTTTTGTTAGCTTGTTAGGTACTAATTTAACTATTTTGCTGTTGCATTGCCCATAGGATTAAACTATAAACGTGAGTACACGCAAACACGAGAGCTACGCGAACCTACAAGTCATCTAAATCTATCTATCATTTAAAAAAGTATAATATTTGCGATATTTATTTTGGATATATACTTATAAATGTTATCATCATCATCATACATCTGTATTGTATCATATAGAAAATTATCTATCGCTACTGTATGTATATTTTATATCATTATTATCATAAACATACATACACGTAATTATAAAACGGTATTTATTCACGTATTATTATTAATCTTGTAATAACAAACATGATGTTATATTTACATATATGTATAGAATAATGCTTTTTTTAAATTATTATTACTGGATTGTTATAACAGCAGGCTATTTATTTATCAGAGTGTTACTGAGCTTTCTTTGGAATGCATGATACATTAACGGAATTATAACAAAGCGGTACAATAACCATACAATACATAACACAATACAGTGATATTTTACAATAACACAACTCACAAAATTAACCAATTCTACCCAGATTGACGGATACTTACATATTTATAAGTGTTTTGTTTTGATTTGATCGATGTTTTTTTTACGTGTTAGAAAATGTGTTGAGTTCTCTTCTAGTTTTATTATTGATTCGAAGAAGAGCTGTTTTTCTATTTATATATATATGTATATACATATATATATATCAGTGGTCAGCAATGTAATATGGTAATCTTCTATTATAGTATTATGGTTAAATCTTTTGAAATCAGAACAACATTTCCGACCGTTGATCTATATTGAAATATTAATAGCATTATATGATGTCATAAATCAGATTGCGTGTGTTTCTGCATTTAACTATCGTTATGTTATGAACGTTTTTCTAGAACTGCCAATTCAGGATGAGCCTAATTTACTTCCAATATACAACAAACTATTAGTTTGCTATTATTTGGCAGCTCTAATCCTATCTTACTTCCGTCTCGCAAATTTATGATCAAAGTCGATCAAAATACATTGGATATTGTTTAATTTTTAGGCGGATCACTCACAGCCGGTGTCTGCGGTCCGGCCGTATTGAGACCTTCCATGAATCAAGATAATTTGGACCTCTTAGAGTATCCTTTTTTGACCATAGTTAAATTTCCACCAGGCTTCGTTTCACATATAGGTACGATTGATTTATACTTCAATTTTTAAGATATTGGAATTTAATTTTGATTTTTTTTATAGGGGGAGCAGTTGCTGCTAGATCCGTGAAATTATTGGAACGTGTGCCAAATCCCGAAGAACCGGCTCCACGCGATGCTTGGTGGAGCGAGCTAAGGACTGAAGTTCGTTCTCATATGAGAGCTCTTAGATGTAATGCAGTCTTGGCGTATCAGGAAACGACGACTATATGGTAATTGAATTGAATTATAATTGTAGGAATATAGGAGAGGTAATCTCAATTGAATTGTTATTTCAGTGATGATATATGCGTCTTATCTGCAACTGGAACTGCAGCTGTGATAGATCTCCGTCTTTCAAATGCACCTTATAACAATATATACAATGGTAATTTTAACATTTTAGTTTAATATTCTATATACTGTTCAAAAAACGGTAACCATATATATAAGTGGTGGCCTTGAAATTTATTTATTTTATTAAGATTAACATGTATCCTGCCACATAAGTCACTAGTGACCGTCATTAACTTTGACCACTGCCCCATTTCGATCACTTATGACTGTCAATATTTATTTTGAATTGACTGGAGCGCCGGCGGTCACTGAAACACCTAGTTTTAACATTGAATATGACCAAATACATAGGAAAACATTAGATTATTTAAGAAAAACATGTATATCTTTGTGTTTATATGGGCTATATAATGAAATATGAAGTTTATAAAGGTAAAGAATATCAAAGCTAATTTGGATCAAGTAAGTAGGTAGACTATTTTTTGGATTGATGAAGAATTAAAAAATACCAAACTGTTTGTGAATGATATATATTTTTTTATGTTATTTGCTCATGTACATATATACAAATACAGTCGACCCCCCTATAGCGTAGATTGGGACTTCGTTATAGGAATACTGCGTTATAGGGGACTAGGCACCCATACAAAATTTGAGGTTAGGTTCTTTCAACTGTATTTTGTGAAATTAACAAAATCAGCAAATCAAACTTTTTCCCCTTTTTTATATATTAAATGATCTTGTATTTAGTTTGTAAACAAGAGCATCTGCTCTATGTTCTTATTGCGACGCGCGCAAAGAATGTTCTTGATTTTGCGAGTACCAGGGGCAATGCAACAGTTTTATGAGTTAATTTTTAAAATGCGTAAGCCTACAATGAATGAATAATAAAAAATAAACATAAATTATCAAACTTTTTCTGCAGTATGTTTTTTTAAGGATATTAATAAAAGCCTATTAATTATATTAAGAAAAAACAAGAATGGTAGAAATCAAAAAAATGTCTTAAATCGTGTATTTATATGTTTAATTATTGTCAGTGTCATCTAATATTACGTTCCATCGAGACTTTTTAGTACCTTAATTTCATTATCACTTTTGTTAAACACTTACTAGTTGGATTTTAATGTGGATTAAAATTTAACACTATAGGAAACTTCGCTATAGGGGGGAACGCTATAGGGGTTTTACTGTAATTACATAAAAATTAAATAAAACAAGAATAGGATGAAAAATATGAATATATTTTATGTCTCGCGATTTTATGTATTGACCGAAAGATTTTTCATCAGAAAGGAAAAGAAAATTAAGTTTTCATCAACACAAAAATATGCTCCTCGAGATTGTATTGTTTTTTATAATTTTCATTGAGTGAATCAATAATTGTTCTCACTTTTGTTAAACGATCCTCATGATCGGCAGCGAAATTATCTGGAATGCAGCATTTGGAGTAAAATCTCAAACCTGTTTCGTCTCATTACAATTCTAGAAAATGTTTGTCTAAACGTAATATCTGTGCTCCAATATAAATTGATACTGAGAGGTTTGACGAACCCTGTCCATATAATAAAGCCGAAAAATCTTCATCTCATTCTTGTTAGTGGATGACCAAGAGTGTAACCGAGAAAATGATCCTAGAACCGTATAGAAATGTTTTAAAAAAACATATACTTACGTATAATATACATATACAATTAAAATTGTAAATTGGCACAGTAAGTCTTTATATACCGCGGCAGGATATGTGTTAAATCTAAATTTTGCAAACATTGATTATGTTCTACAGTTACTAAAACAATATTATAAAAGGTCACTACAAAAGTTACACGAGGAGTGCGGCCCTTTGCTTTGCCTTAGCTCTACGTAATGGATTTAAATAAATTTAATTTCATTACAGCCGATCAAAACAACATTACACCCAAAACGCATGAACAAGAAGTTGGGGACAAGAGAGGCGAACTGGTTCAGACGTCGTCGTTAGACAGAACCGACTTTGAAAAGACTGATATTTTAAATGCCAACGTCTACTTGAAGAATCCCCCAGATAATCATGTATATATTTATGCCAGAATATAAATTACCCGTCCACAATATTTTGATACATTACTCGATTGCAGGGTGTAAATCGTAATAAGCGCATGAGCGAACGTTGCGGACCGTGCCATTTACCTTACAACACCGGATCGGTGCCTTTTAGAGTTAGCGTTACTAAGTGTGCCGTTTGCAAGTAAGTCGCCAATCTCTAGCAATTTTTAACTAAGATATGATTCTTGAATAATTTTTTTACAGGAAGGGTCGAGTTCCTAGCGTTTTGTTGTGTTCTATAGAACCGATCGACGGATTGAGCATAGTCGGTCGAGGGTGTTTGATTCAAGCAGTTGCGAGTAAAGCAAGGGTGCCTGTTAGGGGCGAGCCGGCGGCTAGAGATATATCCGATCAGTTGCCATTCTTAGAATATGAATTGCATAGATTGCTGCTGGCGAAATTGAGAGTTCGGGGGATGAACGCCATGTTTGGTTTAAAGGTATGCTATTATATTTTTATGGAAAGAATTTCTTAATTGATTTAATATCTAGATATTTTGACATTATCACGGTCTTTGAGTATTGAGGGATGTTAAGGAAAATATAGTCATAAGTTTAAACCTCATCAGTTAACATGTTATTGATTGTCTTCTATATTTTAATATTTTTTTTAATGTTTGTTTCTATGTATTGTGATACATTGGGGCAACCTGTTAGGTCACGATGGTCTTAATTTAATTCAAATAAATAAATTACATAGCAATGACTATCATCGTTTGTTTGATAGACTACTATAGCTGTTGGAGCTAGTGTCGTAGCAGCAGTAGGAGTAGGAACTGGCGTCTTATTGGCAGCTTTAGGACCTTGCACAGCAGGACCTAAATTACGAGCAGCTCCTGGCGATAGCAAAGTCCGCGCCCTACAGAAAGGTCTTGATGATGCTTTACACGCAAATAAAAATGTTTATCATTTACATATGGTATTTTATATGAACTCTTAAAAATATATGTAATTCAAAACATATTTTTAACCTAATTATTTGATTAGGAGCCGGAACCTTTCACTAAAATTCAAGGATCGGATACAGAAGAATCCGAAGAAGAGCTGCCAGACGTTGAGTTGGGCGCCGGAAATAAAGACACTTGTGTTTTAGAGGTAGACGATGCTGAAGATCTGGAAGTTTTGAAGATGTTGACTGAAGCTCGTCCCCCAGCTGGATTACACGTAGTCAATACTCAAAGTGTGCCTGGTTTACCGGCTTGTGAGAACCTCGGTTCAGTGGCGCATCTTCAGATGTTCACACAGCTTTGGAGAGCTAGATTATCGTCTCCTCCGACATTACTATATCCACATTTTCATAGGTTTTTACAGCTATAAATATTTAATTAGTGGACTTATATTTATTTTTAATATATTTTTAGACTACTCCAAAGTGTATATTTTAAATTAAGAAGAATGGTGCCATGTGCTGTATGCGATCTTAAATTCAGACTTGATCTACCAGAAGCCGTAAATTTGATTGTTCTTATTCTTACGTATTTTTAATGATATGCTTATTGTAACCGTTGTTGTTCAAGGATGAGATTCAGTTGGTTGTAACCGGAATGGCTCTCGGAATCACTGAATTGCCACACGAAAAAACAGACGGAAAGCACGATCCTCTTAAAAAGTCTGATTCAAACGAAATGATCTTCACTTTGGACGAAGAGACTGCCGTAGATCTCAATCCTCAGAATAAGAATATTAAACACGGTCCAAAATCAGAATCGCCTATTCAAAATCTCGCCAATAATATGAACTCTTCGCTGCAATTGGTTAATATTCTCTTTAGATAAAATGTCTATTATGATATTCGAAAAATTTATGATCTGTTTTTAGGAATGGAGACCGACTGTTGTGATGACGCCTCTCGCTGTAGTTCCTGGTGGACGTATGTTGGAGTATCTTGGTAATTTAGATTTCATCTTTGTGAGAGAGAGTACGAGTGTTAGAGAACAAGGCGGACTCAGCGGTTTTCTGCATACATTTATCACAGAAGTAATTAATTAAAGTATGATATATTAATAGTAATTTACGTAGAAACTAAACTGCTTTTCACGTAGGTCTTGGCTGTAGTACGAGCGCACGTCACGGCTCTCAGTGGAAATGCAATAGTAGCTTTTTACATGACAGAACTCATTTTGAGTGATAATCCACACAAAAATCAAGTTAGTTAGTATTATATTATGTTGTAAACATTTTTTTATGTTATAATGTTTTATGTTTTTTCAGGCTCAGTGCCTTGTCAGTGTGGGCGGTGATGTAGTCTTAGTGTCGTATCTAAATAATGATTAATGACATGTTGTTGGTTTTAAAGTGTATTGTTTGTTTATTGTTGTGAGATTTGTTTATCAATTGTTACCCATTTTAATTTATTACATTACCGACTGATTTTTTCTCATCATATGACATATTTCATTATTGTATTGTTATTGATTCATATTAGTTTATCAAATAGCTTGAAAAGTAATAAATTTTGTATAAAAAGTTTTTGTTAGCTTTTATTTAAAAGTCTTGACCACCAAAATTTTTTTTTGATCCTTAGCTCCTTCCTTTCTTTGATTGAGTAAAATAAATTTCCCATCTTATATCACATGTAGGCAACCCCGGAAAAGTCGTTCAGTTACTTCAAACCATCGAACATGTCTGTGTTTTTTTCATACCTAGATAAATAATATTGTCAATGTATACTATGTCATAAGCATATGCACTTGGACACGTTACGGAACAAAATAAAATCTAGTTGAACTTGTTGACTTTACACGAAAATATTTTAACATCTGCTATTATAATAATAATTTGTCTAATTAGTTTGTTTTGGTTGGTGTTAGTTGACCAATAGAAATTCACGTCAAGCAATAAAATCGCGTGAGAGAGTATTGCTTTTCTCTGTCTTAAGCCGTCTGTCAAGCTCTCTCGATGTGTCATGATCAGGGCTGTGGAGTCGGAGTCGGAGTCGGAGTTGGAGTCGTGGAGTCGTGGTGTTTTGGCCGGAGTTGGAGTCGGAGTCGGAGTCGTGAAAAATGAGCGACTCCGAGCATTTTTTAAATTATGAAATTTATGAGTTTTTAATTGCGTTATAATGAATGTGTATAGCGTATGAATATTAAACGTGTAGAAAAACACCAAAAATACCTGATAAAATTTTTAAAACTTTTTTGAGTCGGAGTCGAAGTCGGAGTCGGAGTCGGAGTGGAGTCGTGTTGTTGGTAAATATCGGAGTCGGAGTCGTGGTTTTTTTTAATGACTCCACAGCCCTGGTCATGATGTCTGCTTGATGTACTTTGATGTGCCACAATGTCTCATGACTTTTGCCCATCGTCTTGGACACCGGTCTTATGTATCGTAGGTTGGGAGCTCTCCGACGAATCGTAACAATACAGAGATCATTCAACCAATTGTACTTGTTTATTCGACTAACGAACTATGTCCACACTTCTAAAGAGTGGAATTTGCTTATTTTTAGAGTGGAATTTTTAAAGATCATATCATGTAATGAGTTTAGAGCAGCGGTCGGGGAACCGGAGTAAATTACCCCAAATGGGGTAAAAATGAAATTTTTTTGGGTAATAGGGAAATCTTTCTAATATTTAAATTGATATTTCATAAACGTGTTAGTATGTTTACAAACTTAAACAATATGTAAATGTAAATTAATTCAATAAATAATATTTATTTAAAATTTACATTGATTGTTTTCTTTTCAGAATGGGGGGGGAGGGTAATATCGACTTACGCAAAAATATTTTGGGGTAATGGTTAAAAAAGTTCCCCGATCGCTGGTTTAGAGGATAATTACAACGCGTTGTTTATTTGTTCCTTTATGTCCAAAGAATCGTTTTTTCCTATGAACATAACAAGGGCTATTTTGGTGGTTCGTTCAGTAATAGTCATAGTTTATATTATACTATTATCACGTTTATTCTTGTAATTATCAAGGTTGTGGTGATTTACCCCCACAATATAAAGTTTTGTTCCACCCTTGAAAAAGCTTTAAACGATATTCCTGAAAAAAATGTATGTAAAATAATAAATTCAACATTTTCCTTTTGTAGGGATGTCGTTTTAGCTTTTTCCAGGAGGGGCAAAATTTGGCTTGTTAGTGGTCATATTTTAATATTTCCATTTCATTAGGATTCATAGTATTTCATTAATTGATCTGACCAAATTCAACAGGGTCACTGTTTATTGCACGTCGAAAACAATCAAATCATGTCGTCGCAGTGGAAACGCTGCTATCTAGCGTTCATATTAAGACTTTTTATAACAATATTATAATTTACAATAAGTGAGAATCAAATTAAACATATCTAAACCTAATTTTGATAGCGCAAAAAACCATTATCCCTTTTTAGAAGTCAAAAACGCACCGGCACGATTTTATTGCTTTTGACGTGAATTTTTGACTTCTGAGAAGTGATAATTGTTTTTGCGCCCTCCTATTGACTAAAATTCGGTTTGAATACACTTTGACCAATACTCTTATATCAGAAGTCCGTAGTATTATCGTAAGGATAGCTATCATATTTTTAAAACATAGTGTAATATCCAATTGCAGACCAACTATGGAGCAATATGCAAAAAGTCTACATATTTTCTGCTTATTTTCTCCTGAGAGATGAGTTGGCTTACTTTGTATTTAGTCAGAATATTGAACACCCCATGAATAACGCTCAGCGAATCTAATTAATTGTATGTAAGACGCGAAGGTATTCATAGCGACGAACGAAGCTGGAATAACGACAGAGCGGCAGTGTAGAGCACGCTTGGCTTGTATTTATATCTGACAATTTAGCGAGCACAACTAAACAAGTTCACCTTAAAACACCTTGATAATGACCATGTATTATTTTATGCTGAACATCTATCAACATTAAACTGACCTTATGATTATTATTTAATAAGTAAATAATTCCATAAATGATTAGTTAAAATATAAAAAATGTGATATAATAATACATCAGTAATTAAAACAAAATGCTCAATACTTAATATAAAATGATCGGCATTTAATAAACGATACTCGATAATTAGAATAAATGTTGGTTTCTAAATAATTGACAGTTGTAAAACGTCCATTTGCTGTTCAATCCTAAACCTAAGCTAATCGTCACGTCCGTGCGGAACATTGTGGCTTTAAATTTTACTGATCAAAAAATATTATTTACTGACGATTTATTTTATTTTATTTTACTTGGCACTTTTTTTATGTATTACTCATTAATGGATTTATTTATTAAATTAAATATAAATCTATTTTTTTTAACTTGTTCTGTTTTGTCACAGTTCTGATTCGACATGTTCTGTTGTAAAATGTTATGTTTTATTTCGTCCAGTTTCACTTGATAACTAAAGAATTCTAAATAAAAATATTTAAGAATAATGAAATAGTCTGTTTCCCCCCCCAAATTGTTGAATTGGTCAGACGGTCAATAGTAGGAAAGAGTAGCATCTGCAATAAAATTAAATAAGAACGAAATTTTTGTCACCCAGGTCTTTGTTTCGAGAAGGTTATCCCTGGCACTGTTTTACAATGCATGATTTATAATAAATAAATAAGGAAAAATGTTATTTTTTTTAATTAAAATTTTTTTTTTATGATATGTATGTGTGGATGGATATTTTAATATTTCGGCCTGCAACTCCGAGATAGAATGGCAATCCGGCCCCATACGGGAAAAGGTTGCACATGTCTGTCATTTCAGTTTTCCGATCAAGATGAAACTTGAGATTCCATGTATCGAGATTATCAGCAACTCCACAGTGCTCAACAATGTCAAAGTGAATTTCTGTCTCGCACTAAGAAGAAAAAACGAATGTATAGAATTCAATTTAATTTATGAACTAAGTATATGAAATTCCGCAACTTTATTGTAAATACTCGTAAATACAGTGGCGTAGATGCACTTGGTCGACCGTATTAAAGGTTTTTTTTAAATAATAAAAAAATGTTACATAAAATTAAAAATATTTATGGAAGAATCACATTTTATTCAATATAACTTTTTTTTATATATAACGGTACTATTTTTAAGTGATATTAACATTCATAATATGTATAATCAAATTAAGATATGTGTTAATTCAAAGATATTCTTTTTCACATACACGTCAGAATAATAATATATAATCATTTACAAATTTCAGTACGTTGAGATATGTAACGGATATGAAACGATATGAATTTATATAACTGGAACGGTTGCAATGATATTTATCTGATAAAGTGAGCTTCAATTTGGCTAATTGAAAATTTTCTAAGTTTCAACATTGATAAATGTGCATCTCTTTTAATAAAATAATTTAATGAATAAAATATTTTTAATTACTGTAACAGTTGCTCACTATATCAGATTTTTTAAAAACACATTTGTAGATAAGGTGTTATTAAATTAATACATAATATCTCATTACAAAATATGAATTTCATAATATATATAATATCTCCAATAAATTATTCTATATATATTTGGGGTAGAACGTTATACCCACTTGTTTGTGACGATTCCACGAAGTTTTCACATGTCATACAAAAGAGGTAATTAAAATTATTATAGATTTTCACCTAATAATGCAATATCACACACTTGAGTGTCCGTTTTTTTAATTCTTCTTATTATTTTTACATCACAATTATATATTTATATGTATAATTTATATTTATAAGTAATGTTTTCCGTTCAACGTGCATCGAATTACACACCACTTAATGAAGGGAAGAAATGTTAAAAAAATATTTATTTATTATAATCTTTCCGAGTTATCATCTTAGCGTCGTCGTATTCGATATCGTTTATATTCTCTCATAATATATCAAACGATTATTTGTCTTGTTTTTTTTTCTGTTTTATGCATGTATTTTATGATATATTTTTATAATTTGGCAAAATTTTGAGTCGATCGTCACAGTGGCTAGACGTCGCTTTCTTGCGCAGCTGGTAACGGCGCTCTCGTCGTTACGACCTCACGACCAGCTCTACTCCTCGTTTCTACCATGGGGATCTGTAATGTTGAACAAAATATAGTTTAGGACAGTATTAACTTTTAATATTATATAATTTTAATGTTAATTGGTTAGTAGACTCACGGGTGGTGTGTGCGTTAGATGGGTCGTCATGCACGAGGAGTACGGAGGTGGATGTGAAGGACCAACGAAGCTACCGCCGCTACCCAGGCTGCTATCCATGTCTCCGTTTGGTTCTTCTAATGTTAATTTATGTTCAGCTAAATCATAAATAAATATTGATCCTTATTTACAGAATTTACTATTTTATATTTATTTATAAAATATTACTTTAATATATTAAGAATATGTTTTTGGTGAAAAAGTACACATGGAATTTGTGATTTGAGTCAAGTATGGATTTTTAATATTATAGAGGACAATTTAAATGAGCAATATATAAAATATTTGTTCCATAAAATAATTATTTGTGCATTAGCATTGGTCAGAACAGTGAACACCTCTGAAACGAAACCTTTTCCGAAGATGTACCTTAGATAAATGCACAAACAATTTATTCTAAGACACAAAGTATTTATTTAAATGCACATATCTCTGGTAAATTGCACTCAATATTATATGTTCATATTATTAGTATATATTATTTTTATTACCAAAAAATGTGTTTTATCAAAATTAAAATATTCTGTTTTAATTTAAAATACTTTCTATTGTTAAAATGTGGTATATCCGATTAAAATCTTAGGTATGTTTAGATTGATATGATTAATATGTATTATTTATATTAGCTGCTCGTCTCAAGTGATCTAGGTGGACTCGAGTTAAACTCAAGTTAAACTTTTGTTTGTTTATAATTGAATGTTAACGAAAGGACTCTTGATGATAGACAAGTCTAAAAACGATTGAAAAGCTTTTAGGCAAATTTATAGGCGTGAGAATTAAAATGATGCTAATTAAACATAACAAAACCAGTGTTGGCATGTGAAATTCAAAGATGGGTTTTAAACGTTTAAGATACAAAAATAAACTTTTTTGTTAAAACTTTTTTGCAGATTAAGTCAGAGTACTTTACATGAAGCAGAAAGATTAAAAGTATCATTTACAAATGCCCTGAGAAAGGATAAGAAGTGCATTCAGGATAGCTAGTAATCCAACTGCAATCAGTTTCAAAACTC
Source organism: Plectrocnemia conspersa (assembly GCF_051122295.1). Lineage (NCBI taxonomy): Eukaryota > Metazoa > Arthropoda > Insecta > Trichoptera > Polycentropodidae > Plectrocnemia > Plectrocnemia conspersa. Next base: position 27,744,278 of record NW_028277166.1, read on the forward strand.
GCAACCTTTTTGTACATAATTGGCTGTTCCACTGAAAGGGTCGAAAAACAAATTCTCATATGGAGATCTTAAAGATCATCGGTATGAATTCGGAACGTGGGCAACCAACGATCACTTCCCTAGACATTAATTCAAAGATTTCTTTTCACACTAATAACACTGGCACTTCAAAGAGTTCCACTTTCAAAGAGTTCGGGGCATTATAACTTCAAGAGCTCTCCAACTTGGACTCAATAAGTTTGCACGAACTTCAATCAATCCTATCAAACTCACTTAAGCCGCCACTTCTCTCTTCGCACCGACGTCTGAAATCCAGAGTTAAATTCACACAAAATCTGAGGCTCATAGATCATGGACAGCGAAGAAATTACACAGTTGAGCAGTAAGAAAATGATGATGGTTTTTGAAAAAATCTTCTTTTCTGATGGGTGCATCCAAGAGAAAAAAAATCCAAAGATATCCTTAAATTTGTGTTTTTTTAAAAGTTCAGAAACTGAAGTTGGATCAACCTTTACGCGACGGTCTCAATTTTATTTGTCATTATTAAGTTATTTAGCTAGTATAGAAAAGTTTGGCACATAAATTAAATTCCGGCCTTAAATATATATTTATATTAAATAATAACTAAAATAATAAACATGCATTATTAGTTATTTTATATATAAGTGAAATTTATTATTTTTATTATTTGTGGGTAGAAGAGAGTGCTACTCGTTTACAATTTTTTTCCAACTAATCATTCATCAAACATACCTTTATTGAGCGGCACAACATCAGGATTCTTATCATCTTGTAGAGTAAGAATCTGAGCACGTGGTGGTTGTTGTCGTGTACATTGATTTTTCTGCTTGCCCGACTGTACTAAAAGTAAATTATAGCACGATAACATTGACAAAACTTCAACATTTAAATTTATACAACTAAAAAGTACACTTACTAGTATAGTTACTAGACATCCTATGTTTGAGTTTAAATATGACCAAAAATATGATTAGCAATAGCAGCATTGTGACTATTGCTCCGACTAGCATCCCTACGAGAGACGTTATCTCGATATTGGTTACGTTTCCTTAAAAAATAAATAAATTCATGTATATGTATTGGAGATTGATTGATGATATAGACATTTATTGATCTAATCTTATAAAAATAAAGACTAACCTGTATGCTTTTCTGCTAACTCTAAAGTGAATCCATCTAACGGTATGGGCTCCGAACGTCCGCGGGTATTAGCCGCGTAAACTAGCAGTCTTAGTGTTCTTCCAGCTCCTAGGCCACCGACCATAAATGCTGGTCTACTTGCAGATACATTTGCTAACAGGATGTCGTGTGGTCTTTCGTAGACTTCCAACAGAAACCATTGTTGTAGACCACCATCGTAACCTGAAATGAAAATTAAGTGTGTAATTATTTTAGTAGAAAGCAACCAACGAGCAAAGGTGCTTTGACAAATCAAATACAAAAAGAATCTTAATTTCGTAACACTCAAAATTTTTTTTGAGTATTATTATCCGTAACCGCACTAAATATTTGATAGAAAATAATAATTGACATTATCTTGTGTACCGAATAGATACACAGACCTGCAAAAATTAGTTTATGAAAATTATTTTAGTTTTATTAACTGATTTTTATAAATATTTTAGTTCTGATCTTAAAAATGACATCCATTAATTTCTATAACGTAAGGTTATTTCACAAAGAGATGAATTTTTTAAAGATATTTGTAATTTAATGTTGACACTTAATATATATGTACCAGAAATAAACAATTATAAAAACTAAAATCATTAAGAAAGTTTCCAATAAATACAAAAAAGGTCCTTAGAGCAACGTTTTCTTTTTCCCTCAAAACATCTTTTCCGCTTTTCCTTTTAAGAACTTGCTGAGAAACAACCAGAAATAGTACGCGATCATGTTCACATCTAATCTTCCATGGTATTGTATTTCCATTATCTTTATGTCCTGATGAAATCTTTCATCTTGTTCCTCGCTTACTGCACTCAACTTTTCAGGATAGCAGTTTAGATGTGAATGGAGGAAATGTGGTTTTAAACTCATGTTACAGCGCAAGATCATGAGTTTTTTCAACGTATCTTCAACAATATTTTTGTAGTTTGACTCTTTTCTATTTCCAAGAAAGCTGGTTACAACAAGTTTAAATGCTTTCCACGCTATTTCCTACTTGTTTTAAATTTCGTTTTAAAATTTTCATTCTTTATAAATTTTCTAATGTGTCCAAGAAAAATGTCTTCCTTCAACTTTGCTTCTGACAAACTAGGGAATTGGTCACAGAGATACACAAAACATTCTCATTCTTTTGGAAAGACTTTGACAAATTGTTTCATAATGCTTAATGTGAAGTGGTGGAAGTAGAACTTTTTCCGGAGCAATAAGACACTTTCTCTCAATGTTTTTGATTCTAAGCTGTAATGTATTTCGGATTGACCATACTTTCTTGATATAATGCTGCTTTCTGGTACGGCTGTCCCATTCACAAAGAAAATATGTGTATTTGGTGTAACCACTCTGCTGACTAAATACCATTGACATTGCTTTTAAGTCGCCATAACTTGTCCATTTATGATTTAGATATAAAAGTTTGTTAAGAATCAACTCAAGATTTTCGTACAATTCTTTAAAATGAACTGAATGTCTCACAGGCAAAGATGCATACTTATTACCGTAGCGTAAGAGTACTGCTTTCAGACTTCTTTTTATAAATCAATAAAAAACCTTTTGTATTCAATATTGAACGCTAACATAAGTCCATAAGTCCACACACACACATACAAAAGTACACACACATACCAGGAGAGTGCGGTGAGATAGTTTCCCTCTCGCTCTAGATAAGGGCATGCGGACCGCATGCTCTTATCTTTCACTCACTCTCGTCCCTTAAGAGAGGGAAACTATCTCACTGCACGCTCCAGATGTATAAATATAGACTCGAACACATACCTGGGTCACAGATGATTTCTAAAGCAGCACTAGTTTGATTCGTCAGCGAGCAGTTCGCTGGAGAATGTGGTCTGGAAGCTGGCAGCAAAGTCAACGCACAAGGTGTCAATTGCTTGCCCACTAAGTTAGTTGCCCAGCACAAAGCGGTGCCATAGTCCAAATCAGAAATTGGCATATACGTGAGGGTCGACCTTGGCGGTGTACTGGTCATGGTGAACCTCTCTGAAGTGACTTCTGTCAGAGGACCTCCCAAGGAGTTGTTTAATGCCCAGTAGAAGGTGTCTGGGGGTGGAACTGCTTCAACTTCACAAATTAGCTGAGCTCGCTCCTGTCTTGCTACGCCGTAGGAGCGACGTAGCGTTGTTGTGCAAACTGGTTTATCTGGAAGATGAAGAAGATTATACATCATTGAACTGTGGTTGTAGAGTGGTAGCAGTTAAAATACTCACACATTATTCTTAAATTTACAACTTGAGAACGCGCGTCTCCTTCTACGTTTGAAGCACTGCAAGCGTAAGAACCAGCCGCGGACCTTTTGACTGTTCTTAGCACAAGATTGTTGTTTGAGACGTAAACGTTCGATTTAAGATCTTGGACTAAGGCTTTATTCTGAAATAATAGTAAATAATTAAATATATATGATAATATATTTATCGTTTGCTGTGTCATGAAGAGTGGGGTGAGGTGTGTGTGTGGTGTATGAAGAGAGGGGAGAGATAACATTTACTATGAACACCTATACGAAACCCATTGTGTTGTCATTAAAAAAAAACAAATTTCACTAGAAAAGTATGTGCAAATTTAATTTGTGCACAGAAAGCAGCCGCTTCCCACGTAGGTTTAGTAAAAAAGCAGCGGTGTCACTAATGTTTCCATGGGTTTCCAGAAACCTGTTGTTAAAAATCAGAAAATTCATGCAATTTTGCTTAAAAATTGAATTAATACGAATGTTTTGAAATTATTTTCTACGATTACAACTTTAAAAACTAGTTATAGAAGATTCAAAATCGAATATATAGCAGGTAGAAGAAAGACCTTTTATACGCAAGCGAAGTTAGCTGTTAGCCATTTGAGGAATATAATGGGTCAAGAGAGACTGTCAAGGTTTAGCATTAATAAATATCTATATGAATATTGATGTAAATATTGACGAAGTTATGAGAATATTTGCATATAATAGAAATATAAGATTAGATTTTCTACTAAAGTAAAAATTGAATTAATTTAATTTCAACCAATATTTTTTATCTTTAGTTATTATTAAAATGTATTTTTTCATTATTATTAATTAGTGTAATGTTTATTGAGAGTGTAAGTATATTTTATGTAAATAAATATAATTTTATATAGTTTATGTTGTCACTGTTCTTGAACAAATTGTAGGATGAATTTTAATTGCTTTTTAGTGATTTGCACTTTTGATTTAAGCTGCTTCAATTCCAAAGTAACAAAGACAGCGCTCAATGAGACAAGAATTAACTCGAAAAATAAGGGCTTCTATCAGGGATGGAGCATCTAAAATATTTATTTATAATTTAGATACTTATTTAACCATATAACGTTGGTTATATATTGATAATCTGAACTTTTTGTAAATGTTTTATGTATAATTTTACTTGTAGCGGTTTTAATTTAATTTTTACAATTATTAAAGTCTTCATTGACATTTTCTGATAATTTAAAGTTTTAAGATTTCATTATATTTTGTAGTTGTCTATAGTAAATTTTAAATATCACTTTAATTGCTTTACAATTATTTGATATTTTTATATTTTATTTAGACATTCTACAATATAAGCAATATAATATGAGCACTTATAGTATTGTTGGTATTATACATTTTTCCCATTGAACTAAAATTTGAAATAATATTTATCAATGAATTATAAGTGCTAATCCTTGTATATTAAGATTTGTTTAAAATGTTAAAATTATAAGAGTGTACAATATTATTATTATATAACCACTAATGTGGTATGTATTTTTTGTTATGTCTGTGTTGAAATCTCCTATAATTATACTTTTTTTATTTATATTATTTAATATATATTTTTAATAGCTAAAATAATTTGGAGCCTTATAAGCAATGTAAATGTTTAAAAGCGATCGTTTCATCTTTGTGATCTTGATTCCGAGGGTAGTGAATAAGTTAATATTATCTTCATTAATAATTTCATAATTAATATTATTTTTTACATAAAAACTAACTGCTCTGCCCTTTTTAAACATTGATACAAAGATAGATCAATAACATTCTATGTTAAGAAAAATATTTTTCACCATTATTGATCCATGTCTCAATGAGTTTCAATGACAGTTTATTTCACTACCGCCTATTAGTTAAATTATATTTTCAAAACAAAGTTGTAGGGCGGTACAGTAATAAATACAGTTTCAATGATATTGAACAAAGAAATTATAAAAAAATGTTTGACACATTTTCATAAAAGTTTACTGAAAAATACACATTCACTGTAACATATATACGTAGGCATACAACATCTACGTGTAAAGCAGTCCAGGTTCATTGAAGCTTTTTAGTATATAAAGTAAGAATTAAATTCTTATTGAATGCCTAGTTGGATTTGGCAACGAATCAACTATAAAACCACATAAAAAGTTAATAACTTCATTTCCATAATCGATTTACGTGTCTGGTTATAGTATAACATATATGGTGCTATGTGGATATTTCAGAGTAGAGAGTGAATATGAAATATAATCCATATGCGATCCACTTATTAGTTCGACGTCCTATCGGAATAGAAATGAAGTATATTATATCTTCAGTAATATAATGAACGTCGGTTCGCCTGTCATGTTTCGGTGGATAGTGCCAGGAGGCGTCGGTGTGGGGTGGATATTGAAGTACTTTTTGACGTTACTTACATCGTGTTCCCATATTAACTTGTAGGGTGGCGGGTTTGCCCTCACTTTGCATTCGAAGTAGACATCGTCGTCTTCCTCTATGTCGTTGGGGTTGAGAGTGGTGCCCAAGGTGAGCTCTACGGTCGGGGCGACTGCAACAAGTATCGATTTTTTAGATTGCTAAGTGTGCTAAGTAAGCGCTAGCGAGTATAATGCTCACAGAGGACGTTCAGGGTGAGTATCGCCTCCATGGGCGTGTTCAGTAGGTCATGAGTGGCTCGACACATGAGCCTTTGACCGTGCTGTTGAGCTTTGGCGTGAAGCTTGAGCGTGCTGGTGCTCACGGTAGTTTTTTCGTTTGACTCTTTGTTCTCGTCTTCTGATTGTTGTACCTTCTCGCCAGGTTCACCTTCTGAATCCTCCTGTAAGAGAGCAAAATAACGGACGAATAGTCAAAAGACGTAAAATGTACATATTCATATAAAACAGGTATTTTTATAAAAAAAAATTATAGGCAAATCTAGTCGTGGTTTACCAACTAATATTCAACAGTATTTGGCAAAATTCACTATTTATTATTCAGGGTATAAATTTTTCTTGAGTCATGTCGCTGAAGCTCTAAGGGCACAGTTTCTACCTATCTAGGTGTGCTAGAGCCGAATAAGAGGCAAAGCTCTAGCGGTGGCTCAGCGTAGATGTTAGCATTCAAATTCTAATCCAGAATATCGACGCAGAGTTTATGCTTTTATTATATACAAAAAAATCACCGCAATCAGAAGAGGAAAGTAGTTTTTGTTTATTCTTACTAATGGAGCGTAAATAAAATGCACACTGTCGGGTTCAGAAACTAAAACACTATTTATTTAGAATTTGAAGTATTAAAGTACATCATAATCATAAAAAGGTCTAGTTTGAATCGCGATAAAAGCGTTTTAACCGTTAAAGAAAAAAAAGTAGCACCGCGGGAGACCACTTAATAGATTAAGGTACGCGTTATAAATCATAAAGGATAAAATATTTATCACCTTGAGAATATTAAACGTGCGCAATTTAAGTTATCCACCAACAGAAATTTATTTCAAAAAAATTCACCACCTTTTTTTTTTATTTTTTTATTATTCTTTCACTTAAACTTGACAAGCTTAAGCCCAATGCGTTACAGTGAGTTAAATCTATACTTACTGAGTAAGTATCGCATTGTGTGCTTGTGTCCGTGCAAATATCTACATATTTATTTTTTTAAATAAAAATTTATAGTACGTAATATCTTTTTTTTGGAGGATGGTTAAAACTGGTTAATCGGTTTTTGATTTGTAAATTTTTTGTAAGTTTTTATTTCGGATAATATTTTCGAGCCCCTAATTTAATCTCTGTGAATAAAAGAGTGGTTAAATCGATAAACCCGACAATGAAAAATATCATAAAGTTTTTCTCCAATTCCTACAAGCTCTTCTTAAAATAGGAAATATTGGCAATCCGGAGATTCTGCAAGAATTTCGTTTTTGTGTTCCATCTAATAAGCACAGCTTTCCGACTTTTTAACTTTCTATCGGATAGTTTTGATTTTTTCTCATCCAAGTAGTTTCAGTTGGTACACGCATACTGGTCTTGCTATTATTATATATATATAATTTAGTATAATTGCTTAGTAAATATTTTTTATGTATTTTTTCTGTGCATATTTAAATAAATAAATGCAAAATTTGTTTAGCTCAGGATCACATATATGTTGAAGAAAAAATTCAAATCGACATCAGAAAAACAAAGCAGCTAGATTTGACTATTGGGGTCGGTTGGCAATGTATTAAGCACTTGCTGACCGACCATTTGTGCGATTCATAGTTCACGTTTAATGTGCTTAGAATGAATTTAGTGCTTTGGACGAGTTTCATACACTTCTGGGCTTCTGATGTTATTTGTAGTATGTACCCCAAATCTTGATTTGCATATTAATATTTTATAATCTTTCCGACGTACTACATAGTTATTTATATAAAATAGACACATACTTTCACCTTTGAACCAGATACATTGTAGCACTTTTTTGTGATATACAACACCAGTAATATAACTGCATGTCACATTTATAATACTGATACTCCATTATATTAAAAAATACTTTTTTTTTTGTTTTATATTAGAGCCTAAAATTCAGATTTGAAAAAGTTTAGCTGATAATACTATTTAGTTATTCCTTTTAAATTATCGTAAATATATTGAATCGATCAAAAAAAATCGCTGTAATTTTTCTGTGAAAAAAATTAATTGTAGATCTAAAACCAGCACCTAGTTTGAATATTTGTGGCCAAAATGTTATTAACTGATTCTTGCTGTTAAAATTGCAAAAATTCTGCGAAAAAAAAAATTTTTCACTTAAAATAATATATTAATTAAATAAAGATACCTATTTTATTTTATAAGAAAACATCAGCAAATAGTTTTGCATATAAATTGATGTATTTTATCTTTGTAGCAAAAAACTGTTGTATATTACATGAGCGGTCTTAAACAAATAGTTATTTTAATTTTCTGTTTAAAGATGAGAGAATTAATTATTTTTGATATTAAATTCTCATGTAATAATAAATCAAATATTTTCATTGTACATATAATATATGATATAAGTGTATTATATTAACTGACCTGTGGTGAATCCACCCCTATTCTTTGTCCGTCCAGCCACCAGGATAATTTCGGGGGCGGTCTCCCACCCCTAGCTTTGCAAATGATCTCGTGGGACCTCCCGGCGCTCAAGGGCTCCTTCTCCTGCACCTCAATATTCAACGGCGTCACTGAAAACCCAAAGAGCGTTAAACCACATCCAACCACCCTAACCACCGTGGTTAATTAATGGAATCACTCACGTTCCATGTCGATTTGGAGTGTTGCCGTCGTGGGTGCTAGCAGTGGGGAGTTGGACGCTTGGCAAGAGAGCTCCGCCAGGAGGTCGGACCTCCTCAGAGGTGGCAGCCGAAGGAGGCCAGTCATGGAGCCTTGCCCTTCCACGGCCCTTCCGCCTCGATACCACCGAACCGTGGCGGGAGGGAACCCTGATGAAACATGCAAAGACTTGAATAAAACATCCATAGAGGGTCGAAACAAAGAGGTCGGATGGTAACTTACCGCCGGTCACATTACAGGTCAGCTGGGGTGCATCTCCTTCGCGATAGGGTCCGGCTTTGCTCCGGATCTCGACACCTCTCTCGTTGAAAACCCTAGGGATATTGGCAGCCTCTGTAACACGTTTTGAATAATTAACGGCGCATGGGTAAGATGTGATGGAATGTTTGAGGAAATCGAAATTTTGCTTCCTAACCCTTGTACGCTTTATACCAAATACGTTCTACCTGCTTTAAATTAATCGTTAAACATAGTCATAAAATATTTAAAAACCTTTTAGAATCACTAATATTGTAGCTATTTGTATAATTACTTGCAGTATCATATTAAGATTAATAACCACAAATTTATTTCACACACTAAAATGATCTACAATAATAAAAATATAATATTAATGCAATTATTTCTTAAGCTTGCTAAAAATATAAACTATAGTGTCATACAATTTTTTTTTTATAAATTAATAAAAATATTTATTCATAGCAGCACCCTTTAACCATCCCTCATTTACAGTTTTTTTTTGTAATTTAATTTATCAAAACACGTTTTCAATTATTCAATAAGATATGATAGAAATGTTATATGCAATTTTATATTAGATCAAAAGGCGTGTGTTATTCTTACCTATGATTTGTAAATGAACCCTGGTGTTCCTTGTGGGCGATGCTCTAAAATCGGCTCTGCATCTATAGTCTCCCCTGTCCTTGGGCTGGGCAGGCTGGAGGGTGAGTCTGGCATTTTTAGGGTCCCAAGCAGCCCTTCCGCCACCCTCGACCCCTGACCAATGTGCCCCGTTCTGTGAGTCGTCACCGCTAGCAGATACACCAGTCCTGGCATCCCAGCTGTCGACAAAATAATTAACCGTTGAGAGAGGAACGCACGATGTCATGCCACCTGATGAAGGTCAGAATGATGTACTTATGGCAAACGTCTATGTTACGATTGGGAATGTTTTGATGAACACGTTGGAGCAGAATGACGGGGGTATTGATTAAATAAAGAAACATTAATCTGTGTTAAGCTTTCATTGGATTAATTAAAATAAGTTTTTAATAATAAGATAAATTTAATACAATTTTTTGGATGTCTGATCTGACAAATATTCATTTTAACATAAAAAATATTTTATTAATTATTACAAAAATATATAATGAATATTAATAAAGATAAAAAAGTTATAAAAGTCATAGGATCAGTAAAATAAAATTACCAGATGTAGAAAATATCTAAGGACATTACAAAAAGGTTCGTTCCGGAAATTTTTTATTCAGGGATCCTGCGAGAGCTACAAAAAAGGTCATTATGGATTTTTTGTAGCTCTACAATTCCTACCAGAAAGAGTGACTCCATCTTCATTAGAGTTGGAAGACTCCAGGAAGGAAGTTGAAAGAAAAATATGAATGTAACCATGGAATGTTCGGTTTATATGAATTTAAAAAATGAGATAGCGAATCTAACCTAACCGGTGAACGGTTGACAATGCTCGATTTATATAAAGTTGAAAAATATGGAACAGTGTACATAAAGGCAATCAATGACCGGCTTTTATAGCTTTACAGTGTATCGCTTAGGTCAGCGTATCAACGTGGCAAATAATATCAGATTAAATTACTTCACAATATTGTTTGATAATTTTTAGTTAAAATTGTACCTTATATGGTATCACGGCGCCCCTCAAGATCTAGCGCCCAAGGCGATCGCCTGTACTGCCTACCCCTGCTCCAAGTTCGTGTGATTTAACACCTTTGAATTATATTCTGTGGTGATATGTAAAGTCGCAAGTTTACGCCAATAAATGATGGACGACATGGAAGCCAACATTCGTCGCGTTATTGCCGATATACGGCCACAGTGCTCCAAAATGTGATCGAAAATTAGACTTCCAGATTCCGCTTTATTCAAGCTAGTCTCGGCGCCAATATTCGCAAAATCATATTTAAACATTATTGATATAAAACTATCTTTCGGATAAAGCTAATACCATGGCCATTACAACGATTTTTATGTTTTATTTCATTTTGAATTTCTATATATCTAAAAAATACTTTATATTAACCGCTTATTTATTGACTTTTATTGCTAACTTTTTTTAAAATTTCTATTAAATGGAAAATAGGACTGAAAATATATACTTTATACATATATAGCTACCAGGCAAAAAAAGTTAGCGTGCGGAACGCACGTAACGCACGTCCTTATCTCTCACTCACTCTTGTCACTTAGCACGCGAGCGAGCGAAAGAGAATGTATCTCACCGTACGCGCCTGATAATTACTATTGTCTATTCTCACAAAGAATATTTTCCGAATTATAATAGCTATAGGAAGTGAAAACTCATTACTAATATATATATATATATATATATATATATATATATATATATATATATATATATATATATATATATATATATAATATATATATATATATATATATATATATATATATATAAATATATATATATATATATATATATATATATATATATATATATATATATATATATATATATATTTATATAAATAAAATATATACAAATATTTTTTTTATTAATAGATGGTTATGCGCTTGCAAAGACTTCAGCAGCCAGCTTTGAAAACGTTCTACGACAATTTTATAGGTACCCACGAATCAAGATTCGATCTTCTTGGGTACTTGTTTTTCATTTTCTTCAAATTGTTGGTTTTGATTTGTAATAACCACATTCGTTAAACTTTTTCAAAGCATTTTGAATAGCGTGTCGTGAACAATAAATGTATTTTCTAATTTCCGATATAATAAGTTAATAATATACAATATGCGAATGCAATAAAATTAATTTTGCCGTTTTTTAGCTTTACTTAAATCGTGTTTTACAGATTTCTTAAATGCTTATTAAATATTCAAAATAAATTATTAAATAAAAAAAATTATAACTAAACTACCTGCAACCTGCTAAAATATTTCGGTCAGACTAACAACATGTAAAAAGTTACACACCATTTTAAGGGATGCCCCATTATTAAAGTAAGGCACCCAGGCTCTACACTGTAAGATGGGTCGCAATTTTCATTTAAAAAATAAAGAAAATTAACAAAACACACTGAGCACAAATTATTATTGAATTTATTTAAAAAAAAAAAATTAAAATAGTAAAAACTGCAGCAGCGGTCGTGTCTTAAAAACAAATAATTGACAAAAATGTGAAAAATAGACTTTTTTAAATTTTTATTTTGTTTTTATTTTAATTTAAAATATTTTTACTTTCTTTACTTTTTTCTCTACAACGATTTTTACCAAAGATACGATATTTTTTATTTTTTGAAAAGCCACCATTTTGAAATGAAATAGTGGATATAGCTAGTTAACTCATATATTTGAGATGATGACAAGTTATATTTTTTGCCAAAAAAATTATGCATATATATTCAAAGCAGCAGAAGTTATCGTGTCTTTAATTTTAAGTAAATTCCATATATAAACCAATTATTTTTAGGCAAAATGTGTTTTTATAAGGAATCGAGTAAGGCTGAGTTGGGTTATGCTACGATTTATCGTAGCATAACCTCACTATTGTAGCATAACCTAACATAGCCTAACTCAAAAGCTTTTGCTAGAGGAAAAATAAAAATGTATGTAAGCGTGTTCTCAATTTTTTCATTTAGGTTCACATGGAGACGGTCACCAGGGCGGTGCAACGGGTGCAAGGTACACAGGCTGCATATTATATGGGGTTCCAATTTTTATTTCAAAAAATTTTTTTTTAACCTTTTATAAAAATTATTTTTTAGATTTTTTTTTAATTGCAACTTCTTTCTATGAATTTATCTACATATTGGGGCATTTTACAAGTGCAGTGCAACAAGGTGCAAAGTACTAAGGTTTCACAGTATAAGAAGTTGCAATTAAAAAAACAATTGAAATTATTTAATTTTAAAAAAGGTTGAAAATTTTTTTGTTTTTTTTTAAAAATTAAATTTTTTTTTTAAATTAAAAAAAAGAATAATTAAGATTATTGATTTTTATAAAAAGTGCAAAAAATTTTTTTAACTTTTTTTTAAATTATTTTTTTTTTTATTAAAATTATTAATTTAGGTTTTTTTTTAAAATTGCAACTTATTATACTGTAAAACCTTAGTACTTTTTACTTTGTTGCACCGCCCTTGGAATTGCCTTAATATGTAGTTAAATTCATTACATAGTTGCAATTTAAAAAAAAAATTAATTAATTATTTTTATAAAAAAAAAATTGGTACCCCTTATAATATGCAGCCTGGGTACCTTGCACCCGTTGAACCGCCCTGGTGACCGTCTCTATGTGAACCTGAAGGGATAAAATTGAGAACACGTTTACATACATTTTTATTTTTCCTCTAGCAAAAGCTTTTGAGTTAGGCTATGTTAGGTTATGCTACAATAGTGAGGTTATGCTACGATAAATCGTAGCATAACCCAACTCAGCCTAACTAGATTCCTTATAAAATCACATTTTGCCTAAAAATAATAAGTTTATAAATGGAAATTTACTCAAAATTAAGGACACGATAACTTCCGCTGCTTTTAATGTATCACCATACATTTTTTGCCAAAAAATAGAACTTGTCAACATCTCAGATATATTTGTTAGCGAATTATATTTACTTACAAGTTTCAAAATGGTGGCTTTTTAAAAAATAAAAAAATCATATTTTTGGTAAAAAACATTTGAGAAAAAAAAGTATAGACAGTAAAAATATTTCATATTAAAAATAAAAGCAAAATAAAAATGAAATTTTTTTTTTTTACATTTTACCAATTTACATTAAACAGGTCAATGTGTGATTGAAAGACTTTAGAAGGAAAGTTTGAAGAAAAATATGATTGTTATCAAGGGATGTTAGGTTTAATTAAACTATCATGAATTGCATTTATCCTTACAAATATTTTGAATTTTATTTGAAAAAAATGGCAATATTAAGTGATTATTAAAAATATAAGCTGCATTGAAAAATGGATAATATATTTTTATTATTTTAATTATAACTACTAAAACCTAATTATATTTACAGTTATATACATATGCACCACATTGTATATCTTTTTCAAATTAATATTATTTACATAAAAAACTAAATATTAAAAGTAGAGAGAATAAAGTCATTAAGCAAAAACGGTAATAGGGGGAGGGAGGTTGACTTATTTGTACATTGGATAACATAATATCGATTTATATTCTTATAATGACTATTGATAAAAAAAAATTGTGCACATCACTAAAGTTTGCGATGCTCAGCTTCGTTATGTGGAGCGTGTGTCACAATTTTTAAAATATGGCGCAATATTATGAAATTCCAAAGAAATGAAGAACTCCTTGTTAGAAATAAAATGAAAAATTTAATATATATATACAAGTAGGAGTACGGGTCGTATCCGTATTTATATCTTAGTGCATTTTTGCTAGGAGTGTTGGGATATAATTCATTTCATTATCAGAGTAGCATCTACGCAATAAAAAACTTTCTAAAGTTGCTAAGGGGCGGTATCGACAATCCGTCGATGCTTAGGGATTTTATTTGTGAGCCTTAGAATGCCCTAGAAAAGTAGTTTTCAAAGTGGAGAACGATTACTTCAGGCGGTACCCGAGTCTACTTGTAAGGGTATATAGTATGTATAAATAGTTTTTAAACTAAAATTGATAGCTGCAATGCATTTGGGTATTTATAGAAGGGTTGTTCGCAAATCTTTCAGATATTTTTTTTAACGAAAGTATGAAACACATTCAGGAGTACGCTATTCTCTATTTATTGTCTAAACGGTAAGCAGTCAAAATAGTTTAGAGACCACTACCCTAGAAAGTCGTGATCGTGTCCCTTATTCTTACAAAACAGCGATAGCACCAAGGAGCAAGGAAAAATATGTATGTACATATCTATTCACATACTTACAGACGTATACCACTAGATATTTTGACTGAGGCGCGGAGAGGACTCCCATATCCTCAAAGGTATATTAGATAGAGATATTGATATTGCGTTTTTGAATTGGTGTTCATTAAACGGTACCCAGTTACTGTTATAAAGCATAAAAACCGTAGAATACTCATATATCTGTACTAAATAAATACACTAACAGGTCGATGGCAAATGAAGAGAAATGCGTTGGCAAACAGGTACATAAACACAGCGTTCTCGGATTACGCATTCCGTGAAATAACGAAGTTGCCAATTTTACAATATATAATCTAATATATAACTCTAAAGCATACAAAGTCATGGAAGGGAACATGTATAGTGATGGGATTTGTATTATTGAGTGGATGAGATTAAATAAACTAATAATTAACTAAAATTTAAAATGATATTTAATAATAATTTTTCTATCGTAATCAATGTAAATAACTCTAAAATTACAAAAAATGATAATATAAAATACTTTGTTCTACTTTAATATAAAAATAATATTTTTTATAACTATATTGAATATATAATATTTTTTTTTAACAATGTCAAAATTTTTGTTTGACAGGATTATTGCGCAAATTAAAATTGCACCCTCGAAAATTCCACTCTAGCTAAACAGAATTTGTTTTTATGTGGTCACACCCAAATCAACTGGAAACAAAGTTTTTGTTAAATTTATTCCATTTGTTGAAAAAATACGATCCATTGTTATGAGAATTGGTTCTGAAAATCAATCAGGTAATAAATTTTGCAAAATCATATATGAGGAGTAATTAGTACAAACTAGCGATTATATTGATAAGAATACAACTCGTTAGCTAAAGGGATTATCGGGTTCATCAACCGAACCACTCATCTATCTATAATTGAATGAAAGGATTAATGCATAACATCATAAAAAGGGCCAGTTTTTAGCGTTGAAGAAAAAATGGGGTTCTACGTTTAAAAAATATTTTATTATATGAAGTTAAATATCATAAGTTTTAAGAACTAATAATTTAGTTAATTGTGTAGAAAATGCGTTATAATAATTCACATTTTAATTGATATGTATATTTAAATACATCATAATTATACATTTTTAATTCTTCATGTAACTTATTATTAAATTTATGCTAATTTACTTAAAATAAAAAAGTAACGAATTTCATAAAAGTAACGTAAAACTATGTAATAGGCCATTTAAGAAAGACAACAACAAAAAAGTTGTTTAGTAAGAAATTACGTGAGGGATTAATTTTATTACATATCACTACTATTATAAGCTTGTTTTCAAGGGATTTGGACAAAAAATACGTTTTTAATAATGGAAAAAGTAATTAAAACAAGCTCGCAATTTTCGTTTTTGAATATTTTCACGTAGTATAAATATTGTTACATTGGATTTAATTTAAGTTGATTGCTACATTTAACTCGGTAGTTAAAAATTTAACAATAGAAATGTTTACCTTAATTTTTTATTAAAATATTAATTATATTTTGTTGTCCGGAATATACTGCGAAATAGTGTCTGAAATATACGTGCGAAGATGATAGTTCGCGTCTTCGTTCTAGCAACAAGCTGCGAGTTGTTTAAGGAGCCTGACGCCACCAAGTGTTTTAAAATACAACGTCCCAAGTGGCCGGACACATGTCCCGAATAAACGTATTTACAACATTAAATGAACGTGAGTGTAAGAGTCTTTTGACAAAAAATGGTTTTTAATCATCCTCCATACTCCATGAAAAAATTATATTAACGTCGCAAAATCGCGATTCACTTGCATGCAAATATGTTGACGCCATTAAACGAACTTACAGGTCCAATAATGAATTCGTGCAGCAATAATGCGCCACAAATTTGCATAATACACGCTCCCGGTTCTGTTACGACAGATTCAAGATAAGGGCGTCGACAGGCAAGGCCTTCGCCAAATTAACATATTTGCTACCCTACCTGTAAATTGGCGTATCGTCTCGGTACCACACGACGAGCAGCACCGAGTCGTTGAGGTGGCGTGGGCTGACGTCGCAGGGTAGATCTGCTGACGTGCTGGCCACCGCTGACACTTGAATGGGCTCGGGGCCTGCGGTGACTACCATTGGATTGGGACCTGAAATTCAGAAAACGTGGTTATCGATCATGTCGGTGGTTTAAGGTTTCATTGATCATCTATAATGTAATATAATACAATCATATCGCAATGAAAGACAATTTGTTTTCTCGGTGAAAAGCATCATCAAATCAATTTCTCGATTGGTATATCAATTGTGGTGTCCGATAAACCACGATAAAAATAATTTAAAGTCAATATAGATAAAAAAATTATTTTCGGTTTCGGAGCCCGAAACAAATTTGCAAAACTCGATGGTGTCATTCAATTTTAATTGTAAGAGTAACTTTCAGATTAAATACAGACAGCTATATAAGCGTAGTTAAGCGTCCGGCGCTATTTTAAGTTGAGAGTACTACGTCCCATTTGGGAACATACAAACTCTGATGGAGTTTCTAATTCGTACTGATTTTCACGTGTAATATTCATTTAGAGCAAGATTCGCGGCGCTCATGGACGGTAATTTTGAATATTGCATCTCTCTGGGGACGCTGGCTGCAGAATACGGCCCTGGCGTGAATATTCCGGTAGCGTGGCCGCAAATGGGCGTTTGGACAGAATGGATTTTCATCATTCAGTGGTGCGCGCCACAGTGGGGTAAAACGACTTAAATTGTGCAAGGGATTATAATAAGTAACATTCTACATATTTAAATAAGATAATTACAGTTACTAAAACCTAATGATATTATTTATTATAATTTAAATTATTATTTTATAAAGAGATTTTTTAGTAACTAATTTCTTAATAAAAAAAGATGAATATTTAGTAGGTAAATAAATACTAGCAGAGCTTAGATTTCTTTACAATAATTATTTTGTATAACTATCTATGACTATTGTGACGCATTGGGGTAGCCTATTAGGTCACGATAGTCTTTAATTTAAATTAATAAATTAGAACCAGAAAATTATATTGGCAGCTACAGAATCTATTTTGTTAAAACAATAATTTATTTAGTTATATGTTTATATTATTTAATGCTTCATATTTTTTTAGTTGCCTAAGATCAATAAATATACGTTTAACTGTAAAGTTAAATAATCTGCATTCTATAATAAATCGAACATGGCACTTATTTAAATGGAACAATATTTATTATTTTTATGTGAGCAAACATTTCATTATTTTATTTTACGTATTTTTTTATTTAAATAAGGAGCCACCCATAATAGTTGCATCATAATTAGTTAAACAGACTTAGAGGGTTATAAAACTAATTTTTTCGTGTCTCTGGGTTTTCTAATAAATAAAGGTTTTTTCGTCAGCGTAAACAAACATATTGCGTATCAGAGTAGACGTCCACTAACAGGTAATATAGTTACAAAGCAAATACTAGCGCCAGTGCATAAATATATTTGTCGAAAAGGCACCGAAACCCAATATTACATATTTGTATGATATGTATTTTGTTTTATTATTATTATATAAATAAGCAGCCACATATAATAGTTGCGTATTTTAAGGGTTTTAAAATAAATTATTTTGTGTCTCTGGGTTTTTTAAGACTTTTTTTGGCGTAAGCAAATATATTCTTTAATAACATTTGCAAAGCACTAATTTAAACAAAGACTAGCGCCGGTGCCTAAATATTTAAGGTGCCATGTCTCGGTTTACATATTTCATAAAATGACGACGTTACCAATTATATCGATTTTCAATCTACCGTTAGACAGTTACATACACGTGAAAGAGTTAATATATGTATCATATTATTACTCATTGATTTTTTAATGGGTACAATATCTTTACATTACTTAAAATAATCGTTTATTTTAGGATTATTTATTTATTTACTTATACAATTACTAGTCGTTAAAAAAAATGACGATTAGCAATCGATTATATACGTACATTTACTTTGAGCAAGTGACACTAAACTTTTTTTGGAAACGCTAAAGTATTGATATATCTTTATATATATATATATATATATATATATATATATATATATATATATATATATATATATATATATATATATATATATATATATATATATATATATATATATATATATATATATATATATATATATATATATATATATATATATATATATATATATATATATATATATATATATATATATATATATATATATATATATATATATATATATATATATATATATATATATATATATATATATATATATATATATATATATATATATATATATATATATATATATATATATATATATATATATATATATATATATATATATATATATATATATATATATATATATATATATATATATATATATATATATAAATATATATATATAATGGATAAGCTATTTATTGTAAATTGCAATTTTTACATATCAAAATTGTCTCTAAGCAAACATTTAATAAAATATTCTTCGGACAACGCTCCTGGAAGTTAAGTGTTCTCGGGGAGAGCGCAAAAAAAATCGCTAGGGCTCTAAAGCACTTCCTCCCGTTTCGCTCACCTCACGATCCGTCCCTTAGGATCTCGGTCTGACCCTACGAAAAGATGTTATTCGGTCACGTGGACATTTTATTGAATTTCCTTTCCGGGTCCTATTGCAGCACCACAGTCATTAGCTGTTACTCGACCTTTTTCTACCCTTTTCCACTTTATCGCCGAGACATAATCTCGCCCGTTGCGGCAAACGGCGATTCCATTTCGCCAAACTGAATCCCGACTTTTAAAAAAACGCACACACCTTAAAAAAAAGAGCATAAAAAAGTGTCTAACGCCTTGGCGAAGACAGGTGCTGCCGTATCAGAAATTACTTATTCATGGTGCAATTCTCGATTTTCAACACTACGAAAATCCGTTGTCGCAAAATGACAATTATGTGGTAAAATAAAAATCAGACGTTAAAAATATTGTACTTGTGAATTATCATACTGTGTTTTAACGACATGGTAGATTAGTAAACAAATTTGAATATTGTCCTATTAGTTCAAAAATATGATGCAGTGCAAAAATATTTTAAACATAATTACTTGAATCAGTCGGGTGTGAATTCAAAGGCAAACGAACGTTCCTTGTATTGAAAAAATATTTATTCTTCAAAAATAGGGCTGCCAAACAAATATAATCTTTTTTAATCGTATTTTTTATGAGAATTCGATTTTTTTGAGGTACAACAAAAATATGACATGGTGACAAAATGGGTCATCCAAAAACTAAAATTAACTTTAGTAGAATTATTTATAAATAACTATCGAACTGTAACATTTTTGTCATATACATAAGATTTACCCATAACCGTCACGTTGAAATTAACTTGAACAAAATTATGATTTTGTCCTTCACACCCACAAAAAAACAGCGTTTTAGTGGCCTAGTTGAAAGGAATATAAAATGCAATAAACTGGTTTTATATTTTTTTGCAAATGTGCTACTTTAAAAGTAATTTTACGAATTCTATTGTTGCCGTACTTATGCAACCCAGGACGCATGCACCTGATAAAGAGCTAAAATATTTTTACTGATTGAAATTACACTAGAATATGACCAAATTCAACTATGATTTATTGTATATGTTAAAATTATAACTAGTAAAATAACTATTCAAAAATAAAAAAAAAATCGTATTTAAATTAATTAATATTACAAAAAAATATTTTTAAATAAGTTAGTTGTACACAAAAATACAAAACATCCTTATGGTTTTCATGTTATAGTCTATTTTTTCACAGCACTATTTTGCTTAGACCACATCACATATATATATTTAGTTAAAACATTGCTTTATTCGTTTCATATAATATTGAATCAAATAAATTATGATTTTTTTATGTTCTCAAAATTAAAAAAAAATATATGGATATTTTTGATATATATAATATAAGCATATGCATATTTATGATATTTAAATGGGAAAAAATGTTTAAATCGATAACAAATTGAAGCAAATAACTATTTTGATAATTTTTCAAGTAAAGAGTCATAAAATCTTGAGTATAGTTAATTGTTTTAAAAGTATATAGACACTCGATACTTTAAGGTTTGAGAACCCTAGAAAGTGCTGATATCGTAGCTAGTGAGAAGAGTGGAATTTTATATTTACTATTGTTCAAATATTATATTTAAAATTGTTGTGACAAATGATAAATGGCAAGATGTTTTCTCCGAGCGATGGTGGAGAAGCTAGCGCAGGGAAGATGTCTGTGAGAGGTTTTCAGAGGTCTAGTATGTGGCGTTTCAGCGAGTGTACAGCGGAAGTTAATCCCTTTCTGCTACGATGGTGCTTGGTGTAGAGAAGTTCCTCTCGGGATGTGAGCGCTCATGACAGTATGATGTTCGTGGGTGGCGGGCGTCTGCTGGTCTCTTCGAGTAGCTGCTGGTGAGTCCAGGCTTAAGTATCCAAGGCAGTTATGCAGCGATCATCCAGCCAATCTCTGCATTCGCTTCTTAGAACGGCGAAATAGATATACGCCTTTAGAAAGCGACGTTCACTTGATAGGCAGTGTCCAAGGAAGTATTGCATCTTGTGAATCCAGTGATTTATTATATCCGTGACCGTTTCGCAAAAAAGGAATATTTTCTCAATGACGGAGAATATTTATTGTAAAAACAAAACTTATGTGTGTGGTCTATTTTATACGTTATTGTCTTGTTTTCTACACACAGTAAATTAACACGAGTTTTGAAAATAAGTCCATTTTAATAGTAGTATCTGTGTTGTCGCTACGATACCTTACTTAAAACACTTCGATCCCGACTTGGAACAAGCAAGAGTTAAGGCAAACTTGCACCAAGGTGAGCAACGACGAGTAAGCCAGAGAAAACATCCGCTTATACTTAGTCTAGCTCAACAGTAAGCAAATTTCCAAGAGAGCAACCACACCTTCAAGACAACTTGGAGACTTCGTAGCACAGTTCTACAGCGAGAAAACTAACCTTTTGGTGGTAAAAATGTTGTTTGACAATGTATTTTATATTTAATAAAATGGTAGTTATTTTAACTATAATTATTCTTACGACACAAAGGCTTGTTAAAAATTTAACATGTAGTCAAAAAATAAACTTAATTACATTATGTTAGTCCGCGAGTGTTTTGACCCATTGTACTTTGTTAAAAAAGCTAAATATAAATCGCAAATTCATTAAGAGGTCAAAAGACCTTAGTTTTGGCATACCAATTGTACACAAAGAAAGTCAAAATCATTCTATATATCTCTCAATAATTTGAGTCAAATATATATTATTTTGTTCTTTATTAAACTCTATTTTACTAAAGCAAATAAACTTGAGAGGTTATTATTTTATATTAAATCCAAAACGGCAAAAATATAAAAAGAAAGTAAGTTGAATTATTTTTATGTTCCTAACATGAAAGCATCTACATTTTGCCAAAATCTCAACGTAGATATTAAATTATGTGGGAAACAATACCGACGTTTTACAACCACTGAACAAGAAAAAAGTACTCTGGAACGACAAATAATTTTGATAATTATATACCGATGAATAAATAAACAAAATACTTAGAAACAAAGAGGACCCTATGTAAATAAATAAGGTGTAGTTATGGCGTCATAAGTATTATTTTAAAATTCTTTACCGATCATATCGCAAAAAAACTTCCTTAAAAATGATGTATACTATGTTTATTTTATATTTAAATCCTAAAATAAATGGGTTCTCAAATAGCGTCCTTCGGTACAACCAGACATTTCTCTCAAGTCGAGCGAAACGGGAAGAAATACTCTAGAACCCTTCACCCTGCGAATTTTTCTTGTTCCAAGAACCCTTAACTTCCTTCAGCTACGTTGTTTGGAGAATATTTTATTAAATGTTTGCGCAGGGGAACGTCGTCGCGAGAGTATTAAAAAGCGGGGTATTAAAAGAAACGTCGATGGCATCGTAAACAACGCGAACGGCACAAAGGACACCAATTACTAAATTTGTATAATGTCTTCCATTGAAGAGTTTCGATTCATTGTCGATGTAGCCTTAGAAATATTGTGGTTTAATTAAAAATAATCGATTGAGGAAAAACCTGTTGACGAAAGGTTACACAAGCGAGGCTAATCATAGAAATTCTTGAGGTTTTATTAACAATAAATAATAAAATAAATTAAAATTACTTTCAATGCTAACTTTAGATGAAAGGCGAAATTTCGAATGCTTCAGATTATAAATAAATAATATTGCAATTAAAATTATTGTTCTTAAAATATATGGAATTCAATAAAAGTGAAAAATGCTAATTGAAATTGTTTCTTAGAAAAGTATTACAATTTAATACACTAAATGTTTTAAAAAGCAATTACTAAATGCTTATTTTATGTATTAAATTCAACATTGCGTTTAACTTAGCAATTAAAGCATTTACAAATAGCTCTATTAATTATTTCGACAAAGTACGAAGTATCGACATTTTTCATTTCATTTTTGTAAAATGCTTTTTCATAACGAAAATTGGCTCAATATGTAATACATAAATGAAAAGGTTATCGATTTTAATTTTGTTATTAGGAACAATAGTTACGACTTTTCTACTAGGGTTATCTCTATTTATATTTAACTAGCAAGTTACCGGACCCTCAACTTTTGGGTTTTAAATATTTTTTTTGCTTCGCTCTGATTTTTTAAAATATATTTTTAAATTGAATGGTTTAAATTAGACATTATTATTTAGGATTTTCAATGATAGTCGAAATGGTTCAATCTATAAAATACTACTTAACATTTTCAATTCATTTGAAAACAGGTTTACAACTTGACTAAATATCTTCAGAAGAAAACATTTTATATTATTTAACGTTAGAATTAAAATTTAGATATTTAATGATAAATCTAAATATTGTATATCATTTATGAATAGGTTTAAAACTTCGCTAGATAATAATAAATTATGCATTGTAGAGAGAAATGTCAATATAAGAAAGAAAAATATTTCAGTATACTGAAAATACGTTATATTGAATGTAAGAAAAATAAAATATTTTATTTTATTTTCAATTACCATATTACAACAGCATCAAAATAACCTCTAATAAAGTTGACATATCGTTTTTTTGTCCATTTTTAAGAATACTGTGTGAAACACAATAAAATTTGTGAATATAATGTTTTATAAAAAAAGTTTGAGAGCCAGCGAAATACCTGTAATGTCGCTTTTAAACACATCTGGCACACGCCAAGTCAAGGACGAACTGAATTCGGAGAAATATTGTCCCAAGTTGTAACGTCATTCTTAAATTCGTATCAAACTATTTCGTTATACTGAGATCAGTCTTCGTTACACTTGGAATTATAGACAATATAATCAAAACTATAAATTATGAGTGTGCTTGGTTATATGAATTATATATCACGGTTATTCTAACCAAATTATTATTGACTTTCCAGGATCTAATATTAAAAGACAAATAGTGGTGATTGTGCAATTAAAGGTATACATACCAAAGTTAATTAAACATTTTACAATGCTAGAAATAATGAAAAATCTCGTTTTAGTGTAAACAAAAAGTTACATTTTACTTACTATATATAATAGTATCGTTTACAGTTCATTTTCATAAGCAATGATAGATCTAATAACATTTACGTGTGGCAAAAAATTATTATAGGAAATATTGAGACAATTTTGAATAAAATGCAGAGATGCCAATCTACGTGTTAAATCCTCTACAGTAACTTCCGTCAATTTTGTTCTTCGGTTGTCGTTTAAATTTAATTTATGGATTTTATTAGAACTAAGAATGTGTTCGATGTTTACTATTGATAAGGTCTTATTGTTTTTAATTATTTTTCAGAAGCATTGAAGGAACAATTTCATGACCCATATGGCTACAACGTAGAATTGTTATATATATAAACAAAAAGTGAATCTTCTCATGTTGAAGTCACTGTCAGCAAGTATTATCTTTTTATAAAGAACATACTATATATGTTTGATGTAACTTAATATCTTGAATTTGGTTATTCCGAAAGAGGAATGGTGGCACAGAACAAAAATTTAATAAAAACCATGACGTATACATATATTGCCACATCGGAAATAAAAAGAACCCACTTCTAGATATTTTGGCTATCGATTATTCCAGGTATGCAATCACATATTTATAATCATTATAAAATGTCGTTAATTAGATAACATCCAAGAAACTACACATTTATTAACTGTCAATTGGCTGATATATATAGCGTTCCCACTGCGACAGCGCCGATTTGATCGACATTAACTTTTAATCCTCATACATACTAAGGATATACTACACGTTCGCGTTTAAAACATACCTGGTTTGATTGCAATTCTTAAAATCTAACGTATATGTGCATTATATCAGAAGCAATGATAATGTTTATGTAATATAAAAGGAAAAACTCACTTTTCGGCCTCGGAGCCCGGCGACGGGAATGCAAAATTTGAAGATTTCATTACGTAGATTGTTTATCTAATTTAATCAATGTATTCTTCTTATCCTAAATACATTATGTATATATTTAATTTTCATAGTTATAGCATACCTAGTTAATTTGCAATCCGATTATTTATGAAAGGAAAAACTCACTGTTTGGCCTCGCAGCCCGTCGCCGAGAATTCAAAATTTGAAGATTTCATTACGAAGATTGTTTTATGATTGTTTATCTAGTTTAATTAATGTATTCTTCTAATCCTCAACCCATTATGTATATATTTAATTTTAATGGTTATAACACACCTAGTTAATTTGCAATCCGATTATTTATATTCAGTCAAATGACGAATAAATGAAAATTATTGTCGCGTAGCAAAATTTTGTTATTAAATAATAATTATTTAAAACTGTTGTCACGGTACTGCCGGCCATTTTGTTTTATATTTGAATGCCTTTTTTTCATTGGTCGAAACAACAGAACGCATTACCGGTTCCTCGGAAAGCAATGAAGCAAATTCAAATTCAAATTCAAATTTTATTTTTAATAATATTTATTAATTTAATTAAATATATTTCCTTTGTTTACGTGTATTATTATTATACACCGTTCATACAAATCGATACGATTTACAAAGTAGAGAATTGAACAGAGATTGTTTTATTTCAAGTTATGCTTAGAACAATTATATATAAGATCATTTTTATGGAAAATATTACCAATAAATTAAAGAGAGTGAAAAAAAATTTTTGAGCATTTTTATGATGATATGCGTTAATTATTTCGTGTTTAATTTGAAACCAAAACATAATAATTAACCACTAAAATTGTAACCCATTCAAGTAAAAATATTTCGCTTTAAAAATAGTGTGTACAAGTTAATCGTCTGAAATGTGAGTTATGCTCTTCAGAGTTTTTATTTTCTTGGGGGATGGTTTCTGATATAAAATAATTTTTTAATGTCTGTCCTATATTATTTTCATAGGAACAATAGTTTTGATCTTAAAAAAATTGATGAAGCATGTTAAAATAATGTTTGATTAGTAAAAATGCAAAGAAATTTAGATCTTAATATTAAGACTGATAAAAAATAACAAACGTTAACTGTTAAAAATTGGAGATATACATTTAAATACCATTTTTTTCAAGTTAAGTAATTCTTTAAATTAAATTAATTTATTTAAGGTAATGAAACACGTTTAAAAACACGTTATTTAATATTAAGATCTATTATATTACCTTATGTTAATATAATAAAACATATATCAATATAAAATTTACTGTTTTATGACCTTTATTTTTAGAGAAAAGTTTAGTAAAAAACACCACTTATCTCATATTTATCTACGTTTAGCTATGGAGTATTCTATTACTGTTGAAAGGGTGTTCTAAATCATTTACAAAATTAATAAATAAAGTTATTTATGTTTTCCAATATCTATTTGAAGGCTACTATTCTAGTATATTGTTTGATTTTTACAAATATAAAGTTAAAATTTTTTACATATAAAGTGCGTAAGTGTAATCGAAAATTAAGTTTATTATAAACATTATTATAAGGTCACAAAAGGTCACAAACATCAAAATATTTACCATCATATTAATAGCGGTATTAAATATAAATTATTGAGTAAATCTTATATTGAATCTCGACATAGGTTTTCGGATTACGGGTAAAAGCATCTCAAATCAAACGTCAAACATGAAAATCGATATCATGTATTAAAATTTCATATTGCAAAGCTTTCCTCGCATGTAAGCCTTATCAAAAAGACTGTTGCGCAACGTCGGCTTTGTAACTTGTCTTGGATTTTATTTCGCTGCTAACATCCAATCGGGATTTCAACTTATTTATGTATTATTATTAATCCTTGAATTAAGTCGGAAAGCTTTGCTACTACTAAATAGATAATTGCGTAGATTCCTGTTTGCTTAGAGATTCGTTGCATAGACACATCATCGCTTTGTACCAGCCATCCCTTCAAAGGCACGTGTGCTTAATCGCATTAAGTTTGAAATGTTGGAATCGTATGATTAATCTGAAACACAGGTACGTAATCTGCATATGCATGTTAATGTACCTTTAGTATTGTAACTTTACTCCTAATAATCAAGCATTAAAATTCACGAGTGTTGGAAAAACGCAAAAAAGAAATATCGATATTCTGGTGTTTCAGTAAATTAACCAAATTGAAATAACGGTATTTAACGTGGTTTCTATGTATGAAAATATTATGAGCCATATTATGTTTCTAATGTAATATTTTGACTGATTGTTTCATATAATTATATAAACATAAAAAAATGCAAGTTTTAACAATCTATATTTAAGGAAGCTATACTAAAAATTTAAGTTTTGTGTTCAATTTTCAACGTATGTCGTAGTAAACTTAACATGTTTTAGTAATTATATGTTATAGTAGTTTCATTAAATTAACTGAGATTTTTATAAATTAAGTATTCCTGGAAAAGAAGGAAGAAAGTAAAGGGGCTTAAATATATAATTAAAATCTTAAGTTCACGTAATTAAAAAGAATGCGTCAAAGTTAAATCTTGCGTCAAAATTATACTAGTTTAATTATTAATAGACTTAAGTTAAGAGTCACTGATCATATTTCGATAAGTATATTAAGAGGTGTGCACTAGTTTTTTTATTAGCAGTATTTTATATTCCGGTTCTTTAACTACTAAAATGTTGGTTTCTCTTTAATTTAAAAACTAATATTTTAACACAGAAGTACAGTAGTCATCGTTTTTTTTATCTGTAATGTATTTATTTATATACTTCAATAATAAAGCATGCATATATTTTAATTAATATTGTAAGTCGGCATGCCAAAAATTCAATAAAATATAAGAAAACAGTTGCGTGTAATTATTTCCGTATTATAATTTGACTAAAGTGTTTGTTTTACGACTTAGGTAACAAACACATTTTTTTTATAAATATTGAGATGTAGAATGGTTATCTTAAGATCAGAGGAATCATAATATATAAACACACAATACCACAATGTAGCAATGTGGATGTTATCAGTCTTGCTTTCAAGGTGTTGTTTATGAAATCTGTTTGAAATACTGCAACATGTGCTTTATAAAGTTATCTGTAATGAAATAATGTTTTTATATATGCAATTATAGATTAAATAAACAACATACTTTTCAATATAAAACATCAAAAAACACATCGCAAATAAATTCTTTTTCTTATTAAAAACCTATTTTTTTGTTATAAATATGAAATGTAATTCGATTTTTCTGTAGGACTTAAGCCCACGTGAATTATCAATTCATTGCTTCATTTAAATTTTTTTTCTATAGCTCTAAAGCATTTAAAAACCAATTATATTTTTTTAACTATACTATACACATGCTCATGAATGTATATCCATTGGGGAGAACACCGCAAGTACAGAAATTAAAAATTCATTCCCATCCGAAAGGCAAACATTTCAAACTATTATATCGAAAGATGGAATCGTGGCTCGGTAATGTAGCATCGGACCTTTGGGGCTAATTGAAAATTTAATAATAAAGGCCGCGCTTTGTAGTCTACGTTTACACACACACAGCCCACATATCCGAATGTATAGATACTACACATACCTACTAGGATATAGTGTGCATCCGTAATTTTTCGGTTCGAACTCGCCGCATTGTCTTTCATACAATAGTGTTTAATATTCAAATTCCGCAAGGCAATTATTCTAAATTAAATTTTCGCAAACGCTATCTAAACTCACGCTTCCTTGCCCCCATTGTTCTTATACTAAGGGGTGGTTCGGGGGTAGGACGGACGATAGGACTTCGGATGTATTGCTAAGGGCTCAGGACAGACAACTACCAAACCCCACCCACAACTCAAGGATAACTCCCATATAACTCTTGGTGATTTTATTTATAAAAAAATGCGTTTTTATGCTGTTGTAATTATGATTTAATTTTTATAGTTATAGCATACAAATCTATTTAATATGAATAACCATCAACCCCCACAATTTTAAAATGACTCCCACATATCCTGGGTCGAATTGCGCAATTCTTTTGCGTCACATACACGAACATATGTATGTGTATACTTCTTCACCCTACGTTCGCTAAGTGGATAATTCCTAAATGTAATTGAATATCCACGGCTCGGTTGTGTACTGTGCTCTTGGCTCAAAGCGAGTGGGGATTTGGGATCTCTCGTAATTTGATTGTGTCGTTAAATGAAAAATGTATCGCACGCGCTTTTCCGTCTCGTCTCTTGTGTTATGTCTGAGTACTGCGAATCCCTTTCTGTGCGGCATGCTTGAAGTGGTTTTGATTGCCGGAACTCTTCACTTTGCATGCGGATGCTGTGCTTCTAGTATGTAGTACAGAATTGTAAGCAAAAATATACAGCATTATAAAATAGTTCAATTTGCTTTTCTTTATAATATTTTAATCATATTTAACATTTTCTAAGTTGGTCTGGGCTTTGTGGAATTTGTTTGTGATCATGTTTTTTTATGACCCTTATGTAAACAATGCTAAAACATCACTCCTAAGTCCTCGACAGAAGAATTTCTGGGTAAAACACTTCCTGTAAAATGTAATAATGTCACTTGGAATTAATAAATAAAATAACAGGTACTCAAATTAGCCACCTGTAATATTCCAAAATGAATATAATAATTGTCGGAGCCACATGTACCTTTTGCTTAACTTCGGAAAAATAAGTTCATGATAAGGTTTTTTAAAATGTATAAAGATAAAAACGTCGTCAATCTGGATATTAAAGTCACCTTAATAGGTAAGTGACCATGAAACGACGCAAACGAAAACCGCGTTGCTGGTCTATTAAAGACTGACGACAGTCTTTGCCATAATAACGAGGCACCCGTTAGCTTCATAAGATTCCCATGTCATCTGGACGAATTACCGTTACACGAAGTAGCATGCTTTATCTCTTTCTTCGTTGCATGCGACACCACTCCCACTTTTATTTCTATAATAAATTTGATTAACCTACAATACTACTAGATTCATCCCATAATTTTGCTATTTATTTTTATTTTTTAACGATATTTTAAATAAATATAATTATTATAGTCATTATTAAATGTGTTCCTACTATTGTTGTTACCAAAAGCAAATAAATATTTGTATTTATTATAAGAAGAGAGCATTAGTATATAATAAACATGAAATGGTAAATATTTCTTTAGAAGCGCAGAGTAACACCCCCACGGTGTATGGCTGAGAGGCAAATAGTAATGGATTCTAATTATAATGTAACGGTAAACCGTCGAGCTCGATATGAAATCTTATGATGCCACCCATTATTAAGTGCATAGTCTGACCGAAATATTTTAGTAGGTAGTTTTAACCGTAATTCTGAGAGCCATATGAAAAAATTGTTTTTTTAAATTGCTTACTTGAGTTTTAAAAAAATATTGCAGGTCTCACTTAAGTTCAGTTGCATGATTTCGGCCTTTATTTGCCGTTATATCTTATAATGAATGCCAAAAAACGCAAATTAAGTGAAGCTAGCACAGCGAAAATAATTTTATTGGATTCGCATATTGCTTATTATTGACTATATATGACAAAAATTAGTATACACATTAATTGTTCACAACTTAAAATTAATATTGTAATTTAAAATTTATATTGGTTAATATAAAAGTATCATTATCATATATTTTTACAATGAGCTTATTATCATATTTTTTTAATTATTTGAGAATGTAGATATATTCTATTTTCTTTGTTTCTAAATAGAATTTAATGTAATATAAATAATAAAAAATCAATTTATCATTATATGATTTTGCGCCATAATGCTTCATGAAATGCTCGAATGCTTTTTTGTACTTTTTTACGGTTCATCTGCCGGACGTTGATTTATTTTAATTTGGTTAACCATGATTAATGAACCTTTAATAAAATAACGATTTCCGAAGCTCAGCTCGATTTTTTTCTCACTCCATTCCCCAAATCGAGCATGAATATTCAATAGGAAGCGCTATAAATCAAGGTGAACTGGATTTTTTTTACAAAAAAAATATATAAATTACGCCACAGTCAATCAAGGCGTTGCGGTATTATTAAAATTTACCGGAAAGACAAGGAGCAAGCAAAGGGCAATGACTAGACCGTTCCATTGACGAAATTTACCCGCGATGTTTTGTGCCGCAAAGGTCAGATTTATAATAAACAGTGAGTCTGCATATTCGGAATATAGCCTTTGGCGTTTATGCGCATTATGTGCGTTTGTTTCGTAAATTATACACACGTATGGCGAAAGCTCGAAAGCTCGCAAAGCTTTGACGCGTTCGAACGACTGAATAAATCAAAGGGAAACACAAATCATGAATGACGTTTGAAAGACCGAGGTTTTGTGATGAACCTTAATTTTTTGCCATATATACATTCAGAGCCAAAATGCATTCATAATAAAAATTTACTTTAGAACCTAGTAAATTATATAAAATATATTTAAAAAATATGAAGAAAAACACATTGTTAATATATTTAATAATAATGTTTAAAAATTACAGAGTGCAGTCGTATATATATATATATTGTTACAAATTTCAATAGGTGGTCGTATAGGCCGGCGGGAGTTATTTTATACACCAACTGATTTAAATCTGCTTAAAGTTGTAATTTACTGGTTGATTATTGGCTAAACATTATATTGCAACCTCCTTTTACTAATTATATAAGATTTCACATCTCGTATTTTTAATGGGATAATAATATTTTCATTATGTTTAATTAATTACAATGCTTCACATCCGTTTAACGCGGAATTTTTTAGCTCTATTTACATTAAATCAATGACTTTTGTTTGAGTTCATTTAAACCTAAAAACACATTTTTTATACTTTGTCGTTTTATCATATTTCAGTGGTTGTAAAACGTTTTTTTTGTTCTACTATAAAATAAGATAATTAGTCATATTTTTTTCTTCATAATATCCTTAACTTTGACATTTACTAAAAAGTTTTATTTATACGCAAATAAAATTTCAATCATAAATTCCGTTGAATACATTGTATATTCATTGGGTAGTATGTACATATAAAAAATATTTGGTAATACATATAATTTTTTTATTGACTATTTTTCAAAGTACGATACTACTTCAATACCACATAAGGTCAATTATTTTTTATAAGTCTCAAGAGCATATCTCAAACTTTTACTCGCTTTGATTAAACACACTTTTATTTTAGTTTTGCGTGAATATTATATAATATTTATTTTATTACACATATATATTATTAATCATTAACCAACGAATTAGGTATGCAATTTAATTTATTTGATACTAACACAAGCTTTTATTATTTAACTATCGTATTATTATAATAACCAACAAGATTATTGCTTATTTTATGATCATATTCAATAATTAACTTTAATGTGTTATAAAAACATGGCAAATCGTATTTTATAATTATTGTTAAATACCATTTTCATGATAATAACAACATTAAATTATTTTATACATTACATTATAAAACGTAACAAAAGCTTTTACCGTTGCACATTTTACGACAGAGAGCTTTCACGACACACGCGAATATATTCGCTCTATACATACCATAAATATATATGTATGTATATCATTTTATTTTCTCAACTTGGTTCTTATCGAAATTTATGATAACAAACTAGTTTTACCACATAAAATAAACACGCCGCCTTCGGTAATAACCATATAAATCAGTCGGAAAACCAATTTTTCTTCGACGCACGAATAAAATTACCTCAGGGCATCGTAATGTAATATATATATATAATCTTCCACATATATCGATTTTCACAAATTCTCATCAATTTCAAGTGATGCTGTTAATTTGTATAAGCCTAATATACATCATTAACTCATTTAAAACATGCTTTCAGGTAATATTTCAAACTACGGTTCTTGAATTAAATTTATCAATATAACTTATTTAATTAAATTTATATATTTTTTTCAAGTAATTAGGATAATTTACTCATTATAATTAATCACAAAAAATACAATCAAGAGTATTAAAAATATAAATACTGCAAAAATAAAACAAATCAATAACTAATTTATTGTATATACATACATATAAATTTATAATATTTATTTTTATTTTCAATGCAACATTAAAAGTTTTTTATTTATTGTTTTATTATTTTAGTTATTGTTAGTAAAATAATTGAGTTTTTCTAAATGGGTAGACGAAATTAATAAAAGTCAAAATTGATTCATGCAATATATACAATAGAAGGCATATTTTTTATCACATTATTATATATGTATTATTTAATAGTATATTGAGATGCCTTTTTTAATTAAAATAAATTTTTTAATTTAACAAAGGTTTTTTTAATAAAAATTAATATTTGTTTGCTAGCTAAAATTTGGTGTGTCGATTTTTAGTTAACGTCCATTTTCTTTTGGAAATTTCGACAAAATTATTTTTGTTTTATTACAGAAAGTGATGGATATAAAACATAGTATAAATCTCATTAAGTTTTTAAGTTTTTTATATATTAAAAATAAAGGTTTTGCCTAAAAAATAATCTTATTGTTCAGACTAAATTATTACATATTTTTATAATAATGTTTCTTTTTAGTGAAAGAAAAAAATTAAAGTTAAAGCAGTAGTACATTATTAAAATAAGAGTAATTGTAATTAGGTTAATTTTAGTAAGGCGAAATTTTTGTCGTAGTATAAAATTATCATTTTAAAAGTGTATATTTATCATTACACTTTTTTAGCACAATTAATTAACAATCTGACTTATATATAAAATTAAAGACAATGTATTTTATTAAAAAAACTATAAAAACCATCTTAAAAATTGAAAAAAAATATGCAAGACAAAGTTTAGTTTTTATAGACACATTTTTTTATTTTTTCGTAAATATCGATTTATTTTATGTTTGTGACAATTAATTTTGTATTAAAAAAAATAATATAATTGACTTGTAAAATGCGTCAATAGAACTAAAACAAACCTACTAGGAAAATCATCATATTAAAACAAACAAAAACCATAAACATTACCAACCATACTAAAAAAGTAATAATATAGTTGTTCTCGAACTTTTTCAAATCTTGGAGCTTTTATTAAATCTAAATTTTCCCGAAGCAAATTCTAGCAAGTACGCTTTGTGAAATATATAATATTTGTTTAATTAAAAGGATAGCTGAAAGTAGTAGTAGTAAGACTATTTGTAGTAGCTTTTGTAAACAGTTATAAATAAGCGACTTTGCACTAGATGTTGTGAATTTAAAATGAAAGTGAAATTATAAATATTTTGTAATAGTAATAATTGGTTATCACTAAGTCCTAAATATTTTGCTAGTAAAATCATTACGCATCGTTTCATTAAGTGAATAATTATAGTTCGATATCTACGTTATTTTTTATTAAAATCAGTAGACAACTAAAATGGGTTTGTTTATAAAAATACGCCAAGAAAAAATTCTCATGCTTTAATAAGGAAAATTGTACAATATAAATAAACTTTGTATATTAAATTCTTTTTAAATCATATAAGTTAATAAGAACTGAAACACAACTGGGCATCAAAATCTGAAAGATTATTGGTAATATCTAAAGAATTAGAGTCTAATGTAAATCTATTTGAGAGATCTAAAAATGCGGTGACTTTAATGCAATATGTTATATGATATTGTAAAATATATACATTTAAATTATGGTATACATTAAAATGATTTTAAGCTTGAGATAAAGTGAGCTATCTATACATAGAAATGTCACATGTCTAAAATAGAAATGTCATGTCACAATACACATTTTGTAGCGAGCAAAATGAAACGTTGAAATACAAAATTTAATTAACATGAGTCATATACATTGTATAAGTGTTGTTATATTGAGTTATATTGAGATCGATTGAAATGTTTTTTCACATTAAAATTGAATTTATTAAAACGTACCTTTTTATTATATTGCCAACACAAAAGCGACGATGAACAGGTAGAAGGAAAATAACATAAAAATAAAAAAAATCGCCTTCGTTTGGGCGAAACTTTAAATTAACGTTCATGTCTTGTACGTTGTATTTTCTTGAGCGACAATAACCGCGTTTTACGTAACGTTAATGGCTTCGGAAAGTTTCGTGAAGCAACTAGCCGCGGTTGGTGTATTATAAATTTCATTAATATTCTTCGAACGATACACGTTCAACATTTTTTTTATTCCTTCGTTCCCTCTAGTTACTACGACGTGCGTATTACATCGCATGATGTATTAAATTATATTCTCGCAGAATACCTAAACGGTTTCTGCGCCGATTTTTTTACCCGCAAAAAATACACGTAAATTGTGGATGTGGATATTTTTTTAGTGTCTACAGCGAAAATTGAGTTATTTGAGGCAATCTAGTGGGTTGTTTTTCGAGTAAATAAAGACTCACTGCTTGCTATTAGTCTCTGTAGACCAATGCTTTTTAATTTTTTTGCCCTGCGACACAATGTTTAAGGCAATGACCTTTCTTAACCTATCTGATTAAATTAATATTAATCTTATCGAATTTTTCATTATATAAGGATTATTAGTTATTGCAATCCCACATTTAAACACAATTATTACTATTTAGAGTATTAAACCAAATGGTTGAAAGCAAATAAAAAGCAAATTTTATTATTGCCATGAAAATGAAAACCAGGATGCATATCTCTGCATATCTAGTTTACTTATTATATAGACTGAAGACGTTGCTAATTCTATATATTTAAAAATTGTTATGTATACAGTTTAATAATTTAATAAATTATTATTTATTGTGTTATTATGCCTGCACTACACTCTCTGAAAGTTGTCCGAACCGAAGTTACAACTAAAGTCGGCCGAGATCTACGACTTTGAGTAAGTGACCACACTGTCGCAAATTTCATATACCGTCCGGACGGCGGCTTCTGTCACGTACAGCCGGCATATTTGCGCGCGATCGAAAAATGTGGCAAATAATCGCAATTTTTAAATTTTCATAAAATTAAAATTACGCTACTGATAATTATAAAAGTTTGTGTGGGCACTCACCAATGCAATATCAGTGAAAACTTTTCGGTCGTATATATACAATTTACGCAAAATTTTTGTCGGCTTTTGCAAAATGCCATAAGGCATAAAAATTATACTTCAGAATACAAACACCACATCTGTGACTATCCTAGAATTTGTCGCCATCGATTCTAAATAAGAATTCGTTATGGTGTGACATTTATATAAACCGATCTAGGAAAATACATAAGAATATTCGAAACGATTTTTTTAACAAAATCAAGTACCACTAATTATTTTTTAATTATTTCATTTTATATGAAAAAAATATAATAACGATACCTGTTTTGAAGAATATATTTAATCCCTTTTGGTGCCCTAAAATATTCAAAGATGTCAGTAAGAGTATGTTGAAGTCCCCGATAAGCATGTGGTATTATAACTTGACCACGTGACCACAATGCAGCGCTCGACATGCGTGTTGACCATAGGACGCCTACGCGCATACTAAAATTAAACGAGAGTTACTCGTTCTATCTCAGTTTGCGAAACATCATATCATTATCTCTCTCATTCTTGTCACTTAACACGCGAGAGAGTGAAAGAGCAGCTTCGACTTCGGTCCTTTTGCTGACAATGTTCGGAAGCGCTCGAAGCTGGCCAAGTCAACTGAATTACCCCCACTTTACCTCCCGTTCTCGGTAACCACGGACAACTTCCGAGAGATTTTAGAGCGTTCTTTACTGAGCTCGACCGAAGTAACCCACTATATTCTCCGTCCTTGGCCAACCTTGGCCAACTTCCAGAGAGTGTAGTGCAGGCATTAAACTATATACGCAAATAATCTATCCTAAATCTTCGAGATTGGTCAAAGAACCGGGGACTATAAGAGACGTTAGACTTTATCAGATTCCTTAGTATTTATAAGCCAGAAGACTGACGTACTAAACGTGAGATTTAAATCAGGAATTTTCTACAAAACATACTTCATTTCCGACTTGTATAAGCGGGAGTTCCGCCGAATTCGACCCTAAATGGTCCAGATAATAGAGTTTAATTTGATCATTGATACTACTCGGAAACTAACTACATATTAAACATTCTTAAGCTTTAAAAATATTGTACACAAAAAATAAAAAAGCGTGCACCGTTGGATTATTTTACAATAAATAAAATAACTATTAATAATTAGTTTCTATAATATAATAATTGCATATTATTTTTATGAAAATTTCAGAAAACTTTTTAGGTTGTTTTATGCAAAAGTTGCAACGATTTTTCTCTAAAAAAATAAATTGAATATATTACAGGGTCTACCGCAAAATTGAGTTATTTAAGCGCTTCTAGGTGTTTTTTTTCTGGCGCTGATAAAAGCCTCGTAAATTATTTTCACCCGCAATAGTAATCTCCAAACAAAGTTGCAATTTTTTCTGACGATTGTTTCCTTTTTTTTACTTATGTTAACATCGAATTTATTAATTACCGCCATACATAACTGCGATTCGGAAGAAAAAGCATTAAGCGCTGAAAAGTACTTATTATAGTTGAAATACGAGCGATAAATTCAGCGTATAATTAGCGGTTACGTTAACGCGTCCGTAAATTAGATTATGGTTTATTAGAGTCAAAAATTATTAAAGGCGCTCGAAAAATTAACGGCAAAATTAACTTTTAAAATTGATGGGAATTTGGCAAAGCTGAACTGTTGAGGTGATAAAAAAAACGATCGATATTTTAAGTTTTTACATCTATTATCAATATCATATTCACTTTTTATACATGTGTTGGTATATATAAACAATATTTTAATTAATAGTAAATAGATTTGAAGAACCTTAAAAAGCTATGTGTTTTTTACGCGTTTCAAAGAAACTTTGAAATTAAAAAAAATACAATTATTATATATCACAAAAGCAAAAGGGATGTTTAATATTTTTTAATAAATATTAATAATTAATTCACTGTGATATTTATTATATTTCTATACTGTATATTTCCTCTGTAATTTAAATAAATGATTTAGCACAATTGCTCAATTATAGTTTTGCAACTATAGCATGAGATTATACGCGCGTAGTTAGCCGTAGAATAATCAACCTATAATTGGCATCGAACACCGTTGTCCGATTCACAATGGAGGATTTAAGCACTACAGTACAAACTGAGCGAACGAAGGATTTAAATTTGTTAGTAAGAATTATCTTACGATCGCTTTGACTTTCCATAGGATTAAAGTACGAAGTTCGTGCTAACACCGTTGCATAATTAAGACCATATGCGAGCAATTAGGTTTAATGGTATGAAACTTTCCGGCGTAATTATGCTCTAAATAACTACTACAATAAAACACACAATAAACGAAAAAGTCAGTTTATGATCTTGCGGCTTTTATATTCTAATGTTATAATAGATTTTGTCTCTTAAAATGCCATATTTCAAGATGATTTGTTATAGTGTTTATACAAGATTAACTATTGAAGCGATTCTAAAGCAGTCCTTTGCAGATAAGGTCTAAAATAGCGTTTACTTTTCGTATAACGGTTCGAATAGGAGTTGATCCATTGGATAACCCTTTTGCCG
The DNA here is from genome assembly GCF_051122295.1 of Plectrocnemia conspersa. Taxonomy (NCBI): domain Eukaryota; kingdom Metazoa; phylum Arthropoda; class Insecta; order Trichoptera; family Polycentropodidae; genus Plectrocnemia; species Plectrocnemia conspersa. Next base: position 27,783,165 of record NW_028277166.1, read on the forward strand.
AACAGATACACGGTTTTCCGACCTGTAATTTACGATCTGATATCGGAAATTCGAGTCCGCTATTCAGATATTGTAAACAATCATGAAAGCTTTAACTATGTACGTATAGCTTTCGTCGATTTTAAACCATTAGCGAAAATCGCCATTCGTTCGTTTTTGTATCGCAGAAAGAGTATTTTCAAACCAACCCTTCTCTCTCTTAAGCGGAAACGATAAAATAGATTAACATTAAATCGAACCGAAAGCCTTTTTAAACACAGTTTGTTGAATACGTTCGGGGTGGATCATTTTAACATTTATTAAATTATTATACAAATAAATTTTTGCCCACTATTATAAAAAATGTAATTGTTAAATATATCATTCATCCTTGTTTTAATTTATCGTTTTTAAATTTAATTTTTATAAATTAAAATAATAATTACAAATAATTACAAAAAAATTGAGTTTTGAGTTTTACATTACCATAACAAAAGTTTACTATTTTTTATACATACTATACTTTGGTCTTTATAATTATATTGTACATACAATAGTTTTAGTACTAGACTTGGGATACAAAAGAGTTTATTTTTGGAACTACGCTGACAAGCGACAGAGACCGAGATAGCAGCCGCTTCTCTCTTCACGTCAACCTAGGTTCAGCTTGCGAAATCCAGAGTTGGAGATTGAATTTTTTATACGCATACAACAATAAAAATTTTGCCTAATAATATTAAAAATACTTTTCGTTACATAAAAATAAGCATCTGATTAATTAAAAGTTAAAATGCATCGTAATTAAATTTATAAAAAATAATCATTTTACATGAAATTTCACTTATATTTTTAAACGGTGCTTAGTATTATTTATATCAATTAAACAACATAGACAGTGTTTTATAAATTCATTGCATATAAGCATATAGTAATATATTTAATTTCATTGAATAGATTACTTTAGTAAATACAATTTTAAAACACTTTAAAAGCAAAACCGTGTTATATAATATAGATTTAATTAAATGCTTGATTGTATTTCAGATAACCCATGACTTATTATTTTAATCTAACGCAAAATTTAAGATTATCTCTAAGAACATGTAAAGGGTAAAATCTTAATTTAAAATCTTTTGCATCATATCTTTTAGTTTGTCTTTGACTGCAGTAGAGCAAAAAAGTATTTAATTAAATATACAACTGTATTCGTGTTATTGCTAATTTATGAAAATTAATATTAGCATTAAAAGAAAATAAAAACATTTATGTAATAAACATAAATTATTCAGTAGCTTTATATGTATCAATATTATTTAAAATTAATATAATCCTAAATCCGTAGGCACGGTACGACTTTTTAAACTTGCAAATGAACAATATGCAAAACATTTTTAATCCGCATGTGATGGGTTTTGGGATTATGATTTTTTCAGCGAATGGAAGAGAAATATTTACATCAACGAAGGTATTCAAAAGTTTCTCTCTATATGAAATAATACATTAAAAAGGATTTTACGTCGACGTACTTATAGTTCAGGTATGTATCAAACATTTTTATCGCTAAAATCTGGCTGTAATATTGCGTATAGAATTTTAATTAAAATAAAAATTAAAGTTGTAATCTTGTATTAAAAGTGATTATTATTAAAATATAAAATGTCTGGAGAATTAAGTGGGTGCTTAAAATCATTCTAAACAAATTATTTTATTTTATTGCGACTTCATTTCAAGAACAATGTTTTATTACTTTATCACTGCAAATTAAAAAGGGTTAAATTTATTTACATTTTTAGTAAAAAAACCCCCAATTTAGTAATTGATCCATCGCATCGTTGGCTCACTTCTCGGAAATCGATTGTATCATTTTACGTAAACTTTAACAAAATTAAACCATAACCCCGTTGTGTGGATATTTTGGCTAAAGAGTAAAAGTACATATATATGTATCTACCTACTTACTATACATAAAATGAGAGAGAGAAAAAGAGAGAGCTTTTCCGATTTTCACGCGACGAAAATTTCCGAGAGCTTTTCCAATATTATTTTTCATGTGAATTCGTATCGTTATGGAATTTGAAATTTAATACCTATCGTCCGACGTATAATTGTCAGAAAACACGTGAAACGTTTGCGTCACAAGAACTTTAACGTAATCGGAAAGCTCGGATTTGTTGCGACCGATCCACTCCTAAAAAAATAGCTTCGATTACTACTTTCAATTAAATTTTACTGCTGCTTTTACTAGCAGGTATATAAAGTATAGATAGGAACTCAATATCAACAGCATCGCAATTTAATTATTATTCAACTTTTAATTTTACTACATCACTAGCAATTAAACCAGATTCTGTATTCAATAAAAGGTTATTTTTATATTAAACCAGTTTAATTTTTTTATATTTATGTTCGTATTACATATCCTTAAAAATCGTAATTGCTCTCCCCAATTGTCTGACGGATTTCCGTTACATTTTATATTATTTATGGTTTGAGGGAATGGGGATTGAAACGTATTGGGTTATATTAAATTATGTATAATGCCAGTTGTTCTCAATCATATTCGTTTAGGCAAAAAATAATATTTTCATGGTCATAGTTCACAGTCCAATGCTCTTTAGTCTTTGATTTAAACAAAGCAAGGCATAGCTTAAAAAGAAACTTAACATAAAATTACATTAAGGGATTTTAAATTAATTGTTTTTTGTACAACATACAATTTTTAAGAATTTTAAAGAAATAATATATTGCAGCAGTAGCAAAATTCTTACATACAATCAGTCAAAGCAAATATATAATTTATCTTAATCTACAAAGACATGGCAAAGAATATTTTTTTATAAAAAAATAAACAGGAATGGATTTCTTATCATATTCATTTACATTTAATCGACGTTTCAGTCGGTATTTTACTGCTATGATCATATCACATGAAATTAAATTATATAATATTTTACTGATTTTTCTCCTAATTTTATATGCCAAAAAATATGTATATATGATGTATTGTATACATAACACATTGAAAATTTATTAGGATTTTAATCATAATTACAATTTTTTATTTTTTGCCAATGACCCCAAAAAAACATATTTTTAAAAATATATTTTATTTATTATTATTTAGAGCTGCAATAAAACATTATAAATCTATTTCGTAGACATTCGCTAAAAGATTATTATTTAGCATTAAAAAATGCTTTTTCAGGACTAATTCCATTAATTTAGCTTTTTAAATAGATAACGATGTGCTTTATCGCACAGAAATAATCGAATTATGTGTTTTATATAAAACGTACTACAGACTATCAGAAAATAAAAAAATATATGCAATATAGCATTAAAGTTGTTGGCATCAATTGAGAAGCTCGGGGGCACTGTGTGCCTTGTATAATCATATAGTGCAATTTACTCATTTTTATTAAAAAGCTCCAAAAATGGGTTTTCAGATATTTACATGACTAGAAATAATTATTATTTATTTTTATTTTGTATTAAGCACCAACACGGTGTGCTGAGATATGATTACATCGAGTCGCGTCGACTAGTGTTCATTAAAAGCACTATTTAAAGTTACCGTAAGGAACATATACACACAATAACTTATAGAAGTTTTTTGTTTTTTCGTGTCATGAACATTTGGGATTCCGAGTATAGTTTAAAAACTTCCTAATAAGCAAAGCTATCCAATTGTTTTAATCACCTGTCTACTTGAGTTAATTTATTTTCATCCCGATTTTTGCTATTGTTTTGAAATTATTGTATTTAATTTAATCACATTATGTACAGACTGTATTGGTAAATAATTTGAATCGACATTAGCAAAATAAATCTGTGCTGTTGCAGGTCCAAGGCTAGACTTGAATTAGCTGTCGGGGTCGGTCGGCAATAAACTAATCACCCGCCAATCGACCATTCGTATGATTCGAAGGGCTTCGCGGGGTTTTTAAATTAAATATAAAATTGTTTTGGATGAATTTATATACTTTAGAGCTTCTGAGGTTCATTATATTTGATAAACTAAATTTAATTTATGTCACTTGCCAGTGACATAAAATTAAATTCTGTATTTTATTTGAATTTATGCTATTTATACTAAGCAGTTTATTTACATATTAATCAGATAATATAGCATTTTTTGAAACTGCCACAATATTAATATAACTGCGTATTATATAAAAAACTGATACTCTACTAAAATATAATAATATAAGTCATCACACAGAAGAAGTAATCGATTCAGGTGTTTTAAGTGGAATACAAAATTCATTAACATTTAAAAATATTGAATAAAGTATATAAGGTGTTGGGATTGATTTTGTAATATTGCTCGAATAAAGAGCTTGAGGGCACTGTGTGCCATGTATATTCACCCTATGCGCAGCACCATTGACAGTCTGATTGCCAAATAATACAACTCATTTTTGATAAAATATGTCTGAAAAAGGTTTCTCAGATACTTGTATATGGAAAAATATAAATTATAAACATTTTTATTTTCTTCTATAATACCTCACAGATATGTTGGGATATGATTAATTTGAGTCGCGTCGACGAGTGTACATAAAAAAGCACCTTTTTAAGCTGCAATGTGGAATATAAACATTCCAGAAATTTTATAAGTACTACAGCACAGTTTTATGACTTATAAACAATCTGTAGGATAGTATTGATTGGTTTTCATTCAGCTACTTGCAGTTGGTAAACGCATTGCAGTGTTACTAAAAATATTATTATATAGTTATTATTTATTTATGCATAGCATATATAAATACGTAAATATATATGTATACATTTATTATTAAAAGTATTTACATTAATTTTATTCTATTGTGACCCAACCAAGCGAGACACAGACCATTAAAGCTATATCAAGTTGAATATTACTGTTACAACGTTGGAATTAGCATTATTGCAGTCGTTAGTTGTCTCATAAAGTTGAAGCAGTTGCTAAGTGCACCTTTTCTATTATTTAACAAATAATAAAATCATTTATTAAAATACAGAGAAAATATTTAATGTATCATTTAACAGGTCTATTTTATAGCACAGTATTCTACGACAACAACAACGTTATTTAGTATCACAATTTATCGTAATTTACGGAATACATCAACGGTAATATCAAAGGGTTATGCTCTCGAATGAATCAATTTGAAAGCTCGCTGGGAAACTATTATGGAATATAATAGAATAATAAACTGCGATCAATTGTGTTGTTTGCCTATATTTTAGGTATACATTAGTTAATATAATTTTCGTTTATCATAAAACGATTAGCGGTCGGGTATTACCGGATAAAATTAAATATTCACCAATAGAGCATGAATGTAGAAAATTGTTATGTGTATATATTAAAAGTTCATTATAAAATGGCCAGAGTGTATTTCAAAGAGCTAGTGCATTTTCCTGTAACGATAATTGAATTCAATCAAGCAATATTGATATGACTTTTATAGTAAATTCGTGTCAGAGCTTGGATCCATATCGGTACTGATAATTTAGTGTGTAAAAACTATATATAAATACAATTTTTTATTTATTTACATAAAAACAATCGTGACTAATCATTCATAAAATATTAAAATTAAATGCTACAAATAAGAAAAGCTAAGAAGCTGGATGGTAATAGCCATAAGTGAATCTTGTCTTTAACGGACAGCATATAAGGACGAGATCGTGCCTCTAGAAGCCGTTTCAGTACCCAAAACTGGAATAATGTCAACAGCATCCTTCAGTATCTTAAAACTATCTCAGTGACTTAAAAATTACTGCGAGACTTCAGCGAACCGTATTATAAAGCTTTTAACAAAGACATTGGTATACAAGAACAGATTATAATCAAACATACTCATATAAAGGTATCTCAAGAATCTTTTATAAACTTTTTCAATTTAGCGGGAGTATTTAATTTTATTTTTTGATTAAAAACTGCAATAGAGGACACGGGTAGTCAAAGAGAAACAAGCATAATGAAGCTGAGTATCTTATATGATTTTTCGCAGACGTCGTTTACGACTAGAGAGAACTTCCATTTGCTCTCAAAAGGGATTTCGATATCTTTTTTAAAAGTTTCAATATCCAAAACGTGTACATTTAGATCGTTGGAATAATCTTAAATTCAGTGGGATCAACAAAATTGCATTATATGGCATTTTGATACTATAGGGCTGACAGTTGACGAAAGAACATCTCCATAGAAGGTCTAAATCATTATAAAACACTTGAATGCATCTAAGCAATTTTAAATTATCGACATACTGTCGTATTTACGTTATTAATAAATGACAAGAAAAACAGAGGGCTTAGGTTAAATCCTTGAGGAACTCCCAACGGGTAAAATATTTTTTTGACAATCAGCAATGAAAAGTTTGAATTTATTGCGATCTAAAATCATCTGAAAAACTGATGTTTGCCAATTTTCTTATTTATAACCCACGATAAACTTTTTCTTAATTAGAATATACGACGTTTAATTTTATTTCCTGAACTAGGGATTTCGTTGATGTTTTTTTCTGGAAGATATAAAATTTATGACCGTAGTTGAAAGTGAAAACATATCTACAGATAATTAATTTAAATAACTAAGAGGGAGCTGACATTACTGAAACTATACTTTTTGATGCACAATTGTAATTGTTTTATAAAAAAGGTAATTTTAGTGTACTTCTTAAATAACCATGTCTTAAAAATCATATCAAAAATACGCCATAGAAAGCAGAGAGATTGATTTTTCAACCTTTCAAAGTTAAATCTATACCCAAATGAGCCCTAGAATATACTGTTTCTAAATTATTAAAGCTATGTATTATATATTGTAAAATATCTGGAAATTATCATTTGAGCTTAGTACTTATTTATTAATTTTAGTTTACCTTTGAATTAGTTGTTAATTGAAGATGAAGAACATACCTGAAAAAGCGAAAAAATATAAATTAGTAAATGTTTTATAACAAATATATTTAGTACATATAATCAAAATTTGATTTTAAATATTTTTTTTATTATTAAATTTTATCAAAAATACAATAAAATTCTTTAGCCATGATGTGCAAATTTGTCAGGAAAACACATTATCGTAAACTGATTTTTTAAAATATTAGATACCTAAATGGTTAATTTAACCGCATATAGATTATTATTACTTATGCTTGAAAATAGTTTCATTATTATTTTTATAAAAATAAATCAATTATTTAAAGTTATATGTAGTAAAAATAAAAACATTTTTTATTGTTTTTTTTAATATAAAATATTAATTACTTACAGTTTACTTTAAAATTTAATTATGATAAAAATACACACACACACACACATTAATAATTATTTGTAATATTTTATTCTAAGCACGAGATTTACACTTATATCCCATATCACAATCACGTCCGTCTTTCGCTTCTAGTAATATTGCGCCCTTTAGGTGTTTCCCAGAGGCTCTCTGTATTTGGCTCATGCCGCTCGTATATTTCCATTCTTATGTATATTTCCTATCCGGAGTCTCGGTCCGCCATTAACACTCGCCTCTGGGAATAGTTTAATGATAGAAAGCCTCTCATAAAGCAGCTAGCGGAGCAGCCAGAGATACACATTCCAAGACTGTTGATGACCCCTGCGCCATTACTTTATGGCGTTTGTAACCGAAACCCTAGCCTTGCTCAGGACAACCCCTATCGTGTTGGAAACCCACATCGCATAAATTTATACCCAATTCTGGGGCGAAGAACGCTGGCTGCTGGCGGTGGTCCGAATTTAATTTGGACCGAACTCCGACGCCAAATATTTGCCTGAAAAATAGTCGGCCGTTGTTACCTAACCCTTTGGGGGAGACCACATGAAAGGGTGCGATAATTTTGACACATTAAAGCGTGATATCCATTGAAGATGACTATGCAGACCAGTTTCAAATATATTTATATATATATCACTTTAAAATATACATCATAACCACAAAAATAAAAATTGTATCAAACTAACAATTAGTGCTTGCTCGGTGTGGAGTAACAGTAGTAGTACTATAAATTGCAAGTAATTCAAAATAAAATACACTTTTTATAACAATATTAAAACAACTACACAATAGGCAATAAATGGCAACTATTAAAAATAATTGATATTTTTATACTAAAAATTAGTCAAAAATATTTTGCGTAACCACACTAACCACACTAACAAAAATGCGATATAAAACACCTGGCTTAAAATATAAATATACGATATGAAAATATGGTTTCAGATCGTTAGCATAGTTAACTATAATTATGACCTGATTTATTGCTTACATTTTTTCCTTTCACTCAAATTGTAAAAGGTTTTCAGTCCCCATAAAATATATGCATTAATGTTTTTTATATTGTATTAAATATCACAATTAGAGAGAAAAAATATTATAAACTAGTCCATCATCACAGATAAGATTTGCCTAATTTTTTTATTCTCAAGGATGAATATCGTGATATTAGAAAACATCAAGATATTTATCCATGCATATAACATATTAGATATTGAACCTTTTATAATAGAATATGTTATATGTAATGCGACTTTTTTTATAAAGAGTCGAGTAACGAAATCCATACTTATTTTATTGTGTTTTAATAAATATATTTTTATTTTGTGACATTTTTTTAATTTATGCAATATCAATTTTATAAATAAACTCGATTATTTATCATAAAAATAAAATACATTGAATTGTATATCGCATTTATTCAGCGCGGAAAACATGTTTAATTATATAGAGAGATATCTGAACGATAACTTTAATCTAACTGAAATGCAATTAACTTGTACATTATTAAGCATCTAGTTAAGTAATCTATCAGTGTTTAAATTAAAATGGCAAGAAGAAGCAACAAACAAGAAAATGTTTTAAAAAGGAAGTAGTTCTGGGTTTAATATTGATATTTTAACATATATATCTAGCCTTAGTAACAGTAAATAATAAGATATGTTGAGAACACAATTAGTATATTCTTCAGGGTATGTTTAAAAATCTAGAAAGTAATCATAAAAAGGACTGATAAATTTTAAGATGCATACACATTATTTAATACTTGATTTTTTATTTTTATTTATGTCATTCATTATATATCAATATTTTTAAATAATGCAATAATAATTTATAAATTATTAAGTTATTAAAAATCTTTTGATAGATAAACCTATAAACTTTTCCAAATATTTGCTTATATAGTTTTTTATATATATCTTTAGAAATGCTTGATCTAATAACTTAATAATTTAGATAATAATAATTTTTACAAAATACAAAACATTAGAATTTATCAAAGCTTTTAATATCTAACTTTAGAGAATGTTAATCATATATTTTGCTCAAAACACAATTAGGAAATTTAATGTTAAAAAATCTAGAAAATAACCATAAAAATTATTGATAGATTATAAGATGCCTACTTGATTATTTATTTTTTATTTTTAATAAATGTCATACAATATTATTTTTTTTAAATTTAGCAATATTAATTTTATATATAAACTGTATCAAATTTATTTTGAGTGTAAAACACATTTAATCTATAGAGAGATAACTTTAATCTGACTGAAATCCAATTAACTTGTTCATTACTAAGCTTCCAGTATAGCATACTTTTGGCGTGTAAATTAAAATTGGCTGAAAAACCAATAAACAGGAATTCATTTTTAAAAGGATGCAATACTAGGTTGAATAGTGATTTTTTTTATTTATTTCGATGGCACAGAAGCATTGAATTCCTCTGAAATTAAAAGAGGTTGGTTTTGAAAGATTAAAAGAAATACTTGTGAAGTAACAAAAAATAAAAGACCAACATTATGGCGTAGATCATCAATTTCTTAAGATATTGTATAAAGACAAATATTGGAAAAGATCATGTAATTGTATTTTTTACTTTAAACTCTCCAATAACAAAGTATAATGAATTTCACAAAAAATAAAGCATTAAAACCTATTATCGTTTAATACATCTAGCTTTAAAGACACTAATTAATATTATATGCTAAGAACACGTTTAAGATATCTTTCAGAGAATGCTCAAAAATCTAGAAAGTGTTCATAAAAATTATCAGGATTATTTAATACTTGATTATTTTTTTTCATTGAAGTTGTAATACCAAAATCAAGGAAAACAATACAATTGGATGACAAGGCTATGCAAGTGCTTAATAATATAAATGATATATCAGTTTATATATTTTATTATTTTCATATATGTAATAGAAATCTAATTATCATGACTTAACATATTTCCTAATGCGTCATGTATAAAAAAGAATTATATAGTAAAATATTTAAAAAAGAAATAAAAATACAAATAAAAAATTATGGTGGGACACACCTAAAATAGATAAGCACAATCCCACATATTTTTTCTAAACCTTCAAAGCTCACGAAAACAAACCTTCTGTTTGGCAAGCTCGTTAAGAAGCTGAATTGTGAAGGAAATCTTTTTTCAGGCACTGATATCCTGGTCACGACGGATAAGAATAAAGGATGCGATCGTGAATCTCTAAGGCACTCTAATACTCGCAGCTGAAAATGGCCTTGCATTGACGGGTTGTCGACACCGCCCCTTAGCAACTTTTATAAGTGCTTTATTAAGTAGACGCAACGCTGAGAATGCAATGAATTGTACCATAACAACGGAATAACGATACAAATATGGATACGACCAGTAAAAATATCTTAAAAAATGCTTCTCCTAAATTATAGACAATGGAGCCATATTTAAGGACGCAACGAATCACCGTATCGTACTAAACGCGAATTAATAATAAATTATTAAAGTGACATGAGCATCCTCGACTCTTCAGTGTATACTTTGGCGATTTACATAGAACATCTCCAGCCCTATTCGAACATCACTTCCAAGTCACCGACGCAAGTATTTCCTCTTAAAATATCTCTGCCTAAACTGTAAAAAAATTCCACCGGGCAAGGTATCATTTTTATCGTAGAAGCCCTAAAATATATATAATTGAAAATATTATTCCACGATCTTTTTAAATATATCATTTCGTGAAGCAACGTTATTCGCATACTTAATGATCTTTTATTGATTATTTAATATACGTCACGTCACGATTTCGCCCCTAACGAGCCGCCACTGGGTGTTTCAGCTATCGGTAATGAATTCCACCGACGATTGAAGGCGTATTGTTTGCGTGTTATTATCGACACGTACCGTTGAATAATACATGGGTGGGGCATTAAATTTTTACGAATACGAATACGAAAACTCCACGAAAGTGAGCGCGTTTTTCCGAGTTTTCCCACGCGCGCCGGTCGATTGTGGAAAAGCGATTTTTCACGTGTACAATATATTGTGTAATTCTTTGTTCATCGCACCGGCAGACCTTCTATTGATCAAACCTGATAAGTATTTTTTTCACTCCTTTGTGTTGGGGTTTTAGATAAAAGCACTCAATGGCCGCGGCGTCGGACTTACTTGTGTATGAAACGTATCTGAAAAAGACGCGAGGAAAATAAATGGAAAACTAGCGGAAAACGCTCGAACTTTACCTATGTACATTGGTTGTTCAGAAAGTTACTGAACTTTAAAAGTGGTACGTCAGTACAATGTTATGGAATTAATATGTAAAATATATTTTGTATTTCTTTTTTAATTGATTTTAATATAGCATAATGCGAAGTACATTTTGCAGTAATTTTAAACATGATTTTTAGCTTTTATTTAAAATAAATTTAACCTATGTAAAAGTGCAAAAACTATAGTTAATTTGATAAGTTTTGTAAGAGTAAGTTGGGTTTTGGTAAATCGTTTAGGTTAGATTTGGGTTTGAATAGAGAATGGATGTTTCGCAACTGTCAAATTAGGGTTTATATACATTTTAGAGTAGCATATAATTTCATTATTATTTTTTTTTGCTAATAAAAATAAGTATCTACCAGTGAAAGTGTATTATAATAATTATATAATTTTTCTAAAACGCCAGTAAAAATATACACATTCACTGTTACATATATTTTTTTTATTTTAATTTTATTTTTAATACACAAAAAATATTCTCTATGCGCTGCATTAGCTGATTATTAGAGAACCAGATATGTACGACCTAGCTCGATTTTAATTAATCACCGTGAGATTAGGAAATCTGTGATGATTGATCGGAATTGTAATTAAATATTAATCACTAATTCTGATCTCCCAGACACGATAGAAATTCAAAAACACTAAGATTCGTATGGGATACGAACCCAAGTCTTTTAGGTCAATATAGATATATACCACTCGTCTAAATACACAAAAAGGCAGATTTGATTGGTCGAAAAATCACTAAATTCTCAATCGCTTTCTGCATCTGTAATTTATTTTTTAAAATAGTCAACTTAATTACTAATACATTTCAACAATATTAAATTTCATCAAATTAAAAAAAATTGACAATATATATAAAACAATATTTTATTGCTAAAAACTAAATCAACTAGAAATTCTACATATAAATCAAATAATTGATCTAAAGAGGTAAAAAGTTTGTATTCAATAGTATGTTTTAATTAACTATTTTTTGTAATCTATAAATTCACATCTATGGACCTTTTTAATAATTTTACATGATATGAGAAAAGCAGTGACCAAATAATCAACGATTTAAATTTAAAGATCGGTTGACTTTTCAGGTAATAATACGCTTTTAAAAAATAAAATAATAAAATTTACACCCCGCAATTCCTGGTAGCAATTTACCACCAGCAATTAATCGCTAGCAGATAACCGTGGCGTCCATTGATCGCATTAAATGATGGCTAGCATATTTTTTCTCCAGGCAATACATTTAATTTATATGAATTTATTGATCGTTTTGATATATTTTAACTGACCAAGTTATTCAAATTAAATTCATTCTATTGAAAGTATAACTTTACTGTGACAGTTGCGTAACGGCTATTTGTTGTAGAAGCCCAAACCTAAATTAAAGAAATTTCTAAATATAATTATAATTTTGAAACTTTTATTATACTATATCGTTTGGGCTAGGTTTGGGTTTAAGCATTAAATGAACGTTTCGCAACTGTCAAATTAGGTTTCATAGATATTTTAAAGCACCATATATTTTAAGTCTTTGAAAATACGTCTTGATTTAAAATATAAAAATAAACTTGTTTGTATAAACGCACCTTTTTACTTCTAGACGATAAAATATTCTAAGATAAAATATTCTATAAAAAAATTCAAATTGTTATTGCGAATAATTGACGCGGCGGTAGCGTTAAATTGCTGGCGGTATATTGCTGGTGATAAATTATTTTAGACTCCGATTCAGTATTAACAAGCGAAAATATAATTTAACTGATGCAATGAAACTATATGCTGCTCTAAATAGTAGCTAAAATGCAATATTAAATTTGCAATATGTTCATTTGCTGTTAAAATCCAAATCTAGTCGAAAAAAATTAGCCAATTGAAGTTCTAAATTCACTTTTGGAACTTTTATTATGTTAGGTTTGGGTTTAGTTTAATTTATTTTAAATATTGTAGCATTTTGGCAAAATATCTGACATCACATTTCTGTGAATTATAAATCATAGAAAAATACGCGCTAGATAATCCGTTTGTAAGCAAGTACTGTTTCACTGCTATTAAGCAGTTGAAGTCAGTGAATGTATATTTATACAAATAATGAAATAATATTATAATATAGCAATAAGTATTTAAAATATAATTTTACTGGCAATACACATTTACTGTAACATATACATATTTATTATCAAAAATACTTTTTATTGGAATAACTAATACATTTCGGTCCTGTGTGGTTTGACTTCGTCAAAGAACAAAATTGCACTAGTGCGCTAGTATATTATTTGATTTTCTCAGGGGTGGTCAGCCATAATGATATAGTCGCCACAAGTAGTGTTTGTTTGTTTTAATAAGTCATTCCTATGTGGCATAATGAGCAAGATATTTTATACGATGTTTATAACGGTATTAACTTTTTATTGCATTAGGCCTTTCAGAAAGGGTTTTGAGAATCACATTTACACTCATGTTTCAATAGTCTGAGATTAATGATTTGTCTTGATTTATCTTCGAGAAACTAAGACTGTACACAATAGAAGTAATGGAAGAAATGATTATATTTTTGAGATGTAATATTCATACTAATATTAGAATCATTGTAGTATTTTTATATTAAAGCACATTTATTACGAAAGATTGTATGAATTATTAATAATATTAAATATGTATTTAAATAAAATTAATGTTCTTTAAAAAGGATCTAGTTTAATAAACCGCGAGTAGCTCAAAATAAAATATAAAATAAAATTTACAGAACTTTTTGAATACTTCGCGTATGTAAAAACATTTCCCTCACGATGAATAATGCGCAAAGTTTTATTATATGCAATTTATTTAACGTTGCAGGTGAGCTTCCGAGTCAAAGCACACGTTATTGTTTAACGGACTTTCTTCCGTGAAAGCTCACTTCAAATTTTAATTAGCCTTTCATAAAATTTCCTCTTTATGAAAGGAGCAATTTTTTAAAAGCAAATATTCAATAAGCGTCGAATATTGAATAGATTATTTTTTCTCTTAGTGCATTTCTGCTAATGCAAGACATTATATATTAAAAGTATCGAATGAAATGAAAAATGGACAGTGCATGCAGAATTTCACAATGGAGCATTGTTTGTATTGAAAGCAACGCTATCGATCTAAGTCGAAGGAAAACTGTTTTCAAATACGTGAGATGGCAGTATTTCTGAATTTAATGTTTTAATATACCCAAAAAATTTGTGAGTACGGTCGATTTATTTAATTATATGTTGAGAAACGTCGCACTGTTGTGACGCATCTCAATGTAATGTACTCAAACTATTTTCTTATCAAATATATTATTTCTTTTACTCAAAATTACATCGTATATTGTTTCAAATACTTCTATTACGTACCATGGAATATTAATTATTCACAAAACAATCCATCAACCTCAAAAGGCTTACGTTTATACATTGATCAGTTATAAACGATATCGTTACGGTTACGTTGGTTTCAGATTTCACGTATTTTATGGACTAGAGGTTTACATCCCTGTTAATATTTTATTAAAAGGGTGTTTGACCGACATATTTAAAGGTATTCATGCATATATAACACACACAAACACACACATACTATATATTTTATATGTATATATGTCTATGTACATATTTTTATTTAAAAAATTATTTCCGTGTTATGATCTAACTTTTTTATGAGTTGCTGATATTTCTTTTTTCATATCAAGTGTTATTTTTTAATTATGAATTGGTTATAATGTCACTAATAATATGTATGTAAAATCTTTCTTAGGCAGATAATAAAATCATTTGCCCGCTTAGTCCAAAAAAAATATTTTATTGTAAAAGGTGGCATGTTTAGTTAGACTCTAACTAAACATGCCACCTTTTACAATAAAATATTTTTTTTGGTGTTTAGTGTTTCCCACGGTGGGGCGTACGCCCCACCGGTGGGGCACCACGCCTCAGAGGTGGGGCACCACGCTTCAGAGATGGGACACCACACTTCAGAGATGGGACACGTCGGAAATTATCAAATATTCCACATATAAATATAATTTGCTCGTTCACGACTAAATATACCCACGTGCGTAGGATTTCTTAAAATTTGGATTTATACCTGCTAGGCATTACGAATGCCTACCTTTTTGTCTTCTGTGTGAGAAATCCTTTACCAATGAAACAATGAAACGAGGTCGTCTTGAAGCACATTTGAAGGCAAAACATACTACTCATATTAATTCAGATATTATTTTCTTTCAAAATCTTAAAGAAAAATTTGGAAAACAACCAACATTAACAAATCTATTTTGTGCACAAACTGCAAGTATTGATCGTAGTCTTGAGGCTAGTTACCAAATTTCATTGCTCATCTCTAAATGTGGAAAAACCCATACTATAGGAGAGGATCTAATCAAGCCATCAATATCAGCATTTCTTAAAACAGTTCTACAACAAGATGACAAACTCGTGAAGGCTATGCCCCTCAGCAACACTACTGTTTGCAAAAGAATAGACGAATTGAGTGAAAACGTAAACTAGCTTACGTAAGATATATTTATAAAAGAGAATTTGCAGAAGAAATGTTATTCTGCAAATCATTAGAAAGCACTACTACCTCCAAAGATATATTTAATAAGCTAATAGAATATTTAGATGTTAAAAATATACCAATGAAAAATATAATATCTTGTGCTGCAGATGGTGCCCCCAATATGATAGGAAAGAAAAATGGCTGCTTAAAATTAATGAAAGACGAGAATCCAGATATGACTGTGGTGCATTGTGTTATTCACAGGGAAAACTTGGAGGCTAAATACATTTCACCTGTTCTAAATGAGGTACTAAATTCCGTTATAAAGTGTATCAATATGATTAAAACTAGTGCTAAATCTGAGCGTCTCTTCAAGTTATTTTGTGAAGAACAAAATGCGGAACACGTAAGACTGTTACTTCACACTGAAGTAAGATGGCTCTCAAAAGGAAATTCCTTAAAAAGATTTATGGAATTATTCGATACCCTTTGTGATTTTTTAAGCAACCGATCTGATATGAAGTTTTTGATGACGGTCGTCGGTAAAGCATTTGTAAGCTATTTAACTGATATATTTGAAAAATTAAATATTTTAAATAGCCAACTTCAAGGATCAGAGAAAACACTTGTCGATGCAAAAGCAAAGATATTTGCATTCACCACTTTTATCGAATTATCTAAAAAAAAATTTTTTAACAACAATTTTGCAACAATTTACTGGCTCCAAAAATGTGAAGTGACTCATAATGCTAAACGTGTTATTTTGGACCATCTGCAAACTTTATCAACTGATTTTAAAGAACGATTTGCTGATTTAAAAGAGATACATTTTCCAGCTTGGTTGGCACAACCAATGCTGGTAGATATTCCAAATAAAAATTTGTATGAAGAAGAACTTTCGGAAATGCAAAATGATGATTCGATTACAAATTTATTCAATATAAAAGGAATAATGGCATGAATGTGCGAAGAAACTAACACAAAATATCCTAATATTACTTTGCATGCTAGAAATTTATTATTACCCTTTCCATCATCTTATTTAGTGGAATGTGATTTTAGCGCCATAAGCGATTTACTCATTAAAAAAAGAAATCGATTGAATATTACAAATAGAGGGGACTTAAGACTGAAATTACCCAAGTTAGATCCAGACATAAAATTTCTTTGTAGCAAGTGAATTTAATAATTTAATAATGGATTAGGTCAGGGTTTCCCAAACTTTTTCAGCGACGGAACACTTGACAAATCCGAAAACTTTGGCGGAACACTTAGCTTATTTTTTAGGTTGGGTAACTCATAATAGTAATATCATTTATTTCATAAACATAAAAATTCAAATAAATAAAGCTCCTAATGACTCTGATATTTTGGGTTCTTAAATTACAATTTTTTTTATATCAGGCATAATATTGATCAGTTGTATTCTCAGTTTTTGGATTATTTTTTTCTTCGATGATAGATGTATCAGTAGAAGTATTTGGCATTTCTTTCGTCAAATTTTCTGTTTTCAGCCAAAGATCCATGGGTAGTTTTTGAATAATATGTAAATTCTGTAATATTTTTTTTTGTCAAAATGGAAAAAAAATCTGTATTTTAAGCAACCAGACTAAATTAATGTACAAGAAAATCAATTCTTTTTATGCAAATTTTATTTAAATCATTTATATTTCTAAAAGTATACACCCAATCCTGTTTTACCGCAATAAATTACAATAGTTTCAAGCTTTTTTATTAGATTTATGAACAATTTTTATGTATTAGCAAGACTAACAATTTTTTTAATATACTCCAAATATTTGTGAAATATCTATTTAGACTCCGCGGAACACCTATTTTGGATCCGCGGAACACCAGTGTTCCGCGGAACATAGTTTGGGAAACCATGGATTAGGCATTACCATTTTATTTTATTTTACTTATATTTTTAATTTGTATTTTGTAATTATTTCAATTATCATATACGTTTTGAAAATTTAACTACTGTTTTATTAAAAAAGATGCCGGTGGGGCATATGACTTTTGAAAAGACTACGGTGGGGCATGGCATAAAGAAGGCTGGGAAACACTGAGTTAGAGCCAAGTACAGTATATTTTTATTATAAGATTTCAAAACTATTCTAGGAATCATTATAAAAAAAACACATTTACCTTATTTAAAGTAAAAGAAAGATAAAATTTTCTCATTACCTTACTATAATTAAATAAAATAATTATTTTATTTTCACGACAAATAGCGTGAGAAATTACCTGCAAAATAAAATACGAGTCCATAACGTTTGACTGTTCAACGTTTTCCGTTCTGACAATTAAAACGCAAACAAAGTTTTGCTCAGCAACAGAATTTCCATTAGAAATGAAAATAGTTCTTAATGAAGCAACGAGGAATTTACCGACGCAACTGGGTATAATGTGTTTTCGTATGGTTATAAACAATTTGGCGTATTTGTACACCCGGCGTGTTATTATTATTGTAACATTGCGGCAAAATAATTAATTAACATACAAATGAACATAAGCAAATATTAGACATCTCGTTCCGGATGAAATCAGACGCGTTAGCGATTCACTCGTTGTTATAAGATAAACTTTGCTCCAGGGTGTGCTTTTGACGTTTTAATTACGCTATAATAAAATTTATAAGTTTTCAAGGTCATCTGAAATATGACAGAAACAGGCTGCGATCGATATATGTATGTATATTTTTATATATATTTTTAAAACCAAACTGAAAAGCATTTTTAAATTCACCATTGGACTGAAAATACTTGGACATTCTACATGAATAGAATTTCTAATTGTGTTCCGAAGTGCTGCACTTTGGAACTTGATTGATAGACATATTCTATACCATTAGTAGGATTTTAAAGGTATTTTTAGAACAATGAAATTGCTAGATTGAAATACTTGTATGTATATGATTTTTCTATGTTAGAAAGTAATTTTAAGCAAAAATTTGATATTTATTTTGATTAGTTGATTAATTATTTTTAGATACTTATTTATAAAAAATGTAATTCTTAAAGAAATTATTTTTAAAGTATTTTGTAAATGTTTAATATTTATTTGTATGATATGTACAATAGGCATTATCAAATGCAACTAAAATAGAAGGTTAGAGATATTTTTGGAACTGTCTGGTACTTTATATGTGTGTATAAATTTCAAGGTTAATAACAATGATAAAGATTTCCCTAATGTTAGTTTTTTATAAATATATTTTCATAGCATCAAAATTATACTTAATAAGTTATAAGCATTTTATACATTTTTTTTCTTTTTCTATTGCTGCATGTACGCTGTTTTTTTTACGGAAGTAGCTCTACATGATTACTGCCACCAATATTTTTAGATTTACGAAAGAGGTAATACTATCAATTAAATTAAATATCCGAATATATTTTGAAAGCTTTTAATAAAGTGGACCATTCAATCTTAATCAACAATCTCGATTTTTTTGCCGATCTGACGAGATTTTCCCACAAGTATTTGAAAAATCATTAAAAGTTTGTAGACTATAAAAATAAATTTTATGGCTCGAAATATTAAAAAAATCAGATTTAAATCCACTATTGTTTATTCTTTTTATGATATAAATACATAGCAGTAGTTGTCGTAAATTAATGAATGTAGTGTTGATTTAAAATATTTTTATCTTCACAAGATGATTCAGTGAACAATAAGAAAAGTATATATATATATATATATATATATATATATATATATATATATATATATATATATATATATATATATATATATATATATATATATATATATATATATATATATATATATATATATATATATATATATATATATATATATATATATATATATATATATATATATATATATATATATATATATATATATATATATATATATATATATATATTTTTCTTTTAGATTAAATTAAGACCATCGTGGCCTAATAGGT
This sequence comes from Plectrocnemia conspersa, assembly GCF_051122295.1. Classification (NCBI taxonomy): domain Eukaryota; kingdom Metazoa; phylum Arthropoda; class Insecta; order Trichoptera; family Polycentropodidae; genus Plectrocnemia; species Plectrocnemia conspersa. The sequence goes on from NW_028277166.1 coordinate 27,803,136, forward strand.
TACCCCAATGCGCCACGATGGTCGAAAACAAATTTTAAATTTATAAAACATAAAAAAACGTATATATACATAAATATAACAATACTTAAACATTACAAAAAATTATAAAATATCAAAATTAAATGATACAAACTAATATTAAATTAGTCAATATGTAATGCTAGCGTATTAAGGAGCCGGATGGCCACAGCTACAGGCGTGTCGGCAAGTGCGGATGTCTTAGCCCCAACGTACATTAAAAGAGGTCGCGTTCGTGATTCTCGAAAATGTTCTGGAACCCAAAACTGGAATTCCTCGAGATTAGCTGGATTGTCGACAGCACCTTTTAGTAATTTAAAAAAATGCTTAGTGACATACAGCTTTCTGCGAGAACTCGGCGAATCATATCCCAACACTCCTAAAATAAAGGCGCTAGGATATAAGTACGGATAATAACCAAATGTCCTTTTGTAAAGGTATCTTAAATACCTTTTTTGAATTTTTTCCACTAAAAGGGAATATTTGGCTATTCGGGGATTCCAAATTATAGATCCCGATTCAAGAATGCTACGAACTAAGGTGTCATAGAGGATGCAAATAACTGACGGATCGTCAAAGTGAAAGGCATTCCTCATAACAAAGCCGAGCATCTTGAAAGATTTATCACAGACGTCGTGTATGTGTAGAGAGAACCTCCATTTGCTCTCGAAAGTGATTCCGAGATCTTTAGTGGAAGTTTCTTTAGTCAAAATGTTACCACCGAGATGGCAGAAATAAGCTGATGGCGAATGAGATCGAGAAAATGACACAGTATGGCACTTTCCGAGACTTAAGGGCAGATGGTTAACGGAAGCCCATCTCCATAGAGTCTAAATCACTTTTTAGAGAGAAGGAGTCAACAACATATCGAATGCATTTATAATTTTAAACCATCTGCGTGCAGAAGAAAACTTGAATTTTTAATTGCTGTATTTATGTCATTAATAAATAACACAAAAAGCAGAGGTCCCAGATTGGATCCTCGAGGAACCCCCGAAGGGGTAAAATATTTTTTTGACAATCGATCACCATAGGTTACAAACTGTCTACGATTGCTTAAATAACTCGAGAATAAGCGAGTTAAATTATCCGAGCAACCGAGGTTCGACAATTTTTTTAATAATAACCTATGACAAACTTTGTCAAAGGCTTTTTCAAAATCTGTATACACTACGTCTACTTGAATTCTCGCATCGAAAGAAGTTGTCACCATTTTGGTGAACGACAGAAGGTTAGTAACAGCGGAAAGGGCAGGACGAAACCCGTGCTGTTGGTCTAACAAAACTTGCCGGAAGTGATTATAGAGATATTTATAAATAATTATTTCAAATAGTTTAGCAGGAGCTGACAACACTGCGACTGGTCTATAATTCTTTATATATAATTTGTCACCCTTTTTATGAATAGGGGTGACTTTTGTGCATTTCAATAGATCAGGAAATGATGATGTTTTGAGAATCAGATCATAAATACATTTTAGAGGAGCAGCGAGACTGACTTTGCAACCCATCAAAATAAAATCGGGAATTAAATCAGGTCTAGAATTTAATTTATTAAATCCGTATTTAAGATCTGAGTGCTCAGTTTCTTTGGTGGTCAGTACTGAAGACCAAGAACATGAAGAGGGAAGCGATTGAGCAGAAGGCGAAAAAGATTTTTCGAAAACAGAACGAAATATATATATATCGATCCATAGAAATATCATAAAAAATATAATTTAAACTTTTAAGCAGATAAACCCACGTTCCTTTCAATGACCGATTAAATTTATTAAGCTATGTAACCTTATCGGGACGTTTATTTGTTTTATCATTCTTTAATCTACACCCGTTCATATATCAAAATACTTTTCAATGTCCTAAAAGTTAGGTGAATATAAACGAAAACAACTAGTGATTTATTACGGTTCGGGTTAAATTCTGCATCCAGGTTCCACCGTACGTTTAATTCGAACGGACGATTAATGAAAGGTGCTACGGGAACAATTTTCATAGTCAATTACCGACGGGGTTCTCCGGCCACCCCCAGGCAAAGCTGACCCCTAATGCTAAAGCCCCCTAATTGAGAGACCACCCCTCGGTTTCAGGGTGGGTGGCTCGGGCGAGACGCCAGCAAACCATCGCTTAATTAAGTAAGCACTGACGATTGTTTCATATGATCTGACTAATGCTCCCTTAGCCAAATTCCATTTCTAATCGGCACCCCATGCTCGGTTTCAAATCTTTGTCGTCGTACTATTTCATTACCAATCTTATAATAAGCCAGATAATATAAAATACGTAGCGGTTTTATTGATACCATATACGTTTATACAATAAATTTTGAATTTAGAATTTTTTTTAAAGACAGCAAAATAATGTTTTATTTTATTTAAAAAATATAAACACTTTTATTGTCGCTACTTATACAATCACCCTCTTTTTACTAATCGAGGTCTATTCTACATTAAAATATTAAAATGGATCTGGATTGATACAGTTAATAAATGTTTTTGTTTTGGTTCAAAAGTTTTGCAATAAATAATAATGAATAATAAAAATAGCAATTTTGCAGGAAAGTCCCGAAAAAAACTTTCCGCATATATCATATAATCTAATAATTTATTATTTATAAAAATTTAATTTGTTTGTTATTAATAATTAAAATATAAGTTATGGCATGTTAATAAAATAGATTATGTATTAATCGCTTCTGAATTAACCAATTTGTTAACTGTCGATCGGTTAACCGCGAATGTAAATAGATACTTTGTTTAATGAGCTTTGTATATACATAAGTTTTCCCACTAAAAGCAAATTACAAAATTTATTGCATTTAATGTAAGGGTAAGAACTGTTGAAAAATATGTGAAAAGTGGGAATATTGAGCATTTTTGTGTTATATTTATTTATATTTTTGAGTCAATTAAAAATTAAATTACCATATTTTACATGTATAATATATTTTAATTTTTAATGTGGCTTTAAAAATATTTTATACTACGAAAAAAAATATGATGATGAAAAAATCTAATAAAAATTTTTTTTGTCCTTCGAAACTGTTTTATTTAAAAAATTAAAAATTATTCTCAATTTTTTTTTTTAATAACATAAATGCAGCTGTATCTATTAAGCATATAATTAGAAAATAAATAAATGTAGAACAGCGACAAAAAAGGTAACTGATACTTTTATTTCAATTTTAAAAAGAAAAAAAATTAAACTGCTTAAAAATACTACAAATAAAATCATGGAAAGACAAAACAGAAATATACGCGATCACTTCAGAACAAAGACTAATTTAATACATCAACAAAAAAACAAAGCACTAAAGTAAAGAACGAGACGATCCAAAAATATTCAAGAGTCTTACTGTTACAAAATCCACAAAACACTCGCTTTGGAAAAAAATAAAGAGGATCACTAAATACATTTAAATCGTTTCTTAAAAAAAGACATTTGTGAAAATTCAACAGGATAGTGACAATGAAATTAACGATTTTTAAAATATACCTCTTCAAATAGAAAAAAATTCTCAATTAAATAAATATAATACATACTATAAAAATATGTTAATACCAAAAATACACAAGGATATGAGTAGAGATTGCAATACCGGTAGTACCGATACGGTAATACCGGTATTGGGGCAATTATGGACCTTTTGTAATACCAGTATTAAAAACAAAAATATTATATTTAAATCATTTCTTAAGAAAAATTTTGTGAAAATTATCAGAATAGTGATAATGAAATTAAAGATTTTTTTAATGTAGTTCTTAAGATAAAAAAAATAATAATTAAAAAAAAATTAATAAGAAAAATAAAAATTATACTATCAAAATATATTTATGCTAAAAAGACACTAGGATATAACTAGGGATTACAATACCGATATAAAAAATACCGGTATTGGGGCCAAAATCGACCTTTGGTACTACCGGTATTAAAAAATGGAATACTGATAGTACTACTATATATATATATATTTATTTATTCTTTAATTTCAATCTGATATTAAAAAAAATATAACTTCTACGCTCTTCTGCACATTTCAAGTCTCATTAAATTTACCAGGCGAGTTTTCAGGTGAAAAACGGTTATAACCGGTATCGGGTTCGGGGTAGCAGCAGTGCCTACCCCCTAGGGAGCAAAGGAACGGCGGCAAACTGCCATTAGCTAAGTGTGGCTTGGGAAATACATGTTAATGTGATGAATGGACGAGACAAAACGAAACAACCGAGAAAAATGCCGGCAGTACACTTTGCCCGGATAAAGCCTGACAAATCGCCAAAGGGATAGAGAGCAAAAACGGATGAAGGATAACCAAGATTAGAGGTCGACCGCGGAAAAGCGTGGGCTAGGTTTAGGTTGTATAAAACGTAATAATGTGATGTATTTGCTGCGAGTATTGAAACTATAAATCAAACCGAAATTTGCCACACAGCAACCGAGGTTAAACGGAAACGTGCTATTGATATGGGTTGTGGTTGTATTGGTGTAATGTTAAAATTTATGCTAAACGTTTCGTGATTTATTTTATGTTAGTGTACGTTTACCTTAACAATAATAAAACTAATTTTGATATTGTATTAGTAATCTACTCTGATAGAAAAAAATATTTGGACATAAATAAAAGACACATTTATTTTATATTTATCTTAATCAGAGGATTCGTGGCATGCGAGAGTCAAAGTTTAAGATGCAAATAATATAAATATGTGACTAAGGAAATAAATCTATTCTAGCAGTGGTAAAATACTTAAATATATGTATCAATACATTCCAACTATAGTAAAAGACAGATCTCGGTTCATTATAAATAGCTGGCTAAGGTTAGTGGCTGGGATCGCTGCATTGAAGCTTTTCCTCTCAGTACAGTATATTCTCCACCCTCTTTTAAGCCACCTCACCTCTTCCCTACAACATAAGCATCTTCAGTAAAAAAAAATAAATAAGTATTTTTCTGAATTATATATATACTTAACAATAATTTTAATCGACGATATTGAATAACAGAGAAACATAAAAATTTATTATGAATATATCAGAACGGTTGATCAATGGTATATGGGTCGGTGACAAATACAAAAAAATCTATCGGATCAGATTTAATAATAATAAAATAAAATGTATGAGATTTTTTCTAATCTTACAGATGAATTTTGAAAAATTGAGCTAGGTCGTGCATAAATACATCCAAAGGTAGCTTGTCTTTAAGGAGCATTTTAAAAAGATTACTTTGAATTGCTTAATACAAATATAAGCATATTGCAGTGAATCATGCAAAAAATATTTATTTATATAAAATATACATGAATCAACATGTTCCCAGATACATGTTATAAACAAAAAACCCTAAACATATTTATAATAAAGTCAGCAAACAAATTCGCAAAGGGATGTGCAAATCCGACCCCGTTTTCGGTTCACCGAACGACGGTTGGCCCGTGGAAAATTTGCTGATCTTTCTCTCTATCCTTTTGTCGAAAGATAACCTTTGTACAGAATTTGACACATCCGTTTTATGGATCGTAAAATGTACTTTGTACTTTGGCGCTACGACTCGTGTGTTGAATCTTCATCTTGAAACTTCGGAAAGGATGCAGCTTCGTAGTGGTGGATATATCGGTTTAGACATACGTATACATCGTAATATATACTATATCCGAAAGCGAATACATTTTAACTTTATACGCATCACCATAAACTTTGTATGTTTCTGTTTATGGTACGAGTACCATAGCGAAATATACACGAAGTTTAAGATTTAAAAAAATATTTTGCTGCAATTATTATTTTTTGTATTGCTATGAATATTTTCATAAAAGTTAAGACGTTGAAATAATATATTATACTACACAATAGATATACTATTACCTCAATATACTTGTTGAGGCATTATTTACATTTCAAAGTATTATAAAATATTGAAACCTAGACGTAGTATCACAGACAAAACACGTCAGACTGAAAATTTTATATTTGAATATAAATTTTTGTATACACATGTTTACTTTGAATAGGTTTACCCACAATGCTTCTGCATACTTTAACCCAACCTTCCCAAGTATGTTCAATCATAACATAATACAATAATACACATGTGAATACGTGCACACGATCGAGCACACATCAAACGCAACGCTAATCGTTTACGCTCAAGGATCGGTTGACAATGGTATTAAACCGCGCTTTGTAACTTAAACTCAAAGACAATAACCATTGAGGTGATAACTCAAGTTTATCACACTAGTTTCGCGGAAATTTATCACTAGATAGTTTGTGCATATGTGAGCTACTAATCTTTATTGTTAAGATACATTGCATTAGTGCCAAAGTTTGCGTGACAATGCCCAAATGTTGTCTCTATAAAAAAGATAATTGTAAATGCTTAGATTTTGCCCTGCAATTAGTAAGTACAAAATAAAAAAAGCTTAGAGATTCATCTAAAAATAGTAATAGCATCGTCATGAATAATACTTTGATAGAAACTCAAGTGAGGTTACCTTGAAACTTTTACAACGGGGAGAATAAAGAGGTGGAACTAACCACTAACACGATTTGCTCGCAATAAGCCTTTGCTTGCATTTGTGAAAACTATAATGGATGTGACACTTAGTTACATCACCAATCACTTGATGAACTTATTCTCGGACTGTCTTCAAAGACCCATTCAACACCAGAAGCACACAATTTTCACATCTGCAAGGCACTATGACTCGTTTTTTGTGTTTATTTGGTACAATAAATGAGAAGCTTGCTATACGTTAAACTGACTGTAAAAGTCATATCACTCACAACTAATAGAAGTAGCAATTATCATATATGTTCAAATATGATTTTTAGAGACACGAAAGAGATTTAAAATACATTTTTACTAAATGTGCAGTTAATATATATTTTTAAATATAACATAGATTTAATAAAAAAATCTTAGGTATCAATAAAAAATATTTGGATGTATGAAAGTAGTGTTAAAATATTAAATTACTTTTAGAAAGATCATGAAAACAGTACTTTAATAGACAACAAAAATAATATTTCACTGATGTGCAAAATTGTCAAATTTTTACAGAACTTCTGTTTAAAACTAGCTGTAGATCAACGCTGTTTTTAGGTCTAAAAATATGTTTAGACGGTAAAATATAGCTGAAGAGAATTGTTTCTAACAACATATTAAAAACAACAGAAAATGTCATTTTAATAAATACGTACTTAAATGCTTTAAAAAATACATAGGTTAAATAAGTAATTCTTTTTCACCAATTTAGTATCCTGAAAGCTTTAACTATTAGTAAAATTTCCAAAAAACATTGGACCAAAATTACGATGAGAAGAACATGTGAAAATTTAACGAAGCTTTTTATTTTCTATTACACAATATATACATTTATGATTTAGTAATGTTCGAATTTTTATAGAATGCAAAGTTATTGCTAATAAAAATTATTAATAACTTTAAAAATTACTTAGTACAGGTACTATTATTTTCCTAGCATTTTCTTCGTCACATTATTTAAAATTGTCTTTCATGAAGATAAAGTGCCAGATGGAAAATCCTGAGTGTCATTTAGTACGCCACAATCGCACTTATATATTTGTTTTAAAATAGGGGAGGTGTTTAGGCTTTTTCATATATTGACCTTGTCGCCAAAGTAACATTCAGGGCTGAAAAATATTTTTTTTTCAGCATTTGTGACAATCATAATTTGAAGATGAATACCGTTGTCACTGACTATTTGTATTGATCTGTTTGTATTTTTAGAGACACCGGCTTTTGTTTATTTATGGTAATTTAACCCTTTAAGCGGTATCGCCGTACATGTACGGTGGTCGATCTTTCGCTATTTTGAGGTACCCGAGATAATTATATATTTACATATATAACTGAAAAAATATTTATTAAAATTTAATTTAATGTAAATATTTTTTATAGAAAATAATACTAATAAATTAAACAGTACGAAATAAATAAACATAACATTACATTATTTATATTATGTTTGTAAGAAATATTGAGAGCCTTTTGATTTTTGATCACAAAATCTGAATAATATATACAATAATATGTTAAATAAATAAACACAATGTAATAATAGAATAGTTAAAATAAATTATTAAAAAATAGTAAAATAAACTAAAACAATAAATCATTGAAAATTACTGATTTTTTTATAATTTAATATAAATGCGATATAATAATAATAATAATAAATAAATACAACATATATACTTATGGGAAAAAACGTAAGATTTACTCACTCCCAGTTGTATACTAGCAAATTAACAAAAATATATAAATTAACTCACTACTAAGGGGAAAAAGTGCCCTAATTTTTCTGAATCTCCGATCTTCACGTGCGTTCTAAACCAACGAGTTTCTAAATATTTATTTACATTTTTATTTCAATATGGTGCAAACCGATTACTCACTAACTCTAAAAATCGTTAACTACTGTTACTATTTTTACCAAAGTGCACTGGTTATATTTACATTTAGTCTGCGTTAAAAAAACTGGATTTAGTGAGGGCGTTGAGATTAAAAAAAAGCACTGTGCGAAGCGTAAGAATTTTTTAAAATCATTTGCTTTGCTATTAAATTGGCTATTGATGTTACTCACAATGTGCTCAACAATACTACCGTGTTTTTTACCGAAAGCCTGATAAATTAATATAATATTTATTATATTAATTTAATCGTTAAATGGGTTTCTTGTATTAGTTTTAAAATAAGCTATTGACTTTAGTTACAGATTTATTTTATTTTTGCAATAAAAATGCATTGTGGTACATTGTAACACAATTATTAAATATTTGCAATGTATTTACTTTCATAATTTTTATCTAACCCTTTAATTAAACAAAATATTTTCTAATTCGCAAAGTGCACATAAAATAATTTAACATGACGCGTTTTGGAAAAAAAAACAATTTAACAAGAGCGTTGGGAGTAAAAAACTTTTAAGCTTTTCTAATCGTTGCTTTAAAATTAGAATAAAATATTGCAGAAAGCCTTACACGGGTCACTAAAAATTCTGTCACACTAAAATGCGAAGCAATAGGAACACCACACACGGTTAGTTATAGCGAATACTTAAAAAAAATTAAGAGCTTAAAAATGTAAAATCAAAGAAATACACTACAAATTAAAACCAAACAAATATCTAAGCATGTACCTGCGTTTGCTTCATTATGCTTTATTAAGTACTCTGCTGTCATATTCGATTAACTAAATTAAATAATATTGTAAACATCAGGTTTATAAAAATATAATATTATTTTAAAATAAAAAAAATATATTGTCAACATTATTTATTTTCCATTTGGTCCTGAACCTCAAAGAAATCTTAATGATTTTATTTTTTTTAATAATGGGAAGAAACGGTGGATAACAGTTTTTTAAGAATAAGACACCTAGCACTAGATATAATATTGAAAATAAATCAGGTATAAGTCCATGTACAAATATCTAATATGTTGCTAACAGTTAGATCAGTAAACAATTCGACGGATTATAAACAGCGGCTAACCGCCGGATTTCATTCGATCAAATATTCCGGTTATTCCTATATCAATTATTGCCATCGATGATTGTTTACGATTGTTGTGTGTATCGTATATACATACATACACCTAGGCAAGGTTTAATTGACCGCTTGTAATGTGTGTAGTTTATGTAGGTGGCTTAGTGGTATTGTCCTTGTGTTTCAAAGGCCTAATCAATTCAAAAATCAGCCATAGAGATATAAAATAAAATAGCTCATATAATGAGAGAAATAGTTTATATATATTTCATAAAGAAATTTAATATTATTTATTTTATACTCAGTTATTATTATACCAATGTAATAAATTTAATACATGGCATATGTACTATGTATTCCAGGCGGAGAAAATTAAATATAGAGTCCTGGGAAGCGTTATCGCCTGGGCATAAACACGTCGAAGATTTATGCCTCCCGAGGATTTCGTTATTGTTTTCCTGATCATTTCTATTTCGTTGGCAAATCACATTTGGCAATTCTCCGGCATCCGGTAAATGCAGTCACGTTCTCTTTTATGGTCTCCCACACTTGCCATACACGCCATATAAATTTCTCTGGCAATATCTCTTCGTTCTCCGCGCGAACCCCATTGTTTTTATATCGATTTATGACACGGCTCAAGAGATATTTATTACGAAATGGCCTATCGAGATCTTAAAAGCTTGCGCCCTCTTATTATATTTTATCTACATTTGTTTAATATAATTTAATTTGTTAAAATTGGAACCACGCGAAATGTCGTAAGTTGATTGGTATCGTTTTTAAACCCAATTCGCGCCGAAAGCTTTCACGAAAGCTCCACTTCAATAATGAAATGTTCAAAGTATATAAATAAATATCTTAATAAGATCTGTGCTTTTGACATTGACTGAATAAAATATAATTAAAAAATATGTAATATAATTTTTTCACAATTTTTTTGGTATAGTATTATTCACTCGTTTTGCTGTATTTTTTATTCGAAAAGATATTTTACTTTGTGTTGATATTCTATTCTATTAATCTTATCTAAAAGCTACATTAAAATGCTCTTTAAAAAATAAATGTTAAAACAAATTTATGAAAAGCTCCCTTTCGTACTTATTGAATCTAAGAGCTTCTTTATCCAATGAGATTTTATTTTTCAATCAAATAGAGTTCCAACGACGTGTTAGTGTTTTAAAATCCGTATAACGTATATAATCATATATGTTATGCTAAGAAACTGTTTATTTGAAGAAAACATGTTTCTCTGTAAAATATTTAATAATATAATTTCACATAAATTAGTTGCTATATATGTTTATTAATATATAAAATAGCAAATTGCTTTTATATTTCTTTACAAAGCATCTTATTCTCAGAATAATATATAAATGTCTTAATAAATATTTTTTAAAAATATTGTTTAAATTATTTTTTTAAATACAAATAGTTGCGAGTGAAATATTTTACTAACTAAATATATTATTGAATTATTATTAGTAAAAATAATAATAAAATTTAATTCCATAATAAAAATATTTTAGAAAAAACAACCATGGCTTATTCTTAAAAAATATTATAATACGATAAAAATACTACAATGCAGTAAAAACGGTGTTATTCTAAATGGAGTTGATTGTCGAGATGCAATCGTTTATAAATACTTTTGCAGTTTTTATATAGTTCCAGATTATTAACCATTTAACTGTTTTTGATAACAACTGACGAGAAATCAATTGACATAATAATCATAAAATCAAAGTTGGACAAAGATCACGATGAAGTAAAAGCACTTTTAACTGGAATTTATTGTCGAAATGCAATCGTTTATATGAATCATTTGCAGTTTTTGAATAGTTGTAGATCCATATGTTCTTATGTTTAAAATATAACTGTTTGTGCTGTAAAAAGTCATCTAGCGATATGTGACGATAAGTGATCGCAACAAAAATATTTTAAATATTGTTTATCAAAAGTAAATTACACACTAAAAATAAATCTCGTAGATTCAATTTGTATAGTTTTTCCACTCACTGATTTGTTTGTTTCTTTTGCCAGAATTTACCGCAGTTTTCCATTTTGCTATAATTGATCGATGGGGTGAGGGTAGATCTTTTGAAAACCGACGGAGCTTTTAACTCCTCCGACGCATACGCATTATTCGCCCGTCGCTCTCGAATGAAATACGCGAAATATTTTCTCACAGACTCATTCCGGTTTTGTGTACAAAGAAAATAATCTCAAAGCAGCTCTCACAATACCCGCATATGTGTAGTATGAATGAACAAGTTCGACGCCCAACAATAAATAAACACCTTTTTAGGGTTAAAGCGTGAAAAAGTGAGCGCTTTCGAGAAGAAAAAAACGCAACTTGATAAATGAAAAAATAACATTAGGCGAGCTTTCGCCGACAATGGAGACGAGAAATTTATATTTCGTGAATTATCGCACAAGGCTTTATCTGTTATATATAATATTTTCTTTCTCTCGTTTTTTTAAATTCAGCATTGAAAAGATACAGCTGAGAAAGCATATTGGCAACACGCGTTTTATTTATTATATATTTCATAAAATGCTATAAGGTGTATATCTTTCCTAGTCTTTTGCTTATATAAAAAACAAGTTTAAATTTTATTTGTATATATGTATACATTTATATATATATAAAGAGAGATTTTATCGCATATTTGACGAGATAATTATACAAGTTAAATGGATGGTTTGATTTTACATTTTTTTTGTTGCTGGAAAAAGAGACTAACGATGGTTGATGACCGATCAAATATCTGCATTTTTAAAAGCACACTGGAGTTGAAAACCGTTAGTTATTTTTAATTTATGATATAAGCATATTATTAAAACATATATTCAAAGTGTAAAAAAAGTTGTAATATGATTTCATAATTAAACAAGAAATATTTTTAAATAATCCTAAGAATGCAAATATTTTCTATTTAGTTTCTAAAGACGTTTTTATATATTTGATGCTCTGGTCTGGTCTTAAAACATTTTTTATTGATTTTCAGAACAGTATTTAAAATTACACCAATTAAAATAACGCGAATTATAAAAATATCAATTATAATTGATTAAACCAGATGTGTTTAAGTATTCGTTCAATATACAGTTTTATTTAATGTATTTAATAATATAAATACATTTTAATATTAAGCTAAAAGTATTTAATAAATCTTATGAGATTATTGCACAATACTGTAAACTAGCATTTAAATGGTATAGTGTAAATTTTTAAGTTTAGTCCTCAATGTGTGCTTTAAAAATGTAGTGGATAATAAAGCTGCCAAAAAATCTGGCAAAATAAGTTTTTTCTAATAAGTATAACGCTTATAATTAATAAGTAATTAATATTTTTTTTATTAAATTCATTACTTTTTAATAATACATTCTTTTAAAGTATGTGAAATTCCATTATTAACAGTTGTTCTAATAGGGATATTTAAAACTTACCGAGTAAAATTACTCTAATCTTTGATTCTTTGATGTACGGATGCGGAAATGGGCCTTTTTATTATTTAGGATTTAAGCAATTTAAAAATTTCGCTGGTCCTTCGAGACGGCTATTTTTGCGAAGGCCAAAGTCGCACACAACAAAAATAAAGACTTTATCTCCCTTTGGTATCAGAAGCTAACAAATAGTAATAGTACCATTGCTATATTATATTTAATAAATCTAGCAATAATATTAATAATTGCACAAAACAATTATTATTTTTTTATCTGATTTTATAAAACGCTCTCAGTTATTAATGAATTGTGAGTAACAAAGCGTAAAGTGTGAATTTTTGAGTGTTAAATGTAATTTTTTGAGCACAAATCAGCCACTGGCGGGCAAAAATAATAATACAGATCTTATTCGATTTTTAGGTTTGTATAATAGCGTAATAGCACATTTGAAGATTTTGACATCTTTTGGAATGCGTAATCCGGAGGTGTGCTTGTTACTTGTTTAACAGAAATCATAAAAATAATTAAAAATTTTAATATATAATTAATAACAATGTGCTTAATCGCACTGAAATACAATCCGATTTGGGTGTCCTATTTCAATGGGACTATAAAAAACATGCGCTCAGTGACACTGTGTGCCTTGTATACTAATCTAATGCGCAATACATTTCAACATGATTTTCCAGTTTGTTTGACAAATGTAAGCAAATCACTTTTAATAGAAAAGGTTCAAGATTTTATTTAAAAAAAAAATTCTACATGCCATGCTGGAATATGATTTCCTTGAGTTGCGTCGACAAGTGTATTTGAGAAAGCACTTTTCAAGTTGCTGGTAAGGAACAAAGAAAATTCGGAGATTATCACAAACTTCGTTTTTGTATACTACTTAACAACTAGTATTGTTTGAAGTACTGATTGAGTGAAGTTTCGATAGGAAATTTTTTGTGGCGTCAGTAGGACCTTAAAGTCAGCAATACTGACTATCAAGCACATGTCCTTAGTACCATGGTTTAGTGTCACGCTATATACACTGTTTTTTTGAATATGCCGTATTCCCGCCCCGTACGTTGGAGAGCATCAGAAGGCTGCTAGGTCCACAGGCACCGCTTGTAGGACTTCCGACGCGCGTGCGCCTTGTCCATTAACTGGTGTCATGGTGGTATAAGTCGCTATATTTATAATTATAATAGTAAAACGTATTCTGTTTTTTTTTATTTATTATAAATTATAGAATATGCCATGTAGCTAAGATTTTTTATCGAAGTAAGAAAAGGGTTAAGGGTTTACTCTAATATTTCTGCTCGTGACCTACGACTTTGGGTTTCGCTTTTATTATGCTAGCTCATTTTTCATTACGTAACAATTACGTAACGGCCGCAAAAGCGCGCAGTTGCTGAAAAAATCATAATTCCCTTCCTTCCATACACCACCACCACTTTTGTAATTCCGTCCGTTCTCTTAACGGCCCTGTCCTTGAAAATTGAAGATCACATTAGATAGCTACTTAGCCAGAGAAAAGATTAAGCGAGGCGCAAAAAGCCCGGGATATCACGGGTGAATGGAAATATGGCCCACCTCACTTTTCCAAGTTTTCCGGGCTTGCGGTTGGAGGCCATATTTTTATCCCGAGGAAGGTGGATAGTTTTTTTTATTCTAACGGCTTTCGAGAAGGAAAAAGTTACGGAAATGTGCTAGCATTTATGTGATCCCGAATACGTTGTTTCGCCGTGCGAATGACTTCGAAGCCGACCGCAATATTTTTCATCGGCTTTACGAGGAATCAGATTAGATCAGCGATACGTCCGTTTTTGTTAACGTGCACACATACGTATCTATTCTATGAATGTTATTCTAATCGAAATTTCGGCGTCCCTCTTAATGCGCCGCCTTGGTAACTTGCACAACGGGAACGGATCCTACGCATTGTAATATATCGTTGAAAGGTCAACAGTCAAAATGTCGCGTGTGTGACAAATATTATGCTTGGCTTAAATGACACGAAATAAATTTACGACAAAATCGGTTTGTCGAGATTAGAAAATTGTATTAAATTGGTTTTTCCTAACCTTCGAATTTTCCACGCATAATGTATACAATGATAATTTAGATTCGATACAAAAACGACGGAAGCGAATGGTAATGGAAAAATATAGAATATTAACGTCGCTTTTCTTTTCATCAAATAGAAAAGTAATATATAATAATTTGCTACAAAAATATATCAGTTCTAAAAATATGTGAGCTAATTTATATAAAATAATTTTTTAACTATTAATAAGTTTCTTAAAAAAAATCAAGAAATAATATTAAATACAGACCTATAAATATTTTGGGAAATTATTACAAATATTAGTTTATCGTATTAGCGTATTACCATACCAATAAGAGAAAGCTAGCCAAAAGTATAAGAGACTATGACGAATGTTAGTCAATAGTATTTTTTCTACACGTGCGTTTAGAAATTTATAAGGGTTGGGTTGTAATTGTCGCTGCCATACCAATCAGAACTCTGAAGATCTGCCACTGACAACAACCTTCCGCCAGCTTTTCCACCAATGCTCAGAGAAAACAATACTCACCCATAAATAGTAACTCAATATATATTATATAGTCTAATGAAATTCTCACTAGTTTCACCTGATTTTTAGATTTTTAGATATTTAAAATACTGGATTTTGAAAATTAGCTTTTAAAGTCAGTTTATGTATTATTTAAGCGATAATTAAATTTAAACAGAAGTAATGAATAGTTATCTAAAACATATAAATTTGATACCCTGAAGTACTTTATTAGGTTAAGCTAAGTGATGTAAAATAATTCTGATTTTTTTTAACGTTCACAAACAAGAAAACTCTTGTGAATCGTAAACATTTATGTCAATCCTTTTTTTGAAATAAAAGGTATTTTTTGTATTAACATCAGTTTTATTAAAATAAACAAATATCATAAACAGTTACCTAATATTATTATTAACTTAAATTATTAATAAGGGTTGGGCAAGATTAGGTTATAATAAATAAAACTTAATCTTTTGCCTTTCACAAAAGATACACTCCTAAAATCCTTTTCTTCAAATAAAATATAGTGTATGTATAAGCATATAAAAAAATTATTTAATAATTTTATAACTTAAAATTATAATTTAAGTGAGGTTAGCTTATGTAAAACGTAACAACATCTTTTGACTTTTAAAAAAGAGATAGCTCTTAAAAACCGTTGAAATTGTTAGTGTTTATGATTTGCGATACTTCCAAGAGTACTTATCAAAGTCTGGAGTGTTTAAAGGATCAAATCTTGGTAAATGATAAATACAGTGTAAAACTGACGATTTAAAATATTACATTTTATAAAAATGATTAACCATTTCAATCTTTAGATAAGTTGTTAAGATGTGTTTACGTAAATAATTTACGGTTTAGCGTTAGTGAAAATAATTTTCAAAACAACTATACGCTGTGAAATTTTTCTACGATCCCAAAGAAATTCTTCCTTGAAGAGAAAATTGTACATTAATGTGTAATTTATGTATGTATTACAGTTCAACAAAATATTTTGTATATAAGTAGGGATTTACTAATTTATATTATATTTTTAATAATCAGTCTATAAAATTTGCGAAGTAAATAAAATCTGTTAAATTAATTATTAGCTATTATCATAGCTTACAATCAATTTTTGGTAAGATTTTTATTTTAATTATTCATTACGACATTCATTCGTGAGATTAGAAAACTATCAGAAAACTTGATCTTTTATGATTGATCAGAATTATAATTTTGATCTCACAAACATGATACAAATTAAAAAAACGCATGTGTTAGTCATCGATGTGTATCTTATTATAATAAATATTTATCGAAAAATGACCAATTTTATTTCGAATATTATTATTTATTATAAATATCTAAGTAAGTATATTTTAATAATACATACACACCAGGTGCGGGCGGTGAAATTCTTTTCCTCTCGAGCGCTCGCGTGTTAAGTGACGAGAGTGAGTGAGAGATAAGAGCATGCAGTCCGCATGCCCTTATCTCTCATTCCCTCTCGTTACTTAACACGCAAGCGATCGAGAGGAAAAGTATCGAGCCGCCCGCTCCTGATACACACATATAAATAACTAAGTAGCTGTATAAAGAAAAGGTAAGAAATTAACGAAACAGTTTTATTTATATATAAGTTGCAATAAATAGCTAGTTGCTAGTTTGTAGTACTTTTGGGCTGTTGAAGTCTGAAGGAAGTAACAATAAAGATATAGTCAGTAAAACAATAAGCTAAAATTCTAATACAGGGTAAGATTTGTGTTAATTAATTAAAACAAACTTTAGCTGCATAGTGACAATTATTGATATAGATATAATCGATTTTGAGACTTTAGTGCTGTGTTTTAATACTACATATAGTGTTTCTTACTCAGAAGAAAAAAAAATATTTTTAAATAATTCTTGTTAAAAAGCATTTTAAATGGTTTACAATCACTGTAATTTTAAAAACAGGTAGTAGTTTAAAATCTGATATTTTCACAGCTTAATTCAGAAAAGGTAGTTGAAAATGGGGCAGGGATTTCCGATTATCCACTTCATACTTCAGAACGAGGGGAACTCGCGCGTGGTGCATGTACCGATTTACACCAACCCGAGTAACGCTCGCGTGTTTCAACTTACATACGATAAATAAACAAAACATGCTCGCATAAGAAAAAAATATAATGAATTTTTTTGCTTTTTGTATTAGATTTTTTATTTTTAACTATTTTTATTTTTTAAAACATGTGAAAATTTGTAATATAAAATAATAAAAACTGATATGTTTAGTTACTTTTCTTTTGAAAAAAAACGAGCATGAAGTATTTAACACTTTAAAAACGGACAAAAAAATAATGCAAGGATATTTTATTTTTGGAATAAGTACATGATATTAATAGGCCTTTGGCAAGGATTCATTCACTGGCTAAGTCAAACAAGAATCCATGTTTTCACGTAAATGCTACATAAATCAAAAGATAAGATATTAACATTTTTTGCGAAATATGAAGGAGAATATCATGTGATCGCTAATTAAACAGGCATTAAATATTTTATTCAAAATAATATTGATATTAACTCATATAAGAATTTGGGAAAAACTATAATATATTATATTATAATTACCGTTAATAAATATTGATCGAATTTTTAATCGATTTAATAAAAATTTAGTGAAAATAAAACCTATATATTATCTATAAAAATATATGTTAATACTGTAATAATATAAATACATATTGTATATTGCATAAATTTCATGAAATTTCTCAAGACATTAGGATTAATTTCTCATTCCTGGAGAAATGAGAAACACTGTTTATATACATATGTATATGTTACTAGATTTATGTACATATGAATTATTTATAGTTCATTTATAGCAACAGTATTATTGTATGTTATAAACCAGATTGGAAATAACCCACTAAGTTGAAAATGTTTTTTTTTATTGAGTGTTTTTGGAAAGATAATTTCAATAGACTTGGCTTAGTATAAGCGTGCTGTTTCTATGACATTAGTTTTGCTACTTTTTTTTCGTATCTCTATAATTAATATAATCAAAATTATATTTAGAAGCACGAACTGCGCTTAATTGCTTAGTAGAGCTTTAGATCAATTTATTTTTTCTCAATAAATGGAAAACATCGAGAAATAGGAAATAATACTAATATACCTCTTTGTAACGCACCAAGCTAACGCCTTTCATCTTACAGCGTAATATTTATAGAAAAAGTGTATATAATCATTAAAAGAATAACGATTAGAAAGAGATAACATTTAATTATGTAATAAGACAAAGTATGAAGTTGAGAATATTATTATAAATTAACACTTCACTGCCTAAGAGCTGGGATTTGACTATCAAGTTTATGAGTTAAAAATGCAACGACAGGAGATTTTTTAATATAAAATGCAAATTTAGAATTATATATTTTATTGCTATCTTAAATGCTTTCCTTTACGTAAAAAGTAGTAAAGAAAAAGAGCGTTACTAAAAGTTATAATAATATTATTTTGATATAAAAATTGTACAGTTATGATTTTAATTGGACATTGAGTTGCCATATACTCTTAAAATAAATAGAGTAATATATTTGAAAATAAATTATGATACTCTAAAAAAAGGCGTTTCTCAGTAATAATATCTGAATTATTAAAAAAATAATTTTATAGTTTCAAACTAAAGCTCTTTAATCATTGGTATGTCTCGAGACGGTACTCGCAGATGCCTCACAGACTCATCGGCAGTGCGGCAATTATCTCGTGATGTGTTGCACAGTACACCGAGCTCATATTTCATTCCGCGAGACGAACCCCTTAGGCCAAGGGGTATAATACGTTGTCTTGCATCTAGTTCTAGGGAGTGTGAGCTAGCCCCTGAAATAGGGGTGTGTCTTTCCAGAACCAGTGTCATATAAGGAACGCAATAAAGCAGCGCTTGCGGCCAACGACGTGTCGCTGCGGAAGTAACAAGCTCTCTTCATTTTATACATATATTTCTTTGTGTGTGTCTTTAGGAACGTCGTCCTACAATGCATATTGAAGTCAGGAACGTTGCTAGTTCCACTTCGGACACGCTCAATATAACGTTAACGACCACCCGCGACGGACACAATCTTGCGAAATTGAAAATCCCGCAAGTCAACACGCTGAGATTCGATTTTATGCGATTGGATAAAATGTAAAAGATATAAAAGCCATTCTTTGAAAGTAAATTTAGTTTACTTTAAAATAAAATATAGAACGTGATATTTATATAATTATTATATTAAAAATTGTACTCACCAGATGATGTAACAATGGAGGGTCCTACGAACAGCATCAGCATCGACAGAGACAGCAAAATCCTAAGCACATGTCTCGGAGACGTGAGTCTTGTGCAACGTTTTGAGTTCATCATACTCATGGTCACAACACTTTCACTTAAATATTCACATTTGATGTTGTGATAAACTCTTCACTTATCGATAGACAGTCTTTTTTTTATAAATTGATATAATACGATATTCGTTAAGATATGCTTATTTCCATTAAACGCCGATGCGCACTTATGTACATGTTAGATTACTTTCTTTCTTACGGTCCGTACGAACTTTCATTATCGATAGTCGATAGTCTTCGTCGAAGATCTCCTCTCGGGCGCATTATCCTCTCGGTCCAATCTATATATCCTATCGGCCAAGTCTTTTAATGAGGTTCTTCGGAATTGAGTTTTAAACTTTGATAGCCATGTTGCAGCCCGTGGAAGTTCTGCAAAGAGAGATAAAAAACCGTCAGAAATTAAAGTTCAAAGTTTCGGACTCGGGGAGTTCCACTTTTAAAGGATAATGTAATTAATTCGGCTCATTAGCAGATGCCTGTCGACTTTGGTACGCGTCGAGAAGTTATAACGTTGTTCGTCTGTTGACCCTATCTCAGCTTTTCCTCCCTAAGTATGCTATATAAATAAAGCTATATATTTTTATTACCATTCTTAAGACACATACACTTTATGTATATACATAAAATAAATAGCAAGATGGTTGTTATTAAAATAAATGCATCCAATGTGACATTATGTCATTGTTTATCACAAAATAATTAATATTTTCCCCTAAGATTAGCGAAAGCTAAAAAAAGTGATTTTTAAAATAAAAATATTGGACTTACAAAGCATCTTTTTTAATTTTATAATTGCTTTGGTAAAATAATTAAAACTCATTTTTATTGTTTTCTGGGCAATAAGATTAAGACATTTGCCTATTTTTTTTGATTGTTTTTGAGTTTAAGCAACTGTGATAATTTTTTATAAGATATATCCTTTAATTTTTAATATATATTTTTGATTATTTAAGAAAAGCTTTTATTGAAATGAGGCGTCATAAACCAATAACACAATAGCAAGACCTCTAACATTAAAAATATCTACATAAATATATATAAAAAATAGTTTTTATAATATTAACTGACATACAAAAGCACGCATGTACTTTTTCTTACATTTTTATTATAATAATTCGTATTTAAAAAATTTTCGAAGATAAATCATAATATAAACATAAAATAGTGCGTCAAATATAATCCTTTCATTTTTGTTAAGAATTTATGTCTAAACTTTTTTATAAAAAACTTTTTTCTTTCAAAGTAACATAAGAGAAATGTATCTTATTTTTATTCTGTGTAATAATTCGGCCACGAAAATATATTTATCAAACGTTTGCTTGGAATAAAGTAAATAAATAATATAACGCAAGAAAAACAATCATAGTTTAAAGCTTGGACGATAAATTCGTATAAAAAACGTTTCAGGACAATATACCTAGTAAACTTGGCAAGATCTCGTGTGCCGAGAATTGCGTAAGAAATTTATGATAAGAGGGGCATAAAGGGCGCTGGAAGAGAAATATGCTTTCACATTGCAGATCCTAGGTTACGTGGCTTTAAATCACGGGAACTTTATGATTTGAAAGAATTAAATTTATAGAGATACGACGTGTAACTTTTTGCTACTCGCTGTAGCTTTGCGATAGTTTAGTATTTAGATATGAGGAAATGTCAAGATTTTATTTTTATATACACAGACATTTATTTAAAAAATCAAAAATACTACAAAACTCGTCGGTAATCATCAGAGGTAAAAAAAGGATTTTACCCGTCTTGTTGATTATCATCAGCGAACATTACAGGTAGTTACTACTTGACTAAAATGATATGAACTGTCTCTTCTTTAAGTTATGTATTATAATATTATTAAATACACAATGTAATTTCTTATTCTTATCGAATCAAATCCAATTGTATATTTCCACCCGAGTGCCAAAAGAAAAATGAAACTAAATTAAACGTTACTGTTGCGATCGTTTTCGTTTTCAATAGGAAATTTTAATCGGGTCATTTAAAACTCCTCACACAGAAGACCGCATTGTTTCCTGAAAAAAATTCGGCAGTAATCCAGATTATCGCCGAGATCATCCCCTTGCCGCTCGACGAATTCAATTTACTCTGAAATTGCAAAATTTTATTCATAGACTTTGAAACAGCGCACAAGAACGCTTTTTGATATTAATTTAAAAAGGAAAAATACCGATACATATATACAGTTTACTTAAAAAGAAAAAGCGTTAGTTATGTCAGATACAACTTCTGATCATCATCTATTGTTCAATATAATATGAATTGACAACTTTAACAATATCTTACGTATGATAAATATAAAAACTGAACTATAAAAAAATAACATTAATTTTGAATATATAATATGTATTTCTATGTATTTCAATGTTGACTTTGAGATTAATTTCACTAATTAATAAAACTATGCATACTGTAAAAAAATATGTCTTCTAAAAATATTTGATACTAAAGTCAGCTATTATTTTTATATAAGTTTCAAAATAAAGCATGTATTTAATTCAAGAGTCTACTACCTAATATCTTATTACATTTTCACTTATACAATATCCTACTTATACCTGAAGGTTATATAGGTAAATGAAAGGTCCCAGAAATAACCGCACAAACACGATTAGAAGTTAATTGAATACGATTTTAACCGAGAAATCGGCACTGGGAGTTTAATTAAAGCCAAATAAAGGTATATATAATATATATTATTTCAGCTCGAATTTGAAAGTTTTCGTTTTGTCGAACATCGAAAATCGGCTCGTAGCACTTAAAAATTCTTCAGCCGTAACAACGAAAGCAAGGGCAAAATAAAATCATGTATTTTTCGAACGTACCTCGGTTGTTCTATCGATCGAATCGGCAGAGTACCAAACAATGCCTTTTTTTGGTATGTGTTTTTCCCACTTTTTGTTCACTGACAAAAAATATATATTGCTAAACGCGTGTAATCTATTCCACTGGGTCACTTTAGGGTGCGTATACTTTCTGGGTGGTTTGGGCCATCAGCCGGAAATCAAATGCCACTCCCTTGTATGAAAAAATAAATAGAGTTTGTCCAACGCTTTCATTACGCTAATACCACATGACATCATTACATTTTTATGTGCACAATGATAACATATAGTATATAGGTATGGAAGTACATTTTATTTTTATCTAGTATCGTGCCGTTGAAAATCAACGAAGGGTAAATACATATAACATAAATTAACCAATTCTTTTTATGCATTACTATACTCAATTAAATAAAATTCTGTAATTTTAAACACTTTTATACTGCTAAAAAATGTGCTAATATATAATTTACAAAGGCAGAGATAAACATTAAAAAAAGAATTTTCGAAAAAAATATTGTATTTCACTAAAAAAATAGTAAAATTTAATTTATAATAGTAAAAATTGTAACAGTTGTTAAACGTCTCACCAAAAAACTATATATTTTGTTAAAACTTCGATTAGGTTAAGTTGGGTTTGCTCAATTCCTTTAGTTAGGTTTGGGTTTAAACAAAAAAGGGACATTTCACAACTGTTACATTGCGCTTTATAGACATTTAGAGCAGCATATATTTTCACTAACGTCTCTAAAATATATATTAATGGCTTAAAGTGTAAATTTTTAGGTGAAAGTACTAAACAATGTCATCTTGTATATTTAATTGAAATACACATGCTCAAAAAACTGCTAATTCCATAAACTCCAATTAAACACTACAAACTTGAGATATTACTCAACTTTCCTATTTTGAAGTTGTCTTTTCAGTTTTTTCTTTATCCTGTAAAGTTGTCAAATATGTAGTTAGCATTTTTACAATTTAAACCATCGATATGTATATTTAGAACTGAAAATGAATTCGGATATGATTTCACAGAAACAGTGTAATTGTACATATACTAGTGCAAAATTAGCTTTCCTAAAAATATACAATACATTTATTGTAATATTTTTTTACTGAAATTTTCCATGAAATTGTAAGCAGCATTTTTTTAAATTGTAGTAAAAATATCATAATTTATTGTTTACATAAAAAAAATGTTGAAAAGCAGTACCTTTTATTTTATTTTCAAGTTTGTTTGTGAGTTAATTTATTATAGTAAAATAAACGTATACTATGTTAAATAAATGCTGCAAAGAATAATTTATTACGTAGAAGTAAAACGTAATATTATTATAATAACCATAAAGTGGATTTAATCGGATAATAAACCATCTTCTACGGTTTTATGTAAGAGCTCAAGTGTTAAAAACTGATCCCGCGTTTCTGCGTGTGCATAATTAATTTTAACAATATCACTGTATAGTATTTTTGAATTGTTAAATAAATCTAAATTATTAATTTTTAAAAAAAACAATTTCCTCAGAAGCCAAATGCAATCTGCTTTCAATTATCCTCAGATTTTTTCTATATTCATATAAAACTAAATTGAATTAAAAGCTATCGAGTGCTTTTTAAAGATTTGGATTTTTGTATGCTTAAGTATATTATATAAATTTATACACCCTTAGAATTAATAAATATTTGTATAAAATACAATTAAAATAATGACATATAGTAAATTAATTTTCCGAAAAATAATAATTAGCATAAAAACACTGATTCTAAATATTGTTGTATATTTTAAAATGTAATCATAAGGCATTGCTTATTTTTTATATATTTAAATCGTTGAAATATATTAATAATAAATTTTTTTATAGCAAATTGTTACAAAAATATGATATTTAAATTAAACCGTATAATCAATTAAACCATCCTTCAATTCATAAACGTATATAGGTAATAGTTAACTTTGAAAGAAAGTCGCGAAACAATGTATTTTTTAAAGTAAGAAACAAACAGTCTAAATTAAAGATATAATACATATAATGAAGGGATTATATTTGCAGATCACAAATATAAAAAATCAAAAGTAGCTTTTAATTAAATTTACGCACGAATGTGATAATTTAAATCTTACGTTATTAAGTCACAAACATCAGCAAGTCAGTTGTCAGTGCATGACAATTTTAAGAAAACACACGCTGTCAGAGCATGATTTTTATTATGACGTATGACGCTGTATCTTATACAAAACAATACATTTAAATCAATTGGAGCGATTGTGGGCGAGCCTTAAACCTCTCGCAGAAGAGACCATGTGTATAAAAGGCAGATTAAGCAGAACCCAAATATAACTTTCACCTTGTACTTAAAGGCATCAGAAGTTTAACTAAGCACTCTAACTTAGACTTTCTGAGTTTATACAAACTACAATATATATAAGTAGCAGACTAATTTTATACCAAAGAAAATCGAATAAGTACTTCTATTTTTACGTTAAAACCAGTCTAGTTTGTTTAACCTGTTTCGGGGATAATTGGATCAATTAGATAAAAATACAGAAGAATTACATCATACATAAGTAAAATATACGATCTCATTGTAACAATAATTCAAAAGAAAAACTTTGTACTGAGTTAAATAAATAAAACATTCCTGAAATGAAGATTAAGACATTTTAAAATTTAATTTGTGAATTATATATAATTTTTTCCGCAATATTTCTATGTATTGCTCATTGCTATGCGTATGGTTTTATATTTATAGTGGAAATTCTTAAGAAACATATATTTCTATGCGAAAATAAAAACAATATGCTAATATAAATAAATTATTTTTTAGAGCATATTAGTTTTTGTTATTACATGTATATTAAAAATGCAATGTTACATAGTTTAAAATGACTAATATATATTTCTATAGCTTAAATTTTATTTAAGATAATTTTACTATATCTATAAAAATATATGTAAAAATTGAGTTAGATTTGAAATTAATAATAAAAATAATAAGTAGCATTGACTATAAATACTATATTATTATAATATGCTTAAATTACAAGTGGTTTTAAAATATACTAATTATTTGTTAGAGATATTTATTTATAAAGAAATAGTGCTGCCTAATTTTATTTATCTATTTTTAGATAGTACGGTTCAAGCATTATAATGTGAAAGCTGAAAAACAGGAGTGAAAGAAGTTCTAAATATAAATACATATATATTAAAAAAGACATTAAGGTAGAAAGAAAAATTTTAAGTTTATTAGTTTGTTATATATGTATGTAAGAGTTAAAACATATTTTATATACCTATTTTAATGGATAATTTATTATTTATATAAATTGCTAGTTATAACAACGTTAAGA
Organism: Plectrocnemia conspersa; assembly: GCF_051122295.1. Lineage (NCBI taxonomy): Eukaryota > Metazoa > Arthropoda > Insecta > Trichoptera > Polycentropodidae > Plectrocnemia > Plectrocnemia conspersa. The sequence goes on from NW_028277166.1 coordinate 27,829,209, forward strand.
ATAAATTATATTAAATACATATAATACAGAGAATAAATCATATAAAATATAATATATTAAAATTTAGTAGCAACTAGTTGAAGATAATGTTATGGTAATAAAAATACATGATTTTTATTTATTTTGGTTTCGTAAAATTAAGCAATAGTTATTTGTATATTTTAAATAATATTAATAAAATATGCTAACATAAATAAATGTTATCTGTTCAATAATACATATGTTTGTAATATTGCTGGTAAAATAATAATTAAATAAAACCAGCGGATGTCTTATATAATTTATTTAATATATATATTTATTTTTAGAAAATTGCGTTTGAGGCATATTTGTTATTTTTATTTTCATGAAAAAAATTACAATTTAAATTAACAAATACAAATTTGATCGTCTTATATTTTTTTAATGCGTCAAATTTATTTGCAATTCGGAAACGATCGCAGGCCGCTTACTTTCGCTAAGCCTTTCGTTTCGCATACAAAAGGGTTATTAAGCACGCGGAAAAAATAAAATAAAAATAAGGTCAAGCTCAAAAGCGGGTGTTTAAAAGGGAATAGGCAAAAAAATATTGAATTTTTATTTAATCGACTAATTATGCGATACGAAAATGAACCCTTACATTACCATACAAATCTGCGTTTTATTGTTCGCAATCAACATTTTGCATTTCATCGTGGCGGCCGGAGACGAAATTGCCTCGATATAATGAATTTCAAATTAAGGAAATTTGACCCAAATAATAAAAAAAATATATGTGTGTACGTAGATTTACACAAACGTGCGAGTGGAATAAGCAGTGAATTATTCGACCGGACTGGCGAATTATAAATTAATGTGAAACTGGCAAAAAAATAACTGTATGCTGGTATTTGTAAAATGAAGAATTTTTTACAAAGTACTGCAATTTTAATCAATTTATAAATTAATAATATAATTCAATAATCATGTTTTGGATATAAAAATTATTTATCAGAGGGTATGTAACATTCTAGTCTTCAAATCTAATTATATTTTAATTTAATTTTTATTTATTTACTATAGTTCTCTAATCTTTGAGTATATTAAATGTTTTAATTTCAGCCCATTTATCGTTACAAAAATATTTTTATTTTTATGACAAAATATTACCACGACACAATCGCAGTGACTGGACATTGAAAAACCTTAAATTATGAAAAAAAAAACATTAAATTATGAATTTTTATAATAGCTTACAATATGTGTTTTGGACTTATCATAAGTCAGTGAAACAATTAATTTCATTTCTATATTTAAAGAGATAGTTAGTTGGTAGCGAAATAAAAGCATTAAAATGCAAATTATTTATCGGAAATATTTTAATGTTAAATCTTTGTATTATTACTATAATTATTAAATTCCGTATTTTAAAGTAATATTTTTAGAAAGGTTGAATTCTGTATGGAAAAAAGTCAGTGAAGTAAGAGGGATGAGGAAAAATTTCCAATCTTAATTAGTCTCGTGTTATTATAAAGCAATACTGCTCCAAGTTTATTTATCAACATTGGATGTTTTATTATTACTTTTCATGTATATTTTTAATTTCCCTACAATATGATTATACCGTTAAAGCCTTGCTTAGTTTACAAAACAATCAAAAGATAAATTAAAAATATACTTTAGTGGAAACTTGGTTTCGAAACAGGTTTTTGAGCTACTTTGCCATCTAACCATCGTCTAAATCTCATTTTGTTATCGTAAATAAATGATTCTCTTTATGAGAAATTTCCTATTGTTTCTAAGAACTAACAAAATACTGTTTTTGCATTTTAGTCAATTTTTACAGTACCCATTTATTTATTTTGGCATCAATATATCATAAAAGTTGTTTATGTTTTTATTGTTATTTTATTATTATTAAATTATTTTTAAACCAATGTCTTACAGTTCTCTGACTAAAAGTACCCTCACCAAATATTTTTGCGATCTGCGCTGTATTTGGTTTTAGATTAAATTTAATAAATTTTAATACAATAAAGCATAAAACACATTTTTGATCAAATCATGTATGCGTTTAAGAAGACATATGTTTTTCCTTCAATGAATTTTATCAAGCTGTTTGAAAAATCGACTAAATAAAAAAATTAGTTGTATCTATATATTACTAAATTAACGAAATATAAATTAGGAATTAAATTTTCAATAAAAATTATAGTAATTGTTATAGATTGATTATGTAGTAATATTCGTAACCAACATATTTTAGACCATTAAGGGGTTGTCGAGTTTTCGAAAGTGTAACATACCGTAATTTGTAACTTGTAAGCTTGTAAAAATATTGTGCGAACATAATAAAGATTTAAACTTTTAATTATAAATACTGTAAATATATTTATTATTATAATTTTTTTGTCAAAATATTAAAAAACATATGTATTTAAAATTTTGCAAAAATAAAAAACTGTAATGTCGATACTAACATGTATTATGCTGTTTAAGGCCAAGAAATGAGGTTAACGGCCAACGAACTAGCGTGCGGTGGAATCAGCGTTGTCATTTTTTTCGTACCGCTTTATAAACGACGCTTTTGATTTTAATGATTTATAAAGTCAGGCCTATTTATTTTTTATCAAATAGAATAAATATATATTTTTTTATAAAATCATATTATTTTTTTCATTCTGGGTACATTTATTCACATTTTGCTTTAAATAGACAAATTTTTGGTACCACACTTAAGCAACTTAAAAAAATGCGAACTACCAAAAAGATAAACAAATCAAATAAAATGCAACATTAAATTAATAAAATAATCATGAAATTATTATTTATGTAAGGAGTGTCTCACACAATTTATTGAAAATAAATCGGGATACAGATAAAGAAGAATCATTATGAACGATAATAAGCAAATTTTTTAAAAATATCTGATAACACTGTCAAGAATCAATTATAAAAAAAAATGGTAGTGCTTTACAGAATGTTTGTCACGCTAAAATAATATACATTATTTTTATTTATTTACGTAAAAAATACTTATTTATTGCAATAGACAAAACTATTATTTATGGCCGTTAAGTCATTATGGCTAATCACCTCTAAATATATCGAAATTAAATTTTAGTTTAAGAGAGAACTTAGATAATTGTATTTATAATTCGGCCTTGGACAAGATTCGTCAGAGCTACTGAAATTAAAAAAAGGTTTTTCGCGAACACACACGCGCCACTTTGACTATCGATATTTATAATATATTTAGCACTATACTTCTGCCAAGAATTCTATCGATTTATTTTAAGAGAATGAGTCATTTGTGCAATATTGAACATATATTGTATAATAAATACATATAGACAAGCAATAAAATGATCATATATAAAAAAAGTTAAATACGGCAGGCGTTTATTAAAAAAATCATACACAACTCATTTTTTTATTATTAAAGATCAATATTGGATTTTATTTTATTAACTTTATTTTGATAATTTTGCACATTTGCTCTTTAAAATTATTTTTTCAAAGCAGCTTGATTTATGCAGAACTGGCTAATTTTGCTATTGATCATTATAATGAATGAGGTTCATTATCTTAATTATAATAATATATAACTACGAATCGTCTTACACTGGTTAAATCTAACTTAATGAAGTTTATTATCGAGTAAATTTGTGCAAGATTTCACCATAGTAGACATTTTTTGGTTATCTGCAAATACTTAAAATTCACATAATATTTTAAGAGTGTATGAAATATAAATTGCAAAATATTAAAATATTAGCTTATTGAGGATAATAAAAATATTTTAAAGTTTTAATGAACTGTTTGTTACTAATTTAATGTTTATGGAAATATTTGTGTATGTAATGCACAATCTTGATTGTTAAAAATAGATTTTAATCTTGATTGTTAAAAATAGATTTATAAAGTAATTTAATCCGAATAAAAATAAAATAAATTAGATAATGTCACGAAAGCGTCAAGTCATGTCATTTTTTATATGCTATTATATTATAATATATACTATACTCTATTGATACTTTTATTCAGTATTAATATAACTGTGAAAATAAAATAAATCAATATATAAAATATATTGAATAGATTTATATCTTCAAACAAGATTGACATACAATATTACTATCTGTAATAGTATAAAAACAGATAACGATCTCCTGCCATACGATGTTATCGTTATATCAATTTTTTTTATAATCTGTCAAAATCCAAATGTTAGCATTTAAATTGCTTTAATTATTAGACTCTTTGTCAAAATAATTGGTTCGATCGCGCGGTCGAGTTTATTTTCGGTTTTTAATCCTCCGATAGAACTGTCAAGGGGTCGAAAATGAAAATGGGGATTTTGGGTTTTATTGTCCGAGATGGGGCGTGGCAGATGTTTCAATATGATAAATTCTATTTGCAGGGGAAGAAGTTGGAAATCCGACCCCGTTTAACCTTTTTCACTATTTAACCTGGTGATTCATCCGACGGCGGTTCGGGGTCGCGACCCTTTTTCGACCAATCGACGCAAACAAATATGTTTGTTTTTCGTTCCATTGTCAGCGTGGTAGACGGAAAAGTGTTTGTAGAGTTGCTGCAGTGTACAGAAATAATAATGGGTGTATGTTTTAAAAATAAACGGGGTCGAGGATATAAATCAAATTATTTTTTAACAGCTGGGGTGTGTAGAGTGAAATTGTATCACAACACGCATTTTAAGCCAGATATTCTATAAGGGTGAGGGTTTAATTATGGTTAAAATTTTTATGTGCCTAACTTATTGCTAACAATACCATTATTTTAAAGTTTTTATTGTAACAGATATAATAATTTAAAATAAACAATGATAAAAAGTAATTTGTTAGGTAAGATGTTAATTTAAATAATTTATACGTGTTATGGTTTGCTATTATTTTTTAATTTACTATAAATTGATTCGTTCATGTTCAATCAAAGCTATACTAATCAAAATTTTATATTATTCTAAGCGCTTAGGCATAAGTTCGGCTCAATTATTCTCAATTCAATGCCCCTTTATAATTTATGTATTTACTTGTTGAATATAATATTTTAAATGCATTTATAATATTAATTTATTCAATAAGTTGTAAAGTGAGTTATTATTCATATGTATCAAATCAAGTTTTTGGTTGTTAGTGAGGATAAATAACTGTTTTGTAAAGGGATTATTAATTACATACGATACTTTTATATTTAACTGTACTTATGTTACTTATGCATTGCTATTATTTTTTCTAATAAAAATAATGATCAGTATTAATTCTGTGTAATAAATATTTTTATTTATTAATTTAATATAAAGCTTATCATATACTAGAGTTCTACGAAAATTAGAAATGTCGTTTGATAAGCTTGTTACTAGCTTTCTCAAACGGTGTCAGCAACTAAAAATTAAGTTAGATAATATATAGATATGGAACAAGATAATACATATAAAATGGTGTACATAAAGATGTATTAAAATATACAAAAATTTAAATTAAAATGCTAAATACGAAATATAAAGGTTAATAATGAAGTGTTTTAGAATTAAAATATAATAAAAGTAAAAATTACATAAGAACAAAATCCTTCAGATAAATATCCATTTTTTTCTAATGAGGATGAATAAGGACTATGAAATATAAATGAGAAACGAGCCATAGCTTTAAAGATTTAAACTATTGATATTTATGTACCAATTTTGATACAAAAAAATTTCAAGAGCATTTTTTTTTAAAATGGTGTACCACGATATTTATTTACATTATACAGTTATCAACGTACCCAAATCATCACTAAAAATATTAGAATTGACTAAGCATATACGTACGTATATGTTTCTGATTTAGGCTCAGTGGCGTGGCTATAGGGGAAGGGGTGGGGGCGGGCGGCACTTGCTTGGGGGCGGCATATTCGCGATGGGTTCGTCTAGTGTGGTTTTTAACCCTGAATGCATTAATATATATATGCACGAATAGCCAGATATTACCAATAACCAATTAATTATTTTAAGAAATATTGATTTTATGACCCTGCAAAAAAATGTATGGGAGGGGGGCGGCAATTTTAACATACATTCCCTAGCTACGTAACTGTTTAGGTGAAAGACTTCAAGGTTCGCTAATTAAGAGGGAAGAGTAAAAAATGCGTTGCATCCTTTTTGATCCAGCATAATTTAACAGTATCGAAACTTTGCAAATAGGATAAAGGACCGAAATAGGGTACAAAGTAACCCCAATTTAATATGAATATTAATTTAGTAAAGTTAATATATTAAATTATTTTTCGCGTTCAATTGAATATATTTTCAAAAATATCGACTAGATATAATTAGCATATAAGAAAATATTGTGGGGTGATAAAAAAAGCAACATTTATTTCGAGACCTTTAATTGCATAAATAAAAATATTTAATTAGCCTTTTCATACTAAGTACTTAACATAATATTACTCAAAACCTAGCATTTTTATGGATTAATTAGTAGGCAAGCTAATAATAATAAAATGTTTTAAAATTATTAGCAAAAAATATGCATTAAAACTTCATGTTAATTCATTTTAAATAGTCTAATTAATTGTTACTTATTATTATTGTAACTATTTTATTAATTAAGGACTAACTAAACATTTTAAAACATATTACTTAATAAGTTTAAGGAAATATTACATTAATTTATTTTTAAATAGCTAGACTAATTTATTTATTACCTTAATAAGATGCTTGAGAAACATGAACTAGTTGCAGTAAACGAATACGAAACATTATTTTTAATAAATAATATAAATACAATTCTCAGAGGAATCTATACTACAATATAATATACTTATAAATCTATCAAATCTGTAATTGACATCTGCTTTTCTTTGACCAAATACAAAGGAAGAAAAATAATCTTTATGAGAATTTCTGCTGCCGATTCTCTTTGCTTGTTTCGCAAGTTTGCTAAATTATTTCGCAAAGCCAAACGGGCGTAAATTACAATTTGGCACAGACTGAGACGAGACAAATCTCAGTTTAAATCGCAATTAATATTTAATCACGCTTCAGTTCGTAAATGTTTATAGCGACACACAGAGTGACGTCCGTTGACAAATAGGTCCAAATTGTCAACTTTGGTGAACTGGCGCCATCTTGGCACCGTGTAAACAGCCGAACCTTCCTCACTGTCACCGTTCATTAATAATCCGTACCGCTTTAATGCTACTTGTTAATATTATTGTGTGCCATATATCATATATGTATATATAATACAATATATATATATATACACGATACGATTAACGTGGAAGTCCTTTGTGAACTTGGGGATGTGTGTCGGACATGTATTATGTTATATATGTATATGTTCAAAAGCAATTATTCGCGACAATGGAAACATGAATTCTTCGCAGGACACGCGTGTGTGACCTCCTACCAATATGCGTTGTCCCTATCTCGTGTAATTAATTCAAAACGGGACCCTTGGACAGAATTCAATTGTCGAACATCAAAAGGAATTTAATAACATGGTCCGAAAGCGATGTGGTTTTCGGCGGCTGGTTATCGACTATCAAATTAAACTTTGACGGTTGGACAGTTTAAATTTAGCCCGAAAGCTCGCATCATCATATGACGGTGGGTTATAATAGCAGGAGTCTAAATTAGAATACGGGTCGGAGTTATGAGCACCACAAAAACTAATATTTACGATCCCCTTTATCTTACGCAAGACATAGTATATTAACTGGAAAATTGTGGTGTGAAATACATATCAAGTTGTCCTATTAGTCTTTGCGTTTGTTTTTTTACAATTGCAAAAACGTATTACTTTTTATAAATTAACGATAATTTCACTATTCTTTTGGTGTCCTTGGGAGTGTGCATTCACAGCCAAGAAGAAGAATTTACATATGTTGCGACAGATGATAAATGCCAAGATGTTTTCTCCAACCAGTGGTGGAGAAGCTGGCGGAAGGATGATGTCCGTGGAAGATCTTCAGGGGTTTTGTAAGTGGCGTGGAAGCGACAGTATAGCGGAGGATGATCCCTCTCTGCTACGGTGGTGCTCGTATGGAGAAGTCTCTCTTGGGATGTGAGCGCCTATGACAGTATGTTGTCCGAGAATGGCGGGCGTCTGCTAGTCTTTTCGAGTGGCTGCTCGTAACTGATCTCTCCTTATCGGAGTCCAATCAGAGTCTAGACTCAAGTATCTAGGGCTGCAAAGCTTGCTGACCAATCACAATCATGCAACGATCATCCAGTCAATAAATATACTCGTTTCTTAGAACAGCGAAATAGGTATACGATTTTAAAAAGCGACATTTGCTTGATGGGCATTGTCTAAGGTCGTATACTGCAATGGGATTCTTGTGAATCTTGTGACCGTTTCGCAACACAGAAATATTTTTACAATGACGGAGAATATTTACAGTAAGAACACTTGCGTGTTATTTATGTGATTTTTTCTGGTCGTTACAGGGTTTTTGTTTGGTCATAATCTTTTACGCTATTGTCTTGTTTTCTCGTTGATGGATGATCATTTTGGTCACAGTAAGTTAACGCGGGTTTCAAAAATAAGACCCCACAATATTTGAAATATTTTAACAGTAACAATCAAGGAACAATTTTTTTTTTGTTTAAAAAAAAATGTTTCCTTTCTTGAAAAATACCAAAATTAAGGAAAATTGCTGAAAGCTCAATAGTTGCCGCAGCTAAAATTGAGCCAAATAAAAATATTGTACTACTCTCATACTCTCAATATGATGGAAAGAATGTTTAATTTGACATTTTAAAAAATACCTATGATGATTTGTTCGTGAAACATAACAAAAACTTAGATTAAATAATTGTGCAAAAAATATTTCTTTGAATATTAACATGATAAGAGGACTTTTATCATAAGGTAAACACAAAACCGCTCACCAAGCCACAAAAAAATAAAGATACTTTAAAGTAAGTATATGAAATTGCCGTTCAAATTAAAAAATGCTATTGGAAAAGTCATAGACAAAATTATCGATTCAAGGTGAAAAATATTAAATATGGTTTATAGTTTGGCAAAAATAAATTAACCGTTTGCTGACACGAAACAAAAAGTTGTGCTTCAGATGTTGAGTTTTGGGAGTTAAACTATATTTGCGATATTCTGCAACCAGAATCGTCAAACATATAGCAATAATATTTTGTAAAATTGTTAAGAAAAATTAAACTCATGTTTTATTATCGACTAAACATCAACCATTTCTAGTTCATTTTTTAAAGTAGAGGGTATTGAGTTTTGTCTAATTATATTTGTGGAGTTGGAAACTCAAGATTAAAGACAGAAAATTAAATCATGACTACCTAAAAGAGAATTGAATCATTTTATTCTGATGCTGCCAGTACCATAAAAATCCCAATGTCATTTTCTAACATTATTTGAACCATCGATTAAAACATTTATTTGATGATTCAATAAAATACATCACATAAGTTAATCCCTTCAACATGTTCATTAATAAAATAGTATTTAATATTTCACTTATCAAATAAAAGCCGACAAGAGCTCTTTCAATATTTCTAAGGACTTTAAATTTTAATTAGAAGAATTAGTCAAGTTTTGGGAACATGCTTGCGATAAATTTGTGCATACCATGCATTGCCTAAATATTCTGGAATGCTAACATGACTTAGCAATTAATGTTTCTCAAACCTCCTATCTCTGATGATTGCTATATTAGAAAAAAATTAACGAATCAATTCATTTTAAAAATAATCTTTGCTTTTGGACAATTGAAAAAAACTCTGGAGTGTTATGAAAGTCAACTTAAGAACACAATTAAAACTGATTATTATAAGAAAATTGAAGTTACCCGACAGTTTAATAAAACACATAACATTGAGCTTAATAAATTTGCAAGAAGTGTATTAAAAATATCAAAATAATTAAATATTTACTAACAAATAATCTTGAAATTGTCGATTCATTACTAAATGAAAATATTAAGATTTCAACTGAAATTTTAATTTTAATATAAATGTAAATAAAATTCATCATGAGTTATTGGATTATAGACAGTCAATTACGACAGACACATAGTGTGCTCAGTAAAATCGTTTAAAAGCAATTCAGACCCTAAAAAGACATTCTCTTATGAATTAAAGAAAAGTAATTTTACATCAAGACAGTGCTCGCCCTCATGTATCCAAAGAGACGATAGAAAAAACAATGGATTTTCTCTGAAACTCCTTTTCCACCCACCGTATTCTTCAGACACTGTTTCAAACGACTTTCATCTATTTAGATCCCCAAAACAGTTTTTAAGAAAAAAAAATACAATTATTAATATACATTCTTTTTTAAATTATATAATATATAAAATAATAAAAAATATGTGAAAAAAATAGAGAGTTAATACTTTACTAATGTTTTACAGGCTTTAATTTTTAACTCATTTAAATCGCACCTATTATATATTAAAAAAGCATTTGACAAATTATAACGTTTTTTAACTCTAAATGTATATCTGTAGATATTATGTGCTCTATTTTGCTAAGTTTTAAGCCATATGCCAAATGAAAACGTAAGAGCACATATGTTTTAGTTTCTTTTAGGTTGTGATGAAATCAATGATGAGAATAGCATAGTCTATTTGTATCTAATCAAGTAAGTAGCTTTTAGCTAATTTTAAATTTCTACCCAATGATACTTAACCTTTATTATTATTAATCCAAACGATTAATCTGATATGTATGGTATAAAATAACAATAGGGTCAAAAAGAAGAAAGTTTTCCCTTTTGAGGGTCCCGATCGTGCGCGGTCGCCCGAAAGACCCTTAATGTAGGCAATTTTCACGTGTTGTCATATTTTATTATGTGTTTATATAAAGGCTGTGAACACAGTAAATGACCAGGCACCGGTGGCCAAACAACACTTTTGTTTGTTTCCAACTTGACCTCGTTAAAGTTTCACCTGGGACTACTTTGTTCTGATAATCGTCGACCTTTCCATCGACGGTCGCCGTTAGGTTTTTTTTAAATCACACACACCTGTACGTACTTTGAATGTACACGCATGAACAAGGACAGAAAAGGTGTGAATGTCACCAGAGGGTGTGATTTGAGTAGGGAAATAGGGGTTGAAACGAACCATTATTTTTCAAAATATTATGTATAATATAAAATATATTTAATATATGAGAATTAAAAATATAGATCATAATAAATCAATTGTGTATTTACATTATATAAAATATAAAATAATATGGCAACTGACATAATATAAAAAGCGACACGTTCTTTTTAGATATTGAAAAAGCGTTAGACAACGTAAAGTACACATATTTTTGATTATTTTTTTGTTAGTGTAACTTATTATTATTTAATTAATATATTTTCAATTATTGATATATTAATTGTAAAACTACGATAAGACATTTCAAGCTTTAAAAATAAAAAAAAACAGTAAATAATATATTTCATAATTGCAAAATTAAATTTTCTACCATTTTTCTAACGAATAAATTACTATTTAGCGTTTTGTCTAGTTGCGTGTATTGTGTCATATTTAATTTTATAGAATATTAATAATGCGATTTAAGTGAAGGTCATATTTAAAACACACTGTTAAAAATACACTTAAATCATTTATGAATATAACACATACTAGTTCAGACAATAACTTTTTTCCGGAAAACTCGTTTAATGTTTTTGTATTAAAAAATAATGTCATACATATATTTTTAATGGTTAAATACAGCTGCAATTTTGAAAAAAGTAGTAATTTTAAGGCCGCTCAATTAACAGCTGCATTCAAAGCAGGTAGTAAAAAAACGGACATGATTTTACAATTAACATTTTTGTTTGGCAATATATTATGACTTAAGTATTTTTAATCGCAAAAATTCTTAAAAATATATTTCACTATTACCAAGATCGAGTCCATTAACTTTTTGCCACCCCAACGTTTATTATATATGTTAACGTGTATACTGAAGTAATTTGGATTGCAATAACGACGTCTTCGACCTTCGGTCACTTTATTTTTCTAAACTAAGATCCGAACCGAAACACAGGAACGCACGCAATGTCAATTAGGTCGATTATACTATACACACGTGTATTTTTTTATGCATCACACAACGTTGCGTAATTATGAAAATTTGCATAAAATATTCAGACTCCATTCTGGAGACCTTGTCCTCTTTCTTGGTATTTTTTACCGTGTTTTATTAATATTTTACGGAAATATATTACGGAGCGCGTGCAGAGAAACGGATAATAAGTTCTTAAATTATTTTCACTTCCTACGTCACGAAAAAACACAAAACGGTCATTAAGTATAGTTCTCTATATTAATACCTGAATAGGGTAGCTGGGTATAATGTATGTAATTGTGTGTTTTTTGCAAAAAAATATACATATGAAAGTAGGCGCTTTCACAAACGATGTTTAATTAATATTTTTATAAGCAACTAATTATTAAATAATATTTTTTTGATTTAATTCTAATCTAATACGCGTAAGTATTTTATTAATCTATAGCACTAGTATTATGTTACAGATTCAACGTACCTTTCTAAAGTATATATTCTTTAAGCTAATTATTTAGTAACTATAATGTACTAAGTATATGATAAGTTGTAGACTCTATACATACAAAGGTGCATGCAAGTTTATACTTTCACCAAGCAATGTAAAATTGTATGTATAAATACATATAAATATAGTATTAAAATTATTGAAATTGTTGGTTATTAAATTAAAATGATTTGAAGAAAAACAGATATTTTTTTTGGATTTTCATAATCAAACGGATAAATACCGCATTATATATTATTTAGACGCTGTTTAAATGGTTATTAAATAATTATATAAATGATTTACAAACTTTGCTTTCAATCAAATGTATCCCTAATTATTTATTAGTTGTTGATTGTGTTGTTTATTGTAACGCATTAAGCTAATGCCTATCATGTTAAAACGGAAAATTTTAAAAATATAACACATTGTCTAGCTAAAAAATTTTAATATTACAATTTTTATAGTACACATTGTCAAGTTAAACAATTTTTATACTCTGTCAATGGTTTTGCTTATAATAGGTTATACAGGATACGAACTACTGTACATAAATTGTATCTGCGTGTTATTAAATTTATATTGGGTATAGTACAGCTTACATATATAGTGGGATAAATTATATAAATAAAAATATTAGCCACCAAGTTGTTAAGTATGACGTTTATGGTTGAGAAAAAAAGTTAAAAATCAATGAGCGCGCAGTCAGAATCGGCGCTAAATATTTCCGACCGCTTAATAATATTTAATCGCAACTCTTAATTTTGATTTAACTGTCCTTGAAAGATGATTTATGTAAATTTAACCACTAGTTTGATGCTATGATATTGTCATACTTTATATATAATTGAAAAATATTTAAAGGTATAAATACGAAAAACGATTTTAACTAGCATATTTCATTTATATATTTTTTTGCTTTGTCATGATCATAAATAAGCCAGAGAAGCAGTTGTTCAATAAAATAAAAATTAACCTTATTTTCAATATGCTATTTGAACTATACTTATTTTTTTATAATAGCCTATAAATTCAGAATAAAAAAACATTGTCGTTTTCATACTTAAAGATACTTTAAAAATATTTTGCATAACCACACTAACCCACTAATCTCATGTGTTGAAGACTACAATGGAAACAAACAAATATTTAAATATAGGCAGACAATGCCAAAGCACATATTGCTTTAGAGACCGAAAAACGTAATATCAAAGCTTTCTGATCTACAAATAAATATATTTAAATTTGCACTTAATCCATAATAATATTTTTTAATTGCTAATTTTTAATAATCACAATGTTTAGAGAAGCATATTTTGATTACTATTTTGCTAAAAATATGTCTGAATGAAGATAAAAATGTACGAATAGTAAAAATAATTTTGTGTATGCAATACCGGCTTTTGTTTAAACTTCTCCAGCCATCCCTATCATATATAAGGTTTCGAAAATTTCTTTGTTACATAACAGAATAAATGGAAGCTGACGTTAGATTTGCCTGAGATAAAGTAAATGTAGTATTTTTATGTTGAAATATCGTGCCTATGCGAAAAATCGCAAAAGTTGATACTGCGGTGCAATTTAAAAAAAATAATGTTGGATATTTTTGTATTTTTGTACAAAAATACAAAAATACAAAAATATATAACATGTTGAATTAAATTTTAAAAATTTGAGTCGCAATATCTGCCCGTAAGAATTTTTACATAGAAAAGGTAGGCTTATATTTCGGTCCTTTTAACATAATGAGATTATATTATTCAATTCCGATTAAGCTACTTGGGCGAATCCCCCCCACGTCATTTTATTTTACACTTTTGCTTTTAAGCAATATGAGTATCGTTGTTTTTGTAGTTGTAAGCCATGTATATATCATTTTCAACAAATAAGATGTACGGATTTAAAAAAAATAATATTTTTGCTACTACCGGTATTTTATTTTGTAATACCGGTAGTACCGAATGTAATATTTTACCCCAATACCGGTATTATTAGTATCGGTCACTGATAGTCACAACTAGCTCGTAAAAATAACAATTATTTTATGGCGCGCAAAGAAACTTGGAAGCTGTTTTTTGCATAAAAGTATTAAGAAGAAAAATAATCCTCTTTGCAACTTTACTTGATAAACTTAAATCTGGAATCTTAAAAGAGTCGCTGAGTTTAATCGACGACTTTAAGCCCGCCTCAAATATTTTTAAACTACAAAATTCATCAACGACAAGCAAAATAACAATATATATTTGTTAAAATTGGTGAGATTTATAGAGAATTTATAAGAAAGCTTGATTATGCTCGCAGATGAAAATATTGAAAAAAAACCTTATCAACGCTCAATTTTTGATTTATATTATACAATTAAACTAGAAACTAACCTTAGCAAAACTTTACACGTTTGCTGGTTGGGTTATATTATATTAAAAATCATAATTTTAGGTGGTAATTCAAAAAAGTTACCAGCACAGTCCGGGAACTTTAGCGACGCGCTACGTATATAGGTGAAATTTGTGTGTTTTGCCCATTAGCATTTTCCAAAACTTTATTTTTCATTAACCTCACTTTTTGCCAGACACACACGCGCGCTCACGCTTTCCCCCTCACGAACTTTTCCACGAAAATGACTCGAGTCGAGATTATAAACTTTGGTTCAGATTATAAAGTTTTAATAGACGCAATAATGAGGCGCGGAGCACGCTCCGGAGGTTCGCTCTCTCTCTCTCTCTCTGCTCTACGTGTCACATAAATTTCCTAACAATATTGCCATGTTTATGACTACATTCCAAATTGTGTACATTAGTACACACCAACCAGTGATACCTATGTATTCCCTTTTCCTGCGCATAGATCGCAGAGAAGCGCCGCTTAACCTTGCCTATAACCATAAGGTAAGGTTTAATTAATTAATTAATTTGTGACATCTCGGCAAACAGGAAAAGCTACAAATTATACGTATTCATTATATTAATATATAGAAATAATTGTGCGTTGATAAGTTTTTGCTTTACAATTACTTATTTATAGAGAGAAGATTTTTTGACGTGGTTCACAAGACATCACCATTTCCTGATACTAAGAAATGCATAAAAGTCATGCTTATTTATAAAATAGGTGACAAATTGAATAGTCGTAGTGTTGTCAACTTATGCTTAATTGTTCGAAATATTTCCCTATACATACGTTTTTAATCATTTTTGGTTTTGTTGGATCAACATAATGGGTTTCAACCCACACGTTCCACTGTTACTAACCTTCAAATTCAAGAAGGGGCAAATGTGTTATCGACGTAGGATTATCAAAGTCAAAATTTATTATGCAGTATTTACGTATTCACGTTTTATCGTATTTACGTATTTTATAATATTTGCATGAACGTTTATAGATAAAATATTATTTATGTTACTCTTAACATGAGTTGAATTATATATTGAAATATTCTAAAATAAATATTAAATGTGCAATAATAAAATAAGATTATATGAATAAGTCGCATAAATATGTTTTTAATAAAAATATGTCGCATTTACAATTTTCTGAAAATCATAACTGACCAAAAATAAAAAGCTGTAATGCGTAACTGACCGAAAAAAATAATAAATTGGCGAGTGGTGCTCTGGCTCCTAGTATAAAAAATTAAGTGGCATCCAGAAACGGTCGATCAAAGACGATAATTTTCTAGACGTATTGTTCCAAAAAGAGAAAGATTTACTTGCTGTATTTAAAAAAAAATTGACAATTGAAGGCGAAAAAATCCAATAAAGGATCAGCGTATAAAGTATTTTTAGACGTGCCTGAATGTAAGGAAGATTGTTTAAGGGCTTTATATTGTTGAAAATACGAAATATGCATATACAGAAAAATTATATATATATATATATTTTATTTAATTGTTTTTATTAATATTTTTTTATTATTATGTATTTAAATAAATAAATTATAAATCGATATCAAAATATTTTTTGCGCTATATATAATATCGTAAATAAATTGGGATGTTTATCTCAAAAACGCCTAGTAAACCATATTTATATATAGAATGTTGTTCAGAATATAAAAATAACGTATACAAATTTACACTTGAATAACTTGGTATTTATGTCACATTCACTGAAATATTATTATTTCTCTATTTCAGTTATAATTCAGGATATTATCATGGGAGCTCTTTGATGGCAAAGTCATACTGGTCACGCAATTAAAGTTGACCAAGCGTATGTATAATACTACTATATAATAATATATAATATTGTCCGTGAATTATTATTTATAAATACCCAAATAGACACATTACATATATCGATTAATATACTTAAACAACATTTATAATACATCGATTACAACACGATGGCACTCTTACTAAACGGTAATATTTCATTTTTATCGATTTTCCGTAAACTGTTGCTTTTATTTCGTTCCGAGTCTTGCGCCGCGGGCGGTTCGTGCCCCGAAATGTTATTTTGATCGTAAATAACCATTAATCATAGAGATACGAAAAAAGAGTATTAATACTGATGTCACAGAAACAGCACAACAATCATACTTAGCAATACCCATTGAAATTGCGAGAGAGAAATCTTGCCAGAAAGCAATAAATCGAGAAAATAAATATTTTAAACTCGACGGGTTTACAAATCAGTTATTTCCGATCTGGTTTATAATGCACAATAATATTGTTTGTATTAATATACTCTAAGTTATTTATATTTACGTACATAAATTCAGTTAAATATATATAGCGTTCCTTATTTCTGCAGAAAAGAGAAATTAGGAATTCTCGAGAAATTTAAACGTAATTATATTATTATTGTATATTGAACTACTTCTTATAAATCTCATATAATTTAGTAATGAGACAATATAACAATAAATAATAACTAAAATAAAAACTAACTCTAAGGACAATAAAAAAATATTAAAAGATACGGGCTACTAATTATTACATTATATATTTGTTTTCAATTCTGTATAAAATATTATCAATATTCTAATAAAAATATTTATTTTAGCCACTTTTCATCACATAATACTTTAAAAAAAAAATACCAACATCCTTATGTAGGGGTTTACTGGCATAAAAACAGTGAATTTTTGACAAAGCCTTAATAATATAGTTATTTTTAAGTCATTGATTCTAAAAAAATATTTTTCGTTGTCTAGCAAATGCTTTAGAAAGTCATAATAAAATGTTTGATTTTCGTTTTACCTAAAGTAGATAATTACCCTTATATTGAATGTTAAGCTATAATTTCTGTCCCTTTTCGCACTACCTGCTCTGAATGTAGTATTTATCAACTTTTTGCTGCCACGAAAAATTACGACGAGCTATGAATGTAATTAGATTAGATGAAGTTTAAACATGTTATATTGTCTAATAATTTTTTTTGAGTGTTAAGCAATAATTACTGTCCCTTTTTTCACTACCTGCTTTGAATGCAGCTGTGAATTAAGCAGATTAAAATCACTATTTGTCTTTAAAATTAGTGCAGTTATGAATAATAATAAACTTATACTAATAGACTAAATGACTCATATTCCATGAAAAATACACCGTTGCCAATCACTGAATTAGAAATACAATTATTAAAAATATATCCGCTTTCACTGCATTATTCATAAGATCGAGTACTGGACTTTTGCACGGTTGTTTTGAAGTATGTTTCACTAGACATAATTTGACACAGATACATAAATTTAAACTGAATTCGCACCAAGTAGAGCAGATGACTCTAAGAAGCGAGCTCGAGAAGGGAGCTTCTTTTCACTTTGCCTGCCACATCATTAAAATAAAGTCACTAAAACCCTTCGAGTTCAACCTGATCTTCGAATTCGAGCTGGAGACTACTTGACATAGAACTAAAGCAAGAGTATTTCAGAATTTTTTCCTCAATTTTTCAGTCAAATTTAATCCAACATTTTTTTATCGTGTTTTCGCTCAGAGTATGATGCACAACGAGCTATTTATTTTTAAGAATGTTTCGTGTACGATGTTCCACAACATTTCATACATTTTAACAAATTTATTTCTGTATACAACACCAGTGGTGAAATGTAAATAAAAACATTTAATTATAGGCAGAGAATTTATACGTCAACGCGGCTCTGTGAAAATAATTGATTATACACTCGCTCTCGATGCACATATCGGATCCGTGTCACGCCAAACAAACGTTGTCCGGCAATATTTTTAATTTCGAACCCAGCTTCTGAAAAAGTGAAATAAAATAGAAATAAAAAAATACGGCAGAACTCTCCGGTCGTCTCCATTGTTCGGCGAGTTCCATTGTCGCACTCTCTCCGAGCGAAACATTCGTTTTGATAAAACGCGCGATTAAAACTCGAAAATGATAAAGCTGTGGCGTTTTGTTGTGTTTTATGCTGTTACCTACTCAGATTCACAATGTTCGGGTCAGTACTTAGCTTATGCTTAAATAATCAATAGATGCAATCATTTTTATTTGATAAACTGAAAAATATAATTAAAAAAATGTACGACACATATTTTGGTAAAAATCTGAAATTTGTATAGATTATTACGGTTGTGTCAAATATTTAGTAAAAAAAAACTGTTTGAAGTAAAATTATTTATCAGGGTTTTTAAATGATAAACTATGAGTTTATCCACCGAAAACCTAATTGCGTATCTAGAAAAGTAAATAGCAAAATATGATTGTACGCAAGTGTATGTTATTTATAAATTACTATTTTTCTGAAAACTGTAATGTTCAATTAGCTGTGCAGTGTAAAATTATAGTATATTTATGATTATTTTGGATTCGAATGCCTTTAGAGATAAGTTGGTTTCCATATAACAATATTGTAACCAAAAATTCTAACTGAATAATTTTTTTTACACAAGTCAAGCATTTTATAATTATTATCTCACTTGTAAAATAAACATGAAATAGTCTTGACAAGTAATTTTATGTGTAAACAATTAAATTTAAAAAAACACGCGTAATTCTACTAATAAATATTAAAAGGAATGATAATGACGCACATATAAAAAATGTGCTCTATATCACATAAATTGTTGTAAAAGCGCCTTGTAGCTATCGCCAAAAACATCCTTGCATTTGGCAAGCTTGTTAAGAGCTGGATGACTTGTGCAAGAAAATCGTTCTTAAGCACTGACATCCTGGCCGTGCAGGGTAAGAAAAAGGGACGCGATCGCGACTCTCTAAGGCAAGGGTTGCCAACTTTTTGACCTCACGGAGCACTACCATAATTTTTTTGCACGAATAAAATTTTATATATTCTAAAAAGTTGTAGATAACTTTAATAATGAATTAAGTGTAATAAAAATATAATTAAAAAAAATGTACTCAAACTATATAATAATAAAATTTAATGTATGTTTAATAATTATAAATATATGCTAGATATTAATATAAAAATAGTTATAGATAACTGTATAATATTGATCCAGTTGTCTGCAAATAAAATTGAACTCTGAATTCATGACGTCGAGTTCGACCAGAGTTGACGTGAATAGGGAAGCGGCTGGAGCCCTGAACAGATTTGAAATAAATGTGAGATATGAAAACTATATTCAAGGGGACTGCAATTAATTGAATACGGAAGCCATATTCAAAGGGACTGCGAATTACCGTATCATATAAAACGCCAGTCACTAATAGATTATTAAAGTGACACGCGCTCCGCATAACGAAGCCAAGCATCGTCGACACTTTATCGCAAACTTTGACGATGTGCATACCAAATTACCATTTCTGCTCAAACATCACTCTATAGTCATTGAAGAAAGTACTTCTTCTGTAATTTCGCCGGGTAAGAGGATTTGAAAAAGGTGACAACGTGACACTTAGCGATGCTCAAAAAAAAAGTATTTAAAAGTATTTAAATATATACGTAATTTTTTTCTCGGTTTTTATGAATATTTTTTTATTTAATCAATTAGTGAAAAAAAGCAAATAATGTCATGTAAAATATTATTTTATTAAAAAATAATTATTGCTAAATAAAAAATATTTTCATTAATCATTAATTAAAACTTAAAATTTTATAAAATATGCTGTAAAAATTTTGATTTGTCAGTTTTTTTAGATTTTGTTAATTACCTAAATTAAGATCAGCTGCGATTGTGCTAATTTAGCAAAATTTAAGGATCATTTTAAATACACAATTTTATCGAATTCTCTGTACACACATACAATAGATAAAAATTATTGAAACGAATTAAATATATATTAAAATCTGTATTGGCGTTTTTTTGTGCGTATTTGTATATAAATTACATCGCGATTAAATAGATTTACTTAAATAAATCTTTGCGCCTTGAAACAACAAATACAAAAATATAACACGAATTTCACAAAGCGTTTAACATTTATAAAGGGTATGTATTTTCAACATTTTGTTTTGTTAAACAAACGAATTCTGCGAATTTCGGTCATAGTAGACACCCAATAAAAGTTTTATTTAAAAATGATTTTCGAAGGTGTAAAAGCATTTTTTTTGGTGAGAACAACAATCTCATTGTTTCTCATTTCAATACATAATAAAGACGCAGCAAAACCATAGATTGTGAAGCGGCACTAGTCACTTGGGTATATTAAAAGAAAAAACGACTACACAAAAATAATATTTCGAGATATTAGAAACATAAATTTGATCAATTATTTGAATACTCATATATAATAATTCGAATAATAAAATATTTGAGTTAAACCCCTAATGCTAATGTTAAAGCTGTATGGCTCGTGCAAGAGGAAAGTTCTCAAGCGCTGACGTGAAGAGAAATGGGTGCGATCGCGACTCTCTAGAATGACGCTACTTTCCACATAAACGTTATAATAAAGAATATATACATATATTTAAAATACATTTTAGATGAAGACTAGAAGTACAGACTGGAGACGAAATTCCAGATTAAGTTAATCAGTACCACATTCACACAAATACAGTGAGTTCTTTGCGAGCAATATTTAATATGAATAGTAGGGTGTTATATGTTCTTTATATTATCTCATACAGAAAGAAATCAAGCGGCTAGAAGCTTTTAAGATGTGGATTTATACACGCATGCTCTGTATCAGTTAGATGGACAAGAAGATCGAGAATAAAAAAATAGAAAACTCTTTTACTTCGGGCACGTGATGCACGCGAAAAATACTTTGATCTCACGCTACATATATTAAAATATCTAAGGCAATATACAATAAAAAAAGCATTATATGTATATTAAAATAGTAAGATAAATGTAGCCACAATGATTAACTTTGTCCGACAAAAGACGTAGAAGTGAAATAAAAACATGCTAGCTCTTGTAGAATTTATTATGTAACACTTTCTTGTGCTGAATTATTACTATCATAAAATCAAATATTTTTTTACATTTTTCATATAGCTTTATTAGTCTTAACTATTATATATAAAATGCGTAACTAAACTTATCGCTAGTGATCCAATTTAAAAAATAGATGGAGAAACAAAATCACACAAAAAATGTTATGATTCACAAAATAGTTTAACAATTCTATTTAGAAAAATACCATATTCACAATTTGTGAATATGGTGACTTAAACTGTCTAATGATGTATTAAATTAAATTATAGTATTACTATTATACTTTCATATATATTATATAAGCGTTTATAATGTGACATACAACTCGAGATTATATGTAGTTCTGTTTTGGAATTAAAACAAAAATTTAATCTAAAAAGTTTTCAATTTAAAAATATACTCAAGCAGTTAAATACGGCATATACCAGTAAAAGAATGAGTATATTACTAAATTTGAAGTTCACTCGACTATTCAGTTGGCCCTGATCGTAAAATTTTCATTAGTCGCGTGCGCGACACGAATGCCTTAATAATGCATTATTGCGTGCTGCGTGTGCTATTAAAAATGGGTCTTTTAATTTTTATATTCAGACCACTCTAATGACCGCAGTCGGTCGAACCGGTGAGATAATATGGATAATGAGCGTGTATGGTGTGCGTCATATATATGTAAATAGCTCATACATACGTTTAGGAAGGGATGAGGGTGTGGATATTTTTTTTAAAATTAAGGTGAGCCTCACTCACTAATTTGCATGCCATTGCCACCTCAAATATAATTTATCAAAAAACCGGCACGATAGTGCCGACAGTTGAGATTAAGAACAAATGGCATGAGTTAAAATTCCATGGTAATTATTCATATGTAATAATTTATACAATTTTAGATGCGATATATAAAAGATAAAATAATTAGTTACACTATTGATATAATAATATCATTCAAGCAAATTTATTTCAAGTGGCAATTTGAATGAGTATACCTCTAAAGTTTCACATTCACAGCACAACATAAAACTCACAAAGAGCCTCAAAAAAAGATGTTTTGAAATCGCAAGATTTTCACCTTGACCCAGTTGGCAATTTCGCGAGAATAAGAAGAAAACTTCCAGCATATCGTCAGCGCTCAACATTAATAGAGTGTCTTTACTTCTCGCAAAGAACAATGAGCTGGAAAATATTTATACAGGGACGGACTAGGAGAAGAGTGGTTTTTATTTTATTTTTTATTTTCTCAGCCACCTCATCCCTAACGAGCCGTTTTCGCACAGTAGTCGGAGAGATGCATTGCGCCGTTGTCTTGCGCCATTTCGCCTTTTGTGCCAGGACGGGACACAATGGCGAAACTGGGACTGGGACGTTTCGGGTTACCTGTTTTTGCCGTATGTATATGTATGTATATACTATTATATATAAGGCCCTATCGTGCATGCAGATTAAATACGGCAGTGGAAACTTTCGGAGGCCAAAACCCAAATAAAGAACCGCATGAATTCGGATTATCGATTTATGATGCAGATAAGCACAGTACCTTATACCCTATTATAGATAGGAAAGCTTCATTAAAGTCGATGTTGTATTGTCTATGGGTAAATATTCTTGTTGTATTGGTAAATGTTTGAACATATGGCAGACAATGGCAGAGGTCGATGCATTATCTGTCTGGTTTAGTTAGTTCATTAAGACTAAGACTAAATAAGAATTTTAGTATAATACTTGTATTTAATTGCTTTGTAAAATACATTATTTTAAATAAAAAATGTAACATTTAAAAGCTTATAAAATATTATTTTAGAAAAAATGATTTTTTAATATTCGCAAAATTTTACAAATAAATCATAAATATATGTCTGATAACTATTTTAAAAAAATGCATTTATTTCAAAGGCAAATGTCAATGTAGATAAAAACATGTAAAAACCGTAACGAATTTGTAAAATCTCATATATATTTCAATATTGTTTATTGATTAAAGACTCAATCTAGTTCACTAATTTATTATATTTATTGTAAATCTTTCTCTGCAATATGCAGACGTTATGGGTTACCTGAATTAATTATCTACTAATTAAGTAGTAGTTGATGATTGAGTTTACTATGTAGTAAATCATAATCGGTGAATTAATGGCAACTTTTTAATAAATTATAAACTAATATTACAGCTTACAGTCACTATATGTCACTATATATTTATGTTTTATATTTCTCGAGAAATGAGAAATTAATCACTATTTCTTAAATATTATCGAAAAATATATTGTATTCATATCCATATAGAATATATTTTTAAATATGGAAGATCTTTTTGTTGTGTTCATTTTATATGTAAATAAATTAAGGAAAATATATACAGTGTTTCTCATTTCTTGAGAATTCAATATGTACTTAAATTATTACAGTATATATTTATTATGTATAAAAAATCATATATAAATTGTATATTTTGAATTGAATCAATATTTTTTTATTATATATATATGTTAATAAAAAAATACTTATGTGCATGTAAATTATATTAGAATTTATAATTAAACTACTAACGAACTCTATGTTTAGTAAAAAAATATCAAACGCAGTTATTACATTATATATTTTTTAAAATTCTTTTTGACTGAAATAGTTTTGCATTTTTGATTACTTTTCATTATATGATATTTTTCTTCGTATAATGAAAAAAAATAACTATAGCATTTACATAATAAAAACATTAATATTTGTTTCATTTATTCGGCAAAAAATTTTCTGCCAAAATTTAACTTGTATATTCCTAATTTTTTTTTTTGTAGTCTGGCAAATGTTTAAGGAAATCATAATTTTTGTGTTAATTGCAATTCTTAAATTCAGTCACAAAAATTTTGTGAAACAAGATTTTTGGCTGATTTAAATAAAAACTTCTACTTGCTTTCAAAATTTAAAATTATTTTTATTAATTTAATTTTGCCGAAAAACATTTAGGAAGAATTCTCATAATCTAAAATTTCTCTTTTCTCATAACCTGCTCTAAGTAAAAACCACTACTTGTCAAAATTTAAGAATATTTTTATAAATTTAATTTTGGCAAAAAACATTTTTTAAATTATTCAAGAAATAGAAAAATAAGATTATGAAGTTTTTTCAAAATTGAAATATTCTTAAGAAAATTTTTTTTTTGTAATTAATTATCCTGATACATAATACTATTATAATAAAAGGTATTTGGGGTTCCTGTTTTGTTTTATACTACATACTGTAAATAAAAAACTACTGTAATAAAATTTGAAAATATTTGTATTTTTTTTTAGCAAAAAACATTTTAAAAGAATTCTCGAATAATATTTAGGTTTCTCGAGAAATAGAAAAACTACATCATGCATTTTTATCAAAATTCAGACATTATTGAGAAGAAAACTTAGTTATGTATGACTCAGATTGTTTTAAAAATTCATCCTTATATTCATCCGTGAGGATCGATCGGAATTATATTTATATAATAAGCACTAATTTTAATCTCCTAGATACGATTGTAGGATCTATATGAGATTTGTACTTATGTTTTTGAGGCAATAGTCACTAATTTGCGCCTAATTATTTTGTCGTATCGTTAGATTAAAATATTCGTAAAAATATTTGAAATACTATATAATTATATTTGCTTTATAATATAAGTTACACATTTAGGTATGTATGTTTTATATAATATGTATATACTCGTGTATGTACAGAATCCGCACAGATGCGGCTCCGACGAATCCCTGGGGTCGAAACTGATATTATTCATCGTCCTTTTGATGGACCCCTTTAGAATTAGAGTGTCGAGAATGTAAAATGTGTTTTTGAGCCAATTCTCTAACGCCTGCCATATGATAATTTAATCTAATTTGTACGCTCACGGAATATAGATAACTTGTTGGAATTCCATTTTTAGTAGGTCATGATTTATATATCAAATTTCGATTTGTGCTATATTTGAATAGTTGTACGCTGATTGCTTGATACATATTATATGACACGGTTGATATGTCACTGATACAGTATATCGTTAAATTCGTTGTTTTCGCTTCAATCAATATATATGCAACAAGCGTATATAAGCTTCTAAAAACTGTAAAGTCGTATTGATGTAAAAAGTTTTAGATTTGATAAATTTCGTCCCTTTTTTAGACGCTAGATATAATAAAGATTTAAAATAAAATCAGCAGTGGTACTTTACTAGTCGCCGAGGAATAATGGACTGCGTTTCAATAGTTGCATATACAAAGAGAGACATTCTCAATAGAAGAGACTGCAGCCTCAATAGTTGCATATACAAAGAGAGACCTTCTTAAAGAGCTAGCCACGAGTCAGCGTCACTACGTTCTCAAGAGGATTAAAGCCGTTAGAGTACGTCTCGTCAAATGTATTTATATTGTACCACAATCCTCATTTATATATTACTATGTGAAGGCACATGACCGTTAATACGTACAATTGAGCTTGTGTGTATTTTAATTTGTAGCAATAATATATTACTGTACCTTTGATTTTATATTAGAAAAAGAATAGATACTAAATTCACAACTTAGCGTTTTATAATCCTCACCAGGACTATTTTTCATATTTAGAAATGAAAGATTATTATTCATCAGAGCAGACAATATGCATCGTATGATTTATATGGGGTGATTTTTTGACGTTCATCGTAACCGAGTACATAAATTATTGTCTGTATGTGTGCGCACGTCTCTCGGTTAACGCATAAATTGCGCAACTCGGGGAGTTAATACGCAGCCCAGGGGGAGACTTTGGTAATGTACAATAATTCATACAAAGGGGGCGCCTCGAATCGAAGCAGCTTTCACAAGCAATAAAATCTATGAAATGTTTCAAAAGCAGAAACCGACTTTTCAAACACATATGCGAAAGGCAGCCGCCCTTTCACTTTGTTTAGTACATAAATTTGTATCAGGAACATTTGAAATACATTTTTTTAACAGCATCGTCTTTATGGTTTAAATGAATAAATT
Organism: Plectrocnemia conspersa; assembly: GCF_051122295.1. NCBI lineage: Eukaryota > Metazoa > Arthropoda > Insecta > Trichoptera > Polycentropodidae > Plectrocnemia > Plectrocnemia conspersa. The sequence goes on from NW_028277166.1 coordinate 27,855,995, forward strand.
TATAAGATATTTAAAAGCCAAGATTAAATATACATTTAAAGAAATATTTATTTAAAAAAATAGCAATATAAAATTTTGAGAAAATTAAAATTATTTAAAAAAATTACAGCTCTGATAAGAAAATTTCAAATAAAAAAGAAAAAAGGTCAATAATATTGATAATAAAATAATGAACAAATAACACAAGATTCCTGCGGTCTAAGCTTACAGATTTTTTTATTTATTTCAAATTAAAACATTAAAGATTTATGAAATAATATTTATTAAACTCAATATTTTTAATTGATAATCTTAAAACATACATTTGTTAAGTTCGCCTTGAATATTGTTAACGATTTATATCTATATTGTATACAATTACGCTTTAACGCATGTCTTAGTTATTTAAAATTAAAATAAGCATAAATCGTGGCAGCCAACAGTGTAACACAAACGTGAAAAATAACGGAATCTCAATGACGCATTAATAGAAACGCGTCAATGAAATTATATGGCCGCAATAATAAAATTTTTGCCAAGTTATTTAAACGGCTTTATTCTATTTCTTAAGCTAGTACATTTGCTTTTGAGACACCCTCAAAAACGGAAGTTTATGATGGGCCTGCCACCAGGGCTCTATCCTTGAACGTTTAAGCTATTAAAACTCCTTCAGAAGCTGCGATAAATTAACGGAATTTTTTTGATGCATAAAATCAATGAAAGTCATTCAAATGGTCTAATGTTACTTTCTAGTCCTTACTCAGAATAAGCCAAGAAGCATGAATTGAGATCATTAAAGGTGGGACGTATAAGGCAGGCTTGTAAGGGCTCTCAGATCTCCAGAATTACAAAAATAAATACATGCATATTTTACGTAATTATTCAGGTCGAAATATAAAGGTAGGTCAATAGAGAGGTACAAATAATATCAAAACAAGTTTGTTTCTAAAAAAAACTATATGTCAATAAACTGCTGGCAAATTGTCAGCCATTTCCATTACGTCCTTTTATTTTTACAATTGATTGAAACAAACATTCTATTTTATTTTCGAGCAATAAATACTTTCATTTAAAAGTCTATATATAAAGTTTAAAACTGTTTACAATTAGGTAAATGAGTTTAAACGTAGTAATACATCCACAAGTTTTAAACATCGGTTCGTAACGTCCACTTAAGGTGACTACGCCAGAAATGATCGACAAAATCCACGAAATGCTATTGCGTGATCGATGAGTCAAATTGTTGAGGCCATAGGTATATCATATAGTTCAGTGGTTTTAATTAGGTAAAAAAAAGATATCGGTAAGATAGATGCGCGTTTACTTAGAGTAAAGAATAAACAGTTGATATTAAGAAAAAAATAAAAATAAAAACTTGTAGAAAAAAGCGAGGATTATAATAAATAAAAAATATGTATAACCATAGCTGCATTTTTATCTAGCTTTGATTACATGTTTAAATATTACTTTACAAATGATCTTCCGTCCATTTTTGAAAAGAACTGTTCAAAAATCGACATTGACAGTATTTGTAGGATAAATTTTTGTGACTTAAAATTAAGTTTAAAGAGTGTTGTATAAACGTATTTCAAGACAAAAAAACAAGCGGTCTATTTACACGTACCGTCACATCCCTCCATAACGAAATTTTATAACACGTGTTGCTGTCACGTGTAGGCACGTGATGATTACGAAGAGTGGCTTTAATAAATAAATAGACTGTATGTCCCCAGAGGTCCTGCTCCACACTCAGCGCCCACGCCTCATAGAGAAAACCGAAAAATCGGTGATAATTTTAGATGTTAACACAGCACACATATGTATCTATCTGAAAGGCAGAATGTTGTTTTACATTAGCAGAAGGCACATTTAAAAGTAGCCTCACACACATTTTCCATCCAAAAGCCTCCGTCATAAGCCACCGACCGTCTTACAAGATTTATGACCGTCAGTGAGTTATCACGATCCGGCTACGTGTGACCCTCGTCACGCGGCTCAAAGAGATCGTGTCGCCAAAACGTTACACGAAATATCAATCGGTGATTTTTTACTCAGAACGCGAACCTGTGGGGTGAGGGAGTGAGAAAAATAACAACCAATGTATCGGTGTCCGCTGAAAGGTGGAGAAATACCGGGCGGCAAACACACGATACGGGTTTCCGTGAGAGCCTTCATAAAAAACGTACACGTGTGTATATAAATATATACACATACACATAATCCGTCCAGGCTCATTTCGGTCATAATTTATTCCGCACTTGGCATCAGATAAGCCGTCCGGAAACTCACCCAAGGCAACCAACCACCCGACTACCCTTTCGTCCGTATTGAAAATCGCACACTCATTCGTGTGTGTGTGTTTGAGGGATATTTGATAAGTGAAAGAAATTTTAAAATATTTGAGACGACTGAAATTATTTTTTGTTGCAACTAAAAACAATTATTTATAAATATATTTATGAAGCAATAGCATATTCATACCTCTATCTAAATTTCATCATTAAAGTATCATAATCATAATTCACAATCAAGTAAAATGAAATACTAAAGTTAGCAACATTTATAATTAATTATTGGTCTGTCTATTTATGTTTCAAATAATAGGTAGCAATTTAACAATTTTCCTTACATTCAGGTACTTCTAAAAATACTTTGTACCAGTGTTTCTCGAGTGAAGTGCACGCCCCACCGAAGTTAATTTAAACATTTTTGGGGGAAAATGCGCAAATCATTTATATTTGCTACATTTTTTTCCAAAAAAATTACATTTGTCGAAAATTATTTTTTAATATTGCAACCCAGACATTGCGAGAAAAAAGGCAATACGACGCGTGTTGAGGCTATAGATAATTAATGTGCTTTTTATGTTTCAATAAAAAAATATTTTAATTATAGTTCCTATTATGAGTAGTAAAAAATAAATAATAGTGAAAACATGAACACAGCTCGTCAGTATTCAGATGATTATATGATTTTTTATGCCAGCTACTAATCATATTCATTTACTATTCTGTCTGTTATGCGAAAACTCTTTGATCAAATAATCTATAAAAAAGGGTATTTTGAAGTACATTTAAAGACGAAACATAGCACTTATGTGAGCTATAATTTGAATCAATTTAAGAATATAAAGCATCGTTTTATAAAAAAAATACGACAATGAATTCATTGTCCTCTGAATGAAATGCTAATAAAAGTCGCACTTTTAAAGCTCGTTATAAAATTTCTCTGCTCATAGCTAAATCTGTAAAAAATTATACTTTAAGGGAGGAATTAATTAAGCCAGCTATTATACATTAGTTTTTCTCAAAATATGACAAAAAATATGACAAAGACATTGTGTTGACTCAATATTACCAACGCCTGCAACGCAACACTAACCACTAATGATTCGTATTTTAAAATATATACAGGCTACTTTTAAATGAACCTACTCTATGGAGTACCTGGGTAAAATAGAAGGGTGGATTCAAAATTTACAATGAGCCATTTGCCGCGGGGCTCATTTCGAGATGATTTCCCCTGCGATTAAACGCCTAGGTGAGATCGTCTCTCGTCTCGTCGTTATACACGGTAACTTTGATAATAATATGAATATTTATTTAATGACGTGTGTGTGTGTGTATGTGTGTGTTGTATAACGTGTTAAATTCAACCCTTTGACGGCAAATTTAATTCAAGTATAAACTTTGCATAAACGCCATTAGAATATCACGTTAACAATGAGGTGAAGTTAAAAGTACTACACAAAAGCTATCAAATTTATTTGTAACGTATACCTCCACAAATAAACGTGTTCAGATTTACAATATTTCACTGATATAATACTTAAATGAATCAATAAGTGACGGTAAATGAAAATATTAATTAATTAAATAACAAAAATGTAGAATCAGATGATATAACTTATAATATCAAACATTATATATAAATTTTATAAATAGTTTTAAGATAAATAAATAATTAAGTTGTTCCATATCATTCAGTGTAACCACTTCATTTAAATTTTACTATAGTTTTTTTTTATATAAGTTCCAATCATATCTGCGAGCGATTGTTATTATTGAAAATATTATAACTGCGAGTTTATAAAGTACAAGAGTGGAAATTTTATTATTAATTTGCATATTGGAAACTTTAAACTCTGCGCAACGATAAGCTCGCAGCGTCCGGCAACTTTAGCCAATAAATCTTCACATTGAAGCATCTGGGCTTATACATATTTATGCTACATCCTATAATTCAAACTGGAATAATATACATTTCAAGTGTGCTTTTTGTGCGCGAACTATAAACTATCCGTCTATCTGCATATTATGAAAATTAGATTTTGTGTTGTGAATCATAATTAAAACTAGCCATTGGTTAGAATAAATGCGTTTTAGATTAATCAAATATTAAAATTTAATTTTGGATTAACACTCATTAAATAATAAAACAAAGTATTGGATTTTGCTCTCAGCAATTTGATAATTAAATTATGTTTTCGAAAAAAAAAATATGAAATATAAATATTTTTTGAAATACTCAGACGTTCGGCATCAAAGTGCCGGGAGGATAACATATACAAAAAAGACCTACCACCAGGGCTTCGCCCTCGGTTAAAACTCGGTTAAAGCCATCCAGAAAATCGCCGCATTGTAAAGCTTTCATATATCGCATTACTAAAGAGCTCTCGTCTATCAAATACTGTGAAAAATAATACTATTATTTAATTTTTTCATTTAAAATAATTGTATTTATTTACATTTTTGCTATTTTAAGAGAAATATAAATAACATACTTTAGATTATATTTTTATATAAATAAAATAAAATTAGGCTCATAGTAATAAAACTAGCTAATGTTAATTTATTATTGAATAGTTCTCAACCAATAAAGTATATGTCCCTAAATCCATAACAAAGTTGTTTTAATCTTTTGTTGCACTATTGCTATTATTATAACTGTCAATTTATATATCGTTAAAAATATATTCGATGTAAATCCTAAAACACATGTCTTTATGAGTTTTGTCCATACACTTGAGAGTTAATAATTTTTGCGCAGAAGAAAAACACAGGATTCATTATACGTTTTCATTCCCCGCTCTTTTTCGCTTCCAACGAAACATAACGGACTTAGACAAATGGAATCTTACAAAAGATATGAATGCCGCGATGAACACGGAGAGGAGTTTTTTACAAGTAAAAATAAAATAACGAGTATTTGCATTCGGTGGCATAAAAAATAGTGCAAAAATATCTCGAAGAAATGGAGAGAGAGAGAGAGAGAGCAGTGGTAATAAATGCAAATGAGTCTGTTTCCTCTCAATGCAATTATCTGTCTGAACGAAAGAGGCGAGATTACATACACACACGTTTGGTATGATAGTTATGCATTATATAAAATATAGTTGAAGAAAAAAAGGGTTTTCTCAATCTCCATATCCTTTCTCTTTTCTTCGAGCCAATTTCAGGTGGGTCATAACTTGCATCTTAACCTTATTGGATGGAATCGTTCATGTGGAATTTGAGCAAATAACGTTTTGATAAATTACAGTTAAATCACATGGCTAAGCTAGGGTTGGCATTTTTGATAATTTAAAAGGTTACATTGTTAAATATTCGTATGTAAGCTATTTTATTATTTATAAAGCTATTTGCATATTCAAAATACCGTATCGCTGTTTTTTTGAAAAATGCGAAATATATAGTTAGTTAAAAATTGAAAATGTGCTTTTTTATAGGCACTACGGAATTTTGAGTTACTATGAATTTATTTAGTTACATGTGTTACATACCTTTGTAAAGCAAATATATACAATACATAAATGAAATACAATTAGCTGCATTTATTTGTGTGACATATCTATCTATTTAATTTTAATTATTATTCTGTATCGAATTCTCCGTCTCGAATAAATTAAGATAATAAGAAAATGTGTATTTTGTAATGAAAAATATATAACTAGCATTATGATTAATATATTTTAATTTTAACCTCACTCTTTACAGAAAGAAAAAAATATGACTTTCATTTCTACACTTTAATATAATTAAATAGTTCTCTCTCAATCTATGTTGATTTTTTAATAGAATATTAATTTTATTTTGATTAATATATTTAAAATTTATGCTTTTGGTTTTTAACTATTTACATGTTATTATTTTTCTTAAAACATAATAATGAAAAGATAAATACTAATTTAAATATATTTACCTGATTAAAAAAACATTGAAATGCGTGCTTTAACTTTATAAATAATATGTGCTTTAGAATTTTACGCTTATATAATTTTAGGCTGATTTAATCGTAGTAATCGATACGTAAAATATTTTATAATATGGACATAATATTGTGCTTTTATCCAGTTTTTTAGGTTCAGTATAAAAATATGTATTGAAATAATTATATATTTATGTTTTGCTTGACTTAAAGCTTATAAAAAAGGGTGTTATTCAACACAAAGTAAGCATATGTTAAAATTTTCCAAAATTTTTTTTAATTAAAGTAAATATCGGCTCAAAAATCCTTGGGCTTAAATATTTCACGATGAATTTTTTATCTATTTTTTATTACTACGCTTTTTACTTTGAGAGAAATGTTTTGATAACATAACATTTGTTAATATTGGATATATAAATAATTTATTCGCGATTGGTTAAATAACATAAGCACTAATCTGTACATCTTCAATATGTACTCAAATATTTCTCACATTTAAAAACTATTTTTTTTATATAAAAAAGTATTTTTTTTTATGTTTTATTTCAAATCTAACTTAAGATTTTCTTACTGCATCAATATGGAAATTATACAAGCAATAATTATATAATGTAAGTCTATTGCGTTACAACATTGTTAGAAAATAAGACAAAGACGTTTTAACCACTTTTCAGTTTGGATATCGATAATATATATTTAATTAAATATGTATTATTATGTGTTGAATAATTACTAATCAATACCTTAAAAACTTCACTCAGTAACTCATATATGATTGACACAGATATATTACTAGATTTAAGTAAATATTAAAACAAATTAAAAGCAATTATAGTGCACATTTAAAATATAGGAGCACCACCACGCTATCAACACGAACATCATTATGCTTGGTACGTTCGTTGAGAAACTAAATTGCTCGTGCAAGAGGAGCGCTTTCAAGCGTTAACGTCCTGGCTGTGGCGGGCAAGAATATGGGTCGCGATCGCGACTCTGAGCTTTGACAAATTGTCAACGCCGCTTATCAGCGACATTAAAAAGTACGCTACGCCAAAAATGCAATGATTTGTATTTAAACTCTCATAGAAAAAAGGCACTAGAATTCAAATACTTATACAATTTGTAAATAATCTCATATAAATTTAAAAAAAAATAATATCTTAAATTATATGTAAAAAATAATTTCTTAAAAATTTTTGTTTTATCCTTTCCATCATTAATTATGAACAAGAATTTTGTACAGATCGCGAATCGCCAATAAATTAATAAAATCACACGTGCTCCGCATATCGAAGCCGAGCATCTTCGATGCCTTATCGCAAGCTTTTGCGATGTGCATAGAAAATCTATATCTCTGTTGGAACGTCAACCACAAATCATTGACATGAGCCTTTTTGCTTTAAACACCTCCACATAAAAGTTATAACGACTGTTCAGATTCAAGAACAACGATAGAATCATTATTAAAAGAAATAATAAATTTTACCTTTCAGATTTGTGCATGTAAAGTATATAAGATTAAGGGTGTAGTCTTATCTTATTCTGCAGAAGGCAAATTGCTTAGTAACAATTTTATTATCAAAAGATTCTAATGAACGCATTAATTTTTTTTAAATATTTTAATCAGCGATGGTAATAAACTAGTTAAAAAAACTGACAATTTTTCTAAACAGTAGTTTTTTTACCAGGTTATAATGCTATGAAAATGCTAGCAAAAGGCCTAAAATATGAATGTTAATAAATTATTTAATTTATCAATTATTAGTATTTTAATGAGACAATGTTTTATTACATTTTTCTGGTTCTAAGTTATAAGTTTTTTTATGCAAGTAACCACGTATGATCTTATACAACGTAAAAAATGTTATGCACTCTATTTGCGTTAACACAGACAGTTCGAAAGCTATATCTTTCATCATTATTTATAATTTTGATAGAGATGGCAAGCTTGGGTTTACACGCACACGATACAGATATACAATCGATATATTTATCATTACTAAGGTTTATTTTTTGAGCACATTTATAGAAAAACAAATCAGTTTCTATAAATGTGCTCAAAAAATAATATATGTTTTCAAGTTAATAATGGCTAGAATCTCTATTGAAAATAATTGATTTTAACTCATGAATTTTTTTATTAGCAAAATCACATTTATTGGGAAAAGTGGGATGTAAATGTAGTTTTTTTTTAGTATTTATTGTAAAATTAGAATTTTTATGGTAAGAAAAAAAGCGATCGCAAATTTTAATATAAAATCAACTTGAATAAGTCATTGATTATGAACAAATATTATTTACTTTAATTGTGTCATAAAACAGCAACGATATATAATTATAAAATGTAAAAAAAGCGTAACTTAATTTTATACACTTTATTATTAATAATAAAATAATTTTTGAAACATATTTTTCATTAGTTATTATTTTAGTCAACCCTTATTTAAAAACATTTAAAAAAAAACAAATTTTAATTAATAATATTGTATATTCACAAAGTAAATAAAAGCCATATAAAACCTTTTTCTGACTATTTTTCTTTGCTAATTGCCGGGCTAAAAACTTTTCGGGCGTATTTTAAGCATACCCTATTAGCTTTGCTTTCTCAGAACATTTTCCGGACTTGTGTTTTTTTTTTTATGGAATACTTAACAGCTTAAAAGTAAAGTTAATTTTATTCAGAAAGTACATATATTTATTAATTTATAAAAATACACTCTTTTCAACGAGTGCCTATTTTCATAGTATACGTAGCTCGAATGCTTAGCATCGAAATGTTTAGCCCGAGGCGGCAACACGAACAAAAGGGGAAAAAGTTCGAAGTTCCGCCGGCGGCTTTGAATGCATTTAATTGGATTTCAACTGTACCGAATTGCTTGCAGAAGTTCCGGTTTGGTAGTACCATCTTCGGCGTCGTTTGAGCTCCAACTTCCGCCGGGAATAAAACCAAACACGACCAGAATTGAAATGCTAAATTTCGCGAGAGAATATTTCAGACGCCGCTATCTGATGCCAAAAATGTTTTAACCTATTTTGCTATCATTGGGTACATTAAAATTCCGATCTGAGATTTATATGCCTATTTGTTTCGAGATCGTTTTTATTTGAAAATACACCGTAGAGTTAAATAGGATGGTATATAAGGTTCATTTTAAGAACCTCTGCTGCTTCAGAATATCGCCGCGCAATGCCAAGCATGTCCTCAACTTTGATACAATAGTTGACTTTTGAACTTTACACGTAAACTTACCATCAAATTTACCCGCTCTTTGAAGAAGGGAAGATTGAGCAGTGATCTGTAATTCGCACTTTGGATGCAGACGGGATACAATTCCGCAAAAGTTATCGCAAAGAGTCGATCCAGGAAGATGAAACGTGCGCTCGACGTAGGGACGTGTCTGCCGGAGCGGAGAGAAAAACGGCGTGAAAACCGTTGAAGATTTTCCGGACGATAGGAAAAGCGACACTGTAGAGAAAAGGAAGAGCTACTCTCTTTAGAAAGCGCACATACACCCATACACACATATAAATTACTGCCATACAATCTTACGACGCATATAATGAACAATTCCGTTCGACGTGTACGTACAAGTTACTGTAGAAAAATATAATCTAACCCATTCTACACATAAGATAATTTTATTTAGAATATCTGCATTGCTTATCGAGAGTATAGAAAGTCTAAAACTGCATTAAATACGCATACAGGGTTATCTGTATTACAGCTTAACATTTTTATACGAATATATACATATTGATGATTTAAAATAATATTAGTACAAAATATCATAGTTATAATTAAAATATAAGCAAAAATTGATTACGTAAATTTTGACTTACATATAATAGTTGCACTTTATAATAAACATATTTAATAATAGATAACTAAAATGTCAATAAAATATTAGGCGTTTAATGTATCAATTATTTGTATATATAAAAATACGTAAATTATAATTAAAATAAAATTAAATGTAATTTTAAAATTTACAGATAAATTTACTGAGAATAAATATTAAGTTACTAGAGTAGAATATTTAAAACACTGACCAAAAATATTTATTACTAATATTTTTTATTTCATATATAAAGGAACAAAGAATAAAATATGTTATGTTACATTTGTGAAATTACAGAATTGTGTAGTTTTGGGAAAATATGCGTAATAAAAATAATTGCGTTGCAAAAATAGTTTTTAACTCAAACACATTTTTACCTTTGAATCTTTTTAAATTATAATATAATTTTAAAACTGTCGTAAACCATTGATTTAATTCACTAATTATATATTTTTTCTGTTTAAGTTAATTTTTTTTACAACAAAAAATATTCGTATTTTATTTATTCACACAAATGTTATAGGTTAAAATATTACAAATAACATAAGAGCTACTAAAAGCAAAAAAGGTAGGTACAGAAGTTTTATTTTGACAGTAAAAAAACTACTTTACGCGTTAAAAGCGCCACAATCGATATGAAACAGTCGTTGTTAGGTCTTTGTGCATATTATATGCAACATAATAAAGATAATATCTAAAATAATTTTAGATGCATCTCAACGGCGGTTCGGGACTAATAAAAATTAAATGATATTGAAATATATTATTAGATGCAACATATTGGAATGCAAAATAATATTTAGATGGATACCAAATTTAACAAAAAACAATAAAAAATATTTAAAAATCTCATACAAGCCTATAAAAACGCATAAAAATGGTCATACTACCTAATATGACGCGAGAGAGTTCATCCGAACATTCACCAATAAACCGAGAAAAAGACCGCTTCCCTCTTCACCTCAACTCTGGTTTAGCTATAAAGCTCGAAATCCAGGGTTTAACCTGATCGTTAGGGATGACTAGATAATATGAACGCAGATAAGGCTACACAAATATTAGCTTCTTCTTCAATTGATAATTAAAGAAAATGGACGCCTTGGTTGTGAAATATATGCCAATGGACTGAGATGACACCAAGGAGAGATACTTAGAAGTTATCAACACGGTGGTTGCCAACGTTTAGAATCAGACATTACACTAAAAGAAAAATGTATAAAGTGTACTTTATATAATTAAAAAAACTATACATTTACAATTTTTTTTCAATGAGGGCAAAAGAAGCATTGAATATAAAAATTATTATTAAAAAAATACAATGCATTTTTTTTAACTACTTCTTTCATAAAATAAGTCGTTAATCGACACAGAGTTTTTTTATTTTGTATTTAATTAATCATTCGTTTATTCTTCAAACGGACATCTCTCCCGAGCAAAATTTGCGCCTAACAAAAAAATATATGAAATTGATGTATCATTAATATATTGTAATTACAACTTTGGCGTTCGTATCTGTTAATCTGATATTTTAATTAAACTTGGAATATTTCAGTGGTACATTATCATTCCAAATATCTACGCAGTCCCAATTTTAACTGACGCGTATTGTATATTAACTCATATTATTAATGAAATTTGTAAAAAAGTTTATGAATTATTTATACAGTATGCCACATAAAAGAATCGAGTTCTTTGTTCCCAATCGTTTCTGTGAAAGTTTTATTTGATATATATGTGTATGTGTGTGAGTAGTTTAGAGTCTTATAAAAAGTTAAAAATTCATGGAATTTAGTTATTCAACGGTCAGCCCATGAATATGTTATGGTGGGAAAATCGAAAAGGGGTGTGATAACTCTAAGAAAATCGAAAAGGGATTTATGAATCGATTATGAATTTATTCTTTGATGGAAGGTAGTTTATAAATAAAATACGCGAATACTATATAAATATATAAATATTATTTTACATTAGGGTTGAAGAAATATTAAAATATATTAAGTCATATAAATATTCATTGATTTTTAATACTTTTGGGTCTAACATATACAATGCCATGTCCTAATATTTTCGTTTTAAAAATGCGTTTGATTTCTTATTGTTAAATAGAATTGTTTCAAACTAAGGGAAATTCGTTCATATAACATTTATACAAATATTGTGTATTATGTACATATTTATAAATCAAATGATATTATTTTTTACTATTTATAATAATAATAATAATACACAAATCTTGTTCTATGTATTAGGGAATGTTATATAGAAAATCTGGACAAAATTTACGAGATTGGCAACAGGGTGCGACCCTGATCCATTGTGAGGAATTACGCCGCCATTTGTCTTTCTGGCGGCCTTATGTGGAAAACCTGATTGTGAGACTTTCTAGACCTGAGCTATGTACTCTCTAAATCTGCACCCCAGTGATATATTTCGTGTAATATGTACGTGTTTCTCGTTTTTCGAGACGTTCGATTTTCACTTTTCCTTTTCCACACTATACATACACATTCAGAAAAAAACAAGGAAATTCCATCATGGCATGACCTTCTACATATAACATAGTAGAGTAGAAAAATAGGAGCCCTTAATATTAATAAGACATAATATATTTTTTTATTTACTGACCAAAAATGTCTTGACAATGCTAAACATGTCTAAGCTTAATTGGTAAAAAAGATTATTATAGTCGTATTCTCAGTTATTTCATTCATTATATTTAACCTTATATATACATATGCTTGTTGATACTACAAAGTGGTTATATTTAATATATTAAAAATGGTAATCACGTGTATAATACGTGTTAAAATTTCAGTATTTATATATAAAATCAACAGTTAAATACATTCTTTAACTTAACATGTTAGATTTAAATAATTTAGTTATAATGCTACTAAGCTTAGATAGTACAACGACAATTCGAAAAGTAGAGATCGTTGTACATGAAATTTGCTTATATTGACTGTCAATTACTTATTAAATTAATGCGGGGATCGTTAAGGAGTGACATTCGATATAAAAGTATGTATTAAATCAAAATAGTTATCAGTAATAAATTTATTTATTAGATTACATTAAACAATGAATAAGATATGCGTTAAGCGATTAATGAACTGTATTAAAAAATGTATTTTTTATGAATTGCATGCATAAAAAGAGAGCAGACTTTTTAGACTTCTTAAATCCATTTTTCGAATTAACCATGTAAATTTATTTCAGTATATTTTATATATGCTTTGCTTAATACACAAAAAGACATATACATCAGTTAACAGCAGAAAATTGTAGCACTGTTTTAAAGAGTGTATATATTGAATTACCTGATCCATGAAATAATCGCATAGATACATTTAAATGAATCGTAGTCAAAACATTCTGTGAACTCTGATTTTGATTTAAGTACTTTCTATATTGCATTTTAATAAAAACTGTTTTTTAAAAATCATATTTTTACAAAAAAAAAATTTTTCATTCTAATTCTTAAGATTTTTGGTTTAGGTATGATTAATATACATAACTACAAATATTTTTAAAATAAACTAAAAGCATGATTTTTTTTTATTTGGTATGTTTATTCATAACATGATTTAAAAAACATTAAATTTCCACTGAATAATTACTATATTATGCTTTTTTCTAGATACAAAATAAAAGTAGCTTTAATAAACAATATAAAAATATTTTTTTTGCTTTTCTATTTCTCACAATTTAATTTAAAGCAGTGACCTAATTAGTAATTTTTCTGATATTTTCATAATCAATTTTTTTCCATACAAGAATTTAAATACTTTATAAGCTATAAACTAAATTTCTTTGTTAAAATATGTAGCAAAGATTGCCTTTTTCCAACACTTTGGTGAAGGAGGACGTTGAGCTAAAAAGTTAAATTTGCAAGGGTAAATATTAATTGAAATTAAATTTTAGTTTACATAATAATTTTATTATTTATAAATTTATTAAAAAAACTGGTAATATAACATATTAAGTCAACGAAAAATAATTTAGGTACTCTTCTTCATGAATAAAGTATTTCTGCAATTATTTTTATTTTTAACTCAATTTTGTGACATAGTGAATTTAGGTTTTTTTAATTGATGTAACAAAAATATTTCAAGGTAAATGTTTTAATGATTTGAAAACTTGTTATAATGTAAATATCGGATTAGTTGGGTTTCGAATTTTAAAAGTTAACTGACAAACCCTAAACATCTGTTAAAAAAATCTGAAGAGGTCATAAACTTTTGCACTAAAAAAATTCTATCTAGAAACACGAAATATCGTTTATCAAGCAACTATTTAGTAACAGTAATTTCAATCTTTACAAATCTAATTACCTAAAAATGATTTTTTTAACGTCATAATTGTTTATTAAAAATTAATATTGAATCAATATTTCACTACATTTAAAAAGTAAATTTTTAATTTAAGGTGAGTGGGAATTTTACTTATTTTACTTATAATATAAACCCAATATTTTTCGTTAAAGAATTTGTGTAAATTTTTAAATACTTTTCTATTTAAACACAAAATTGAGGATCTTTGTGCTAATATTTATAGAAGCAATGCTTTAAAATATATAACATAAAAAATAGCACTACCATACATTGCGTCTAGAATAAGCCACGGAAATTAGCAAAAAATATTTGTAAGAAATACAGATGTCTTGTGATTTTCTAACAAAAGGATTATTTTTATTTTTATGTCGTTTCAAGAATACTTTTTTAACTACAGTATTATATTTTTTATTTTATAAGTATCGTAGATAGTACTTGTAATCAACAAAAATATTTAGATACTTCAAATTTAATTCATAATACCTTTTTGTGTAATGAATTTGTAATAAATACTAAAGTAAACAATTAAAAAGCTTTTAATATCGTACGCAATATATCAAAATACGTATTAATATAAAATCCTTAGAAGCCATTTTTTAAGTGATTAATAATAATCATTATAAAAAAATAAAACAGTGTTCAGAAAAAAATAGAAATTTAAAAAAATAAGATATATCTCACAGTACTAACAGAGTTAAACATATGTACTTCTTAAAATTAATTCATATACATTTTTTCAAAAACTTTTTTACTGAAGTACTACTTTTTATTATTAACCATCAATTATTGTTTTCTTATTTAAAAAAAACTACAATATTTTATTTAATAAAAAAATTTAGTTAATTCTATGATGTATAATTATATTAGCATTAAAAAAATCATCCAAAAAACAAGGATGATCGATCTTTATAGAATCATTGACCACTGAACATTTTTTTATAACACTTAATTTAGAAAGCATGCTCTAAGAAAAAAATATGGGATATTTGAACTCAACCAGCATTATGACCATTAGGCCTATTAATTTAAGCAATTCTAAAACGGGATGTGACTGCACCACAATTATGACACGCGCTGACCATTTTTTGCTGCCAATTGTAAATTAAATTATACCAAAGCCGATACAGCAATTGAGCTAATTAGGCTGATAAAATTTGCAAATTTTATACTGTTGGAGGCAATAACGCGAAGCTTACCGCGACAATTACACACGCACACGCAGCAATAACTGTAACGATCGCAGTAAAACATAGTTCGGGGTATTAGTGTGACGTCACCGGGTTATTAATATTCAGGGGGCGACGAGTATCATTGTTAAAATAATTAAACGTGTGTTCGCGTCATTTGCGCGCTATTATCGCTATGGGGGACATCAAACACCCCATTGTCATACGATCCAATACAATACAATAATAATGATATGGAAATGTTATCAAAATATGAAATCTGACGATTCAAATATATTTGGATATATTATTTAAATTGGGGGTAGCTGGCACACTGACTGAGAAAATAAGTAAATATATAATATTGCTTATCTGTCGGTTTCTCACTAGCGTGAAGTACCGAAGCTGGCTAGTGTGTGTAAACACAGGACCCTTAACTATTAGGGTTATATATATTTCATTTTCGATTATTTCTGATTTTATAAAATATATTTTTAATATTTAACAGTTTAAAATAAAAAATATTCATATTATTGATATTAATAAATATTTTAATATAATAAACAAAATAATATACAATTATTATAGTTTTGCTTAAGGATACAATTTGATGAATTATTACAGATTTAAAATATAAAAAATAACTATAGTTTAACTTTTATATTTTATATTTATAGCAAATTCTCTGTAAATTTAGTGAAAATAATTTTGACTTGAAAAAATATTATTAACGATAGTTTTACATATAAACCATGTTTTTTTATCTTAGTGATAAAAAAACAATATTTCATATAAGAAAATTTAAATATAAAAGATAATTTAACACACGTTAAATTTTTAATCTATTTAATAAAAAAATATGTGATACTAATATTAATATATTTATTATCATCAATAAGTATATTCTTAAGGAGAGTTTTTTAATTTTTGAGGCAAATTTGCTGTACAATTGGTGAAATTTAAATCTACTAGAGAATTAAATAAAAGCAGCTTAAATTCTCTGCATAAATCAAGTTTTTTTTATTTATGTGGCAAATATAAGGTTATGAGCAAAAACAAAACTGACTTAAGGTAAAAATTTGCATTAGCAATGTTTAAAAATATTAATGAAGTATACTTTTTTTGTGGAAAATTTGCTATTTAAATAACAACTCTTTATATCAGTTATAATTTTACTTAAAAAATTATGACGAAATTGCGTTACTGTGATTTCAAAAATTCAGTATAATTAAATTATTTTGATATGAGTATGGTTATGCTATTTTTGTACAATTACTAAAATAAAGATTGCACAATAAAACAGTTTTATATGTAAATTGAGTCATTTTTTTGGGGTAAAATAAAAAAAAATGGCAAATGTAAAAAGAATTTGATATCAAATGTAATTTACATAAAATATGTAAGATATTCTTATTTATGGAATATTTTTTTATATGGTTATAATAATAATTAAACTAAATAGCATTAGTGATTTATTATTTTTAATGCAAATTTACTATAACAAAAAAAAATAATAACTAAGAAATAAATAAAATAAGCCGTATTTATCCATATAAATCGATCTAATCTTTGTGTCAAATTTATTAAACGTAATTGTTTGTGAAATTTAAAATCAGCAGTGAATTAAAATATCAATTAAGAAACCTTATTGTTGTGGCAAATTTACTGTTTAAGCAGCAAAACTAAAATCTAGAGACTAAAATTGTGGTAATTTTACATATTAATTATCTTATTATTGTCGAAAAAATATTATACAGAGTTTTTTTTAAATAATATAAGTGAAACTTAGTATGAAGAAAAATTTAACATAATAAAAGGTTTTCTTATTTTTCTGACCAAGCTTAAAAAATCAAAATAAAATTTGCTAGTATCAATAATTATAAAATAGTTTTTTCATATATTTGGCTAATTTGTTGTTCGAATAGCTATACTAGAATCGAATATCAAAAATTACAATCAACAATGGTTAGAGATTTAAACTGAGTATTAAATATCTTAAGGACAAAACTATTATAAAATGTTTTTAGAAACAAATTAAGCATAACTTTGTGGCAACATTTTTTTATTTCTGAGTTGAGGTTTTTTGTCTCTCTGAAAAATATTTTTTTTTTATTAGCTGTGATTTTAAACTAAACAAAGGTTTTTTTAAAAATAAATATTTATTAAAAATTGGAATTTTTCTTAAAACTGCTTTACAGTGTTTTTGAAAATATAATCAAACGTAAGTTATACTCAGTATCAATAAGTTTTCTTTCAGAAAAAAAAATTGTAAAGAAATATTGATAACAAATTAACTTCATTAGCTGAAATTGGAAATTTAATTTTACGGTTCAGATAGTTCAACTAAAACCGTTTAGCAATAATTTAAATCAGCAGTAGCTCAACAAATAAGCCAATCTATGTTAATTTTGTGGCAATAAAAATATTATCATGTATTACTCTAGTGTAAAAACTAGTTTATTATCAGATCAATTAAAATCAACATTTTAAATATGTGGGATTTATACTTATGATCTTTAACTAGCCTAATTTATTTTTACTTTATGATCTATAAACAGCACTAAATATAACGTCTTTTAAAATCTAAATATATTATTTTGTTGATATGCTTGGGAAAATTATAATAAAATATTTATACTGATCAGTAGCCTATATATCGTATTTAAGAAAAATGCGTCTTATGTCTAATAATAACGATTTTTATATATACTGTAATACAAGTACAAGATGAGTTATTGGCCAATTTATTTCCTTTTGATGTGAGTCATGAACCTTCAATGAATCACACGTCCGTAAAGTACCTTATCACGCAAGTGAAAATATGAGTAGTAAACTTAGATAAATAAATTAGATATACAACATAGATAGTGTATGTATCATCAAATAGAAACAAATTTCAGGGTCATATTATCAAGTTCACGTAGGTAGTTATTATTGCTGTTAATAATTATGCATAATTATACATCACGTTTTCCTATTCGAAAATAAACCAGTTAATTTATTTAGGTTTCAAAATATATATGATAAAGCTAAGTGTAATTTGAGACTTGAAAATGTATGACGTGACATTATGTATATAGACACTTTCGACGCACAGTATAAATTTGCACAACTACAAAACGGAGGAACCCAAAATGTAATATGTACATACGAATATATACTGGCCATTTATTTACTTGCCAAATTGTGCTAAAAATGGGGTTGGAATTCCTGGCTTTGCCTTTATCAAAGGGATGAACTTCGGGTCTGTAGGTTATTAACGAACCCTTTTTGTCATTTTAAGTCCTTTAAACGCTTGTTTTTTTCACATGTGCAGACATTTCGACAATTCTTTATGTTTGTCTCGCGATATAGATACCTATATTATGTGTACTTTTTTCCGCCAAGGGTTATGAATAAATTTCAAAGGGATCGAAACGAGAGGGAATTCGTTTGAAGTATGAAAAACTTCAAGTATTTTTCAAGCAGCGTTTATAGTTTTATGTATATATATTATATTATAAAGTAGATTTTCTAAGAAGAAATAAAATAAAATATAAAAATATTAGATGAATAATTTATCTCTGAAAACTTTGATAGTTACCGTGTAGGTAATAAATGTTGCTTCAGAGAATGCTTTGATTTATTTATGCGATATGTATAAACAAAGAAAAACTCGGTAAATAACAAAAAGTAACTTTCATTGGTGTTTATTGATGTTCGTCCTATTTATGTAATATGTTTCGAATGTGTCAGTGTTGTGTGTCAAATAATACATCACCACAAACCTGTGTCAATGAAAGTTAACAATGAAAATTATGACAGAATGTCGATTTGTCACTCCGATATATACGGCCAAAATAAAAGTACTTCTTATGGTTCTAATAAAGTTAAAGTGTTGAAACGAAGTGTATTGAATTGACGTTCAATTAAATAATTGAACAATAAATATAATTAAATAATCAACAGCAGTATGTTTAAGCGAAAGTTTATTATTGACAAAGAATTCAAGTTAAAATATATAAAAAAAGTAAAAAATTAAATATCAATATAAATATTTTTTAACTAAGCTTTTTTGTGAATATAGTTTTCGTTATTATCGATTTTATCATTTATAGAACTGATTTGGTATTTCAAAAGAATATTTGTATATGATCACAATATTAAAAAAAAAAATTTATAACAATAACTAAACGTAAGAAAACATCTAGCAATTTAATAATTACAATATAATAAAAATCGATTTATCACGTATTATTTGAGTAATAATTTTTCTGTAATAAAAAACTACATATTTAAGAGTTAATATTAGAGAATTTATATACTTATATCCCCATCAATAGTACTAAAATTATTTAAAAATATTTAGTTTAAATTTTCACAATGATTTCACAAAAAACTAAAACCATATTTAAAATAAATGTCTATATTAAATTTTAACAATAGCTTTGTTGCATATCTCTTATATTGATTTGGTAAAATGATAAACGCGTAATTGGGTCCATCGAAAAACAAAGAATTTTTCTATTTTAATTGACCCATCACTTGCGAAATCCAATTAACTCCTACAATTCCAATGATTTCATCAATCCGACACGCCTCATTCAATTTAATTAATATTTTTCCAATGAGTATATATATACTTGTACGTATATATGTAGCTGAAATACAATAGGCTTTAGCAATACAATATGTTTTAATACATATTAATAGTATATATTGGAACTTCTGTATTAGTTCTAAAAATGGACAAATAACAAATTAATTGAAAGTATTTATTGATGGAAAAATAATTCTATAAAGAATGACATTTAACTTATTTTTTTAACTAAGTATGAAATTATAATTTAAGCAAATAATTTGTGTTAAAGCATTTTATTACAATTATTGTATTGATGATTTCGTATTAGCTTATGAAAATTAATTAATAATACTAATATTTAAATTTATAGGTTCTAGTAGTCAACATTAAAGGCAGAGATATTAGCCATATTGTATCAATTTATGCAAGATTAATTAATTTATTATAATTGGATTATTATTAGCTCTTGTGATCTGTTCAGTATTTATATTGTATGCTTAACGCTAAAGATAAATATGATTTATAATACAAAATATATATTTATATATCGTAGTGGAAATAACATTTTTATTATATAAAATATATGTTTTAGATCTAATATATTTTTTATAAAATCGTACATATTGCTAGAAAATTATTTAATTTATTGAAAATTAATTTTATGTAACTAATAGACGTGCAATATTTCCGAAGTTCTTTAATAAATATAAGAAGTTTTAAAGCCATTGAAGTATTAAAGAACGTATTCATTGACATATGCCTTATAGTGATCAATTGTTTATATAAACAATGTTAAAAAAATACGCAATGCAATGAAGTAAGCTACGTAAAAATTCTACAATAAGTTAAAAAAAATATCGTCGACATTCAAACAGAAAAGGAGCTTTATTTATATTACCATTATATGTGTATATATACATTTAAAGCAAAAAGAAGAAAAATTTTGAAGGTGTAAATTATGGTTTATTTTTCAAGTGGTTTTGACATGTTTAAGCATAATCTCCCTAATGTTTTTTTATTGTATGTATTTAAATTAAATATTTATATCAAGCGCTATAATTAAAAATAAAAAAAATTACAAATATTAAATTTTAAATTAAGTCATTTGATAGACCATTTATAAACACGATTAAAACCATATTAAATTGCATTATTATATATTAACTATGCTTTAAAACAAAAAATAAACGTTACAAGTAATTTATTACTGTTAAAATATTGTTTAAAAAACAGTTTAAAATAAATTTATAACTGAAATCAAACCAATGTTATTCAAAAATACATTCATTGCTTAGGAAAAGTATGTTTTTGTAAAATGTATTTTTAATCAATTTGACTACAATTTACAAAATATTTAAAACAATATGTATTAAAAAAAATCATTGATTGTTTCATATTTGTCAAACTTTCTATTTAAAATTTGACTCATAACAAACATCAAAACCATGTCAAATTCATTAAAAAATGTCACTAAAATGAAATCATATTTTTTTATAATGTATATTTATTTTTGTATTATATAGTATTTTTCTTTGCTAGGAAGTTTAAAAGCATTATATGAATTTAATCTAAACAATGTCTTAGCGAAATAGCGAAATATTTTATGGGCCAATTTGACCACAATCCACAAAATGTGTAAAACAACAGATATAAAAGATATATAAAATAAATTTTATATTTGATTTTAGTATTGTCTAACTACTCGTTAAAAAAATTGGTTTAATTCATAACTTAAAGCAAAACAATGTCAAATTTTAATATGAAACATTTACTACCAATAAAAAATTTAATACAATTAAATAGTTTTTTTATTGGGTATGTTTATTTATTATTTTAAATAGTATTTTTCTTTGCAAGGAAGTTTTAAGCTAATTAATATATTTAATTTAAATAATGTCATTACTATTTATATTTTTTTAATACAATAGTAGTAAATTTTACATTTACTTTTAATATTTGTTGAACTAATCTTTTTTTTAATTTACAACATTTTATTATAAATATAAACTAGCATAACAAAACATAAATACCACCCCATATATATTTTTATTAATATTTTTTACGGATTTTTTACGGATTTTCGACCATTTATGAATTGATTTTGATGTTGTAACAATATTTAACAGTAATAAAAATTGTTGTTTATAAATTTGACCACAATCCACAAAATACTAAAGAATGATATATCGTTGTTAGTCTTTATATAAAATAAATGCTAACGAAGATCACTGTTCATCATGATGCTTGAAAAAGTAAATTGATTTGTGAACTTATAACAATGGAATGAAACAGTTTTTCAATGACGTTAATTATAATACTGTATAGGAAGAGCCGATGAATATGTCATCAAGAAATATTTTAAATAGCACCGTGGCATCTAAAGGGTTAAAAGATGTGTCACGTTAGTTAAAAAAAAATTACTTTTTGCTACCGCAAATTATTTTACGCGACATTGCATTGCATTTAATCATTATTAAAAAACGAATTTAAAAATATATTATAATGATTAATGAAGTAATATTTTTTTCTAGAATGTAAAAGAGTTTAAAATAATTTATAAATAAAATCAAATCAATGTTTTAAAACCTTCATTGTTTAGAAAAACTATATTTTTGTAAGCTGTATTTACAACAATAATTAATACAGTAACAAAAATTCATAACAAAGCGTAAAACGACTAACATTTCTTATTAGTTCGATTCATAACAAAGCGTAAAATGAATCATAAATGTAAAAATAGGATTGTATTATTTTTGCATATTTATTGGACTATTGATTTTTTTATTTAGAACCTACCGCAAAAATAAAAAAGCTTAAAATTTATTTCAGAATAGCAAGTTATTTTGATTAATATGAGTCAAAAACGTTAATTTCATGTTATAAAATTCATTTAAAAAAACTGGATGGTGTAATTACTATATTAATAAAACAAGACTTTGATCAGTTTAATGTAAATTTATAAACAACGCTTCAAAAAATATTTTTTTGTATTGTAGGTTAATTTGATTGAGATTCACGAAAATTTAAAAGCAAAATTATTGTTTATATGTTTGGTCTGTTTTTTTTGTCAATAATTTAAATTGTTTGACTGAAAAACTGCATCTAATTTAAGTATATTATATTACATTCATTAATAAGCATTATAATACATATTTTTTTATATAAATAGCGTTTATTGATTATGTCGCTTAATATAAACACATTTTTCTAAACGCTTAAAACAAACGTTTATTGCTCGGTTTATGTCGAGAATTTGTATTTTTTGAATAATAAAATTTATATATATTAAATTTTTTGGAATATATTAATTTTTATATTATATACCTCGCAAGTATATTAGATAGTTTGAAAACTATGTTGTTAAGAAATCCTCATTGTTTTTTTAATTGTAAAGCTAGTCAATTTAACACAATTCGCGAATCAAATATAAAATATATTCCTTGTTTAAGGAACGTGTTATGCTCATTTATAGCATTTGTCGAACTTCCCTCGTAATACTATGAACAGCTTAATAAAAAAACATCAAATCAAAACGTTACCTTAGAATTTTAATAACAATGTATTACTCATAAATTTCCTTTTGAAATGGTGGTCAATTGAAACACAATTTTAAAAAGGTTTAAAACGATCGTTATATAATAAATTTTGAACAATTATTTACCTATAAAATATTGTGTTAAGTTTTTCTTAGTATTTGTAAGAATGAAAAATATCAAAGATACCAAAACGTAAGCAAAATAAATATGTGTTTTATATAATATATTTTTGTAAGAGTGGTATCAAGTTAATTCAAATAATAAAATATATATATTGTTTGTAACGATAGTGAAATTTATATATTTTATTGAACAAATGAAAAAAAACGGTTACTAAGATTTGAAAAAATAATCAATATTGATTATTATTGTTAAACTTTGTTGAATTTACTATAATTGCATAGTTAAATTAATCATATCTAATATATTTTGCAGTCTGGGACCTTGGAATTTAACCTGATTAACTATCTAGTTATGTGTTTTGTTTTAAAAAGGCTATTTTCAAAGCAGTTGTCTAACGGTTTTTTACGAATTAATAGATATAAATCGTATTCCGTATTAAAATTGTTGAAATTTGATTTGAAAAGTTATGTTTGATATCATGTTTTGAATTATATATTGATTTTAAGGTTCAAACAATCAAACTCTAATCGTAAATTATTAACAATCGAATCTCACGCGTGTGCGGGAAACGCGCGAAACTTTCCGCGGAAAAGTTTTCAACCAAAACATACCTCGTTTTCCGCCAGTTGTCAAAGAGTCCTCCAGTCCTCCACAAAACAGCGACACAGCAAAACAGCAAAACAACAACGATAAATGCAACACACGCATATATTCGCACACACGAAACGAAAATTTTTTCACTTTTTCACAAAAACAATTTTTAGCCGGAACGGAACAAAATTGGCAGCCGTGCAATTTGTCACTGTTGCGTCGAGGGGCAGAGCCCCCGGGCTCCGACGTGGTGGCCGGCTGGGGGCGCGCGCGACACTGAGCCTCCGAACGGCCGCCCCCCTCGCGCCCCGCGCCCCTCTCCCGCCCCCACCCTTTAGTCCCCTCCGCCCGCCTCACTCCGCCGAGCCATAAAGGAAAATTGAATCATAAATGTTGATGAACATACACCCGTAATGCTGATAAGATGCCATTGTAAACTTTTCATTATTTTCCGCCGCGCGTTATTTTTACCAATTTGTTAATGACGCGTTCGCGGCTCAACATCTGACGTCTGGCCGGCGCGGCGAGCGCTTCTCCGCCGATCGTCCGCCCCCTTGTTTTACGGATGAATCATTCAATCGCCCCATTGTGCGTGCGAATGTCATAAATAAAACTAATGTTAACGAGCAGCTAACAGTTAATTAAGAGTACCGCTAGACAGGGACGCCATTTGGAGAGCGGGCGGTGGTATATGCCCCTTCTTAAATTTTGCCAAAAAAATGTCATATAATAAAATAATATGAATCTAAATTAAATAAAAATATTAAAAAAACTCAAAAATGATCAGGTTATCCTTTAAAAAAATCTACAAAAACTTTTTCAAATAATCGTAGTTTTTATTATTTCAAGAGTGCTCAAAAGTCGATAATAATTATTTAAAGAATAGAGAGTATGATAAGATTCTCAATTATTCGTACTTTATAACTTTTGGATCATGTATTCAAATATTCAAATATATTTGTAATTTTTTTTCGGTTTTTACCATTATTAATTTAATAAATAAATTTATGCAAAATAATAATAATAATAAAAAATAAAAGTCATTCATAATTTTTTTTATTATTTAATAAATACGTTTGGAATGAATTTAATATATATATATATATATATATATATATATATATATATATATATATATATATATATATATATATATATATATATATATATATATATATATATATATATATATATATATATATATATATATATATATATATATATATATATATATATATATATATATATATATATATATATATATATATATATATATATATATATATATATATATATATATATATATATATATATATATATATATATATATATATATATATATATATATATATATATATATATATATATATATATATATATATATATATATATATATATATATATATATATATATATATATATATATATATATATATATATATATATATATATATATATATATAAATATCAGATCTGAATCGGCGTTTATTTTGTGTGAATTTTCATATTTATTGAATATTTAAAGTGATCCAATTACTGAACGTCTCGTAACAAAGAATACAAAATCGTTACTCGAAATTTATAAAAATTTGCGACGCACGCCTGATTTTGAGATAAGCGTTAGACGATAATAAAGCGTGGACCTGTTTATTATTTTGTTCCGTTCAAGGAATAAATTCTACGAATTTTGGTCATAGTAGAAACGGCTGCCAAACATTCTATTCACAAATGATTTTCAAAGGCGTAAAAGCATTTTTTGTTGTTGCATTGCCATGCATTTCGAACAAAATACCGGTTTTTTGAGCAGCATTAGTCACTCGCAAATATTGAAAGAAAAACGACTACCTGTGTTGCTCAAGTATACAAATTGTTTTTTTTCACGATGTCCAAAAAAAGAACATATAAAATTATTACGATAACATTTGATATTTGTAAATTATTTTTTTAATAAGACTGTAGGTTTCACAGTGACCACCTGTAATTCCATTAGTGTACATCAAAAAATTCATAACAAAGTTTTCTAAAAAAAGCTTTCTTATTTTGTATAAATTTATTTTAGATAAAGACATTGGTATAATAGCATAAAGATACATTAAATTCAAAATAATGTTTCATAACCATTTCCATTGTTTAAAATTGGTTAAGTTATACAATAACATAAAAAAGAATAGTAAATTATACGTAAGTATACTAAATATGAGAAAAAATACATAAAATCTTCTACAAATTTAAAAAATAAAAAATAAATAAAATAATAAAATAATAAAGAAAAAAAAATACAATAAATAGAATACACCTAAAAAAAAATTCAATAAACCTAACCATGTAGTCATAAAACTAATGACATTGCAATGGCCTTAACTGCATCAAAGCAATATGTGCGTGGGCATTTAAATTTAAGTTTTGATTTGTTGTAATCACCGATTCTTGAGATTAAAGGGCGATCATTTTTTTATAACAGCTAGTGTGGACCATACGTGACAATAGACGAAATAAACTAAAATAATCTTAACCCCTTCCGCTCGTAAGGTGCGTGAGACGCACCGTCGCTTGGGTCTATATTACTCGTAAGGTGCGTCAGGCGCACCATTTCAATTAATGAAATATAACGACGATTTTTAGGTATTTCTGCAACTGTAACTATCATTTAGCGGTAAAAGTTTTACTAGACGTTGAAGTAAAAATATAAAATGTCTGACTTATATAAAACAAACTCTTTTCAAATAACCAAAATTCGAACTTATAATAAGCCATTTATAAATAAATTTAAAACATATAATCACGAGCAAAACTTTGATAAGTAAATTTGATTTTAGTACACACATATATATATCAACACAAACACGTTCATTCAATTCACCAAAAATAAAAAAAAATTGTTCCAATGGAATTAAACAATATAAAATAATAGTGAGATAATAAGAAACAGAAACAAGATCGTCAACGGTGCAGATAGTGACCCTAATAGCGGAGGTCAAAAAGTCAACGTTTCATAAAATTAAATATAAATTAGAATCAGTTTAACTAAACTTAAATATGAATTAATAGCCATTAAAGCAAAAAATATATTTCATTTAACTAAAATACAGTTTTTCATGTGTCATAATTTACAACTCTCTCGAATAATTAGTCTCGCTATAAAATATGTAGAGCTTAAAATTTCCAGAGATATTTCAATACATTAAAGCAATTCTCATTTAAATCGTTTAAGACAACATTGTTTTTTTGGTAAGGTTAAAAAATATGTAATTTAATTCTATATTAATAAAATTATCATAATGTAATTTACATATTAGGAATTCTCAATAGTAATAAAATATTAAATATCATCTGACTATTTATTGTACTTAAGAAAATCCTTACAAAAAATAATCAATTTAAATATTTAAAAAGCTCTAACTTGAATAAATTATATATTAAAGTTTAATAAAAATAGTGTAATATATAAACGCATAGGTATTTAATTAATTATGCATTAATAAAGTAGATCAAGATTACATTTTGAACTATAAAACTCATATTATTGTAACTTCCTTACAAATTTAAAATTTTACATTAATACATCACTATTTGTATTTATAAGTTAATTTTAAATATGAATAATAAAGTTCTTTATATAAACAATATTTTTTCTTTATTAAATTTTTAATATGTGTAGTCACTTTATCAAAGTATACTCGATATATCCGATCATTATTATATTTGGTACATATTTGATACGAATATAGTATTTGTTTACCTACTTTTGAAATAAGCAAATAACAAGCTTAACTGCGAAAGCTTCCGGTGTTTAGATGTTGTTTATTTTGCCTCGGTTTATACGACCAAACCGATGCACAAGAATACCAAAAGCATCGAAATATCAAAATGTTTATTTAAGAATGTGCATTTATGTACTTTGTATTTTATAGTCGTGTGTATCATCATGAGAATGAATTTTTAACTATGCTAAAATATATATATTAAAAAAAATATAGTCTCAGACTAGCTTTTAAGTTTTACGGAGAGTAGACGCGTTAATTAAAATTCGCAAGTTATTATATCAAATTAAATACGTAGAGTCCACTTTGAGTTTACATTTTGCATGTCCACATTTCTAAAATTCATTTTTAATTAAGATTTGAGTTTTAGTATATTTTAATAGTACATTTGTAAAATGTTGTAAATAAAATCTTATGCACTATAGTTAATGAAATTTTATGCTTGTCATTTCTTCATATAGTCACTTTTAAAGAACAATATGCATATTTAATTTTAGAAAAAAAAAAAAATTTAAACAATTTTTTTTATTGAATACAAATATTTTTAATATATTATTTTTCAAAGTACACATGTGTTTGATATATGATGACTTTATTGTTATTAATTTAAATTATGGGTTTTTAACACTTTATATGCGGGAGACTCTTTGGTCGATTAAAAGCGGGAGACAAGAGTCAATCTTTTTTCGGATTGAAATTTAAGGATGTTGTTTTGTATAAAATATTTTTTACTATTTTTGTTTGTTATGTGGGTTTTAAGGACATACTAAATACAGTAATTGTAATTATGTCGACTTGAACATAAGTTTGTTAGTCAATGAAGCAAAAATACGAAATATTCGTTGCTCCATTAAAAAAATCTTACATTAAAAAAATCTTACATAAAAAAATACGGCAAAAATGTTATAAGAAAAAGTTTTGAAAAATTATAACAATATCTAAAATTAAAAAAAATATATGAAAAAAATTAAAAGATAAGTGATCTGCGTCGGGCGTCAATGTTAGTTACTTAAAACCATTTACTTGTTCTTATTACTTTTATTGCAATTATTGTTATGTTTCGATTTTTAATTTTATAATAAAAGTATTGTAAAAAATTATATTTTTAAAATACATAAGCGGAGTTTATGAATTTTTTAAAGTCGAAAAATGTTGAATATTGACTTATAAAATAGTCAATTTTTGTAGCGATTTTAGAAATACAATTTTTAATAGTTTCTTTTTTACAACTTTATATATAAATAATAATATTTTTAGCACGTTGTAGAAAAAGAGTTCTGTATTAAAAAATACAGTATTAATATGAATTTTTAAAATAATTATTTTAAAAATTTGTGATAAAAAGCCATTTTTTTAGTACTTGTGCAATTAAATTTCGAAAACTAAAACGTCTTTTTTAATTAGGATATATTTATAGATTTAAATTAAATTTAGCTAGATTTTATTATTATGTAACAAGATTTTATAGGTTAAAATCACAAATTCGGAGAGTACCATAACGATCACTTGAACAACGAAAATATAAATCTATCATATTACAAAATTAGCAACTTTGTGACGAAAGTTGAGACCACATATAACATAACAAAAGAGAGATTTCTGTTTCATGAAAGATCAACGTCAATAAAAAATATTGTAAATGGACACCGAATACAACAAAATTTTTCTAAAAAATTTAACCACTCATTATCACGTTAAGCATTTTTTTTGTATGACAAGACCCGTGATATTGCCATTGTTATTTTAATTTAATATGAACAGTGTTTTCTCTTAAGATGTGAACACATTTTGGAGCTCTGTTCAAGGAGTGTTGCAATTGGTTCGTAGACATTCTTATCTGCGATTCGCAAGTGCTGTCTAGAACGATCAATAAAATATGTGATACTTGAGATTGAGGCAGATTTTAAAGAGATGTCGAGTCAAAGAGAGACTCTGGCAGACACAGAGAGAGCCACAGGTCAACAGATGCAGATCAAGAGAAAGCCATAGAACATCGCAATAACATGACATCCAGCTACTTCATTAGCACTTTGCCAACAAATATAATTCGAAACAGAAGCAAAGACTTTTTGATTTTCCATAGCTGCGTTCTGACACGATACTATTTATATTCTGCGGAAAATTTTACATAATAAAAAAATATCATGACTTCAATGGTTTGGTTCAGCACTATAAATCGAACAAACACCCATAATTGCACAATAACCACACAAGCTATTGAAAATTATCAATAACATTTATTTATCACAGCTTAAGCACCCAGACTTAATATATTTTGAGATATACGCATAAAAACAATTATCTTAAGCTTGCACAAAATCGCATTGTTGTACGAAATAGCTATTTCTTAATAGCTTACTCTAAAGATGATACTTATTAAAAATGTTATGATACCTTTTTGCCATTGGTTTCTTATTGCCCCTTAACCAATTCGTTCAAGATTTCTCTAATACTATTTATAAACAAATTTACCTTTATTCACATCTAACGATAATCATTTAAATACTAACAATCAATGCCGACTACCGTACCAACTCTCAAACAGAAATTATTTGTCATTTTTGGTAAATTATATAGCTTTCACAATAACCTTGTATAAGATTTTCATGTAAGAAATAGGGTTGCAATATCATTTACAATACAAAAAAATAAAAACGATATCGGATAAATTAAAAATATACTCTATTCGGCGTGATTTGTAAAACTCTGAAGCAAGTTAATATTTAAATAATAAAAAAATGCTATACAGGGTATTTATGCTTTATTATTATTTTTATTTCACCGGGTCAAAACATCTATTAGAAAATGGTGAATAAAGTCAGTATAGGTTTTATAGGCCAGTGGCATTACCATATTGGTTTTAATGGTTGATTGTACTGATTAAGTCAAACGCCCCCACACTTTACCGTTAGCAGCACTCCCTCTAATTTAGTCAGTGGCTATTTATTACACATGAGCTATATGGAAAGCATAACAACGTTTTTAAATATGTGTATCGATTGTATAGCAGCATTATCATGGGCTTATAGTGGGCCTTTGACGAATATTCCTCAGATGTTCAGACACTCGCGAGTAATGCGCATTAGTTTAGGAAGAAGAAAATCTTGGCTCCATTCCTCATACGCACATAAGGAAATTTAATTTGGCGAAGCGGAGGCTTTCGAACTTAATCAGCGGGCTTAGGAGCAACTTTGGGGCTCGGATACAAAATTTGTACCTATTGTACGTGTACAATAGTGATTTTAATCGCGTGCTATCACCGCGACTTGATTGTCTGTTTTGAAAATTTATTAGACATATTGGCCTAATGCGATCACGCGATTTTCTTGGCGATAATGAAAGAGGCATTATGAGAACATTTCAACTTGGCGCATAAACCATGGGCTATGTGTGCCATAAAATTGTTGACCTATTTTTTATTTAAAAATTTAATTACCGCAACCATAGAATAACTAATGTACACATATACATTTATTTACAAAGCTTTGTGTAACAAATTGCAAACATTACACGACTGCTTTACTAATAGCGAGCTAAGGATCAAAAGTCAAATGTATTTTTAAGTCAAAAGTGAAGTGATAAGTCAAGTGTAAAGTGATTTTTTTGCGAGAAACAGGGGAGATTAACAATTTTTCCATCTGGCTTTTTCTCGGTGTTCTTAAATTTATCATATGTAATTGTAACGGTTTAAAGTCTCCGTTCCATATTTAAAATGACGCGTATTACAAAGGCTAATAATGATACAGAAAAGTATATACATTACAATTAACTACAAGTTTCAACTACAAGAAAAAGCAATCTATAATATATATGTATGCATTTATTATTTTTCATACACTTTGTAAACTATTGTGAAAAAATTGTATAAAAGTGAATTTTGTCATAGTCGTTGAAATATTTTTACGTAATATATTTAATATATTTTTCACTATGATTATGGCAACGTCATTTAATTGTTGCTACAGGAAGTTTTCTATGATTTTTTAAGGATAATATAAAAAGGTATGTTGTATATTATTTTTATCGCTTCATTTTGAATGACTTGCCGTTTGAAATATAATATATTACTGGTGCAAATTTTATTTTATATCTAAATATATTAATATTATTTTAGATTGCTTGATTATTTTTGTTAAAATCTGATAGGGTTGAATTCTGTCGTCTAACCACTAGACGAAACTTGACTATATTCTTGAAACCCTTCCAATCTAAGGTCATCTTGGGGATAACCTCGACCTCGCTCTTTAGTGTATAAGACATAGAAAGGTGATCCGAAGAGGGAGTCTGGATGCATTGCATATCTAAGATCTGAGCGTTACATTGACTAACGTAATGTCAAAAATCTTCTACTTCTTTATAAGGCCACAGTTTTTATGCTACCCTTATATAAATATTGTAATAAATGTTTATTTATTTATTTATTAAAATTATAACCATCGTGACCTGACAGGCAAACCTAATGTGTCACGATAGTCAAAAGTACTAATACATCATAATACATACAAATATAAACAAGACAAAACAAGAGACACAAATCACCTCAACAGGTGTGCATTGTCCCATACGAATTGAACCAAAACTCCATAAGTGCAAGAGAAAATGTCAATATTACTATGGACAGAATTGAGCAGATAAATGGCCTTGGCCAGAGAAGAGTTGGCAAGTGCTCCAGTTCTACACTTAACAGGCAAGAATATTGGACGCGACCGAGAACTATATCCACCTTCAGGAGCCCACATTTGAAGCTGCTCGAGCACTGAAGGATTGTCTACGATGCCCTTGAGCAATTTCCAGAAGTGTTTAATTACATAAACACTTCTGCGAGTCGACAAAGAAACGTATCCCAGGGCTCCCAAAATAAAAGCACTGGGAAACAAGAACGGATAATACCCGTATTCCTTCAAGTATAAATATCGAAGAAATTTACGTTGTACTTTTTCCAGCTTCAATTCATTACATTGATTCATTACGCCTGGGATCCAAATGATGGAGCTAGTTTCTAGTATGCTGCGGACTAGAGTATCATAAAGAGTGCGCAATACTAAAGTATTCCTGAAGTAACGCGCATTTCTCAAGATAAAACCGAGCATTTTTAAGGATTTGCTATGAGTCTCTGCAATGTGCTGGCTAAATTTCCAACGTTCTTCGAAAGTCACTCCTAAGTCCTTAGTTGAAGAAAACCTTTCCAAAAAATATCCGCCTAGATGGTATGAATATTTTGCCGGCGTTAACGACCTCGAAAATGAAATGTGTGACATTTCTTTACACTGAAAGGCAATTGGTTATAGCAAGCCCATTTCCATATAGAGTTGAGATCCTCCTGTAGGTCGAGGGAATCAGAAATCGAATGCATTTTCTTGTAAATTTTCAAGTCATCTGCATATAATAAAAAATCTGAATGCTCTATTGCTGTTTCTATGTCATTAATGAACAATAAAAACAACAATGGACCCAAATTGGATCCTTGAGGTACTCTAAAATATAAAAAATAAAATCTTAAACTTTAAAAAGATTCTAGAAACTATACCTATATAATATTATATGTACATATAATTTTAATTTTTCCGTTGTAACCTAGCAGGCGGAAATATGACATTTTCAGGGGGGCCTTGTGATTTTTTTACTGAAAAGAGAGTAGGTATAAGCTCAGGACCGTTTCTCTTTTAAGGCATGAACACATTTTGTTTGTGTCCAAAAAAGCGATGCAATTGGCTTACAAGCATCCTCATATACGCTACCCAAGATATGTGATACTTGGTAACAAACGCAGAGAGCATACATCGGACAGATTACACGTAGTGGAGATGAACAGCGACAAGTTAGTAGACTGTATTGACACAAGAGATATCAGCGGATCGTTCAGAGAGCATTACAAAAAGACATCTCACTACACTACACTCAACTGCTTGACTGAAATCACAGGCGACAATAATACAACTCGGCACGCTACAAAGACTCCGAGTTCCAAGATCTGCTGTTTTAACTCCATCTTGTATTGTAATAATACAATTAATTGGAGTTTTTTTGCCTATCGTGACGCATTGAGATAACATATCTTAATTTAATTTAAATAAATAAATAAAAATCTATTTAATTATTATTCAATTATTAATAATCAATATTTGTCACTTAAGAGGTGAGGTATTTTTTATTAGGTTATTTCTAATAAAAAAATATTCTAAAGAATTGCATAAATCGGGATTGATACTTAAATTAACTAGAATTGAACGAAGTTATACAGCAGACAGACAAATTTAAAAAATCCAAAATCACTACTTATTATAATATGAAGCAAAGTTTATGTAGTCTATCTTATTAACAAATTTTAGCCATAACTTATAAAATTTATTCGAAAAGTGATGGAATCGTAATAAAATATAATTTTATATATTCAGTGACGTTATGCAATAAAACTCTTCGGCCAACCCTCTCTCAGTTAACTGACAATTTATACGACAGTAGTTTAAACAAGGAGCCGCTTAAATACGTTTCATTCGCTTTCAGATAGTCGTCGTTGCAAAAATAAAAAGTAACGCCCACCAGACACGTTAGATATGATGTAAAACGGATCGGGAGCTTAATGCGATGTGTGCACTCGCTCACTAGAAGCGCTATATTAAATTATACTTTTTAACTTTTACGATATCGCATAAAAAAGCAATATATATTGTTTTATGTATGCAAGAAAAGCTCGTAAATTGTACTATAATTATTACCAACTGGGATAAGTACAATAATATTTTTTTAACTTTAAACTTTAACACATACATTGAGAAACGGTCTTAATTTGCTTATTTTTCAATAAAGTGATGCAAATATATTTCACTGATATAACTATTTGAAGGAACGTCTGTATTGTAATACAATTTCTCAATATAAATTATGTATACTAGTAATCCTAATATTTCAACATTTAACTGACCATTTTTTAAGGACTATAAATGAATATGGTAATGAGAAACTCAATTAACTTCAATTAGAGACAATCGGTTAATTTATTGTCAAGTGATGTGAGCTTAAAAATATGTTATATTAAACTTAATTTAGATTATGATATATTTTGGTTGTCGGAGAAAGTTTATATGATAAAAAAAATCTTTACGAAACTAAATTGAACCTAACGACCAAGTTTATTATATCAAACATGTGGGCGCTCATTGTAATGTGTGCCATGTATTATATGTCATATGTTATACATTATAAATGTACATACACACAAACACACATACATATAAGTATGGTTCAGATTAAGACTTGATTTACATGTTCCTGGCGTATTTGTTTAAAACTTTTGTGACTACACATGTAAGAGGAAAGTTCACATATATATATATGTTGTATACATAATCTACTCAACGAGTTCGACTTTAATTAAAGTATTACTAAGGCACATTTACATAAAAGCAGCTTTTTAAAAATAAGTCATAAGTATAATATTAATAGATAAACCTCTTAAAGAAGGCTTCACCTAATTTTTTGTAATACATTACTCATTTGAGTCATGTGATATTTGAGCTACAAAAAATACTATTATAATTAGAATAATGTATATAGCTAACGTTCAATACGAATGAGATAACAACGTTTCTCAGAACCAGATTAAAACTGTTCCTAAGATTTGTAAATATAAATTTTAGTACGTCATGCTTTACTGAGAAACTCATTTTTTTTCGCAAGGTAGTAAATATTTTAATGGGCGCAACTCACGTACTGGAAAGTGAATGGTTAATCTTTAATTTTATAATATAAATTGACATTTAAAAAAATGTCTATACTATATTCTATGGATCAATTTTATGTGTTTTTATTTTTTCTGTATTATTTGTATTTAGATGTAGTACTCTGAATATTTATAAAACCATAAAAAATATATAATTTTCATGTAGCACAATGCAATTATTTCATGAAAATTCATGCAAATTTTATTATGGTGTTAATGTTTTACATTGCATAATGTTACGGGTGCTGAAAAGTGTTTTACGCGTATGTAATTTAATGTTTAATTTTCTTATTATTATTTTAATTATTTTTACGTATTTAAACTAAAAACTGTGCCTGGTATAAAATACATTAATCATATATGTATTTATAGACAAATATTTATATACAATTGGAGATAATAATTGCATTAATTGAATCATACAAATGTGGTCATTTAAAATACATGTAAGCAATTAGATTTAAATTTTTTTTAATTGCATGAAATAATACATATAATATAAATAATGTGAATAATTTATATTAAAACTATTTTGAAATAGCATGCAGTAGAAACTTGTCACTTACACTTAGTCATCGATCTAAAAATATTGGTATACGTTATTAAAATTCAGTAATATGTTTGAAACTATAAGCTTGGTAAAGTTTAATATGCAATAAAAATAAAAATGTGAATGAAAATAAACGATTTTTACCTTCAAATAGACTTGTACCACTTTCGAAAAACAAATTGATAAGAATCTAAGCAGTAGTAATTTAAAATTTATATTTTATTTAGTTGGCTTTTTTAAAATATATTTTTTATATAAAAAATTATAATTAAAATGGATTTATAAATTAACAATTATGAGTAATTTACTAATAACTGATAATATTAAACTTATTCATATTTTAGTCTTATTTAGACAGTAATCTAATCAATTCTTATTATTACGAATGATTTTATTCCACTTTCAACAAAACTATTTATGTGATTACATTTTACTGGTAAACTTTTTTTTAATAATTCATTAAAATAGGATATTAAAGTCTGACTAAAACTGGTATAACTCATTTTTTTTTACAAAAATTAACTCATATATTTACATGCATTCTTCTATGTTATAATGTAAAACAATATTTTTAACATTAAAGTATACAATATTACAACAATATTTTAAACATAGTTGTTAACATTTGTTATCAGACGTAAAATTATAAAAATAAGTATTTAAAAAAATTATTAATGTAGTGACAAATATAATAGGCATTATAATTCATGAACAGAAATCCAAAAAAATATTATAAAAAATTATATAAAATATTACATATGCTAACTAAAATATAATTTATGTATATTAAAGTGAAGTCAAAAGTCACTATTGTATATATGTACATATGTACAAATATACATATTTGAATCATGAATTGTTTTTTTTATTAAATTTTAATATTGCAAGGAAATTATTTGACCTTTATACAAAAAATAATATCTGTTATACTTGTCTCTTGAGACAGAAACAAAATGAAATATGATTAAAAAATATGTCTCAGAATTTTATTATCCCACGTAAGTAAAACTGTGTAACAAGCACATTAATATATATTTAGAATTCAACATTTAAACTTTTTTAAATTAATATTATTAAATATTTTTTGACCTAAGAAGTATAAGAAATAAATATAGCATTAAAATTTAAGACACTGAAAATAATTTTAAATCATAATATTTATACAGAAAGAACTTCAATAAAAATTTATCTATACTATTTAGGCATTCTAAAACTATTTAAATATTTAATATTTTTTAATTTATCCTTGACATGATATTTTACATAGTATAGAGATTTATTTTATTATATTATATAAACTATGGAATGTCGTAAATTATTTTTATTTTTATTTTTACAAATGTATGTAATATAAAAGGCATTGCTATATTCTCTGATTTATTCGCAAATATTGTATAAACTATTAGGTATTCACACAAATAAAAACATCTAAATTACGATTTGTTTTAAGATACTGTCTTACCAGCTGCATAGACTCTTTAGCTAATTGTTAATCAGTTTTGCTGCACCTAAATTTAATGTTGACTGTCTATAGGAAAGGGAAGCAACCAATGTGAATGTTTCTGGTTCTTCTTTAAGATTCTACTTAGATTAATTCTAAGTTTATTTATTTATTTCGTAAGAGATACTTGATCATTTATTCACCAAATTAAAATAAAAAATTTCCTTAGCTTGTTTTTTTTGAATTTAAAAAAAATATTTTACCTAATCCTAAAAAATATATTTTTTTTTAATTGCAAAATAAATATTTACTAAACCAAAATAAATTTTATTTTTTAATTTAATTGCGCATTTTTATATTATAAAGCACAAAATCAAACTAAAATCACATCTTATTGTCCTGAATATTTTCTGAATATTATTACATATGTATGTTTTATATATTTCATTTAAATATTGAATTTAAAAATATCATGGTATATCACATAATTTGGTAGAATATCATTTATTATCCAATGGGACCAAGATTTCCTAGAATATGAGTGATCGAGAGGAATAAATAAAAGCAGGTGTTTCGGCGTGGAAGACTGTTTGGTCAGAGGTCGAGGTCCAATCGGCTCAATGGACCTCTGGTGGACGTGGGTGGAGAGAGGTGTGTGGGTGTGGATGAGGAACGAGGAGCCCTCAGTCCGACTCACTCAATTCACGAGTAATTAATTAATCAAACCAAAGCGGCCAATCTTCTGCGGAAACTTTGTTCGAGTTCAGTGCGGTTCATCATATGAAATTAACGGAATTTGCATAAATATTAAACGGGTTGGTGCCCGTGTTTTAATTTTGCGAGGGCCTCTACTTTACGAGCGACGGGGGCGCAGCTCAAATGCCGTATTTATGTAACGTTAATTTTTTTACGCGGTATTTACGTAAGAAATGAGGGTCAGGCGTGCTGATGAATGTGGATTTATAAATAATTTAATTCCTGGACGTTTTGATCTTTTGATAAGTGAGTCCAACAGTCTTACTTTATTTTTAGAATAATTCTGTGTTTTTAAAAGTCAAGTTCAAGTTAATTTTTATGGTAACACTTTTAATCGCTTGAATGCTGCTAAGTTGTTTGTTAAATTTTTTTACGGATTATTCATAATCACTGTCGACAAACACTAGTATTTTTTGAGTTGCATTTAGGACGCTAGTGAAGCTTGGTTTTAAACGTAGCTTATTATTTGGAATTTCTGTACTTTAATTAGTTTTAAAATCACTTTCCTCTTAAACATGTTTATTGTTGTTGTCATCCATTTTATCAGAATTTTCATCTGTTTGACATTCATCTTCTTTTCGGTATAAAACGTTTAATACGGCTAGATTAATTGCATGATTTATGCATAGTGGATTTTCGACAGGACTCTCACATCAATTTTTTTTCATTACATTGACTACATCAGTTGTTGTTACCATAATTTCAGGTTTAAATACAAACAAAATTCTTCCAAACCGCTCTCAACAATTCTTCAGATTT
Organism: Plectrocnemia conspersa; assembly: GCF_051122295.1. Lineage (NCBI taxonomy): Eukaryota > Metazoa > Arthropoda > Insecta > Trichoptera > Polycentropodidae > Plectrocnemia > Plectrocnemia conspersa. Next base: position 27,895,318 of record NW_028277166.1, read on the forward strand.
CAGAATAATCACATCTTCTTAAATTCTTTTTTTTTCACTAATGTTGATTTATTTTCTATTTCGCAAAACTCATACATTTATCAGACTGAAGCAAGCACCAAACTCCTTAAGTTTATCTATTTGACTAATGATCTCTTTTATTTTTTCATCATGAAAAATTTAAATAAATATTGCTTCCTCAGCATTGAATATCGCCAATGCCTGATGGTTTCTCAACTAAACGCATTATTTGTGATCGTTTTAGTTGAAAATAAGCGATTTTTTTCACGAAATTTTAATGAGATAACTGACTTGTTCGGGCATTGTTTCTAAGGTTTCTAAAATATATCCACTTGTATTCGATCCCAAGCTTGAATTTTTCATACGTTTGGGATGAGGATTCCAGTTTGTTATTGTGTGCGTGAACTGTGTGGCTCAAAACAATTTCACTCAGAATATTTATTTTTTTTATTTTAAAAGAAAATATATGTTTATTAAACATACATACATCTGAGCTAAGTTAGAAATTTCAACGGACAATTAAAAATATATTATATAATCGAAGAAACCAGACATTGATGTCATTAATTAAATATTTGCAAAATTCAAAATCTTTCACTAGTCAAAAAAAGAAGTCTTTAGCTATTCTTCAAAAGCAAAAAGATATTAAATGGGGAAAGAAATTATTCGCAGATTGTTTAATGGCTCGACGACTCTATTAAATCATTAAAAACCATTGAATAAATTAAAAAATTATCATTGGCGCAACGATAAGAATAATAAGTTTTTAATGCCTTACAGAGAATAGTGTAAAAAAACTAGCAACGTACGGATTATTGGAAAAATAATTAAAATATTTTAATCCACGAGTAAGAGAACGAATCACTTACAGTGTATATTTGAAACCTTGATATCAATTAACCCAGATATGCCCAAGAAATTTTGTTCTCTTAAAATTTCATTTATAAATAAAAAACAATGGCACGAGTTTAGTGACCTACCCACGGCAGAGTAGGCATATCTGGGTTAAACCAATATCAACACAAAATTATTTAAAATAAATCACTGGAGAAGATCGAACTTCTGTGCCACACTGCACTTTAATGACGAATACCAGCGTTGACGAATCAGCGACTGTCCTTAAAAGAGAAAGCGAGACAACGAAGTACACGCTGCATCGCTTCTCCCTCTCATATACATGTACACGCACACAATAACAAGCCGGCATCCTTATCCTGAGCGTACTCTACCTGCTCCTTTTTTAGTATTTCAAAATGCTTCTAAATTTATGATTGATATTTATTCATTATTAGCAGAAATAATCATAAAGCAATCATTGAATAATAAAAATGATACTAAACAGTTGTAAATTAGATAAATAAATAGTAACCTTTAACATTGTAATCCGAAATCCGTGTTTACAATTATACAATGAAAACCGTAAAGCACAAAACATATTAAGCTTAAGGAAAAAGACAAACTGTTATTATTCATTTATTTTATTATTTTATTTAACTTATATACACTAAACAAATTTAATCAAAACAGTAAAACATAAACAGAATATATAAATATTTCTTAATGCACGAAGCTGTTTCATTATTTGGGTCCATTGTTGTTTTTATTGTTCATTAATGACATAGAAACAGCAATAGAGCATTCAGATTTTTTATTATATGCAGATGACTTGAAAATTTACAAGAAAATGCATTCGATTTCTGATTCCCTCGACCTACAGGAGGATCTCAACTCTATATGGAAATGGGCTTGCTATAACCAATTGCCTTTCAGTGTAAATAAATGTCACACAATTTAATTTTCAAGGTCGTTAACGCCGGCAAAATATTCATACCATCTAGGCGGATATTTTCTGGAAAGGTTTTCTTCAACTAAGGACTTAGAAGTGACTTTCGAAGAACGTTGGAAATTTAGCCAGCACATTGCAGAGACTCATAGCAAATCCTTAAAAATGCTCGGTTTTATCTTGAGAAATGCGCGTTACTTCAGGAATACTTTAGTATTGCGCACTCTTTATGATACTCTAGTCCGCAGTATACTAGAAACTAGCTCCATCATTTGGATCCCAGGCGTAACGAATCAATGTAATGAATTGAAGCTGGAAAAAGTACAACGTAAATTTCTTCGATATTTATACTTGAAGGAATACGGGTATTATCCGTTCTTGTTTCCCAGTGCTTTTATTTTGGGAGCCCTGGGATACGTTTCTTTGTCGACTCGCAGAAGTGTTTATGTAATTAAACACTTCTGGAAATTGCTCAAGGGCATCGTAGACAATCCTTCAGTGCTCGAGCAGCTTCAAATGTGGGCTCCTGAAGGTGGTTATAGTTCTCGGTCGCGTCCACTATTCTTGCCTGTTAAGTGTAGAACTGGAGCACTTGCCAACTCTTCTCTGGCCAAGGCTATTTATCTGCTCAATTCTGTCCATAGTAATATTGACATTTTCTTTTGCACATATGGAGTTTTGGTTCAGTTCGTATGGGACAATGCACACCTGTTGAGGTGATTTGTGTCTGTTGTTTTGTCTTGTTTATATTTGTATGTATTATGATGTATTAGTACTTTTGACTATCGTGACGCATTAGGTTTGCCTGTCAGGTCACGATGGTTATAATTTTAATAAATAAATAAATAAATTATTCCATTGAAGGAAAGTTCTTAGTTGTTCTTGTATTTTCATTAAAACATTGTCGTAAACCAAATTTTTGAAGTATAAGAATCCTTATATTTTTTTCAATTGAAATTATAGTCTCCAATTAAAACGGTATTCCTAATTCTATTAAAACTCAATTCTGATTATACTATGGAAATTTTTTCAAGAAAAATCTTTTAAATATACGATATAACACAGCAAGTATGTCTGGAATTAGAATTGAATACATTTTTTTATATCACGTGTCTCTGTTAATTCTAAAAATAGAGATATAATTAAAAAATATTAATTTTGAATTGTTCTAGGAATGACACAAGCATCATAAAAAATACTTGCCGAAAAGTATCGTTTGATTCGTATTATTCCCTCGTTATATATTCCTTTTAAGTGATATTCGTATTTTACAAACAACCTCAAAAGGTTTTATTGTTAATATGAAATCCCTTGCCTTTCAGAATATTTTTTGTCGATCGGTAAATCTAAATATAAAACATATTTTTATTTATTATTGCTGAAGTAACGAATCATCTTTGTTATCTTATAGAATACAAATCTTGTACGGGTTATTTAGAAGTTTTCGACTATGCAGATTTATGTACAAATTATTATATAAAGTGTTGATTTTTGAGTTACTTTTTTTTAATTATCAGGACCCAAGATAGCAAAAAATCATAAAATTATTTGTTATTGTCTTGATACAGAATTCCTAATTTAGATAACAATTATTGTACGTCTACTTTATGCACTTTTTAAAATTTTTAAGTGGCAGTGTCGACAATCCATAAATGCTAGACGATTTTCAGAGTGTCATAGATCACATCGAATTTTCATAAAAACCACTTCACATATATTACGATAGCACATTAGTCCAAGTCTTTTGTGACTTGGACTAATGTGCATAGAGGAGATTGCCGAATGGGCTGTAGTCTTTACCAATGAATTTTACAATAATATTTTGCGGATAAATAAATTATAAATTTGTATCATAGTAAATATATATTATAATTTCAGATCAAAGCTTTCCACATATATACCGCACAAGATGGCGGTGTGTATAATTTCTCATCACCACATGTGTTCAAAGTGTGTAATGGCCGGTCCGTGTAAAAGGGGGGCAGCGTAGTGAGAACTCTGTAACGGCACCCACGGGGACGTCCCGGCGTGTGGAGTCCCTTAAAACGGTAAAAAAGTGGCGTGCATTATGCCGTATGCATCTGGAGGGTGCTGGGTGGTCGGACTAATGGTAATAACGTGACTAAGAAAGAATAATCGCTACCGTCCCGCGAGACTAATGTCGGTGTCGCCAAATTGGACAAAGGTCCGGAATAAATTTTTATCGCCGCAGAAAAGGAAGCTAAGGTTTTCATTGTTATTAAAACCGGGGATGATAAAAGGGCGAGCGGCTTATCTGGGTGGCGTATAAACACTTTTGGTCGAGATTGATAAAATATTGTGTGTTGAAGGTATCAGGAACGAGATCGTTTTCATATAATATTATATGGTGTGTGTATAAAAGGATAATGATGTATATATGTTCATGTATAGGTTTAAAAGAATAGCATCACAACTAAAATAGTATTTTATTATATTTTTATATGACACAATATACTTTTATAAACTTGTTTAGAAATTACTAGATAGGTTGTGCCGCCGGGTATTTTATTTCTGAGAAAAAAACCATCACATATTAGTTGAGCTTTCACTGTTGTGGAAACGTCGTTCCAAATATGTTCTAGCGTCACTTAAATTCGTATTTTTAGTCTAAAAATAGTTTAATACCATCTTTATATTGCATTTGTAAATGTAAGTTGAGATAAGCTGCAGAAAAAAATAAATCATCTAAAAGAATATGAACTTATATGCACGAATAAAAATAATAAAGTAGTTAAAGTGTTGTTACGATTATGCAAGGTAACCAGCTCTTAAAAATATCAAAGAAGGACATTAAAAATAATTAAAAATCGAAAAGGATAAAAAAGGACAGATTGATGCGAAAGCTAAAAAAGCTGATTTCGAAAGTTCTTGTTCAAGAGAGACAAAATGAGGACCTTTTTTATAGGAAGATAATCCTCTTCAAATAAGGATATCCAGTCACCTAATATTATGTATGAAAATAAATATTTATTGTTATTATTTATTAAAATAAATGGCGTTAGCTTAACGCGTTACATATTAAATTAAATCGTAAAAAGGATCAAAATGTTATATATAATTTAATCGATGATACTTTAATGTAGGATCAGAAAATAGTCTTGATTTTTATACAGACGTATAAAATCAAGACTATGGTTGAAGGTTAAATTCAAATGATTAATTAGACCCAATACATTACTTTCAGTGTTGCAATTTTATACAAAAGTTTATAATAGTGGAGAAGCTCGATAATTGAGTGCTGCATCAATCGAGCTATAGAAAATTAGTGAACTGAATTTTTGCTTGCGGTTTGTTACTCAAGCGCAATGAAAACGAGTTTCTTCACAAAAAAATTATCACTAGTGATGAAAAATGCATTTAATACAACAATGTTAGTTGGAAAATATATAAAATAAAAGTAGTTTTGAATAAAATAAAATAAAAAGAGGACTGCTGAAATCTAATGTTTTTAAAAATATTTTCATAGTATTTATTAAAATTTAATACTATTTTTTTTATTAATTTAAGGGTAGATATTGACTAGATTTTTTTTTAATATGAACGTGTGTAAAAAAAGATTTTTATTATTTTAATATCTATTATGAAACTTGTTTAACCTTTTACTTCTAGGATATGCTTTACATATTATGTAATAAAAACTAGTTTATTTTAAGTTGAAATGTTAAGCATTTACTGGACTTGGATATGTTGTGTACTCAATTTAAAATATAACAATATAATCCAGCAATAAGTTAATTAATAATAATTCAATCAAAATAAACAAACAAAGCTCGCTAATAAAATTGCAACGTTCCAACGTTTACGCTCGAATTACTAATTAGTTTATTCAAACGGGTTTCGTATTGCGAATATACATACATATAATACCAATTCAATATCGGAAATTTTTATGTGAATGAACACATTACTAATTTGATCGGACTATTATAACGAACATTAATTCGAAGCCATAAATTAAATTATATTACGCTTATGAAGCTCCCGGATTATTGCTTATTTAAAATATAAATTGTCGTGATTTATTGAATATTTAAAATTCATACATAAAAACAGTTATTGTTATAAATGTGTCTAGTCGACATTATTTGCTATCATATTAAAAAAAAATAGCCTATTACAATTCTAGATTAGTCATGAGTTTGAGGGAGAGTAAGGACATTGATCTATCAATCGTAAATAAGTCGTAACGCTGCTATTTTTTAATATTTAATATATAAAAGGTTTTTACAAGGTACACAAAATACAAGAAGAACAGGTTGCTGGTTTATAAACATTTGGTTGTTTATAAGAGAAAATTAAAAAATTAAATAAGACTAATAGTAATAAAAACATATTATATATAATTACGATAACAAACTAAAACATCAAATTATTTCGCTTAAGACTATTTAAAACTATTTACCTAACATAAACTTCGATCTATTAAAAATATGCTTATTTTTTAAAGCAAAAAGTATTAGGAAATTTAATTTAAGTTTGGTCTAGTACTAGTTACTAATTCTGGAGAATAAAGAGTTATTATGATTTTGTGTGATATTTTTAATTATTTCTGCTGTCCATGTAAGATATATTTATTTATTTTTTGATTAAATTAAGACCATCGTGGCTTAACAGGTTACCCCAATGCGCCACGATAGTCGAAAATAAATTTTAAATTTATCAAACAAAAAAAACGTATATATAAATAGCTAGAACAATACTTAAAAATAATAAACGTAACAAAAAATTATAAAATATCAAAATTAAATGATACAAACTGGATCAGATCCTCGTAGCTAACATTAAACAGGTCAATGTGTAATGCCAACGTATTAAGGAGCCGGATGGCCGCAGCTATAGGCGAGTCGGCAAGTGCGAATATCCTAGCCCCAACGGCATCAAAAGAGGTCGCGATCGTGATTCTCGAAAATGTTCGGAACCCAAAACTGGAATTCCTCAAATATAGCTGGATTGTCGACAGCACCTTTTATTAATTAAAAAAAATGCTTAGCGACATACAATTTTCTGCGAGAGCTCAGCGAATCGTATCCCAACGCTCCTAAAAGAAAGTCGCGGATAATAACCAAATGTCCTTTTGTAAAGGTATCTTAAATACCTTTTTTGAATTTTTTCCATTAAAAGGGAATATTTAGCTATTCGGGGATTCCAAATTATAGATCCCGATTTAAGAATGCTACGAACTAAGGTGTCATAGAGGATGCGAATAACTGACGGATCGTCAAAGTGAAAGGCATTCCTCATAACAAAGCCGAGCATCTTGGAAGATTTATTACAGACGTCGTGTATGTGTAGAGAGAACTTCCATTAGCTCTCGAAAGTGATTCCGAAATCTTTAGTGGAAGTTTCTCTAGTCTAAATGTTACCACCGAGATAATAGAAATAAGCTGATGGTGAATGGGATCGAGAAACTGACACTTTCCGACACTAAAGGGCAGACGGTTAACGGAAGCTCATCTCCATAGAGTCTGAATTACTTTGTAGAGAAGAGTCCACAACAGATCGAATGCATTTATATAATTTTAAATCATCTGCATACAGAAAAAAACATGAATTTGTAATTGCTGTATTTATGTCATTAATAAATAACACAAAAAGCAGAGGGCCCAGATTGGATCCTTGCGGAACCCCCGAAGGGGTAAAATATTCTTTTCACAATCGTCCACCATAGGTTACAAAGTGTCTATGATTGCTTAAATAACTCGAGAATAACCGAGTTAAATTATCTGAGCAACCGAGGTTCGACAATTTTTTTAATAATAGCCTATGACAAACTTTGTCAAAGGCGTTCTCAAAATCTGTATACACGACGTCTACTTGAATTCCCGCATCGAGAGAAGTTGTCACCGTTTTGGTGAACGACAGAAGGTTTGTAACAGTGGAACGGGCAGTACGAAACCCGTGCTGTTGGTCTAACAAAACTTGCCGAAAGTGATTATAGAGATATTTATGAATAATTATTTCAAATAATTTAGCAGGAGCTGACAACACTGCGACTAGTCTATAATTCTTTATATATAATTTGTCACATTTTTTATGAATAGGGGTGACTTTTGTGCATTTCCATAGATTAGGAAATGATGATGTTTAGAGAATCAGATCATGAATACATTTATATACTATGAAGTTTTTAAATGTTATTATTAAATGTGTTTGTTATGTATTATTTTTATCGCTGTAATGAAAAAATTTAATCTTCTTAGCTAAGGGGATTTTTTATATATATATTTTTTTACTACCTAAATGTCTGATTATCTATCACTGATTTGTCAATTTTATGAATCACACATATGACTTTTTTATGGGTTTGTGAAGCAGTAATTTTTTGTTAACGTATAGGATGTCGAAAAATCACACTTTTCTAAATTGGTTTTCGCTATGTTATTTCCGGTTTTTAATGGTGGAATCTTAAAGATTTATTTTTTAACGGTTCTGTTATAGCAGTAATTTAGTGTCAGTGACTCTTAGTTTTTTCCTCAGCTAGGTTTCAGCGTCCGCCAAGTAGGTGGGAGCCAAGTTATTGAGGTAATTAAGTGAGGTTAAGTGCCATCGTTGACCCTGGATAAGCGCATTCCCTCGCCTGACTCAGTCCTCATCATCATCTGCATTATCCACTCTACGGCTGGTAAACTTTCCACATAATCTAGTACGTGGGTCGCAAACGTACGGGGTTCGAGCTGGCCGCAAACAGCGCGAGGAAGTCGAACGAGACCGTGATGTATGCGACTCTGACGTTTGTGTTGAAACTTTGGCAATTTTCATTTTTGCCCCTCAAATAATTACACGTGGTTTATGTAAGTAAAGTTTAGCGTTTCAGCGTTATATATATGCATGTATTATGTACAAGGAGAACGTGTGAATTATATTTATAGTAATATATGTATAATATATACAAACTAGGACGAGTTTGAGATAGAGCAGCCTCCGAGTAAACTTTTGTGTAAAATTTTAACTTTCATATGAACGCAAAGAGAATATTAATAGAGGAGTGTTTCAGTCCGTTGCATCTCAACCAGTTAATAAAAAATATAACGCTTTCTCTGGTAATTGATTAAAAAAAACAAATATAAATTGTATTTGTTTTGAAAATAAATGTTTATATAGAAAGCTGCTGTCGTTGTGCACTGGAAAAAAATCTCGATTTAAACGTTTTATTCTATCGGTTGGAAGCTGTCAACATCAGATCTTCCTGATGAAATCGACGTTTTCCGATGAATTGCTCGCAAAGGTCTTTCTCGTTCTACGATCGTTTGCTTGCATCTTGAAAACTGAAAATTGCTTTTACTTAAACTTCAAACGTAGGTGGAAAATCGAAATTAATCATTTTTATAACTAAAAATCATTTCAGTTTAGATTTTATTATTTGACTGAATAACTACTAAAGCGATACAACAATAGAAACATGGATAAAGTATTTGTGGCACAATATGGCACAATATGCAATTAAAAAACTTGTACAGTAAAATTATTGTAATTAGATAATTAGAAGGTAAAATTAATAAGTTGCCATTTATTTTAGATCAGAAGACGAAAATTCAACTACTTATTATTTTATAAGTAATTAACTCTATATTATATATTTATTATACTATGGAACTAAAAACTACTATTTAAAAAAGTGTAGCATATGTATATATTTTTCATATGAATATTCGTATTTTACGTATAAATATTAAAATACTTATATTTTGTATAAAATAATTAATCGAGGCTTTTTGCTCTGGACCAGATTAAAACACTGTTTTTTAAATACGTTAATTTCATTATTATTAATAATTCTACAGACACTAATTATATAAGAGGACCGAAAAGTAATCAAAATTTTTAAAACATTTTTTTCAAATCTGTTTATTTCAATACACGGTTTAGTAATCATATAAGTTTTTATCATTATATTAAAGTAAAAAACCGTAAATTTATGGTTTCTTTGAAAAAAAAAATTTACCCTTAGGTAGAGGGATGTCGAGGCCAACAATTGATGAGATGCATTTGCGCCATTATATGCTGTTTTTGTTCGATCAATGGAAGAAGGCTAACGAAGCAACGCAAGTTATCAAAAATACTTATGGTGATGTTTTAAAACTTAACAAGTGTCATCATTATTTGAAATAAAATAAAAATGAAAAGAAGGACCTCAAGAACATTGCTCAAAAAGGACGACCTCAAAAATTAGACGATGATGTGCTGAAATCAATGGTGAAGTCAGATCCTCATCAGACCATAAAAGAGTTATCGACAAAGAATGGCTGTCCATGGTCTACAGTCCAGGATCATCAACGCCGTTTGAGAAAGGACCATAAACAAGAAATTTGGGTCCCGCATGAATTATCGGCAACAGCGCCGTACCACCTGTGCATTCCTTATCCCGTTTTGACTCATTTTTACTACGTATTTATAACTGAAGATTAGAAGTGGGTGCTATACAATAATTCTGTATGATAAAACAATGACTTTTTTCCGAGCAAGTACTTGTTCCAATCCATCGACCACCCCTAACAATAAAGAAGGTATTTTTTTGTGTATGATGGGATTTCTCTGGAGTGATACACTACGAGTTGCTTTAACCTGAAAAAAACGTTACAGCGATTGTGTATTGTAAGCAACTAGAACGATTGAAACATGACATTTTAAAGAAACAATCTGTTTTGATCAATAATAAGCTAAGAATTTTGCATCATGACAACGCGAGGCCTCATGCTGCAAAATTTACTCAGGGAAAAATAAGGAAGATTGAGTTCGAAGTTTTAACCCATACATTTACCAGATTTCGCAACCATCTATTTAGGTCAGTAAAACATTCGTTACAAAAAAAAAATGTTGGCAAAATAAAAAAAAATTAAAAAATTTTTTTATTTAAAAATCAAAAATTTTTTGCAAAAAGTGAATTGAAAATTTGCCTATTTGTCAAAAGGTCACTAATAATGATGGATTTTTTTTTAAAATTAGTATTTAATATGATCTTGTAAATAAATGTTTAATGCAAGCAAACAAAAATTTTGATTACTTTTCAGTCCACCTATAAATAATATAAATGTTACTGGTTTATAACAATTTTTATGTTTAAAGTTAGTTATTAGCTAAATTTATTAAAAAAAAATTAATACAACAAAACGCATGTTATTTTGATTTAATGAAAAAATTAAAAATCATTCAAAAAATGGCAAAAAAGCGAATAAATTTTTATTGCATTTGCATATTGTATATATAGAAAATTAGTAAGCACATTATTTGTTGAAACGGTTCAATGAATATGGTTCTTACAAATTAAAGACAATAGAAAGATCAAATGTTGTTTCTCGATTCCCTTAAAAATCATTATAAAACGTCTTCAAATCTATGCGGAGGGCCATCTATTTTTTCGCGGATGTTGAGAAGACTCAATGATGTGAAACTCAGAAGTTGTAAAGACCGAAACAAACCGTAGCTTTCAGAAATAAATAAAACTTGAAGGTTAGAGTGGTCCCGAAAGCACCGAGATTGGACAACTGAAGATTAGGCGAAATTCATTTGGTCCGATGAACTTTTAAACTAAAGTTATATTAAAAGCTGATTTATTTTTGAAGCAATAATTTTTTAAAATAATCATACTTTTGTAATATTTTTTAAAGATCTTGAGGTACCTGTTGTAGTAAACGTGCGTCTATGAGACGGAGAAGAATATTTAGGCGATTGCGTAGTACTCAAAGTCAAATATTGTGGCGGAAGCGTTTTCCACCAGCAAGGGTGGAAAACCTGTATACTTGCGAGGGTTATATGAATCGTGACATTTCTATTTCAATGTTGAAATCCACTTTATTTGCTTCTTACTGGAAAATATTTTTTAGCACAGACCACCTGATTCAAGTAAGAAAACGCTCTGCGCCATACTTCTCTAAAAAGCAGGGGTTGTTTTGCGTCTAAGGGTTTGATGTTTTTAAAATAGTCACACAATCCTCGGACGTAAAATTTATAGGCAAAATATAATGAAATGTTGCCCAACCCAACTGCAAATCTAAAATTGATTTACGAGAAAAATTGTAGTTGGAATAGAGTAAATTGTCTCTGTCCACCTGACAGTATGCGAAAAAGGGCTGCAATTGTAATTAAAGCTAAGGGTGGTCCTACTAAATAATAAAAATAAGCTTAAAATAAACAATTTAAATACCCTTATTAGTTTTCTATTTATATTTCTATGATTTTTTAAGATATAAAATATTTATTGCGGTGCCCCATTATTATGGCCAACTTTTTAAATTTATAAATATTATTGAAATAAAAAAAATAATAAATATAATCACGAAATGCCAAACCCAATATGGGTTTTCAGAGCTATATCAAATTATATCTTAATTAGTTTTCAATATTCGACAATATTCCATCTTTCTCTAATTGAAATCATGTAAAGTTTAGAACTTTTCCATGATTTCAAAGTACTAATATTTTATTTTCATTGTTATGTGTTATGTGTTATATAATATATACATATGTGTGTTTTGATCCAAATTTATGGTGTCATATCTAGATTTAATACCTTTCACAGAATATAGTAGGACAGAGATGAGTAGTATATATATTGCATAGTACGTGCCATTTCAGTGGCATGCACTCTGATCCGCATTGCGTCCCACAGGCCGCAATTTACTTCCCCTCTGAAAAATAATCTCGTCATACTTTTTGTGTCGCCACTTTGAGGTTTGGCCATTAGTCAGAACCGCGGACCGGATAAAGGCGGATTCCTAGCTTCGCCCGAAAGCCCTATTCTCCGTCCAGCTCTAGGGCTAAGCGCGCACTTAAGGTACGACGGATGAGTGCGCCGTTTCGCCGGTGCCTAATCTCGTTTTTATTTTGTTGCCATTTGTAACCTTAGCCCTAACGAGAGAATCCGACTCTCTCTCTCTCTACCGATCGCCGCTACAGGGTGGTCGTAAAGAGGCGGACGGGTCGAAATCGAAAACGTGGCGGACCGACCATAGTTTCGAAGGCTATAGATATTGATTTCAAAATATATTCTATTTAAAAATATTATTCATTGTGTAATATATGCGAATTTCACGAAATATTACATCACTGCTTTATATTCAATTTCACAGAAATATTTCATCATTGTTATATATAAAGGCTATTGTTTGTTTTTACCATAGTAGATAATTAAACTATGTGGGTATAATCAAAATTATGAACCAGCATCGATTTTATTAGAATAGGTCTTCCGAGTATTTGGAATTGTGATACATTGGTACGCTTACAAACACACACACTTAATTGTTCATCATAATTAATTTTTTTCACACGTTCGTTTTATAAAATATTGATAAAGGTAATGTGAAAGATTTATGTATATAAGATATATGTATATAAATAAAATTTGTCATTTTTCAGATTGGCTTGAACGTATATAATATAAGCTATGTATCTCACTAGAACTATGATGTTAAAATTTAAATTCTAAATACACATATATAAAAAAAGCTCCTTTTAGTTTAATCAAAAGTACGGCAATAAGTTTAATATTTATAGTGCTGTTGTTTTTTAATTAAAGTTTTAACAGTCAGTCGTGTTTTGACCGTTAAACCTGAGTACCTTTTTTGGTGTATCTGGACTCTATATTCTGAAGTTTAAAAAGAATTGGGCCTCAAAAGTTTACGATGGCGGAAGTTTTACAAAATTGCATGATATATATTTAAAAAAAAATGCTAATTACGCCACTAATACTACATTAATACTAATACATCTTTGACATTTACGGATAACTACTTTGTCAAGTAGTTATCCGTAAATGTGAAAGATGATTTAAAAATTTCGATTACAACAATAATCTTGGATGTGGGAGACCATGAAAGGTAGATGATGATGTCCTAGCTACAGAAATTAAAGCAAATTTTTCTCAAACTAAACCAGTCTGATTCAACAGTATGCGAATTCACAATATACACGCGATAGGGGGCCACAGTGACGTCACGATGACGTTTCACGCCGGCGCCTAAATCAGTTCCACAAATACTCACAGGCGTCGCTTCATACGCCGCTGCGATCGCGAGATCAGTTGGTCATAGATTGGATGATGTTGGACAATTACAAGATGTCGAAATGAGAACAAATCAATACAATATCATTAAAAAAAGGTTAGGTTGTTTGGTTCTATAGTAATAGTCGGCGCGAGCGGCAGCGAGGCGCCTCTAAGACGATGCTAGAAAGAGATGAGTGAATGCTAGAAAGAGACGCAAGATGTGACGTCGACATGGCACCCTAATGCATGCTTTATGTGAATGCGCCAACAGTATAGACACATTAAGAAACAGTGGAGCGAAGAAAACATATCTGCGTATCTTCTGGATCTTGAAGCTAAGTCGCTTTGTCTCAACCATTTGATAACTGCGGATGAGAAATTGCTGTTCTACGATAACAATCTTCGTAGAAGACAGTGGTTATCAAAATATCAAGTATATTTCATTAAACTTTGTAAAAGTTTTTTGAAATTAATTTAATTAATTTGTCATTACAAGAAAAGACTATTAAAATTTTTTATACAAGATCTAAAATTGTATTTTTTGAAAAAAAAATAATTTTGGATTTCTACTGAACAGAATAATTTTAATTGATTTCCTGATTCACATGAATGTTTGACTTAACTGGGTAATAAAGTAAATTAATGAATTAAGAAAGGATAAAAATATTTTTTTTTTAAAACCAAGCAAGGACGATTTCTGAATTTTTAATAAATATAAGCTTAAGTGCAAGTAGAACTCAGGTTCTATATAATTTATTTAATGATTTCTGGACGAATTTATTGGTTTGTCAAAACAAGCTATTATTTTTTTATTTTCGGTTAAACGATACATTTATTGCAGTGAAAGAAAATTCCTGAATTGCAATTCAAGAACCAAAAATCATCAAAGTCATTCAGAATTTTTTTACACATATTTTATACACTGTTTTAAAAAAACACTGACTAAAAAATATTTTTTTTCACTTACTCTAAAAAATAAGCAAGGTGTTTTTTTGTTAAACACTTATTTTTTATCGCAGAAAATATTTTAAAAGATCGATGTAAGCTTATGCTATTTTAATTCTAAAAATCAGAGGTAAAAGCTATCTTACAATAAAATTTAATAATTACAATGTTCGTACAATTGTTATTATACTGTCATCAATAGATAGTTCCACTTATGTATATAAACGAGAAAGCACTTTTATAAGCTGCTAATAAAAATTAGTTTTTAAAATATCTAAATATATAATGGGAGTAGCTTATAGCACTTTTATGAGCATTTCATATGCCTATTTAAAATTGTATATTTTTTTTAAATATTTTTGTAACAGTTGTAGGTAATGGTTTTATTTTTTTTACCAAGAAAAAGTGTATGTTGAAAACGATTTTATTAAGTTATTATTAAGAAACCACCATTTTTGCGATCATCGTATACATTGAAGCATAACGGAAGCTGCCAAACGTCGTTTTCATGACTTCACAAGGAATAAAAAAAAAACTAACGAGAATGACAAACGGAAAGGACGCAGTCCCTTTTCATATGAATATTTAATGACCTTCAATAATGCCCTGTGAGATAATACAAGGAATTTTCCGACATACAGTCGTTAATGCTACGCCGAAAAACTCACGCAAATCCTTATCTACTTTTAACGACTTGCTTTTATTTGGGAACTGGGTCACAGGAGTCCTTACGGGCAGGAGACTCGCATTATGCTAAACATAGGCCGAGTTAAATTGGCATATTCTTAAAATTAATACACTGCTAAATGTCAGACCTAAAAATGGAAGTAAAGGTAATGTTGTACCGTTGTACCTATATCTACGACAATTGCAATTCTTTAGAAGTGACATAGTTAAATGACAATGGTTTTGTAGTTTGCATTTAATTAAAAGGGTTCTTTCTATTTATATAATTGGCTGGATAAAGATAAAGGATGCTGGCACTTCCTTGTCAATCTTAAATAATAAACATAAGGTTATTGTATTATAGAAATTAATATTTATATCATCATTAGTAGTTTGTTTATTACATCTCAAGTTAATTATATTGTAGCACAACATATATAATATAACATTGAGTTTGTTATTTATCTTTTTTTATTGTCATGTAAGTTTATCATTTTATTGTTGGTGTTAAAGAAAGCTGTATGGCATATATTTAGCAATATTCAATACAGTGAATGTACATATATTCAAGTGCACTTTCTTTATTACTTTTCCGTTTATATACTCCGTTTTTGGTATGTTTTAGTCGGTACGCGGCAAACACTCCCACAGACCCTTATCTACTTCAAAAGACTTGCTTTATTTCTGAATTGGATTACGAGCAAGAAACTCGTGCCGAGTCAAAGCGAGTCATATTCTTGAAATTAATACGGAGTTAAAGCGGCCAGACTCCGGTGGAATGACCATGTGGGATGTGGAGTAATTAATATGGAGTGTGACTCGGTTCAGGGTTTAATTTCGATGCGGGTCCGGCTGAAGCGTTAATAAATTCTAATTTAAAAACATTATCAAAACAATTAAATTTAATCAGGATACGGTCGGAATGACGTATAAACATGTTCGTGTGACAGTTTAGCGATTGAAATCGTTCGATTTAAATTGAACCTTCTGGGAAATAATGTGTTTTATTGTGTAATATGAATTTTATTACGTATCATATTTTATTATGAATCCAATAAATTTTTAACGAACACAATACCCTGGTGACACTTTTATGTTTTTAAGAATATCTAGGATACATTGCTTTTAATGAGAAAATTTAAATTTATAATTTTAGTTAAAATAACACGTTTTTTAAAATCTATTTTCACGATACAATAAAATAAAACTAATAATAGTTTTAATTGATTAAAGTCATATCTAATTGTGTTTCTTTAGCAATAAATTAAAAAATGTTCGTTTAATAGTAAAGTAATGTAAAATAGATTAAGAATCAAAGGATGTAGTAATTCAGATATTAATATTGTGTAGTCTGTTTTAGTGACATTCCTTATTTTGCATGAAAAAATATCACATTTTTCTTAACAATACAATAATTACTTCCATATTTTTGCTTGCATATAATAAGTTATACAATATATGAAACTAAAAAAATACTCTTTGAATTTTGTAGATATTCTTAAAAGGACCAAATACGGTTTTATTAAAATTATGCCATAACAATTAAAAATAAATTAAGATTAAGCAGAATATGTGGCAACAAAATTTGTTGTGAATTTTGTAGTTCTCAATAGTTTTAAAATAAGAGTTATTTAACTTACATATATAATATATACATTTAAGGAATATTATTGAATAAAATTAACAAAATAATAAAAAAATATTAAATAATCACAGAAAGTAAATTATTTCAAAATTAAATCAATCAAAGAAATTAGTATATTTATATAAATATCATTTAAAAAATATTTATTTTGCATTTTTATACAGCAAATTTTAAAATAAAATTAACGCTGTATCAAAAAAAAAACAATCTAAAACTATCAGTTGCTTATTTTTAATGATTTCGAATTTTATTCAATGTTATTGTATTTTCACAAGAATTTCAATATTATTACCATTATTTAAAGAAATATCTTTTTAATATAAATAATTAGAAATTGATGCATATATTTAAAGTATTTTTATAAAACTATTGGAACAATTTTTAAAGAATATGAATATCAGTGAAGTAATAATATATTTTCACATATTACGAATTTTTGTATTACAAATAAATATATTTTAAAATGATTTATTTATAAATATTTGAGGCGTAAATTTAGATATTATTTCATTAAATAATAAATGCCCAGTTTTTGCAGTCTTTGAATAT
Organism: Plectrocnemia conspersa; assembly: GCF_051122295.1. NCBI lineage: Eukaryota > Metazoa > Arthropoda > Insecta > Trichoptera > Polycentropodidae > Plectrocnemia > Plectrocnemia conspersa. The sequence goes on from NW_028277166.1 coordinate 27,912,910, forward strand.
GTCAGTGGGTTTTAATTTTTGTTTATACGTTTTTTAAATAAAATAAAGTAATCAGAGCAATTTGTAATGTAAACGGGTCGATGTCTATTATTCAATGGTCATCGGTCGATTTAAAAATGTTGATCCCTAAATTTTCCATTAGTTATGAAACTCTATTTTTTTCTCATTAAAGTTGTTAAAAAAGTAATGAAATTTCAAATAAATTAGGCAACATATAAAGGACAATATAATTTAATATATGTTACTTGCCGTATTTTTATAGAACAGAAATAGTTATAAATAGCTGAATTTAAAAAATATTTTTTTGCTTTGTATATAAAATTATTTTTTTATATTTTCAATATAGAAAAAATTGTTTTTCTGTGTTATTTTTTAAATAGAATCTACTTAAAATGAATCTCCAAAGAGTTAAGACCACGCTAAAGTTCATACCTTATACATACAAAAGAGTATAGTTTAAAAAGTAGAGTTTAATTGATTTTTTCGATTGATCAACGCAAGTTCAAGGCCTTTTAAATGCTGACTCGTGAAAAAAACATTATTGAAGTCTTGTTAAAAACAGGAGTTAATTAAAAGTGATCAAAAATGAAGCATTTTCATTACGTGGGTATGGTTCTAAGGTGTGATGTTTGTTTTTTTTATCAATTACTTTATAAAAGCTGTATTTATTTTGTGTTAATTATAGCTCATGCATTTTTTAAGTAATAAACGAGATTTAAAACATATTTGTGTAAAAAAATGAACTAATATTTTATCATGTCAGGGATTTAATTTTTGTATTTTAAAATTAAGTGGCTCGATTTTATCTAATTTTCATACCAAAATTGTACTTATTTATATAAAGTTTGAGTATAAATAATCTGGTTGTCTCCAAAGTGGGTTTAATTCTGGATTGCGGACCAGAAAAAGCGAAGAGAGAAGCAGTGGCTTCTACGATTTTTGATGGACTCCTTTAGGCTGAAGTTTGGACAAACGCAGGAAGTGCAATTGAGTAAAATATCTTGAAGTTTTCATGTTTTATAGTCTCAAGCAGAAGTTTTAAGTGAAAGTCCCTAAGTTAAGAGAAGTGATCGTTGGTATTCCGCGTATCTGTATTTATACATGGCCAGAAAAGAAGGATTTCACTTTAAACCTATAGAGTACCTATCTGCATATCACTAAGAACTAATTTTGTACCAAGTACCTGCTAACAATAATGACTTAATAACGTAATATTTAGCTTCCCACGTATCCGCAATTATTATTTTTAAATGTTAGATATCTGCAGATCGCTTTATTGTATGTTAAGTATGCTTTTTATGTATGCCTGTCCAACCCGACTAATGCTTTGTTTTGGTGGGATATGGTGGATTATAAAAAGCAAATTAAATATGTAAAACAAAACATATTTAAAATCTTCATTAAAAAAAGCTTTTTCAATAAAAACGCTCAATCACACGTAGTGACAAGTTTATAACAAAATTAAATATGATAAGGATATTTTCAATCATTTGCCGTAAGTTCCAGACATTGATCCCTGCAATTTTTATTACTATTTATAATTATTATTATAAGTCTATAAAATATTTTTATTTTAACACATAGTATGTATGAACAGCTTAGAACATTTTTAAGTATTTAAAAAAAATATGAAAATTAAGATTTTTCAAGCGCACATCAAATTAGACTTTTCAGTAAATAAAATTTATTTAAATACTGATAGTCATAGGAATAATCCTTGCAGATGCCTTAATTTTGATATAATACGTAGTTTAATTTATGTATTATTTTATTGTACACTACATTTGATTGCAAATAACGCTTTGGTTAAACTGCATTTGAATGTTTCTGAATGTTTAAAATTGACTTCAAAGCACTCGAACGTTCAAAATTAATTTTCGAACAAAAGTCAATTTCGCACTCGAATCGAATGCATCAAATGCATGTTTCGCGAAAAACTTTTATAATTCACCAACGGGTGAATCGTATTCGACATGTTAACATTATATAGTATAAATCCATCCGAAGTACAGAATAAACGCTGTCGGAATTGTCTGTGAAAGCTTGACAAGCATCATATTTTATACATGACCACGTTTTCGTTCGACGAACGTATGAATTTATAAAAATCGAATTAACCCATCCGAGGTCAAGAATTGACCCACACGACCCAAGTGGAATTGACGACCCACGGCGGACGATAAATTCGTTTAAAAATACTTGTGTTTTTAGTTGTTGTTATGAGTCATGCATTAATTAGAGCATCTGGAGGTGATCGGTGACGAGGGTTAGTTTCTTGTTCTAGGTTCCGAAAATATGATAAAAAATATTTAATTTTTGTGTCTGCCTATTGTTAGCTCTTTATTATATAGTATGATATAATATTGAATTAAAATAATGCAGATAAATTAGTTAATCTATTTGACTGTCTTTATAAAAATTCGCGAATATAAATCTATATTTATCTTGTATATAATTGTGTCGGACGGCTCACTTCAAAATTAAAACAATTACTAAGTAATGAGACACTAGACTAAAATCTGAAAATCAGTTAGATCTATTAAATGAATGAAAAACTATTATTACATCTTAGAATCAATAGATTTCACTGAACACCATCTAGATAGATTTTATTAAAATTATTCATCATGACATTCATCTGTGAGATTAAGAAAATATAGGAAGCCCTAATCTGTGATAATTAATCGGAATTATAATTTCATAATGTTAATAACAAATTCATATCATGGTTTTTCAGGTATTAGTCACTACTGATCAATAAGATAAAAAATATTATTTTTAGGAGGGAAAATATATGAACAATGAATTTTAGTGACAGGATTGACAAATATATAATTTAACAAAACAGATGACCTAACCAATAAATAACAATAAAATATACAGCTTAAAAATGCCCTTTTATTGCACATACAACCCACAAATGCTTTAAATATGTAACTTAATAATTAAGAATTTTTCCATTTTAATACTAAAAATATATTTGAATAAATCAAAACGAATCAAAAATAAAATTAAAAACCCAAAAAGTTGAGGGTCTTGTATTCACACGCACTCAATAGCTGCGGTACCTCACGATAGTGAGAGACCGACAGCTAGTTTATGTAAATTATAACAATCGTGAAAAATAATTAATACTATAAAAAAAATAATAATATTAAATTATACGAGAGGGAGCAGCTCCTTTTAGTTAATATTACATATTTAGATTTAGCTACTGTTTAAAATTTAATGCTACATAAATTTTACAATCACAAGACGAATGCAAGAAGTATCTAATAAAAAAATATTTTATAACTGTGATTTGGAATATTTTTGTTATATATTCATAACAAGACAGTAAAATATGTCTTTTTTAATATCTTATTAAAAAATTGCAAAATTTATAAACTGATAATTTAATCTATGTACATATTATATATAATATAAAATAAATTATATCAACGCAAAAATGCGAAAATAATGAGGTACTTAGAGTATCATTTATCCATCTAAAATAAAAGCTAGACTAGTCTTTCTTTTATTTTAAAACAAATTTTCTCCAAAGCTTTGATACGTGATCGATCTAAACGTAAAGTTCATGTCTCACGTGAGATATAAATTTCGTCAAAAGTCCATACAGACAGAACGTTTCCATTCCCAGAGTTCATTGTTTCGTACGCCGAATATATCATTTTTAAAGCTCTGAGCGCTTTCTTTTGAATCATACCGTTCAACTTTCATATTTATGTATTTTATATTATATTATATATATTATACACCCACAATATGAAACACGGGCAATAAATCAACTTGGACACTTTTATGTCCGTTCCCCTCGCATTTTTCAATTTTAATATTTGATTTGTCGGTTAAATAGTCCAAGTTTGTCAAATTAATGATGTTGTGATAAAGATTCTAGTGAATAGATAAAAAAATTGATGGGTTATAATAAAATAGTTAGATAATTCTGCGATTTAAAAACAGGAAGAAGAATGTCAAATATTATTTTAATGATTTTTGAAAGTATTAAATTTGTAACCAATTTATTAATGGTACCCAAAAGAAATAACGTTTTTATTTGTTGTTTAGGTCACATGTTTGAATTGATATTTGAAGAGTGCGTTACGAACCTAACAACCACAAAAAATACCCCATCGTTCAATGGAAGAAATTGTTCTAAGTAAGGTGAATGAATTTCACAAAAAAAAAACGGCAACCACACAACCAAAAACAAGTTAATCAATCTCTGGTCATTAATTGATTTGTTATTGTTGATACGCAATACTTAAAAAAATTCTCAGCAGGCTCTATTGATTACTCAAATATTTATTATTATTTTTTTGTAGCACGATTTAAAAATATTGTAATGATTAAGATAAAACATCACTTCAAAAGTTAGACCCTGTATTATTTTTACGCTTTTAAATATTTTTTTCTTTAAAAGAAAAAGGCTATAAAGGATCTTATTAATTCGCTTAATGAGAATTTATTTTTTAAAACATCTCAATAATGTAGTTACGCTTCGTTTTTTATATGACACAATAATGTTTATTATGTTGAAATAAGGATCATGAATATGTTATTTGAGCTCGATAAATATTTATTATTTTTAGAAAGGATACAAAATAAATTCCACAGATATTTCTATCTGAGAAAATATCCAATTAAATATCTTTTATGTAATAGCATACATATATTGGATATATAGCTCGGGCTAGTATTAATAAAGCGATAAAAATATAAGTTAAAAGCTTTATAATAAAAATTAATAAAACATATTTTACTTATATTACGTTACGTTATGTATTGTAATTTGATTTTTTTAAATTAAGTTTTTTCCTTTCAATTTTTTTCTATAACCCAAGCAAGTGGTAGTCGGAAGGGAGCAATTTCGGCAGATGCAATATAATTTCCCAGCCTAGCTTGCAAATTTTATTCTATATTGCACAGGTATAATTTATTTATTGTAAATAAAGTGTTTCTTTGAATGGCTTATGCGTGAAATAAAAATGATAAATTATAAAAAACACGGTAAGCCAGAAAACTAAATAGTTACAACTAGAAACTTTAATTCCAAAATGTATGTTTGCTCTTTTTTTTTAACTATTTGCTATTCAAATATTTGTGTAACTATTCGTAATTTATTAATTTTTATTTAAAGTGAAATATTTTAAAATAATTAATAATTGAAAACAGAAAGAACCGATATACTTATATGTTTTTACAACAACACAGGTAGTCATTTTTTTATCTTCAATGTACTGTTGCATTTTCTAGAACCAAATTTTGCTCCAAATTGATTTTTTTAATTATTTACAAACTTTATGTTATGACAACAACTATAATATATATGGCAAACAAAATAATACAGAAAAACACTTTGTAATTAATAAAATTACAGAAATAACTTATATATTTTCGAGTCAAAATTGTGCAGCTGTGGTTTTTATTAAATTGTGTAAAAATTTTCATCTCTTTTAAATCTATACAAATATTGTTTGATTTTAATGCCTATTTTAAGTATTTTTTTGTATTTTTCAATATTAAGCAACAGGTATATTTGAGAAAGAAATACACAATTGCTTTATGAATTTATTACTTTTCAAATAAATTTATTAGTTTCCACTATAAATTTGCTACTTTGCATTATAATTTATAAAGTTAATCCTTTGCATTGTAAATTAAATAGTTCTCACTATAAATTTGCTACTTGACATATGAGCTTGCAGTCCAGGAAAGGCATTTTAGCTGTTAAAAGAGGGGGGGGGGCAAATTGGCAAGTCTTTGGTCATTTTTTTTAAATTACGATTTAGTTAATATTCACAGTATTCCATTAAATGACATGCATCTTTCTTGAAAAAAAAAGGATAGTGGTGGGGGGGGGAGAAATGCTCTCACCTGACCCCTCCTCTATGTCGTCATGGCTCATTAAGAAATAACAATTTTATGTATTTTTTGAGAAATAACAATTTTATGTATTTTATGTATTGAGATGAAATTTCAGATTTTTTCAGGGGGGGTGTCAAAAGTTAGCAATTTTGTTGATTCATTTTAAGTAGATTATTTTTTATGTGTTTATATTTAACATATTTCTTATCCTGGACAATATATCTATTTTTTTAATTTTGAGTTGATATTGGTTTATTTGTTTAGATTCAGTTTTGGTTTAAACAGCAAATGTTAACATATGTAAAGATATACCGCACGCTAAAGTATTTATAGTGCACAGTGTTAAATTTATAGCGGAAACTATTAAATTTATAGTGCAATTAATTCACACCCTTAATCAAATTTAATCTTGAACAGATTTGAAGTTTTATCATTAACTGTTCTTTTATTTTTAAAATAAAAATTAAAAGTCTGGTTACTTTTTATTGTTTTCTTTATAACATATAAGATATATTTTTTAATTCTTTTTAACTTCTCAGATACAATATTTTAAATGTTAAAATATTTTAAACTGTATTTTCCAATTTTTTATAACTTTACAGATACATCATTTAATATATTAAAATATTTTATGGTTTACTATTCAATATTTAATTAGAAAATAACAAATAATGGTTAATGGTAAAATCTATAGTTTAAAAAAAACTTTGGGTTTTTTTATATGTATTTGTATTGTGATTGATAATAATTTTTCATATATTATGTAAGCACATCTTATCAAATTTTTTTAATCACTCGAGTATAAATCTGATTCATTAAAATTACCACAAATTAAATTTTTATTTTATATACTAAAAATAATTGTATCCCATTACGTCACTATATCGTCGATGAGAGTGGATTATCAAATGCAATTGAAGAGAACCACTCTCGACCACCAAAGTGGTTCCCAAGAGCTATAATTTATATGGTATATCCGCGGGAAGAAATTGTACATAGATTGTGTATCTGTGGAGGTAAGTGTCCGTTCCGAGAGTGCAGCAGCGCCTTTAGTGTCAGGTTATTAGGCTTTGGAAGGTGTAGGGTAACTTCTTAACAGAGTGGGAACATCCAAGCGCTTAGCTAACTGCCGCTCTGGCGAGATTTACACACTGACACCGTCGGCACTAAGCCCGATGGAAACTTTGCCCTATCCTACTTGATGTATACATTATGCGCTTGATTAATGCATCGGCGACCACCGCAAGGGTGGGAGCAATTAACGGAGGCTTTGGGAAATTCAATATGTTGACGGTATCTCTGGGAAGTGTAGTATTAAGACTTATCAGAATGCTTAATAAAAATGTCAATGAAAAACTTACAATTAGCTCAGTGTTGATTGAAAAAATGTTACAATTTTAAATAACTATATTTAAAAAAAATATAAACAGGCCATATAGATATATCTTTATTTTCGATTCTTGGATAAAGCAACATTAAAGTGAAATGGTAAATATTTTAAAAATAAGTATATTATTGTAAGTACCATCAATATTAATTAAGCGTTTTTTTAACTGATTTGGGATTTGTGACTAGACACTTTTCGCGTGTTAAGCAAAATTCAAACGCGTTACGTTATTTCTCTCACTGGGTTTTATTCATATTTTTTTTTACACAACCTTACACAATACACGACAAAAAATCGATATTATGGTACAACTCGATTACCTCTCGTGTGGGCAAATGGGTTAAAATAATAAAAGCTCAAGGCCGCGCTCTGTTCCTTTCGCAAAAAGCGCTCTTTTTCCTGCATACGTTTTAACCGCCGCGTTGATAAGTATTGTCGCGTGCCGAAAAAACATTTTGACAAGCGCTGTAATAAATTATTCACGCGTTTCGGCGGAAAATCGCACGTGCCGACTGTGTGTGTTTTTTGTACTTTTTTTCTTTAGTCGCGTTTAAAATAATACTGGAAAATGAAGTGGAAGGTCCCGTTTTTTTGAAGACGCTCCATCGTTTAAAACAATTTTCCTGGTTCTCTGGGGGAAACGCTCGCTTAAAATCCGAAATTGCCGCTTTTGGGTCGCGCACTTGAATTGTGTCGGACAAAAGACGTTTGTTTGTGGATTTTTACCAGAATATACGTAATAGTATAAGTGTGCCTGTATAATATAATTCGAGATTTGTTCGCTTTATATATTAAACGTACGAAATATGTACCTATACTTGCAACAAAAAATTATCAAAATGAAATATTAATATATAGGGTTTCTAAATCTCAGAACTTATATAAATATATTATCAGATGCAAGCTTTTTATTATGAATAACTATTGTGATTTTATATTTTTTTTAATTTTAATTTTTTATTTTTTTTAGATTAAATTAAGACCATCGTGGCCTAACAGGTTACCCCAATGCGCCACGATGTTCGAAAACAAATTTTAAACTTATAAAACACAAAAAAACGTATATATACATAAATAGAACAATACTTAAAAATAATAAGCATAAGAAAAAATTATAAAATATCAAAATTAAATGATACAAACTGGATCAGATCCTCGTAGCTAACATTAAACAGGTCAATATGTAATGCCAGCGTATTAAGGAGTCGGATGGCCACAGCTATAGGCGAGTTCTAGCCCTAACGGCCACCAAAAGAGGTCGCGATCGTAATTCTCGAAAATGTTCCGGAACCCAAAACTGGAATTCCTCGAGAATAGCTGGATTGTCGACAGCACCTTTTAGTAATTTGAAAAAATGCTTAGCGACATACAGCTTTTTGTGAGAACTCAGCGAATCATATCCCAACGCTCCTAAAAAAAAAGTACGGATAATAACCAAATATCCTTTTGTAAAGGTATCTTAAATACATTTTTTGAATTTTTTTCACTAAAAGGGAATATTTGGCTATTCGGGGATTCCAAATTGTAGATCACGATTCAAGAATGCTACGAACTAAGGTGTTATAGAGGATACGAATAACTGACGGATCGTCAAAGTGAAAGCCCATCCTCATAACAAAGCCGAGCACCTTGGAAGATTTATCACAGACGTCGTGTATGTGTAGAGAGAACCTCCATTTGCTCTCAAAAGTGATTCCGAGATCTTTAGTGAAAGTTTCTCTAGTCAAAATATTACCACCGAGATGGTAGAAATAAGCTGATGGCGAATGGGATCGAGAAATAATATGTTATAAAAAGAAAAAAATAAGCGTCATATGTTTTTACAGGTTCAGTGACAATTGCTTTCATGGACAATATCAATATCTCTATGAACGACCTTTGCCAGAGAAGAGTTGGCAAGTGCTCCATTTCTAGACTTTACAGGCAGGAACAGTGGACGCGACCGAGAATTATAACCACCTTCCGGAGTCCACATTTGGAGCTGCTCGAGCCCCGTAGGATTATCTATTATGCTAATAAGCAATTTCGAGAAGTGTTCAATTATATAAACACTTGACAAAAAAAGCGTATCAAAAAAAGCACTGGGAAACAAGAACGGATAATACCTGTATTCCTTCAAGTATAAATATCAAAGGAATTTACGCTTTATTTTTTCCAGCTTAAATTAATTACATTGACTCATTACGCCTGGAATCTTAATAATAGAGCTAGTTTCTAGTATACTGCGGACTAGAGCATCATAAAGAGTGCGCAAAACTAAAGTGTTTCTGAAATAGCGCGCATTTCATAAGATAAAACCAAGCATTTTTAATGATCTGCTGTGAGTCTCTTCAAAAGTCACACTTAAATCTGTACTAAAAAAAGACCTGTCTAGAATATATCCGCCGAGATGGTAAGAATATTTAGCCAGAAAATGAAATTGTGTAACATTTCTTTACACTGAAAGGCAATTGGTTATAGCAAGACTTCCATAAAGAATTGAGATCCTCTTGCAGGTCCAGAGAATCCAAATTTCACTGCACTTTCTTAAAAATTTTCAAATCATCTCATATAATAAAAAAAATTGAATGATGCATTGCGGTTTCAATGCAAATAATGAACGATAGAAACAACAATGGACAAAAGTTAAATCCTTGAGGTACTACAATGGAGATCTTATATCGTTCTGAAAAGAGTTATTAATCAAGTAATTTGAGAATAGGTTTGTAAGAACTTTAGAAAACCCGAAATTAAATATTTTTTTTACAAGTAAAGCATGATTAACTTTATCGAATGCCTTTTCAAAATCTGTGTATATAACGTCCACTTGTACACAAGAGTACAATGATCTTGAAACAAAGTTAGAAAAAAACATAAGATTAGTGACAGTGGATCGAGATTGACGGAAGCTATGATTCTGCTCAAGAAGCATACACCTGCAATGATTAAAAATGTATTTATGCAATACAATTTAAAATAATTTTATAAGTGCTTAAAGCAACGTTATTGGTATGTAATTGTCAATGTGATACTTGTCACTCTTTTTATGAATCGGGGTGAGCATTTCTATAACTCTGGAAAACATGAGGATCTCATAATTAAATTAAATATAAATTGAAGATGGTTCAAAATATCAGACTTGCATCCTTTCACAATATAGTCTGGGATAAAATCTGGTCCTAAAGAAAAAATGAACTTTAGTCTGTTAAATCCGTATTCCATATTAACAAAAATGATTGATAACAAAGATGACCCTAAACGCTGTGTCTCATCGTAATTATAAGTACAATCAAAATGTGACCCATTGTCATGGTATCCGGTTTGAAAATATCTATATATGCTAGATATTTACAGTAGAAGCAGTAGTATAATGCAGCTTCAGAAGAAATAAATTTACTACATTTTTTTATTTTTATCAAAAAGATTTTAAACAAAACCCCATGATCATATATTTAAATTTTCTTTAACAGTTCTTTAACAAAAAGGAAGATTACGAATTTGTACAGCATTCAAACGGTTTCAAAGACCCATTTATCCAAATTGTGACATCCGCCTGTCTATAGGGTGTTTACAAAAATGCTGTACCCAACTTGTTCGCCAATATAGGGATGAATGAAGGTCCCCGATCGAGTGTCCGTCGCCATATGACACCCCTGTTGTGACAAGGGTCGCTCCACTTTATATTAATGACGGAAAGCCCATTAATTTTTCCGGGACGCACCTACCAAAACTGTATCGACTTTTGCGAAGGATTTAATCGCTAAATCTCACAAAATAAATATTATTTCAAAGTTGATGAATTAATCATCGTGATGGAATACGACCGTCGATTTTGTGCCCCTGCGTCAATACGCTGTTTACGGCCCGTAATCTCGCAAAGCTCATTATGTTCTCGCGCCACCGTTTTACAAGCTAATAAAACGGTGAGGGGGAAATTAATAGGGGGCGTTATTAAATTCTCAGATTTTTCTATGTGTATGGGTATTTTTTATATATTTTTTTATTAGGTTTTATACATTTTATATTTGTGATACATGTGATAAGCGATGAAGATTTTCTAATAGACGTTTGAGGCTCAGTTTCTGAAGCTTTAAATTTAAATTTTAGAAATTTGAAGAGTCTATACCTTCACATAATACATTTAATAAAGTAGAATTTAGAAGTAGAGATACATAATTTAAAACGAAAATTAAATTTAACAATAAAATTCTATTTTGATATCCTACGCAGATACAATTACTTGGGTTAATTCTCTAAAATGATCATCATTTTATTTTACGCTTTTACTTTCAAACAATATTAGTATCGTTGTTTAGGTAGTTTAAAGCTATGGAGATATCATTTTTAACAACTAGGATTACGGATTTCAAAATAATATAAAAAAAAATTAGTACTACCGGTATTTTATTTTGTATTACCCAAAGTACCAAAGGAAAATTTTTGCCTCAATTCTATGTCAACACAACATGAAAATTTATGGTTTTTATGGCGTTTCGTGTTATGAAACATTTAAAAAATAGCAACAATATAACTATAAATATAAAAAGACTCAAGAATTTTTGATTTTATGCTAAAAGACTTGTCTAAAATTAACATAGTCTTATAACTAAAAATTTTCGCAGTTTAAAATTAAAATAAAACAAAGAAAGATGCAGCTCATTGGTTTTCATACAGTTTTTTTTACAAAAGTCTGACATTATTGCAAATAAACACTATTTTAAAGGTGCTTCTTAAAATATAAATATTTAATGTGTAATGAAAAATAATATCAACCTAATTAATAAAAATAATAGTGACTTCACTAATATGACATTATTATAATTTTACAAACCATTAATAAATCACTTAAATATTTCTCCCGTAGGAAATAATAAATGTAGTCGACGAAAATATATTAAGATTAGACTCACAACTAAAGAATGGACTCAAAATTCTGTGTAAAAATATTTGCTCATAATTAAGTCAACATCAACAGAAAGCGGGAATTCTTAACAGCAGGAATATTTACTACGAAAATTATAAATCTGATTCACCCCTTAATGCCTTTCTAAAATTTTTTTTTCCACTAAGAATAAATATGTATTTTTGTATTTTTAATACAATTTTACAATTGATGTTTTGCATATATTTATATATTTAAAAATATGATTTTTGTAGTTATAAGTAATAAATAACAATAAGAATATGTATTTTAAGAGTCTAGGAATTAGTGACATCTATATTAATAATTATAAATTATGTGTAATATTATTTATAACTAAAATATGTCACTGCAGCTGGGCCCGGCTTTGTAACAATATCACATTTTTTAATAAATAAAATTCGAGTGTCGCTGCTGAGGCTCGAACCTACAACCTCAGAGTTATTAGTCTGAATCGTAACGGACTGAGCTTTTCTAATCGTATTTTTATCGTTTTATTTAATAACATGACCCAATTAATATTGAATTAACATGATTAAATATATAATAAAATACATAAATACATACAAAAATATTAGTAATATTTTTAAATATTAAAACAATAAATGGTCTAAAAGTAAATTTATTATATATTTATACTTATCATTTGCGTATAATTAATCATAAAATATCAGTTAATGTGTTTGATTTTTTTTTATTATGGAACGTACGAGAACTACTTATCATAAAACATTTTGGCTTAAGCAAGTGATATTAATCGAGATACTTATCACTGCATATAAATGTTTATTATGAGTTTTGCTCTTGAGGCGAATTTTTTCCTGAACCTTGAAAAATAATATGAGAAAAAAGCTTTCGGAATTTCTAAAAATCGCATATTTTACATTTGTATCGGGTGTTTCAATAACCCAAAACTAGCGCTCAGTATACTTTTGAATTTTGACTGGAAACGTTTACAATAAGTTTCGTTGTCTTTGAAAAGTATTTTTATCCTGGTTTGAAAACACTTTGTCAGTGTCATTGGGTTTTAATTGAAATGTACGTATCTTTCTTTGCACATATGGGTTATTTTTTATGTGTTATTTATAGATAATTGTTAAGAAAGATTAATTTTATTTACTCTAGTTTATATTTTGTATAAATGCATAATTCAGGGATATCAAGTCAAAGAGACTAAAAAAATATACGTAGAAAGAATATATTAATGTGTAAAACAAGATTAATAAAAAAGTTTCGATTCAATTCTGTCGATTTGAAAATTGTAATGTAATGTACAAAGAGTCAAAAATTAAGCAGATACGACAATGAGCAACCCATCACAAATCTTCAATTCTAAAAAAATGTTTCTTTACACGTCACCACAAAACCATGCTGATGATCAATCAAATATCTTTTGATATGATTTAAATTTTAAAGTATACTTGTGTAGTATGATTTGGAATACATTGGCTTGTGCTGATAAAATTGAGACCGGCTTATATGTTTCTTTTTACGCATAGGAATTATGTTCCTAATTATACACTAGGGAAAGTGTTTGTTTTCAAACGTGAATTAGAGGAAGTATTTATTTTCAACGATAAGTCAAAAACTAACAACAGTGGATGAGCGATAAAGACCTGCATTTTTTTAAAACAACATATGTGTATATATATGTTTTATATTATTTTCTATTTATGAATCACCAGTGCGTCATGCGTCATATAAGTTATAAGTTTAAGGATCACGCAAGCATCCGAGACACACTGCTGCGTTTAAATCGGTTTTAATTAACAACTGGACTCTGCGAAAAGAAACAAAGTTGAAAAGTCAAGGGTGAGTAATGAGCGGCAGTTAAACAGTCATTTATAACAATTCGACTCTATCACGAACAGCGTATCAAATCGCGCGGGCGTTGCCTTTGATTGTAACATTCTGGTGCTTAATTTCGATCCTCGATGAGTTATTGGTAGAGAAAATTTCAGCGTCTAAAAACGACCAACAGGAAAAACGGGCAGGAAGTTCGTTATATATCGTATAATAATAGCGTAAATATGGAAGCCGTTTTGTTGCGAGCGAAACAGGAAATTGTTTTAGACGTATTAAATTAATATGGGTCCATTTATATTAGCATGGATTAAATTGATTATATAAAACGTGTTTTGTAATAGCTGATTTAAATTTATGTGTTTAATAATATTTTTTTTAACAATAAAAAGGGAAATGATTATTTATTTTTATTTTTATTAGATATATCAAAAAATATTTAAAAATGTTGAACAAGTAATATAGATACCTAATCTCTTACCAAATAATCAATTTGACTGTGGCGACCACACATATAGACACATTTAAAAGGGCGATTGTCTCATTGTTAATGACCGTGACTAAAAACGTTCATTCAATAACAATGAGACAAATATCACGGCACAAAAGGGACTTCTTTTGACCACACATAAAACGGGTCGTTAAAAGAATCCTTTTTGTGACAAAACGGTACGGACGCAATCAATCACCACAACGCAAACCCTTTTCGAAAAATTCGAAAATCTGGAGCCAGGCAAAAAACTGGCTTTCGGAAATACACATCCGATTTCTCGAATTCTAAGAAGCCACTGCAACGATTGGTCAGCTAGCGTGCATCCCCCTAAAGGATATAAGCCCGGACTCCAACGAGGAGAGGGCAGACGGTCAAGAGACGATCGGAGGCACGATACGAGCCGGTCCGAGATACGAGACGGCTGAGGCACGAGAGAAGAGTGGCCCAGACAGCAGACCAGAGAGCCAAGATCTACCAGCAGCCATCTAGAAGAACCAAGTCACGCGCCCTCACCGACAAACTTGAAGATTACACCTAACACTCGCCGCACGCAGCCACAGAGTCCGGAGACATCATCACCTGCACACCTTTATCGCGAAAAACGTCACGCCGTAATCGTCCATAATCAAAATTGTAATTATAACTTAATAAACAATTTAATAGAATTCACCGAAGAGTCTTATTGGCCGCGAGGTCAACCACCCCTAGGGCTACACCCCCTAAATGAATTTTGAAATAAACACTCTAATATACATTGCTAATATACATTAATGAAGACAATAAAAATTAAAAATATTGCTCAACTATATTCTTAGATGTAACACAAGCTAATGATAAAGTGTAGCACCCTGGACTTCTCTGAAAAAGAGACTGCTTCCATGCAACATTTTTTTATTAATCCAATCTCACCTAAAAGATAGTAATTTCCAAGTAAAGACAGGAGTAGTAAACACATAATTGTACTGAATATCATGGGTGTGCCTCAGAGCAGTGTTCTTGAACCGATCCTGTATTTTTATATATGAGATAGATCTTCTTCAGACAAACTCAATAAGAATTGCTTTGTTTGCCGACAAAGCTACACAATAAGGACGTCTAATACTGACCCAAACATAGCATCGAAGAGACTGCAAGATTATCTCTGAAAAGTCTAAGTGTCAAATCAGAGCTAATAAATCTAAATTAATCCATGTCACATTTACGCTAAAGTAAAGCTACTTGTTCTTCGATATCCCATAACGAGAAATGAATACAAAAAAAAAAAATTTAGACTGACTTGAAAAACTTAAATTTGAAACAAAAGGAAACATTACTGGCTCACAGGACCAACTTTAGGCTGATTATTGGTAAAAAATAAAGTTAAACCATTGTTTTTAAGCAAAAGACTTGCCAGTATATTGCAGTGAGTTTTTAAATTGACACATTTGAAATCACTTAACCCTTTATAGTGGCCGCAAGCCTAAGATATTTTAAATAAAAATATTAAAATAAATAATTTAATGATCATTAAATGTAATATTAAGAAAAAATATATTTTTTCTATATATTCTAAAAAATAATATTTATTTTGTAAGAATAAATTTGAGAAGTTAAATGATATATTTAAAATACAAATAGTTTATATATATATAAAAAAATATATTATGTCCATAAAAAAAAAAAATTTAAAATGACGTTTCAGATTCTAAGCCAGAAACTCTCGTTACTGAGCGTCACATAAAAACGATTATATTGCTTTTGACGTAGATTTTTGACTTCTGAGAAATGATAATTGTTTTTTGCGTTTTTCCTATTGGCTAAAATTCGGTTTTAATGTACTTCTTACCAATCGTGAAATGATAAAGAAAATGCGCGGGGCTCTGGGTTGGTTGCTTTAATATAAATAGTGAATAATTAACTAAATACTGTTAACAAGGCATAAGGCGGAAATTTATTGTTTAGTATGCCAGGAAATAGTCTCAACATCTGGAAAGGTACAGTGTGTATAAAACCATCAGTACATATATATATATATATATATATATATATATATATATATATATATATATATATATATATATATATATATATATATATATATATATATATATATATATATATATATATATATATATATATATATATATATATATATATATATATATATATATATATATATATATATATATATATATATATATATATATATATATATATATATATAGTAAAAAACAAATTTATGATTAAATAAATTGGATCACAGTGAATCAAAAAACCAAATTAATATTTGACTTTAAAGAGTAATTATTATTTTAAATTTTATATTATCACCAAGTATGTTATAAGTAATTATACATGCTAGGGTTTATTTAAGAAATATAAACAATTCATTTAGAGTATTTATTTTATGTCTTAAGAAGCCTTTACATTGTGAAGAAACGAAATAATTTCGGTGCAGGTAAGCACCGAAAGAACAAGAATTTTCCGCTCATAAATTTAACAAAAATATCACATACAAGCGACGCGTACTGAAAAATCTTATGATTTTTCTGAAACAGTAGCTTATTAAAAAAGTTTGTGTTTGAATTGAAATAATAACTTTTTTCACTTTAAAAGGTTCTGAGGCGTAATTCCATATTCACAAATTTTAATAAAACACATATGTACCGATAGACATTCTAACTGTAAATTAAGTGAGTTGAAAATATTTTTTTATGACTTAAGTTCGAGAGAGCTTTCTCGAATATTACTTACATATTTTTTACCTTAAAAATATCAAGAGTGACGGAACTAATAATTTTTCAAAGTCAAGTAAAATGATCTCTTAATTGGATAATAAAATTCAGCACTCCCCGAGCTATTTACATATACTTAAGTCAAAAATTAAAGACATTTGAAGTGTATAATGGATTCGTAAAAATTTTAAATTAGTGAATTAGCAAGAAGTACTAGAAAAATTATACCAATAATTTTAACTAAAAATATTTAATGCCCATTATATCGTACAATAGAAACGAGAATATTGTCTTATTTACAATGAATCGATATTGAATAGCACAATTCGTACTGTCGAGCATAATAATTATAATGAAGGAATCCTTAGCAAATATTCCCATTAATTCTGCTTTTGAATATTTTAGCAAAAACACGAAATATGACACTCTTTGTGCCACTTGTACGGATTTGTATTATTTATTCAGTGCTATTTATATTCGAGGGTATCGCAAGTTATTGGTGTTTAGTGAAATATGAACGTTCAATTGTGTGGTTCGATTCATACTATGATAATACTTTGTTTTAAATAATATTTATTTCTTATACATATATTGTATAATTCTCTATAATAGTTACATTAAATAAAATTGTCTACTTTTGCGAATTTAATTGCGACAATATAAGATGCAGTTAATCCTCATCGTTTTAATTTTTTGCACTGATTCTAATAAGCAATAATTAAATACAAAAAACCGATAAAAATAAAACTTCAGTATTATTTATAGACTTAAAAAAAGCTTTTGCCACAGTATACCATAATATATTATTAGATAAAATAAAACACTTAGAAAAGTAAGACCATTGCTAAATTATTAAAAAGCCATTTAAGCAATATACAAGAAGTAGTTTTAATAAATGGTACACAAAGCAGCGTTCTATTTTGAGACCTTTATTATTTAATCTATACATAAATATTTTTACCCTAAGTAAACTTGTAGAAAGGATTTAACTGTTTGCTGATGCAGTGCTAATATATAATTCTAAAATATGCAGAGTGGATGAGAATAAACAAATTAACAATTATTGGAAAAATTAAATATATAATATTTAATAATAATTTTGATATTACAATCACTGTAAGTAATTTTATAATTACAAAAAGTGATTCTTAGATCTGCTTTTAGTTATACAAATACTTTTTTATAAACTTATTTATTATATAATAAAAAAAATATTATCAATCTCAAAAATTTTATACAGTTTTTAAAATATATTATCGTATAAAATTAGATTAAACATTTAATATGCACATATTCAAAGTCATTTAACATATATGTCTTGCGTTTGGGGACTTGGAAAATTTTTAAAATTAAAATCAAAATTGTGCTTTGTTGCCTTTTGATGCTCATACGAAAACCAAAATTTTTATTTCTCTAAAATATGAACTATTAATGCTAACCAAAAATTGCTAGAAATAAAATCGATTAAAAATACTAAATTAAAATTTATAAAACAGCTACTTCAATAGTATATTTTTTTATAAATATAAAAAAATACACTATAAATGCATTTTTAGATTGTT
The DNA here is from genome assembly GCF_051122295.1 of Plectrocnemia conspersa. NCBI lineage: Eukaryota > Metazoa > Arthropoda > Insecta > Trichoptera > Polycentropodidae > Plectrocnemia > Plectrocnemia conspersa. Next base: position 27,931,637 of record NW_028277166.1, read on the forward strand.
CTTGCTTCTGTTTATGTCCTAAGTAATTAATATTGTGTTTTTTTGCTAGTATATAAAGCTACTAGCTACGTCAAGATGTCGGCAGGAGAGCAAGGACGTCCGCGGTGGGAGTTTGCTTTAGGAAGCGCATATTAGAGGCGAGGCCAGTGGCGTAGATAAATCGGCCGAGTCAAAGGATGCAGCTTCCGTGCGGTCGCGTGTTTTCGCACAACCGAACACGGACACCATAAATTCGAGTAATGAATATTCATCGAGGCCAAGGAGGACCAAACTACTGACTCTCTCTGGGTTCGAACCCAAGGAACTCGCACTGGGCGGAGACCCAGAGGCGAATTTCATTTACCCGACCAGGGGGCGGGTTGGACTTATGCGAACGTTTAAACTCAATTAGTATAACGAGTTGACAGTATTTTTTGTTCTATGGATTGCGACCAACGCAATGAAACTAGATATACAACACGATAAAACTGGGGCGAAGATCGAAAATATAAAATATGAATTAAATTAGTATAAATGATATTCTCAAATAAATGAAATATATGGTAGTAAAAAATTGCCTTGCGTGGAATTAGAACTGAGCCGTCGATATGTATTTTCAAACTTTCCCTCAGTTCAATGGTTCGAAAAGTGTATTCATCCATAGTTCCGAGAGCCATAAAGTCGCGTCAATAAAGTTGGTAGCGGCATTCATGACTTATGTCGCATTCTCTATGCGATTCAATTTTTACAACCACGTGTCGAACGCGAATGTATCATGTCGAAAGTGCAAAAGTCTTAGGAGCCATTTAAATTTACCACCCTGCCCCGTTCATAAATAAAACATGCACAGATAAGTGAAGGGTAGCGGCACGCTTAAAGTTTTACACGAATGCATGGCTTCGAAATAAATCAAATACCTTTTACGGTTCCCTAAAAGCAATGGGTTCTTCTTTAGACGTGTTCGATCTATTGACGTAATACAAACGTTATACTAAAGCAGTTTTAATATTGTTTGCTAACGAATTCAGCCTCTGTTTCTACCCATACAACATAACATCTATTTAATCACTTATTTTATTGAGTGATCAAGTATATGTTATAAATTATTAGTTATATTAGAAAGTTAAACGTAATACAAAGAGAACAAGTAATAAAAAATACTTATTATATGATTTTAACTAATTTAATTTTCAAGCAATTTATTAAGATGCTTATTAATATATAAAGCATCAACTAAGTTTTGTTCTATATGCTCAGGAAACAGGAGCTCAGGTGTGTAATGTGCGCTAGCGACGTGAAAGTCAAAGGTTTAATTCTTAATACTATTTAATATGCTTGGAAGTATTAAAATTTATTATTAAAAAACATAAATTTTCTCTCTAAGGGTGTCTTATACATTATATTTTGCGCTAATATAATGTTTTTTAGCGAAATGTAAAATTAAATTAAGTCACTAATTGCTGTGTGAGTGAGACGTGCTAGATAAACGAATCACATTAAATCACTGAAATCCAAGAAATTATGCGATGCAAGGTTACAAGATTTTTTTTGTTGTAATCTTAAAGAGTGTCTTATATTAGAGCTTATTTTCATAGTACAGTCTAAGAAAAATTATTGCGCAAAATTCCCTGCCAGCAATTTTCTGCCAGCAATTATTCACTGTCTGTTTAACGCCACGTCAATTGATCGCATAAACAATTTATAGGCTATAAATTATCGCTAGCATATTATTGTCTGAAATATCACAATTTGCATGTTATGCATGAGTCATGTATTCGTCTAGACCAGTGGTGGCAAACCTTGAGCACGCGTGCAAGAAATGACACGTACAACAGTTGTTATTTAATGCTCTTAAAGGCAATACAGAAATAACTAAAAAACTAAATATTTTTTTTAAAATGAGATGATACGTTATTGTTTTTGTACTATACTCAAAGAAGTAAAAATGTGCCTCACCAGATAATAAAATTTTCTTTGAAAAATTAGCATCATCTAAGTGCTGCTCTAACACCTAATCTGTGTAAATTAGTCGCTGGCTTTAGTTCTTGTATTATATGAATTTTATACGGGTGAAGGTGTAAGTCCAGAGACAAAATGTGCCAAAGGGAGCCATAAGATAAACCAAAAAGCCGCGAACGCTGACGAATCGATAATTCTGGGTCTCTAGCCTTACTTTATTTTAAAGCAGCAATATTTTTAGTTCTCTATCTCTAACGTTCCCATTCTCCTACGTTGCAAATTGTACTTATTAGGACGATAAAATTAATCATAATCTTTCGATACACATTTATTTCTGCAGTATAATAATTATTAAGTGATCCAATTCAAAAATGTGTTGTTAAAAACCAACATTTGACACTTTAAACGTGCATGATTATTGACAGCCGTCTGATTTACAGTGCTGCCAAAACAGAAAACTTGAATTAGAGCATTATATATAACTATAAAAAACCTGCCATTTCAATTTCGCAGTTTGATACTAAAATGTGGTAATTTATATACAGTAATCTATTTGTCTAAAAAGCCAAATTTTTAAAAGAAGACAAAATAAATGTATTATTTTAAAGTGGTTAAGTAAATCTGTAAAATTAGGATATACATACATATAAGAATAGATCACATACAAACGTATGTGATCTATTCTTATATGTATACACGTAATTAAATACATTTATATATGTCTAAGTTAAATGAAACAGAATTATTACAGTTGAAAAAAAATCTTTTATTTTTAGTCCAACAACCCAAAATGAATTTTCGCCTTCCTAAAAAATCCCCTAGCTCTTTCGGTCCTGCGCAAAGATTCTCAATAACAAGAAGTTCTAAAACTGACATAATTTACAACTTTTCTTGGGATATAGATACTTGCTATTTTAACTTAATTGGTGGATCAGATATTATTTAGAAACACTTTTTCAATACAAACATTTTTTTAAGACCTATAGCTACTATTAAATATTTAATATATACATATTTTTAATAATTATTTGTGTTAAATGATTTTGTAGAATTTCAACCTAGATCACAGCACAACACTTTCATTTTCTAAGTAATTTCCTTGTTTAAATTTCTTGAATCGACAGCGATACCCCAGGGGCCTACGCCCCCACCGAGTTAAGAGCGCGGATGGTGGAGCCACTTTTTGTTTAAGTAATTTTCTTTCAATTTGCGGGCTGTCGGTTGACGCAGAGGGATGAATTTTACATTACTAAATCCGAAAAGGATACACGGGATAGTTCGAGTGGTGGTTGAATAGAAAAAAGTGCTCGGGTTTTCTATACAACGAAAATGTATTCGAAGCCATTTACGTGAAATATAATAAAAAATAAATCCTACCGAAACACTGAATATTTACATGGGATTAATAATATCATACATTTATATTCATATTTAAAAAGTCATTTTTTAATATAAAAACTAGAAGAATAATTAAGAATTTTTAATGGAATAATAAATTAAAAATACACAATTTAAATTTATAAATGTTATACAACATAATCAAAACTTGACTGAGACAAGCTTTAAAAAGTGACATATAAATGGCGTAGTAGAGGGCTGATTTTTTTTGTACCGAAAACTATGGTTAGCGTTCTTTAACAAGTATGACATGTCTATTAGCTTAGTTATAATAACAAATCGAATAAGTTGTGTAAAATGGACAAATTAAAAAATCGTGCACTAATTAAAGCTTTGATTTTAAATGACATTATTGTTTTTTATAAATTAGGAAACATATGTTTTCCTGTCTTAAATGCATGTTTCTAATCGATTGCAGATTTTTATTATAGTTCTTTATATTTTTTAAATAAAAATATTTTTTTTAATAATATAATATATACATATATAAAGCAAACTGACTATTTAGGTTAACTGAATTAAACAGCTAAAAGATATGATATCAGCAAATAAAGAAAATATTTGGTAGAATTTTCTAATACAAGTAAATAAAAATTTAATAGTATTACACTTATAAAATATGAATATTATTAATTTTAATAATTATTCTATGCACGCTCTTTATAAAAATTTGTTACTTACTTATAAAAATGTGTATTTTTTATTTATTTAAAAAATGGTTCAAACGTCCTAACTGAGTTTGGCTGCAATTTTTACGATAACTAGTATTCTGGCCAAAAAATAAAATATAAATATAGCATATAAAATCACATAATATATGGTTATATATTCTCTTTGCTAATTCATAATAGTGATAATATATTATTTAAAAATACTTAAAAAATCACATCATGCACAAGAAACGTCGATCGAATGCGACGCATCAACAGAGCAATTTGCATATAGAGTCACCAGAACACATTATATATTATACCTATGTACATTGATTCTCAACATACTACGTACTGCGAACATTTGCATTGTTGAGCACATCGCGTTTATTGCAGACTTTGCGATAACATGTTTGCGCAAATCCCGTCGGCATCAAGAACGCTTACGAAGTCTAAACTATGACAAAGAACCCTTTAGAAAAACGCTTCTTTGTTTCCCTGGAGATGCACTAATTAATTCGTTGAGCTTAGAATTCTGCTGTGTATATGTATGTATATATATACAATAGCATTTTAATTTAAAAAAGTGGAGAAAAAGTTTAATAATTAAAACATGTAAATATAATAGAAAATATGAATAGCTCGTGTGAAATGAGCGTTCTCGAGCATTGACATTCTGACCATAATAGGCGAGAATATAGGACTTGATAGAAATTCTATGGGGCGCTCTAAAGCTAGCAGCCAAAATTTGTGAGCATTAAAAAATTGCCGACACCGCTCCTTAGCAACTTAAAAATATGCTTCATCAGAAATACGCTACAAATATTTATGACATAAATTGAGTTGCTGTTTAAACATGCCAGTATAAGAATGCTTATGCTTGCGATTACATAAACTGGCAAAGAAATAAGCAGAACTAATTTTGTTAATGATAATCTTTTCTTGTCGATTCATTCTACATAACGAAAACAAATTTTTAACTTTTTGACCTGACTTTTTTGTTTATAATATAATATAATATTTTTTGGTAATGTGTTAGGTTCTGATTAAGATGCAATTAACCTGCCTGTTATAAAATATATGTAAAAAAAATTGATATTTAATTAAGATAAAAGTAATGCTGTTATATAACGGGCGGAGCTCAAGACTCCGTCAGGGCGGGCGTTTGGGCGCTCTGCCGTCGGTTTTGGCAGGTACTGGGGCTGCGTCTCTCGGTGGTGGGTGGAAAATCACCTGAATTTTACCGGCTGTCCATGGACATACAAGCGCAAGTCGACCACACGCTGGAGCTCGCCACCCATAGTGTGGGAGAGTGAAGTTAAAATCCAAACCCTTGAGGGGAAGTGATCGCTCGGGCTGGCCGTCTGAGGTAGCGCGTGAGGCACTACTGATGACGAACAAAGCACAGCAGAGTAACGCAAGCACGATCCGAGGGCCAAGACTGCGACTGAGGCAACATATACACCCCTCGAAGATCGAGATGGTGTTGTTATTAGGATGATACCGCAATGCAAAGTATAACTGAGCGCTCGGGAGAAATACTAATGCAAATCCAGTAAAATATTTAACACTACGCGGGGTCCCGCTCATCTAGCTGGGTGCCCGCCCATAAGGGTCGGACTCGAACGGCCCTAGTACTGATGCGCACGCAATGGATAACATGTGGCTATACTTCTGTCCGAGAACATCGTCGGCCACTTAAGCAGATAGGGATCCACTTGACTTAAGAAACTGCTGCTTAAATCGGTTAGACATGTTATCTTAGATAATAATTCGTTAGCCTAACTGCGTAAATTTTGTAACTCAAAGGTATTTATATATTTTTTACATCTTTAAAGTCTTTAGGTAAGTTTGCCCTGATGTAGTATTGTTATTGCTCTCAAATTTTCAGAAAAATAAATTTATAATCTATTAAATAAATATATTCAAAATTCAATACCAAAAATCTAACAAAGTTATATATTATAATCTCTTTTATAAAGTGTTAAAAGCTGAATATAAATTCATCGTATCGTTTTTCATATGATAAAAATATATAGATTTTTTCATTATTTAAAAAATACCAGTGTATCTTTGTATTTATATCAGATATTATATTAGATAATGATGAACAAATACTACTATAAAATGTATAGATATATATAAAATTTATTAAAAACATATTTTATTATTGTTGTAATAGCACAAAGACGTTTATTATTTTTTGCGCTTATATTCTGATATATTTCTAGAATTAAATTGATATACATTTCAATTTTATTATTACCTTATTATATGCTTAAAAAATATTTTATATTAGGGACGTAGGTACTAGCTATTTTTATTTTGTCAGTGCTAGGCGTGGGTTAGCAATCTCTCAAATTTATTTATCATATACGTACATGAAAAAATATAATTATATGTATATAATGTAAACGAATAAAAAAATAATAAATACGTATTCATTCAAATTAACTCAAGTGCTCTAATATCCCACATTTTAATACAGCATAGAGACTTCTTTACTTTATTATTATTACTATAAAGATTTTTCCCGACGTTGATTTCTTAGCGCAATTTTTTTAATTAAATTCATGTTACTTTAGCCCGTCTGGGGTAGGATTTTGAACTGTCACAGGCGAAAATTTCTCCTTTTGAAGAGACCATACTTGGAAATATCGTTGTCGTGCACACGTTCTGGGTAGATACGTAAGGGTCCAGGTGGAAATAAACTCATTAAACGAAACCCTCAATTTTGACAGGAGGTCGTTACGCGCCAAACGCCTCCGAGTAACAAAAGACAATTTGGGTAAATTATTCAAGACCGTCTCAAACTTTGCCCACTTCGCGAGACTTTGGCACGAAGGCTAATTGGCCGAAACCTGGGCGTCGATAAATTTCCGAATCAAACGTCGGCCCAAGCCTCACACGCTCGTCAAGTCTTTGTAACTTGGTTTTTAACAAAACTGTCTTGTATTTTGAATAATTGTACTAACACATTTTGTCCAATTTACGTTGATATTTAGTTAATATATGAGCGAAATCTAATAGCTTGGGATTTTTCTAACTAGTGGGATTATTGAAAAAAACGCATATAAATTACAAAAAAACATATGAAAAAATGTGAAAGCCAGATAGCAGCAAGTTCTACAAAAAAATTTACTAACGTATTAAAGGATTATTTAAATAAGAAATTTTGGAGCTGCAGCTGCATACAAAAAATGCTATAATTGTTTGGTGTACGAATAAATAAAGAAAACTTTAAAGGCCACTCACAAGTCATAATTTATTCATGCCTGAAAGATTTTACTCTCTCAATAAACATTAAGATAGATTGATATACTTTAAACACACAAACATTGTTTTGGTGCATGAAATCAGAGTTTGGAAAGTATCGAATGACAGATCGTGATGCCTCTCAATATCTTAAGATTAAATTACATATATATTTCTATGGAAGTTTAATAAATAATAAATATCTGAAGTAAGCAAAAACTATTCATATTCTCTTAGATACAAATATTTCAGAATTAAGAGTATATATTATTTCCCGGTTAGAGTTAAAAATATAGTTTTTTTAATAAAAATATTAAGCTTTTATGGAAAATATATATTTAACTTTTGTCAAGTTTTGCTTAACTAACAGCATAATTTTTGTACTACCCGTATCATAATCACTAAACTTTTGCCATGTATGAAAACCGCGATGAAATATCTCGTTGCGTGAAAATAAATAAAAGTCGGATATACTGATTCTGAAAATGCCAAAAACAAGATTTGACATAGGTTATAAATAAGTAAATTGTCGGACCTCGGTAACTCAGATGATCTGACTTGATTTTTTCTGAATTATTTAAGCAATCATAAATAATTTGAGGCCTAATGTCAAGAATATATTTCACCCTTTTGGGAGTTCCTCAAAGGTCCATCATAGATCTTACTATTTATCTATCTACTATTCTCGTTATTTATTGATGACATCAATAGGATAATTTCAGGTATGCCCATGATTTAAATCTCTTTAGATGCATTTGATTTTTTATTTTTCACAAAAGACCTCAAATTTTCCGAGCAACTAGATTTTGTTATACACGTAAACTACGTTTCCGAAAAATTTTCAAAAATGTCCATGAGTATGAAAATTTCTATGAAACTTAGTTTCCAGCAATTTTAAATCTTGATCTATAATTCAACACCCATGAATAACAAATTACTTTATTTTAACCTAAAAAATAGAAAGTAAATTATTAATAATAAACACCCAAACTTTAAAAAAAAAATCGATTGTGCTTGAAGAAAAATATACTGACTAATAAAAAATATGTCTTCGATACGCAATTTATTACACTTTTTGTGAATCGAAGTGACTTCTTAATCTAGTACATCTACAAGAATTAGGATATTATAAATGAAACATAAATTAGTTGATTCAGAAGATTATTTTACGGTGTAAAAATATTTCTTAATACGGTTTCTTAAAATCAGTGTTGGCAAAAAACAGCATTATTAATCCAGAATTGGCAACTTAAATCTGTCCCTAAAGTTCTATAGACTAACCAACCTTTGCTGTATAAGATTCATTTCTTTGCAACGCTTTGAAATGTGTCACTTTGTTAATTTTTACTCAACAATTGATCATATATTCCTTGACCAGATAACTTCCAAATTTTATAAAGATATTTTTCAAGTCGCCATTATTGTACCTATTGACTAATCTACATGATTTACCTATAAATTTTTAAGCACTAGTGTTGAATTCAGGAAGTTGTTATGTCACTAGCAAATATTTTCTAAGCGAACTTTTGCTTTTTTTAAATTCTAATCTAATCTGTAAGTATCGTATTTTTATATTTTATTTGAATTCAAATATCAATGTAAAATACAAAAAAAAAATATCTTAAAATTGGCGACTTGACCATAAAGATATGGATATCAATGGTTTTTCTTCAAAGCTCACTGACTTTACACAACATTTACTCGCAATTTTATATATAGAGAGAGATGGAGAGTCAAAATAATATTTTTGAGTACGTCCATACGTGTTGAAAGCGATTCCGGCGGCCATGAAAGAAACATAAATTTCATTTGTAGCAGATCACACGTCAGAGATTGGGACGGTGGGGGTACACGTCCCCAGCCGGCGCAGGGCAAACTTTTCAGCAACTGTTCACACTTCATTGATCGTAAAAAAGATACAAAAAAGTTGTTAGTTATCAAACTTTGGTGGGTGTGTGTGTGTGCCACCGTTGCATTTTTCGCCGTGTGGCGCGAGAAATTTTTCATCGCGCAACATTTATTTATTTAGGGTCGCTCCCAGGGCGCGGCGTGAAAATGGCCTCGGCACGTAGTTACCACCACCACAACGTAAAATGAACAATTTGCAAGTAGACAGGAAACTATATTTATATATATTATATATATGTTTGAACCTAATACGATAACATGTCTTTTTTATAATATCAAGTGAACGACAAGGATGTTTAACTACACAACGATATTTATTAAAAGCCGATAAGAAACTTAAAGACAGACTTTACAATATAAATATTTAAATTAGAATAATAATTCTAAATATATATAAAAAAGTAATATTAAATAAATATCTTATGACTTTTAAAATATTTTAGGCACAAAAAAAATATATAAATATCAATTGTAATCTCAACATTTAACGCACTTTTCACAGACAAGATAAGTCGCGAAATAATGATAGACAAAGAATATTAAAGACGCAGCCGCTTCCCTCTTCACGTTTATCTTGGTCTAATTTAACGTCCAGAATGTAAAGTTGTATTTGATTTTTAAAAAATTTGCAACAATTTTATTTTTTCTTTTTTATGATTAATTATTATATAAATTATTTTTAAATAATAAATTATTAAATAAATGGAAAAAAAAATTATAGCAGAATTTAAAAAAATAAAATACCACTTATATCCTGGATGTTAAATTAAACTAAAATTGACGTGAAGAGGGAAGCGGCTGCGTCTTCAATATACTTTGTCTGTTATTCCTCGGTGACTTCTCTTGTCTGTATTTAGAAAAGTAAGTTAAAGGTTGAGGTTGCTAATAAAATTTATATATTTTTTTATTTCGGTTTTGGCAATGTGTAAATTTTATACCACTTTACTTTTTTTTAGAGTATAACATAAATCCGAATATATTTATGTCATCTACATATACTATTATGGGGCAATGATCTCTCGCAAGCTCCATACTCTCTACTTGAGCAACTTTTCTCAAGAAAACAAGACAATTTACCTTAACAAAGCCATCGTCTCCGTTCGACCCCCTCGTCCATGTAATCCGAAACATTTTTGCCGTTCCTGTGTAAATAATAAAGTTTTCACAGAGCCAAATCTGCGGAAACTTTCGAAGCATTCCTTAGCGAGTCGACGGACGATCCGGGGGCGATTTGTCACCGCCAAAGCGTGACCCTCGTTGTTTCTCCCGTAAATACTTTCCAGCGCTTCCCAAACTCCCTATTGGCGTGATGATCCGTCTGCATTTCGCGCGCGGCAATATTTCAAATTAAATCACCGCGGCACGGCTTTATGGCCCACGGGCACGGCACGAGCGTGTGTGGCGCTTTTTTCATGCCTATATCTACTATGTACTACCTCTACCAAATGGAGGCTTTCGCAGGTCGTATGATTAAATAATCAATTCGTGAAACGAACGTCCGTGACGCATCACGCCAACGGCGGCCGCGTGACCCACTTGGCAGCAAAATTTGCATTGTAAAAATCGGAAGAACGGCACGCGTCTATCACAAAATCGCGTTTCTGTACTTTGTGGATACGTTTTAACATTACAATTCAACACACCGTTGAGTAGGATATGTCAACTCTATCAGGTATTTTTATACAACTATTTAAAACACTGTCAGCGGGCTTTAGTAGGCCAGCGACATGGTTTTCGTATTACAGTTACAATCGATTTATAATAAAATATTTCGATACTAAAATCATAATCGCCTTAACTGATTTGATAAACTAATTTTGTTTTTTTAAACAGTCACGAGTGTCAGTTTTTTCAGTTTTTATGGTTTAAAAATGTAAATTGGTGTTCGACATGCATATACCCATACAAATAATTTTGCTATTTTTTTTTATTCACTATTTTAGTCTTTTGAGAGGCTTTAAAAGAACATATATAGTAGCATGTCAGTAGTAATTAAAAAACTTAAGGATATATAATATCACAAAAAGACCATAAATAAAACTAACTATGTAAACTACCAAGTAGTTCGCGACGGTTAAATTATCAGTAGCTGTCGCTCGCGACAGTCCAGGTAGGAGGTTAGACCTAGAGTTAGTCCAAGCAGTCTTGGTTGGGTAAGAATTGCAACTGCAATCTAATTTTTGGAAAAATTGCCTGTGGCGCATTTAATTTTTTTATATAAATAATTTAATTTAATTTAAAAAAATAATTTTATTTAAAAAAAAAAAAGTAATATGTAAAATTCAAACGTCTCATTGTTATTGAAAAAAAAATCCTTTGGTATTTTTTTTTAAAATTAAATAAATTGAGTTCTGGAATATATAGTCACCCTATAAAATTTATAATTCAAATAGAATAACAATTTTCTCGAAATACAATCATTTTTACGAAATGGTACAATTAAGCGTAATGTACTACCAAGTGGTACGCGAGCCAAAAAAGGTTGGGAAACGCTGATTTAAGGCATTGAAACACATTTAGTTGTATTAATTGTATAAATACTGGGCTAGGTTGGGTTACGTTAGGTCAGGTTGGGGCAAATGAAAAAGACGCAACGAAAAAGTGCGTCGATAATCGCCTCAGAATAACGATAACGAAAAATGCTACCATGGCTATATCCGGAATTTTACCCATTGACCTGTTTGCCTTAAAGATGAAGGAAATATACAGTAGGTAAAGTTGAGAAGAAACCAGAAAGCTAAACATGATAAAGTGCCAACAGCGGGAAGACGCCTTATTTTAAAAAAGGTCGAATTTAATAATATTATTAATTTTCCAAAAATAATAATTTTATATAATATACATGTTAGTGATTTCAAACTATTTTTATATTTACAATTAGTTATTAGCTTAATTTAATAAAAATCTAAATATACGAAAAAACGTTTGTGGTAATATTTTAAGTTAAAAAGTAAAAATTCTTTTACAAATAAATATGCGACGCCAATAACGTTGTAAGTCTTACGTCAATAGTCAACTTTACAAATATTTTTACAACTTAACAACTAAGTATGCATAGTGCTGCATACTCTTATTGATAATACACATCCATAGATATGTCGTACAGTGCACTCCAAAGAAGATGTTTTGAAGACGACCCGAATGAGTCGATTCGCCATAGTGCACAGCAATTAGCGATATGTCCATCGTCTTTATAAAAAAAATTGCTGAAAGGAGTTGGTTTACAAGCCTTAAAGATCCAGCTTGGTCAAGAATTGAAGCTGCTTGACTATCGTGTGTGTTATACGTTTGGTGAATGAGCGGTAAACGAGATTGCTCTTGATCCTCATTTTCACCACAAAATTTTTTTAGCGATAGGGCTCATTTTTTGCCAAATGGCTACGACAATAAGCAAAAAGGCTGCATTTATGATGAAAAAAATTCACAAGCCATTATTAAGACGCCGTTACATTTACAAAGAGTCACTGTTTTGTGTGCATATTTATTCAAAAATTATGCCGGCTGGAACGTCACAGTCAACGGAGAGTGCTAAAGATATATGATTACTAACTTTTTCGTTGCCAAATTAAATGGCATTGATGCGGAAGATCTTAAGTTGCAACATACGGCGCAACATGCCACACAGTGCGCAACACAATCAATTTATTGAAGAAAACATTCGATGAGCGCATAAATTCGCGTAATGAATCTGTGAATTGGCCACCAAAATCATGTTATATTAAAACTTTTAAATATTTTTATATAGGGATATGAAAAGTCGCTAGGCTGACAAACCACAAAAATACATTAGTTGACATTGACACGATTTTATTGCTTTTGATGTGATTTTTTGACTTATAAGAAGTGATAACTGTTTTTGAGTCTCGGTATTGACAAAAATTTTGTTTGAATATACTTTGAACGATAATCCTGTAGTAATAAGGTAAGCGTAGCTATCATATATATAAAAATAAGTACAGACAAACTATGGAGCAATATGCGAGATACGACGTATGTCTGTACTTCTTCTTTCGATTATTTTCTCCAGAGAGATGAGATGACTTAGTTTGTATTTTGAACTTGCTCTAATAAAAGTTTTAAAATTTAGTTTTAAAACTTAAATGAGGTTAGGTTCCGGTTTGAACAAAACGTTTCGCTACTGTCAAATAAAGTTTTATAGACATCTTAGAGCAGCATTTAATTTCATTAGCACCTATTAGTTCAATTATATTTTCGCAAGTTAAAATATATATTTACTGGTAAAAGTGAATTTGAAAAAATGTTGAAATCGTATAATTGTACTAGCACCTGCCTGATAAATTACATTTTCACCGGTAAAAATATTTATCAACCGGTGAAAATGTATTCTGATATAATTTCACTTAAATAGTATTTTTTGGTTAGATTCGAGACCATTTTTATAAAAATAAATTTATGCTTTAACTCAAGAAATTTGTTTTGTAGCCAGTGACGCTATTTCAGTTTTTAACAAGGAGGAGCAAAAGTTTGCCAGTCAGTGGTTTCTTTTTTAATATTTAAATTTCATTGATATTTATAGTAGAATTAATTAAATTGAAGAGGAAGGGAATAATTTGCTTAACGCCGTTGGAGCAGCTAAAAACCAACACTTGCCACCTAATTTATATTATTTTTTATATTTATTAAAATACATCAAATGTTCGATTAATAAAAAAATCAAAAGTTGACTTTTTTAAAAAAAAATTCAGAAAATAAAGTTGGATCACCCTATATGTATGATATCCTTTAGCATGAACAATGTATCGCATAAATATAGCGTACAACTAACGGACTACCCTTGATTAAAACAAAGCATTTGGCCAAATTAATCCTTGCGACTTTATAGACCTATAATAAGGCACAAAATAATAAATATATGACAATTAATTCGTCAACTACAACTACACTATCTAAATATTGAGTTAAGCTAAAAACAGTAGTTTAATTTATTTAATGAAAATATTTACGTAAATGTAAAAACATTTTTTTTAAATTGAGAACCATGGATAACAATGCACACATCTAGGTTTTGAACGACTGGCACAAACTAGTCAATTTTTTTTCCAAAATGCATTGATAGATTAACAGATTATACTGCGGGTTTGAGTAATTTGATAATTAAAAGTAACTATTATATATTATTAGAAATATTTATAAGTAACTAATGAATTAAAGTACTGAAAATTTTATCATCAAGTCATTTTATATGGCTTAAGAAAACATAAAAATATATTAGGCATGACAAAGATGCATTTTGACTGTAATGTTAAAACCATTTTGGGCATAACAAATATGATTTTTAACTTTTAAGGGTTAAGAGACGCTCTCAATGAAGAAAAATTGTCAAAATACATGGTCCATTCATACTGAAAGATGCTGAATCGTGGTTAGTTAAGCAGCTATTCGTATGGTGCGTGATCTCTGCTAAGAAAAGAGATTACCAAACCGATATATGGTTAAATCATGTGCGTTTTACTCACTATAATTTTTGGTTAAAAAAAATATGAATAATATTGAAGCTATTTTGATGCATCTCATATTTTAACTGTAGATCTTAAAAATATAAATTATCAATGAAACTGTTCCTGGTACGAATTTATCTTGTTTGCGTCATACTGATATACATTACTAATTAAATTTATTATCACACTGACCACATGACTGGTTAATCCTAAACCATGTTAGCCTAGGACTAACACAGATTAATTCACGGATTTCAAAGATGTACTATCGGAACAAATATATGGGTTTTTTATGCTGAAAAATCAAGTTTTTATTTCAGTACTTTTTATTAAAATACAGCAAATTCAAAAACATATGATTTGAAGTAATATAAGAAAATATTACATAATATAGCTTACGCTCTTTCGATTATAAAATATATTTCACTTAAAAATAAAATAAGAAACCATTGGCAAAAATATAACACTGAAATCCAATAATTAAAAACAACAAAGTAAGTCGAAAAATTTATTGAAACTAAATACTTTATAAATATATACGACCTCTAAAATATATAGGTAATACAGCCAATACTGATCCAAAGAAAACTAAAAAGGAGAGCTATACGATGTTACCAAAAGTATTTTTACTTTATGTTACGTCACGTTACGAATTAAATTACAGTAAAAAATAAGATAAAATCACATATATATATGTATATATAGGTTATTTAATATTGCTTCGTTCACTTAAGAGCTTAATTAACTTGTTAGTAAAATGCTCCTTATATTTAATAAATGCTTCTTAAAATAAAATGTAAGTGCAACTTCTGTTCAAATTTTGTTTGATTTCGCAGTTGTTATATTATTTACAGACTTAATCTCCTAGTACATACATGTGTCACAGAATTAATGTTCCTCAGTTGAACACACCACAATGGGACATTGATAGCATGATAAAGGGTTCCATTAAATGGAACCAATATGCATTCTCGGTTGTCGCTGGGTCTACCCAGTCTGCCATCTTCGCATATTAGCTTAATATTATACAATAAATTTTCAGAGCGGGTAGTACCACATGCTTTATTGGGGCGTAGCTAAAATTAAACACACAATTCTCAATCTCGTTTGAACCGTATATTTACGTTATATACGTAAAAACGTCAACAACCTTAAAACACATACAGTCCATTCTGTTCATTACGTAATCTGCGAAAAAAATGTGGAATATCACGTGAGTGGGCGTACGAAATGAAACGTTAACGTATATATGCGAAGTAATACGTGATTTTTTTGCGACAATGCGAGCACAGCGTATATTTCTGTCCTTTATAAATTAAAAACATGTTTGAGCTTATTTTATTTTTGAGCGAAACATTCTTGCGTATAATTTTGTATGTTTTTTCAATATTGTGTGTGGAAGAGAGAGCGGAAAATCATAATGCAAATGAACAACAATGGTATCATAAAACTCGTATTACGTTTCCGTGCCAATAATTTTGCTGTATCGTATCATGATGTATTCTATAGTTTTCAATTAATAATATGAGCATATCTTAACATGCAAAATACTAATATTGCCACAGTTGACATGTTAGAAATGAAAACATAAATATTAACAGCTTAACGCCCGAGGACTCGTATACGAGTCTTGAAAAAATATTGTTTAGTGGCCGTGAACTGTGGCATTAGTCCTGTTTCATGCGTTTTCTTTACTAAAAAAATACTATAATACCATCAAGTTTGGCTCTTTATAATATTAAAAAATTGTAGTATACTATTTCTACGTACTATCAAATAAAATATAAATTAAATTTTACTTAAATTTTTTGTAAAAAAAAGTCGTTCTATCCCATTGCAACGCAATGCAATGATTTTTTTATGCAATTTATGAACCATAATTATTTATTTCATACAAAAAACAATATGTTATGTACTTCTTGAGCAGAAACTAATTTCAAGGTCAAACTGTCCGGCTAGTTAAACATAAAACCAATCCATTAAAAATAAATCGAAACATCCCGGTTGATAGTTAATCAATAAACACACCTAAAATTCTGTGTTATTGCAAAATTAAAATCGTTACAGTATATGTAGATAAATTAGATAACACAGTAATCTAAGAACTTCCAAAAAATATCATCCATTAATTAAGAACATTTTTAACGAATTTGTTATTTTGAAATTTCCTCACCATTTGGAAAACTGCAATGATTCACAGATTAAGAAATCGGAGAAAAAAGCTACAATATGGATAAATTATAGCTGTATTATTTTATAGTAAAATAATTTAAAAATAATATTGCGCTTAAAAGAATCTCTGAGGAATAAAATCATAAACGAATAAATATGTATTTTTCATTCCTAATATTTTGTGTAAATTGAAACTGATTGTAATGGGTACAAACTAATTATATAAATATATATGTTTAAACGCTTCTATAAATTTTTGTATTAACGATTTAAAAAAATGTCCGTTTATAATAAAATATAATTTGCACTCACCAAATTTTTCGGCGTCCTTTTTTTGCTTACAACTTTCACGAACACATTTATTCTTATCACTACACTTATGTTACCACACTATATCACTATTTATATATTTTTTATTATATACACTTTTTTATCTATTTATATTTTTTTATTACGTATAAAAACACTCGTCAATATGAGGAGAAATTTCACAACTTCTGCACATGTCTGCTGTATCATTCCTTATTCCACGTGCAGAACAAACATGACACTTTTTTTCACATATTTCTCCCTAGTTTTGATTTTTATTGTCTGATGGTTTTTCAGGTTATCCAAAAGTCTTTCTGATGAATCGACAACACAGGCACTGGTGAAATGTCTTTAGAATCGAAAGATTTCACTGAATTTTACATCAATCCTTTAGCCTTACTCAAACGAAAATCATTTAATTTAATTTTGCCGTTACGATTCAAATTTTGATAGACACTGAACAAATAAAACAATGCGCATTGAAATAAATGAAAAAACAATCTCTTTTGTTTATTCCATTGTTTTTTGAAATAATAAATAATATTAAATATATAATAATAAAAAAAATATGATTTTCGATGTTGTTATAAATAGTATATGACAGATTAGTTGGTAGTGCTTGCTTGGGCATAAAATATCAACCCTTATTTAAAGATTTAGCAAATGCAATTCAACAACAAAAAGTCACTAAAGTTAAGAAGTATTGATTTTTGCTTTTAATTTGGCTGCAAATATCACAAAGTTTGACTAGAATTTTGACACACCGAGTTCAAAATCCATTAATAGTTTGCACTTAATTATTAGGCAACAAGATTGTACCTGCCTAATAAATCAGATACACAAATATAAACACAGAGCAATGAGATTTTTTTTAAATAAAAATAGATTTACTAATTGTAGATGTGTATTTAAAAGATCGAAATTGTTGGTTGAAATATTAAAGATATTTGTATATTATTAAAAACTCAAAAAAATATCTTTTACCAGTAATAAATATTTAATACTGTTAATATTTATATTTATTTAATATTTATATATGAACATATATTTCATACTAGAAATAAAATAATTTAAAGATATAAGGTGCAAAAAAAAATACTGCACGAATATGTAATTTTATATAATATTTCTAAGACGATCCACAGTAATAAAAATTGCATGAGTCATTAATAAAATAAAAAAAAACAATAATATATATAAAAAAATAATTATTACATTTTAAAATTAAATATTGGCTAAGTAAATAAATTAAATAATATAAATAAATTTTAAGCTGGCATCGAGTAACAACTAGTTGCGTCTTAGGAAATTATTATCATTTACCGGTACCTCTTAAAGCATCTAAGCTTCGTTAATCTCGTAAACACTCAATCTTAACTCCTCACTCAGCCCTTGGCACGATAATTGAACGACAGTGACGTTTTATATCACTGCATAATCGCCTCTAATTCGTTCGTTATTCGGCCGGGGCGATAATTGCGTTTCGCCCCGTAGAAACTTCGCCCGCGGCCCGACGAGATAATTGCCCTGATTGCATTACTGCTGCTCCTGCTCTCCTGTCCAAAGACCGGAAAGGCGGATTTTGTCTTCGAGGGAAACTACTCAGTTTTCTACTATAATATTACTACTGCGTCGACGTGAAACTTCCGCGCCCTTACCTAGCGGCGCGCACTTGGCCAAACTAATTTCTTGCTACGTTGCTTTTTCTGCAAACAAAGAAGTTGAGAAAAATGAAAAAATAAAATAAGTAAAAGCGTATTCCTCGCTTCCATTAAATTTGCATCGAAACGTATTTCATTTTTGCAGACGTTGTGCATATTTCAATCGATGCAATTTTCATGCAACGACTCTGCTGCCAGCTCCTGCAGATTAATTATGGAGGAGCCTTAAAACGTAATATAAAATAATGACTTTATTCGAAGAAAAAATAATTAAATAAATACATGAAATTACTTACTAAATAAAATTAAATTAATATGGCAAAATATTTAAAAAGTAATTTAATTTTGATAAAATAAAGAAAAACATTTTAATGGTTATGGCATATGTATATGGTTTTTATTTATTATTTTAAAGATACTTTTTAAGCTTTAGATTTTAAATTAAATAAATATATAAAATAGAGTTTTAGAGTGAAACGTTTTTAATATTATTTAGTCATTAGATTTGAGCAAAAATGTAGAATTTTTACAATAAAATAATTAAAGTAAAATAAAAAGAAACGCAAGATTAAGTATTAATTTAAATATATATCATATTTAAATAGGTAGTTTAGTTACAGCACTTAATACAATATGTGCTTTGATATTTTGTAGCTTTCGATACTTTAGATTAATCAGTTAATTGAGTTACTCCACACCAAGCAACCATATATTGAATTGGATCTAATAAATTATTTATATCGTATTCTAAAAATTAATCTATATTATATTAACAATAATCTATAGTTTTAACTTGGCTATGAATATAAGCTGAATGTAAAGATAATAAATAAAAATAAAAACCCGCCATAAAAAGCAGGATTATTTAAATTTAACTAAACCATTTCTGAATGTGAGCCCAGGAGTGATTTTTGGAAACATATTTATTCTTCAGTTGAGAATTTAGGGTGTTTACTAAAACACAAAAATCTGCCTTTACTTTAGAATTTTTATTTTTAAATATTTAATAAAAGACACACTTAGATACTGGCTAGTGTAAAATCTTAAATTAATTTATTTATTCCTAATATTAAAAATTAATTTAGCAACTGTAGATTTGGCAGCTAATGCTTTCTGGTACCATAGATGTCGACTGTCCTTAAGTTTTTGTATGACTTTTTTTTTAACTTGATAAAACACAATGATTTCCAATGGAATATATGTAGAGACTTAAAGGCTTATAACCTTACTGCTAGGTTTTCAAGGAGAATTTATGAAGAATTGCAGTTTCTTGTGTTAATGGGATAGCTGAGCAACATATGAACATCATAAAAGAATAACATGGCCCAAGAGAACAGAATTTGTACCTGGGGAAGGCAATATTAAATTTAAGTCACTTGTAAATTCAGAGAAAGTTTTCTCACATAAAGCTTAAACTCATGAACATTTTTGCGAAAGCGTTAGACCAAAATGGCACTGGTTTTTTATTATATGATATTAAAATGAAAAAAAATTCAGAAGTAAACTTAATTTACACGTTTGTTTTAATTTAAAAACAATAAATAAAAAAATATCTCATATTTCATATTTGTGAGTAGTTTTTTCAATAATCCTCACTGTTAAAAAAATATCTTAGACGCTGTTCATGTTATTCTTATTGATAACACAAATCTATTTTTTCCGTTTATTTTTTTACCTTATCTAATTTCTTGAAATATTACTAATACTCACTCAAGTATTTTTTTTAATACTTATCGAATACTTTTGCAAATAAATTATATATAATAATTAAACAGTATTTTATTCAATCGCAATTGACTCTGATTAACACCAATTATTTGCATACCAAAAATACCATTGAAAGCCCAGTGCGTGTTTGTTCTAGAGATTTGTTTTCAAAATACGATTTTGCATTTTTGCTGCGCGTATAAATCGCTATTGGGAATTCGTTTAGTGGTGTCAGTCACGTCAAACCTTTTCGGACGTAATCGAATTATCGGACTGGTCCGACGCTCGCTAATAAAAGACGTGCCCATAAGACAGCACTAAGATATAAAAACTATTGGCAGTCCCTGCCTTATCTCGTGTTCAATTACTTTTGCCAACTTTTGTTACAGAAATAATTTCTTTCCGACCCACCCCATCTTTATTCTCGGGGACAAGAGAATATAATGTACATGTTTCTTTATATAAGTGTAACATCGTTTATACTATGTATTACAGACACACTGTATACTAAAATTAAAAATCAGTAATTATTAAATAACATTTACCATGTAATTTAAAACAACACCATTCATGCTTTATATAATATAACAAATGCGACTCATAAACATAAAAAATAAAAAAAAACATAATTAAGAATTATATACTAGGGTTAATTAAATCAGCGCCTGTCAAAGTACTTGAAATGTTAGTTTATAAGCATGCTTCAAACCGAAGCGTAAATATCATACGTAGTCGCTTTAAAAGTATATATTCATTTACGTCGATAAGTCCTTCTAGAAGTCGCTAGTACCACGTAATATGCACAATAGTGTGCGTATACTGCTGGAGAGGATAAAATGAAGGCGGCGCCGCTAGGTTCGTGGGTACAATTCGCCGGACTTCAGACGCGCGTGTGGCGTGTCTTTTATGAAATAATATTGGATATACTAGCATGATTTTTGTGTATTAAGACTAGTAGCAACGAATCTGCTCCATTCTTGTGAAAAAAAATTAAATTAGAAATTATTTAAATTGCATTTATTTTGGCTTCAGATAAAGTTTTTTATTATTATTTTTTAAAAATAAGAAAATTTGGGTTTTCCAGCTGGGTATGGTTATTTATTTTTGAATATTAAATCGAGACTGCCGCCGTGCCTCGAGCTCGTGGTCTCTAAGTTACTTGGCTAGACCTCACGGAATACGATATTTCAACCTTGTGTAACATTTTTATATATTCATTCAAAAATATTTATTAACTTATTAAACGATTTTAATTTATTTATTGTGTTATACCGTTAAGAATAAACATCGATTCTTAAGACCGAATTAGAACCAAATAAAAAATAAATATAGTGACTTGTTAATAGGTAGTTCAGCGAGTAATTAAAATTTAAGAAGCTTTAATGAAAAATAAAAAATAAATTTTGCCACAATAAACATTGTTTAGAATAATATACCTAATAAAAGTATATAAGAGAGTTTTAAACAATATTTATCAGTAATCTATAAATAGAAAGAAGTCCTCTAATTATTACTACGAGGTAAAGGAAAATTCTCATCTCTAACGAAACACTCCAGGATCTGTTCCATCTAGCACAGTCAATCAACGAATAAAGAAGGAGTGATACAGGCTGTAGCAGAAATGCGAAAGTCGTATTGTGGAAAGCAAATCTGCGAAATAAACATGCGCCGAGCTTTCGATACAATTTCTGCTATGCAAATAATGGTGCCGTGAAAAATAAATAACGCAAGTAATAATACCTGTCGATGTTCGGTTAGACGGATACGTGTTGGAACGTTTTTCACGCTCGCAGGAAGTAAGTGCTCGCGAACATGATAAAATTCTAAATAAACAAATATTGTAAACAGAAAAAATTCGTGTACTACGTATTGTATATAATGTTTGCCAGCCAATTTGAACGGAGAATGTTCGCGAAGCGGCTCGGCAATGTTTGCGATAAAATATTGTTTTTGTTATATTCTTTTAATAGCATTTATAAATAATACGTTTTAGATTTTTGCTATAATTCTAAGTAAACACATTATTTAGTATGTATCATGTTCTTTATAAATATTTGGATTTTTTTAATATTTATTTAACAATTTCACAAGAAATATTAAATCGTAGTGAAATTCTAAATATTGTTTAATAGAGTTGTTATTCACTTTTATATTTATCTATAAAAAATAAATTGTAATAATAATAATAATACAATTAAAAATAATTATTAATTTTATTATTCGCATACCACATTATAAGATATTTAAATACATTTATTATATAAATTCACAATATAAAATAAAAAAATTGTTTTTAAATAAAAATTTAAAAATAAATATGTATTTTTTGCAAAAAAAAAAAATTAATTTATATAATCCAATGCGATTATTTTATATATTAATTTGCCTAATTTAAATACTATTTAAAATATAACATATAATACAGATTTTTTTAATATGTATTTTTATAGTATATATGAACACATTAACAATTATTTAGGAACGCAAACACTCGTACATAAATAAATTCGTATTTTAAAAATTTTGAATATCGTTAAAATTTAAAGTAAACAAAGGGGTCAAAATATTTGGCCACATAAACTTTAGCAACAGTGGCATTACGGCGGCAAGGGCAACACATTATTTTGGGGGATAATGTAAGTCGATCTTTTGTATTATATTAAAATAGATATGTAAATATTATATTAATTTTAATAAACACCTGTGTGCAATTGCCACCCATTACCAGCTGTCAGCCAAAATAGAATCGCTCTGACTTCTCTAGAGAATTAAAGCTAAAATTTTATGTGGTATCGAGTTTTCATTATTTAGTAAAATAACATAGCTTTTTCTTCTTAGATATAAGCTTATCAAGTATTAAAATAATGAAAAGCCTAACGTCGTGTCCGTGCCATATAAATAATTAAATAGCCCAAATCAATCTGCGCTAGAACAATTCCAATGCATGTGTCCTATGGTAAAATCACCGAACTTTAAAGTCCAAACTATGCATCGAATAAGTTAAATTTGAAAAATGATCAATAATGTTTTTATGCTTCCACTTTTGATCAAATTAGGTGATTTTATTAAGTGTGTTCTGTAATTAATGCATTTTTGTAGCTTGTATTTTTGATTAAATCATATTACCCCTTTAGCCCCCATTAATGTATGGTAGCTATCAAAGGATTGAAAATATTCATGCACATCAAAGGTTTTACAAATATTTTATACTCCTGACTTCTAAGGGTTGCTTAGAAACTTTTCAATCTCAGAAAATATTACAAGATTACACATTCAAAGCACAGAAATGGCAAAATCGGCGAAATTCTAGTGGGCACGTTATAGGCGAAACGTCTGGTTGTAACACGTAAATGGAGCCGGGGGTTGTTAGAGACGTATCGAGGAAGCCTTTGGGGTCAGAATTTCGATTGCAAGTCGGACGGACAAACAAACAGACCCCCTATTGACGGCCTTTACGCTGGCTGGCAACAAGGCTTTGTTTGATTCGCTGGTAAGCAAAGAGAGAGAGCGTGCTCGGGTTACGCCCCGGGGTAAAAAGCACCCCTCGACTAAACTCCCCAACCCGACCATAGCCGCTTCCTCGTCCATAACTCATGTAATAAAATTAAGCCACTACGTTAGAATACGGGAAGCTACCGCCGAAAGTGGTGAAATATGCGATCGAAACAGAGAAATTGATGATGGAGAACCGTGTATAACTTTTTTATTTATTTATTCACGCACATACACATGAATTTAATCATATTTATTTTTTGCATGCAAGATGCAAGAAAAGTGAGAGATTTTGTAATTTATTTTACCTATATCACGATTAGAGTTTTGACTATATAAATATGTTGTAATGAAAGAAATTCAATCATCGCTAAATATATTTTATTAACACGGAAAATCTGCGCCAAGCCTTTGTATGATTAGTATTTTACCGCCTACTAATTAGAAAGGTATGCTTTTTAGACTGTTCAATGTTTATTTTATAACGTTAATAACAAATATATTATGTATCAAATCTAATGTAAATTTGAAAATAAATAAAAGCTTTAAGAATACGACTTCCTTGAGCTTATAATATTCATTTTATTGTTATATAAATCTTTATTTAACAATATAAAAATATTCGTATTTATTGCGAATATACAGTAAGTCTGTTTATTAATGCATTGGTGACATTATACAACTCCCATATTGTACCAAATTCATATCGATAATTTCATACATTTTAAATATATTCACATTCAACAAGCACTACACTAATACCTTTGTTATTTCCGATACAATTTAAATATACAGAATTTATTTGTAATATTGCGACATGTTGCAGATCAATTTAATTAAAATTATTTTAACCAAAACGCAATCTACTGCGGTTTAGCTGCAATAATATAATTAAATTCAGTGGTTGCGTTCTGATTTTAATAGTGCCAAAAAACAACACACATGTATCTTTTTTAATAATAAAATATAAGTGTTTCAAATAAAATACTGTTTTAAAGCCAAGTTTATCTTATTAAGAAACTTTAATTAATATTAAATTGTTAATGTTGCAATAGCGTTTTTATAAAAAATACTATTTAAAATGACGTTTTCCAACAATAAAAATAATTATAAATATTATTTTATTTATTAATATAACAATAAACTAATAATGTGCAAATAATAAATTAATTATTTATTTTTAACCTCAATATGTATGCGTTTTAATTTAAATATTTTTTCAAAGCGTCGCTTAACAAAAAATAAAAAAAATCTTAAACTCTTAAATACATGGTGTTGAAAATTTGCAACAATTTATTTAAGCGCATATAACTCAGTCTACGTTCAATAAAGGAACACTATTGCATATTGTTACATATGTGTAACAAGCGCCGAGCCATTGTGTTTTCAAATTATTCCGATATATGTCTCTGTACGCTTGATAATGCCATTGCATTAAAAAACAATTGTTAAGTGCAGATGTGTCACATTTTTGTGAATTTAAAAATTTGTTTTCATTTGTGCTTGTAGATATGAAATGAAATAAAACTAATTTATATACGCCAAAAAGGATAGTCTACCGTTGTTTATTTATTTTTGATTTATATTATTTTGTAATAGTTGCATAAAATAAATAAAACATGCAGCTGTAGACACTGGCCTATATTGACTAAGAGCAACATATGCGAAATGATAAAACGTAATGGAATTTCACAAACAATTTGTGAAAAATGTCGTGTGGGCATATGTTTTATAATGAAAAAAAAATTGTTTTTAATTTTAATATATTTTCTTCGCGTTCTGCATATTGTTGCATTTTTACAACAAGCATTTTTTATTTAATATAATACACAAAACAGACTAAATATTTTTTAAATTATTTAATTTTAGTATAAAATTTTCATTTTCAGCTTAATTTTAGTATAAAAATATGTTTATTTTTGAATTTGGGAAAATCATGCATTTAGGGGTTTAGCAAACATTTGATTTGTTTATATAGTAATAACAATAAAAGCCCTAATTTATAGTAATTAAATTTAATTATTACATAACAACAGTTAATTATAATTTAAATTAAAAATATAGGCGTTTTTATTTTAATAGTTTTTTCACATTGCAATTAGAGATTAAATTAAAAATTACTTTTATTTGAACGATTACTATGTCTATTGTGAAATAATTTATGCTATATTAAAAATAATAACTGTCTAAATAAGTAATATAAATCCTGTGTTACCTAGCTTTTTCCTTTAATTGGTTTAAAAATTGTTTTTGTATTTTACAAAGTAATTCCAAAATAATAAACTTTTATAACAAAATGAAATTTTGCGTTTTTTTTATGAAATATATTATTTTGTAGCTAATTATTATTGTTCGATTTTAAAGTTTACAATGTATCTAAATTAAAATAATATAGACTAACAAAATAAATTAGCATTGTTATATATATTTTATATACTCAGAATCAAAATATTGCTACGAACTTCTGCTTTAAAATGTTTGATAAAAGTCAATATTTGAAATGTTTTATTTTATATTAAAAAAATAACTTAGTTTATAACCTTTTTATATAAGTTGCAATACAATATATTTACCAAAAATACACAGACCTTACATAGTGGTCAAAAAGAAAGAAGCAAAAATAATTTAGAAATTCATGTGCAAGCAATTTATATTTTATAATTAAAAACGCATGTTTAATATTTTTATGAAAAAATTAAATTGATTGTTTTTTTTTGGGGTTTGAGATGAAAATCGTGTTACTTTGCAGTCAAAATAAACGCAGGAAAAAGAGGTATTACATATTTAATGTTTTGTTGAAATCTTTAATTATGTGTTTGTTAAAAAGTGTTTTGATTTATGTATTGTATATATCAGGGTTTCCCAAACTTTTTCAGCGGCGGAACACTTGGCAAATCCGAAAATTTTGGCGGAACACTTAGCTTATTTTTTAGGTTGGGTAAAAAATGTTATTAAATAAACATAAAAATATCAAAAAAAAAATAAAACTCTTAATGACTGATGATTTTGGGTACTTAAATTACAATTTTATTATATTATTAAATTTATTAAATAAACATAAAAATATCCAAAAAAATAAAACTCTTAATGACTCTGATGATTTTGGGTACTTAAATTACAATTTTATTATATCAGGCACAATATTGGTCAGTTGTATTCTCATATCTGCCGTAGCGTCGAGTCTATTTCTGTATTTTGTTTTAGTTGCAATATATTTAAAAAATCCCACTTCGCATAAATACGTCGTGGAAAATGGAAGTAAACAAACCAGAGCTTGTTTTGACACATTGGGGAAATCTTCAGTCACACTCGCCCAGAATCATTTAATGGCTGATCTTTATATTTTTCTTTCAAATCAGAGTCATTAATTAATTTAACTAAATTCTCATAATCCCTTGCACTTAAGCCCACTGGTTTAACTGTCACGGAAAATGGATACCGAACCCAGGAATCGTCCTTACTAGTTTTCGGAAAATATTCCGAAAGTTATTTTCAAGTTTTATAGGTGTTCTAAAAATACTTGTGAAACTTTTTTATCAACTTGAAAATTCAATTCAATTAAACATTCATCCAAGACAGGAAAACAATCAAAATTATTAGATTCAACCGATAAAATCTAAAATTGTAATTTTTTATCAAGAGATTCAATTTTATCTCTCATATTAAAAATTATAATACTTTTTCCTTGTAATAAGTTAATATCATTGCACTTTGTAAAAATATTCGCCATATATGCAAGATGTATCAACCAGGTAGGATTTGGTAAAAATTTGATAAAATAATGTTGGAAATTATTTTGTGCCTTCAAGAAGACTAATAATTTATTTCGAAGTTCATAAAGTCTTAATAGTGCTTTTCCTCTGGATAGCCATCTCACTTCAGTGTGTAATAAAAGTGCTTTATGTTCACTACCCATTTCATTGCACAAAATTTTAATTAATCTGGATTGAAGTGGTCTAGATTTTACATAGTTTATCATTTCACGGCTTCTTCATAACATTTTTTAAATTTGTGGAAATTTTTTTAGTCAACAGTGCAAGTCTATACAAAATACAGTGACTGCTAGTATCTCTTGTAGCTACTTTCAGGATACGTGATACAACACCTTACATTTTTCCTACCATTGCACGAGCACCATCTGTACAAATATCAATACACTTTTCCCAGCCTATCTCTTGTTTTGTAATGTAATCATTAATATTGTTAGTGAGTAAATCTTCTTCTATACTTTTATCATAAGTGTAACGAACAAATACCAATAGCACAGATAGTCCTGCGACATCTGTAGATTCATCCATTTGCAATGTATATTCACTGCAAAGTCCAAGTCGACGAATTAACTCTAGTAGAAATTTCTTGAATGCGTCGTGAAACATTTCATTTTTAGTTTCAGCCATTGTAATCATTTGAAATTTGGACTTTTCTAGTGAGTCACGCTGTCTCTTAAAATATTGCATGTCGTGTTGTTTCGAAGTGTCTTCAAAGTTTAGCTGGAGCCAAAGAACTGTTTGCGAGTATTTTTTGACACAAAACACACATTGCATCAGGAGCATCTGAATTGCCAATATACGTAAATCCAAAATTTAAATAACTTTAATCGTACTTTCATTTTGGTCTTTTCATAGATGACACTTGTTCTTTATTCGATTTTGAAGAAATCAAAGTTTTTGGATTATTTTCTTCTTCGATGTAGACGTATAAGTAAAAGTATTTGGCCTTTATTTCGTCAAATTTCATGTTTTCAACCAAAAATCCATGGGTAGTTTTTGAATAATATGTAAATTCTGTAATTTTTTTTTTTTGGCAAAATGTAAAAAATCTGTAGCAATCAGACTAAATTAATGTACAAGAAAATCGATTCATTTTTATGCAAACTTTATTTAATTTATTTACATTTCCAAAAGTATACACCCAATCCTGTTTTAACGCAATAAATTAGTTTTAGGAATTAATACGTAGAATAAAAAGGCGTGAAAAATTATCCGCCATAACCTTTTGTAAATTTGACAGATTGGATCTTAAGATTGAAAAATCTTGTATAAAAATCACATACAAGTGAATTTGCGTAAATTAATCGTGTAAAAAGTGGCATTCGTGGCACCAAAGAAATTGCATAAAAGTGATATCACATAAATAAAGTTTTCATAACAAGCACTGACATATGAAACTTTTCCCTCCAGAATTTGTACACATCAATGTTGAATACTTAACACATATTTTCAAGTATTTTTATCAGATTTATAAACAATTTTTATGTATTAGCAATACTAACAATATTTTTAATCTACTCCAAATTTTTGTGAAATATCTATTTCGGCTCCGCGGAACACCTATTTCGGCTCCGCGGAACACCAGTGTTCCGCGGAACATAGTTTGGGAAACCATGGTATATATAATATATATGAATATAAATATAAAATGTCAAATAAAAATATATTTATATAATTGCTATGATGCATTTATATGCATACAAGTCTAACAGCTAATATATTAGTACAAACATTAATTCAGTAAAAGTGTTTTCTATACATTAATATTACATTAAATAATACAAAAAAAGCAAAAGGTAAGTAAATGAAAAAAAAAACGATTTTATTACATTTCTGCCTTAAACAACTATCAAAACCACTGGCACGTATGTAGTATTTTTTCGTGTATTTTTTTAACGATACACAAAAGCTAATGCGTATTTTATATATAGCCTTCATACATATTCAAGGCATGAGCCAGTGGTATTTAATCGATTTCCATACGTGACCATTTGCCTGGTCCTATTATAAGCCATAAAGCGGAGTCCCTCGGGTGGCAAAGTATATAATAGTGGGCAGCCTAAGGGAGCGGACACTATTATTGCCAACATTGTTAATACAAAACGCTGAACTCGATAGGGACAATCGATAAGTCGAACGTGAATGATACGAACCGTTTTGTGTCATATTTAGCAAAACGGCAAACGATTTATGTCGGGCGAATTTCCTTACTGGGGCGCGAAAATAACAGCGTTTTTGGGCCGGGGGTGAGTTATTGCCGTTAAGGGCAAGATTTATTGTCAAGGGTAGCTTTTATCATTAACGCTAATAAAAAAGATGAACGGGGTAAAGGCAACAAAGTTATAACCGGTCCGTGCGATTAATATGTATGGAAATGTACGCTTGATTAACTGGGAATATTTTCGATGCGAGATGCGAGAACGCAGCGAGTACTTTGATTTATCTTTTCGTGTATAGGCTTAATGTACATTGATAACGCTGTTGTCTGATAATAATTGTGTATTGCAACAGCTCCTAAATTTTGCCAGCATATTTTATGTTAATCGATTATCGTAACTATACAAAAAATTGTGGCACACATATATATTAATTATATACAATTTTTTATACAAATCTGACATTAGTGTATTTTAAAATAGCTATATAATTGTATTCAAAACAAACATATACTATAAACGCTGGTGGCATATTTATAAAATTATAGTGTACCGTTAAGTATACGTTCAAATTATGTTGTTGTATTTTACTTGTAGGTGCCACGAATGTGACGCTTAAGTATATTGACATATACTTAACGAAAGTGTCTGTCGTGAAATGGTTAACCGCTGAACGCAGTCATATCTCTCATTTTGCGACAAAGTTCAAGGACATCGTAGAATGTTTAAGGTTCAAATGTCTGATGTCGGCCGGCGGAAGATAACTCTCCACGCCGGCATTTATGATAAAAATAATATTGTTGTATTCTGTGATTATTATAGTTTATATTATATCCTTTTCACTTTACTTATATTTTTAAATATAAACACATTCCCAAATGATTTTGTCACAGTGGTGGTTTTCTTTTTATCATTCAACAAACTTCAGAGACGTTTTGTGTGTAGGTACGTACACAGTTATGCTAGCACAAAATAGCGGTCGTAAATGGGCGGTTTTATTGTTCGCTAATCGCTTTTGTGTCGCCGCAGACATTCGCGTGTGCCGTTTTGGAAATTCGTGTCATCCTTGAAAATAAATAATGGGTAATATAACTTCATTTGCGGCGGTGCGAAACTCGAGAGACCCTCCCAAGCCCGTTTGTGACCCAATCAACCACTTATTAAAAGATAATCACGAAAGCCAACGACGAATTTTATTATATTCGATTAGCCCCCAGTTCTGGTCTAACTAAACTATAATTATGTGATATTATAATAATAGTATTCAATACTGATATTTATCAATGTCACTTAAACTTTATTAAACTCAATAAACTTTTCATCATAAAAGTAGCTGTCCATCATCAACAAATATTGTTTAACACATTTTAAGTGTATTAATAATAATTGAAAAACATTTACTATAATTAAATATTTTATTATTTATATTTATATAATTTTTTTTTAAATTTAAAATATTATTTTATTATACAATTTTTTATTTTAAAATTGTATTTAAATCTAGTTTTTTGTATAAAAAATATTTAAAAAAAATTCGCTTTTCACTGATATGACTATAGTCATATTTTCAAATTGTCCACATTGAGGAGATTGCTGCCTCGATGTTGACGTGCTGTTGGAGCCTCATTTTATGTTCAAAATACCTAGTAAAAAATAATTTTAAAATCTTTTAATTATTATGTTGTAGTGTATAAAAAATCATCAGAGTTTTATGCTATAGACTTAAACTGATTTTATCTTGATTGTGTTGTATATTGTGAGTTTGTAGTAAGGCTTTTTGTGTATTTGCCCTAATTTATATATAGAAAATTCTTGCTATTTTAATTAATTAGTAATACTTTTATCAGTAAGGTACCTATGAATATATCATCGTTTATTTTTTTGCATCAATTGCCAATCTTATGATTGGTTTATTATTTTTTTTCAGTAGTATTCTTTATATTTTTCCACACTGTTATGATTGCTGTTTTAACTGCAAATATTGCAGTTATGACAATATCTATTTGTGGCAAATCACATGTGTGTAACAAATAGCTTATCAGCTCTAAGTCAATTCCTTGTTGCACTCCAATAATTTTTTTTAATTCAGAATAGTTTTCTAGTTTAGTTCTGTTTAGTTAAAATAATTCTCCATACTGATTTGGTGGTATGTTGTTTAAATTTTTAATTAAGTCTCTGTGCCATTTTTATCAAAAGCTTTA
The DNA here is from genome assembly GCF_051122295.1 of Plectrocnemia conspersa. Classification (NCBI taxonomy): domain Eukaryota; kingdom Metazoa; phylum Arthropoda; class Insecta; order Trichoptera; family Polycentropodidae; genus Plectrocnemia; species Plectrocnemia conspersa. Next base: position 27,963,713 of record NW_028277166.1, read on the forward strand.
CCTACATTTAAGCTTTCTTTCTCTTCAAGCACTATTTTATTAAATCAGTGATAAGATGAAGATGATTAATTCAAGAGTGTAATTTTCAGAACCAGGTTTCATTTTTACAACGAAAGTTTTTCTTTGGATATTATTTGTATAAATTAAGTAGTACGACTTTATTTTGTTTTAGTTAAACTATTATCTTTTTTAGAAGCTCCTTTATAATTTTATCAATTTTTAGCTACAAACCAGGTGCTTTGTTTTAACTAATATAAGTTATTACTTCTACAGCTATTTCTGTTGGTGTTACAATACAGGTCAAAAACTGAAAGGGATGTTGTATTTTAAACACAAATATGTTTTTTGACATATAGTTGCTGCAATGTGAGAAGTGCAAATATGTTTTTTGAAACGAAACTTGTCATTAACTTAGAATACTTCTGAATGACTTAATAAAATCACATTAGCTTTGTACAGATTAAGAGTTGATATATTACGGTCTAATAAATAAATTTAATTATTCTTTAAATATATTTATGCTGATTTTACACAGTTCCGTACAAGTTTTCCTTTTAAAATTGACACTAATGATTAAGTTGACATTGTTCTATCTGTCATATGTGTGTTTATTAAAATATACGTGTTACCTTTGCAAGTTTTTCCTTTATTGAAAAATAACAATGAAGATAAATCACGACGAAAATCACAAAAGAATAGTTTTTGTTTGACTTTCGTGCGTGATGTGACTCGAAAATACTTTGTTGTGATGTTTAATCGATGTTAGGCGAACTTTAGCCTTTATTAATAAAACATGACAAAATTAGTGTAACGTACGAAGAAATAATAATATATTATGTTTTGTCTATTATATCAGAAAATTTAGTTGACATGCTATTATTTTATAACTATAAATTATATTTTATAAAGCAATATCATCCTGGTTGATAATTTATTTAATATTCAAATTTGTTCTATAATATGCTATTTATAAATCGTATACGTAAATGCATTATATATCAGCAATTATGTAAGCTTTTTAAATATTAGGTATTTTTTAAAAATAAAATAAAAAAACTTGTTTATTTTTGTATTTAAAAAAATAAAAACAAAATACAAAAAACAATATTTTTTTTTCAATAAAAAAAAACATTTATTGTTAATTCGTAATTAGGCTTAAAATTGTTAAATATTTTTTGTAAAATTGTGACACCTTTAGCAATATTATATATATGATTTAATTTTGTTTTATAAAACCTAAACCTTTGGTAAATACAAGTTAATTATTTTTAAAATTAAAGAAAATGTTTTTAAATTTTGTAATGTGAACAGACAATAAAACAGATTGAGCTTAAAATTTAATTTGTTTTTATGAAAAAGAACTATAACATAATAATATCATATATATATATTTATTAAATTGATTATTGATGTTAAAACATCACTAATATTTTTCCCTCTCGGTTTTTTAAACATGAATCCTAGGAGTCAGGATTATGAAACTAGTTACAAAGAAATTTATATTAAATAATGGCAAACTTATACAATGATTATATTTAAACTATTTTTATATTAATTATTATATGACATGATACTATTTAAAAATAAATACAAATAAATAAATATATTATTATATAATTTATGTTACTTAACTAATATGCAATATAATGTAATTTTACTTATATAGGTGTTATCTAATCTGTGTGTCCCAATTGTTGTTTTTATAATATGTGACACTATGGAAGACATTCCACAAAAATATATTATTTTATAATTAATATATGAAAATATAAACAAATCATGGATCAGATATATTTAGAGCTTGTTGATTAAAATCCATCTGCTTTAGTCTCAATATTGTACCCATATTGCTTACACTCAAATGAAAACCATTTCAACTTCTCAGAAGTAAAATCTTGTGCTACATAGCACAAACAATATTCTTCATATTTCCAGGTAAGAGATTAATTATCGACTGGAGTCCAAACGCACGGTGGCGTGATGATGAACCTTTAATGCAATGCAAGCGGGTCGAAGTTAGATTACAGCGATGCTCCGTAAGTTGAACTTTTAAATAACACTTTTTTAAATGGAAAACTTTGCTGGTATATCATGTTTTCCGATACGCGAGAAACTCGAACCAACCCCTATTTTTACAGCCCCTTTCGAGCGGACGCGTGAACGCGCTGGAGCTAACTTTTCCAACAATAAACATTCAATTCTTCATTCGAGTTGCCGACTCGAAATTTTGTATTATTTATGCTCTCAATATTGATGAAAAAAATAATAATACATTTTCACTACAAATATATAATACTTTTACTGCTGATTCAACGCTAAAAAGCAAAGTAAGGATTTTGTGTTATGAACTTTCATACTCGCACTTATATATAACAGTGAAATGTTTGTTGGTGTTCTATGCAGAGAAATTACACTATACATATCCACACTGGACAAGCGTAAGTTACAATATGTCTGATTAATTGTCTAATTAATAGATCTGAAGTAAAAGTGTATACTCAGAAATTTAACGCTAGCTCTCCAATAAATGTTATGCCATTGTTTACCTTTGTTTGCTTTGTCCAGGTAAGGGTTTTCTACGTTTTGTAAATATTATTGCTTCTGTTTTGTCTTGATTTCAATTCTCCTCTTCATAAAATATTTCATTGAAATAGAGAATGGAGACATATGTAGTTAATTGTAATTTCAATGAGAACTAGTTATGATTGCAGTAACTGCAGAATATATTAATTTTTATTAATGCAAAATTACGTAAATAAATGTAACATAAAAATATTTTACTGAGAAGTACATAATATATTTTTTGAATTCACAACAGATTTTTGTAGTTTAACTGCAATGGTTTAATACCATGGGAACTAGTTTTAATTAAAGTCATAGTATAATAAAAAAATAACTCAAGCAGAGTTATGTGAATAAATACAACATAATAATATTTTATTCTCTATTACATAAAATATTTTTTTCACTCAAGAAGAGAACTTTTGTAAATTGCAGTAGCATAAAGTATGTAAATAACTCATGCAGAATTACGTAAATAAATAAAAATATTTTACTACGGAATTTTATTCTCCATTTCATACAATATTTATTAAGTTCACAAGGATTTTTTGTAGTTTAATTGCAAAAGGCTTAAAACCATCAGAACTAGTAAGTAATGCAGTGACCATGGAACGTAAATTATTATTTATGTAAAATTACGTACATAAATAAAAGTAGATTCTTATTCATTAGTAATTATGTAAATAAATAAAATATAAAAATATCTAATTAAGGAATTTTTTTCTCCATTTCATAAAATATATTTTAAAATTCAGAAGAGATTTTTGTAGTATAACTGCAATAGGTTTAATACCAGCAAAATTAGTTAAAATTGTAGTAATCGTAATATAAGTTAATTCTCATTCATGCAGAATTACGTAAATAAATAAAACGAATTTATTCTCCACTTCATTCCCTTCTTTTTTAATTACAAAAGGATTTTTGTAGTTAAACTGCATTACTTTTATAACTATAAAAACTTGTTTAAATTGCAGTAATAGCAGAATAAGTAAATAACTCATAAAATTAGAATAAATAAAATATAAAAATATTTTATTCTCAATTTTATAAAATATTAAACTGCAATTGGTTTAAAACCTTTTAGACTAATAAATATTGCAGTGACTGTACAATAGAGAAATTTTAATATTAATTTATGCAGAATTAAATAAAGAAATACATTTTATCGATGATTTTTACTCTCTATTTAATAAAATATTTTTTTAGGTTTACAATGGATTTTTGTAGTTCAACTGCAATATGTTTAAGACCACGAAAACTAGTAAAGACTGCAGAAATTACAAAACAAGTTAATTTTTAGACATGCGGAATTAAGTAATTTAAGAAAATTAAATATATATTTTGTTGAAGATTTTTGTAAAGATTGTAAAGTTTTCTTTTTGTAGGTTTTTTAAAAACTCTGTATTTTAATATTTTTGTAGTCAATCCTAGTTCTATCTTGTGTTTTGAAAAAGATTTTGAGAAAGCATTCAACCGCGTGAAACATGATTATCTTATAAAGAGGATAGATGACAGGGATGTAAGACTCTTAAAAAAATCTGTATTGGAACCAATCAGCAGTAATAAGCTATAAGGGAGACCAAGCCGAAATAATTCTAATTTTTTCCCCTACTCTTTTAAATCTATACTCCAAAACCAAATATAAATGAGCATTTTAAAACTATATATAAATAATAATTCTAGGAGAAAAATCGCCGGGGAGACAATTAATAATATTCGTAATGCTAATGACGCGGCAATATTTGCTGAGACTTTGAAGGAAAGATCCTTGGATGGTGTAAATATAGAATGTTTAAAAAAGGACCTACAATTAAACATCGACAAAAAAAATTTATGGTTATTAGCGAGTTCCCCGTAGGCCTGGTAAGTTTATTATTAAACGGATATAAAATTAAGAGGGTAAAGAGGGTCGTTCAATAAATGATAAAATGGACTCCGATGAAAAAATTAAAGTCCGCAACGAAATTATTAAAGGCAGTTTTTAAAATTTAAGGCTGGTCTCACAAACAAGCACCTAAATTTTCATACTAGATTTAAATTCGTAAAGTGCTAATATACAAAAGCAATACCTGTATTTTAAAAATAATTAAAATAAATATACTGAAAGCGTTTGATACGTGGCTGGCTTTATAGGCGTATGCTTAAAGTTCCATTAATTTAATTGGTTTTTATTGACCAAATTTTCTTAATGATATTATAGTACGTTAACAAGAACTCATTTTAAATAATAAATAAAGAAAGATGGAGTACCTCAAACACATGATTTGAGTTCCAAAATATAAACTTTCTTATATCTTAATAATGAGAAAATTCATTGTGAAAATGGTTCGGAAGAAAAAAGATATATTGGTAGCGAAGTGTATGTCTAAGGATGGGAATTACAGCTGAATAAATGATTCGTGCAGCAAAGGACCAAAAGAGTTATTTTAAACTAATCAACAAGGTGATAGATAATGTTTGGAATTGTACATGACATCAGAAGAAGATATTTTAAGTCGATATTATCCAAATGCTTTTTTATATTTTTATGTAAATTAGGTTATCTTTTTTTTATAGATGTAATCATTTTTTGTGTGGGTTTTTCGCTTTTTCATTCATCTCGCAGTATTTCCTAAAAATATTAACGCGAAAATAGAAATCTCTAATAGCAATTGAGTAAGTAAAGTCACGAATTCCGACGTCACACCACCCACATTACAGATAACGTTTCGGCTTAATATTATTTTTATCATGCGGCACAGCAAGCTTTGCTAAAATATGCAGGTCGCCAAGTTTTCTCGCGAAAAAAGCTTTTGCATTCGGCTCTCGTGTTGCGGAGATTACAGGGCTTTAAAGCATTCCTGACACATGTCCCGCCTTATCTCGCGCCGCAAAGTAAACATTATGACTGCGGCCAAAGTATTTTGGACGCCATTTTGTTTTGAAGTTTGCCCCTCGGCAAATTTCAAATATTTATTGCCAAAATTAAAATGTTATCCGCCCCCGCTTCGGTTGGTTGTCGCGTGAATTATATACTTAACACTTTGCGGGTCGTTGAAATTAAATTTTATTTCTGAGAGGCGTATTTATGATCTTATGAATATCTACCGCTCGTTTGGGTTGAGATTCTGCGGGCTGTTAAGAATCTTTGAATTGAATCCAAAGAAGGATTATGAGGATTTCTGCATGGCGAATGGAAGCTGGAGTCTTGTGTGAGGCGATTGAATTTAACAATCTTGCTAATGAGACTCGCGAGAAATTGTTATCGTTAACCCTTTTACTGCGATTAACTAGTAAGAACTTCCAAGCTTATATTTGCTTTTAATATTTATTTACGTAAGATTATGATGTGATTTTTCACCCCACAATTCACTGTCACAATATTTATAAATGTTTGTAAACAAGTATTCGTTTAAATCTTATCAATTTACAAGGAAAGACTTAATTAATTAATACTTAATTAATAATTTAATTACTTTGCTTGACAATTATTTTATGACCGACTCCAGGAACAACGATAAGCAAAAAATGTATTTTGTCTAATTAGAAAATTTTCTTGCCCTTACCACAATACCATAAGATGTTGTCATTTTAAATAAAATGCAAGGTAAAAAGTCATATGAAGTGTCTTAATTTATATTCTATATATAAATTTTGAAAAAATTATTAACGAAATATTTATTAGGTGTTCCAACAATATTTACGTTTATTTATATTTTTATCAAATATCGTATTATTAAATTAATTGTTTTATTATAAAAACATGAACAAGCAATATTTTTTATAAATTAAAATTTTTTTGTGGTGTCAAACAGTTTGCGACAACGTCAGGAAATTGCATTATCAAATGTTGGCTAGGTTAGAAGTAACAGTGGTGTAAAAGCGAGGACTAAAAGTTGGCGTCAACATATAAATACGCCCTAAAGCAGAAGCATAAGTTGTAGTCTACACGGAAAAGTCTGAATTAGATGACTCTAGGGTCGGTCGACGAGAAAATTTAAAAACAAAGACTAAAATTTGGCGTTGACGTATAAATACGTTTTCAGCTTGATTGTGGTATGCTTGAATAAGTAACAAGGTCTCGCTAGTTTTTCATTCCATGTAAACAACATTGTAGTTTATATGAACAAGACGGGTTCAGCTGACTTTCATGGTTTCCAGATAATGTCTACTAACTAGTTGTAGATCTTTTTTGAAGTTTAGACCCAAAGTTTGCAAGCTTTAAAGTATGTAATTAATTTGTTATGTTTAATGAAATTAAATATTTTTGTTGTAATATAGATAGATCATTAATTTAGGTCTGTAAAAATATTCCTAGCTCCTTTTAAATTATACAAAAATATGTACAAACATCGCTTAATATAATGCGTAAAATTTTCCCAAGCAATTCTTCCAGGCGGCGCTAATAGGGGAGCGCCTAAATTTCAAAAAGTTTAAATTTCGTAATCAAAAGTATACGACGGGTGTAACATCGTCCGCATTAAAGCCTGCGAAAGGGCCTTTGCTGACCGCATCAATCCTGAAAAAGGGCCCGTGTTTGTACACGCAGGGACAAATTCCGCTTCGCAAAACGGGCCATGTGATCTAATTTCCGGACGTCCGGTACTTCTTTATTCGACGGTAACGCAATTAACTTCCAACTTTGGCCGACGGTTGAAATTTTTTCCTTCGCACATTAAACAATTATACACGTCCGAAAGGCAAACACTGCGTTTTTTGCGAGGGACTTAGCGCGTTAACCGTTTAAACGCCCCGAAGCCTGGGCGTTTTATTTTTCTCGGTTGTACCTTGATGTTAATAAAGAATTTACATAGCGTAGTATATCACCAGATTTCGGGAACGTCAAACTTTGTGATTTATTTTAGATACGTTTTGTGACTGCATTGCATTAACATAATAAAATAAACTATTGTCGTGACAGATGAAAAATGAGTAGTAGGTTTATTTTAGAACTATAGCCTTAGATATTATAAGAGAATAAAAACTCTACTACACTTTATCATGTATAACTTTGAAAACGGTGCATGTTACTAAACCATCGAGTGCTCTTCAATAGCAAACTTCATAAGCACTGAACGTATTTCCAAGTTCGTATAGGTGTTTTCATAATAATTATTGTTTTATTTACTATTTATTTTGTATATTTATTTGAAGCTTAATACTAATTAACCTTTAACTAAGTAACAATAATCTAATAATTTTTATTTAAGACCTTAAGAACTTAACCGTAGGCGATGTTTTTTGGTAGCAAGTGAAATTATTATATGTTTATAATTAAACATGAAAAAGGCATTCATCTTTCAAGGTATTACATATGGATAAGGCAAAGCAAATGGAAATCAAAGTTGTTTCAATTAAAAAAAAGTGTCGCTAAAAACCGTTATTATTCTAAATAAAATACTTTTACACAATTCAGTTAAATATTGCGATTCACAAATAATTTAAGATTAAATCTGTTTAAAAATGGTATTGTTTCTCATTACTGATATGTCATAAATATAAAATTCGTATTATTTTATATTATCATTGTCAATCAGAAAAAAGGTATGCCTTCGATCATTTCAAAAAGACAGAGCATTTATTGTCAATCGGAAAATCTAGCAAACTTTTCCTCGGGGGTTTGCCTCAACGCATTTTTTTTATCCCTCTCGCTGACGCGATAAAAACGACACGAAGGGTCTTTTGTAATTATTTCGAACAAAGCGTAGCGATTTATTTCAAATACATCACACCACATACTGCGTACGATACAACATATTTTCATGCCCCTGAAAAAATATGCGTCCGAATAAAAAAATGCTCAAAGGGCGGCGCGCGGTCGTAAATTTATTTTTTTTTCCAAAAATTAACGAAAAGCAAAAATAGGAGCCTTTCGAAAAAATGTCGTCGTTGATGTATGCGTTCGAAAGCTTCGATTTAAACGGTCGGCTTTGTTCAGTGCAGATCGGGGCGGCGTTTTTGGAAACAATGGTGTAGAAAGAGGGGGGAGGCGACGACAATTCGAGGGTTTTCCCGATGAAAAATGAATTTCACGGAGGCGAAAATATTTACTATCGAAAAATTCCTGGAGCAATATGCTGTGTGACATATTTTAATTTGCAATCTGTGAGAAATTCTATTTAAATTTTTAGTGAAAACAAAAAAAAAACTGCTATATTTGGAACACATTAAAATTAAAAAATCAATCAGCTTTAAACATTAATGAAGATTTTAAAACTTAACCAAACATTAAAAGTATCAGACAAGAATGTGTTCTTTCCCCTACTCGTTTTGAAATATACTCCAAAACCATATTTAAAAAAACAGGGACAAAAATGATACACGCTTAGCGTCGACACAATAAACAACGTTCGTTATGCAGATGACACATTAAAACCGTTGAATAAAAAAAAAATATGAAAAGCCTACTAATAAAAATCAATAAAACAAAATTTAAGGTAATTAATTATATTCAGACGGAGATGAGTTAAGAAGATGAACCATTTTTAATACCTGCATAGTTAGATAAACGACGAAAGCCAGTTTTAAAATGTAAAAAATAAATATTTAGACCAGATTTAAATTGGTCTGATCAATGTTATTTTATGGATGCAAAATTTGGATTTAATAGATGCGTATAAGATGTGGCTTTTGCGTAAGCTAAAAGTTCTATGAACTAAAACAGTATTTAATGACCGAATTATATTCATGATAGGACGCGATCAAAAATTTCTTTTAACTATTGAATTTTTTACTAGTAATAGATAATAGTAAATACATAATTAATACTACTTTATTGCTAATTTTTATTCATGAAAATTATTATTAATATAAACTATTGAAGAACTAGCAGTGTTAAAATATATTTTTGAAAGTATCCGAAACAATCAACAAACTTAGATTAGATCGCGAATCACTCACTATATTACTATAAATGGCTTCGAAAATATGATTGGATGCAATACTGTATTAATTAAAAGAATAAACAGAATATTTAATGACTAATTTAATAAAAAAATATTTTGCTTTAAATGATTTAATTTTTAAAGCAGTAAAATTAAATGTATTGCTTATTGATTGACACATCATATATTTTTAATATCGTGTTTATTATAGCGTACTTCTCGGTAGTGAATTCTATTAAATTTTCCCAATTTCCGTTATACAAACATTTGACGTTAAACAGATACGAATAAACACAAAACTCAACACTCGACTTTCATAAATGTCACGTCATAAAATATGTATACATAATAGTTTTTTGCGCTAATCGCGTAGTCACGAAGGGTATGAATAGAGGACTATTATTGGGTCCTTAACAAATTGACGCAGGGACACGTGCCACTAACAAAGAGTCTGAATAACTGTCTATTAAACATGTAAGGACCGATTCGCACACAATATTAAATCTCTTTTACCTCTTTGCGTCGGTTCCTTTAAAGGCGGCTTTACAAATTCAGAGTATCCGCCCGGGGCGCCTTTTTTTCGTGACGCAGGTTTAAGTAGACAGCGACCGAGTGCCACTCTTCATTTATTAAGGGAGCGAGATTACCTGCAACGCAAGTCGCTTCTCGACGCTCAATATTTTAAAAATGTTGAATCATTGACTCAAAGAACTACCGATCTTGGATTTTAATTCAGATTTATTTTAAATCGAACCATCGGGACAAGTTGTCCAAGATGCTTAATGTTATCTATATTTAAATAATTTAAATATTAAACTTAACTATTCGTTATATAAAATAAAGTGATATTGAAAAAAAAATATCATAACTTGAAAATCGGAATAGCGGAATTAGAAGGTCTAGATTGATAACAAACGCTCGGTTATCTAGCGTTTATATTAATTCTTTTTATAATAAAATTAGGTCTATCTAAACCAAATTTTGACCAATAAAAGAGCGCAAAAAACAATTATCCCTTCTCAGAAGTCAAAAATCCACGTCAAAAGCAATAAAATCGAGCCGTCGTCGTTGCAGTGGGAACGCTCGTTACCGAGCGTTCCCACTGCAACGGCGCCGACACGATTTTATTGCTTTTGACGTGGATTTTTGACTTCTGAGAAGTGATAATTGTTTTTCCGCCCTCCTATTGACCAAAATTTAGTTTGAATATACTTTGACCAATAATATCATATTATAAGTCTATAGTAATACAGGCGGCCCGCGACTTTTGCACAATTCGGTTTTTCGCATATTTTTACAAATATAATTTTCATCGATAATGCAAAAAATGTTCGCTTTCATGTATATGTTTAATTTTGAAATACAATAATAAAACTAAAAAATATGTTAAAAATTGTGGAAATATATCTTTAAAGATTCTTTCCAAAATACACAGCATAGTAATGGATGAAATGAAAAGATCATTGAAATCATAGATTGATAAGCAACGTCAAAACGATGTACCTCTGAGTTTTTAAATTATTCAAGCTAAGTCCATTAGTTTGCACTAAAATTGGAAGACTAGAGTAAAAGAATATTTTAACACGGTGTTTCAAGCAAAACTTGCTTTTTGCAATAATTTTTCGAACTAAGCGTTACTCTGGTTCATTCGACAAATTTAAAATAAGGTTTTCTTTATATAATAATAAATTCACTAGAGAATCAGCTCATATAGATAAAGATTTATTTTTTCATTGTCCAATATTATTGATTGATTAGTCGTAAAATATTCGTTTATACTATCTTAAGTGAAATTGGAAAAAAATATTAGAATGAAGCAATTTGTATACTTTAGCAAAACAGGTAGTTGCTTCTTCTTTCAATTCATGAACCCATGGAAAACATGAAAATTTGAAACAATCGTTTTGCCGATATTCAATAAGGCTTTATAAAATTAGCCATTAGCAAAGGTACACTTTCAGTGAAACCTAAGATGGGACTGTAAGATTTTGGAACAGGTGCATCATATTTTTGTATTTATTTAAATTGAGATGTTGGGACGTCATTTGGAAAGTGAATTTGCCTACCATATTTTTTTCCATAAACATGTGTGTCATTTGTTAAAATACGAAATAATAAGACACATTAAAAAAAACGTATTGTAGTTAAAATCAAAGTAACTACGCCTCATTATTTTATGTAAACTACATAAAATAATGAGACTGAAAATACAATAATTTTGTTTTGAGAATTCATACCCTAGAATTATTTGTCAAAAATCTGACGTTCAATTAAAATATATTTGATTAAGCAAGACTAAAGATATATAAAAAACATTGACGATTTTTTACATAAGGAAAGTTTGTAATTTATAATATTAGTATTTTGTTATACATATTTTATAAAATTTAAACAGTTTTAATAACGCATGAGTAAAATATCTTACAATAACCACTACATATTTTTTAATTAAATAGTATTTTACAGGCTATAATTTATTTTTTTGCATTAATTGCTTTAATAAATTACTATTGGTAAAAACCGAAAAAAAATTACGAATATATTCGAATATTAAAATATTTTATTTATATTTATTGTAACATTCGAATAGTTAAAACCTACAAATAATTAAGAATTCTAATTCAAACCCAGGTCTTTCAGGTCAATAAGCAGCGACTTGTACTACTCGACTGTTGTTCTGGTTATATAAATGTAATTATTGTAATAATTTAATTTATGTAGTATAGTAATAATTAAATTTATGTATAAGCTACAGTAAATGTGTATTTTACATTGAAAGTATAATTTTGCTAATATAAATTTAATTTCCCTTTGCTGTTTAAGATTGGTTTAAATAGCAAATAAATGTTTTGCAACTGTATTTTTTGATAAATGTATATTTTCATTAGTATTAAAAAAAATATTAGCTAGACCAATTAAATTGTATCATACAATTGATGTTCTGCGGATGTTCTAGTACACATATTTAAAATAAAAATGACATGTAAGGTGATAGTTTAACAGTTTATGTTTATTTTCGCTCGCTCACGTGTTAAGTGACGAGAATGAGTGAGAAGAAGTGGGCGTGAGGAACGCATGAAACGCACGCCCTTATCTCTCACTCACTCTCGTCACTTAACACGCGAGCCAGTGAAAAGGAACGCGTCTTGCCGTACGCGCCTGGTAGTAATACATGTACCAGTGAAAATATATTTCTATAATATTTCACTAAAATGCTAGTAAAAATATATTTTTAGATTTATGTATTGTAAATTTGTGTTAAAATAAAGAAAATTTCTAAAATGCTTTGCGTTATAAATTTTTTTAAATTTTTCGTTGTAACCTTACAGCCATAAGCCCAACACGTTACAACAAAATAAATCTGTATTAGTTAAAAATCAGACACAATGAATACCTACAAGTAAGTATCAATTTTTTATGCTTAGAAATCAGTGAAATCTATGTTAATAATTATAAATAAAATTCATTTATAAATTATAAATAATAAATAGTTTGCTATAATGTATAATCTATAGATTAAATGGTAAAATTAATATGAATCAAAGAAATAATATTGTTTATGTTGGGTTTATAACTAATAAAGTTACCTTACTCTTGTTATAGCGCGTTTTTTACGGTAAGACAAGCTGGGAGTTTTTTATGATAATTTTATAGTACATGTACCTACTTTTTAACTGCTGTTATATAAATAACTATATATACGAAAAGACTGTATTTTAATTAAATACCCACAACCACAATAAATAAATAAATAATTGAACCGAGAACACAAAAAGTGTCGACTAGTGGATAGTTTTCCGTTTCAAACCGTTACTCTCGACGCCTCTATCGTCTGCGCAAAAGTTTTCAAAGTTTTGGGGTTTTTGTGCGAGGCAAAAGCGTGTCCGGCAATTTATCTCGCTGCGAAGGCCCCAAAGGAGAACTGAAATTCCACATTTTCCAACTGAAAGCCAGCACACGCAGCTTCCACTCTTTCCCATTTCCGATCGACTCTCTCGACCAGGTCGGGTCATTGTCAGCAGACGGCCGCCAGATGTTGTCGCCCCTTTTCGCCGGAGCCCTGTTGCCGCGCACGCTTGTTTAATTTATCGCCGGGATGTGCTAAAAGCTTGATTTTTCCCTTTTAGACCGAGTACAAAAATGAATTACTTCACAATAAATATAAGTTTCCCAGCACTTTATGCCAACTTTATAAAACCATAAACTTATTAAGTTATTACTTGAAAGTAATTTCTTTAAGAAATCAAAATATAAACAAGTTCTCAGAAGTAAATTGTTATGATTTAAAATGGATCTGTGTAAATTATTAAAAATTGCTAATATTTTAGCTGCAAACATACACATTTCAATAAGTGTTCTGACAAGTACAAATAGAAATAAGAACTACCAACTTTATTATACTATTTTATAAGCACCAAGTTGCAATGGATTTTAATTAATTATATTTAAAAGTCACTGTTTGGTAATTTAGTGTAAAAAAAAGAAAGTACATTCTTAATAATAAAAAAGCATAATTTGCTATAATCATAACAGTAAAATAATATTTGATATTTTTGCATGTATAAAAAAAAACTTTTTATAGCTGAGTTTTTTACATTTCAACTTAAAACTTAAATTTTTAATGCAGTTTTACATTAATTGTTAATACAATATTTCAATCCATAAGCTTAAAGTATCGTGTAATATTTTTATTATAGGATAAACCTACAACATTTTTTATTGTAAAGTTTCCTAAATCGTATTAAAATTTAATGACATATTTGCTTTCGAATTCTGATAGTAATAAAAACTCTGTAGTTGCTTTATTCTTTGAACACATATACAATTTATCATTTTCCCAATAAGCTTTAGCACATATTCTATTTTCAATACTGGAGCACAATACAGTAAATAGAGAGAATGGTAATCTGCTTAGCTTATAATTTATTTATAAACCCATTTGTATTTTCTGTCATTGATTTTGCTTCGTAAGTTGTTATACAAGTTATTTTAATAAATTAAATTTGTGTTTATTAAATATATATTTGCCTTAAGTAGTATCAATATCAATCAGTTATATATTCACAGTAAGATTTAATTTGCAAGCGCAAATAAGTACCGCCACTCACATCAGATTAGTAATATAAATAGTTTTATTAACTGCATTTAAAATAGTAAATTGAAATTTTAATTTATGTTAGCTACATTTGATCCAAAATTGTACCATAGTTTTTTGATAGTGACATATTTAATATATTTTAAATTTACGATCACATTTTTGAAGTTAAGAATCGTTTTTCATTGTGACAAAATTAGCTTTAACGGTGCCTGGCAAATGACACATCTGAAATATAGAGGGAAAATTATTCGATTTTTGTTTTATTAGTTCTTCTGTATATTTGTAATATTCAGATCAATGTGTATCATTGATCTTATTGCTTGCTGTGACATTGTGCTAGTTTAAACGTTATTGGTATATATCTGATAATTAAGCGACTAACGGAGGGTTAAATAAATACACAGAAATTCCAGTGCTAAGTATTAGAAAAATCATAGCCAATACAGATCAGGAAAAAGTATGATATGCTAGCCAGGTATTTTTCTACAATTACTACTTGCTATTACTATTCCTATTTTTGCATATATTAAGACAACAATGAGCCAAAAAAATCAACAATGATTAAATGGCTTAAATTATTTTTCTACGCTCTATTCGATTATGGTTATCCTCGTATGAAAAAAATTAAGTCTTTTTAGTACTGACCATATATCGCATAACCCACGGCTCGTTTTCCATACAAACACGTATAGAGAAAGGCATACGCACGTACGTTCTTTCATCCGTATCGGTCGTGGGTGTGATATTTCGTGTTTTTTCCTCTCCTTCAGAAGCCCTTTTTCTTCGGTCGGCCATTCGGAGAGCCGCCATTCAACGGAATCGGTCATAAAATAGTATGGAATAAACATAAAAGTGCGGTATTTCTCGAAGCGGACATATTCGTGGCAATAAATTCAGTATCTCAGGTCGCATTTACACGAGAGCCCCCACGCCTTGCACTCTCACCGTACACACTATACACATATGTAGCTACAATATGATATTTTCGCAAATATACGACAAAATTGCAAAAATGCAGCAATCGATAAATGTGCTGCGACATTTTAAAAATGCCAACATCGTAGAACAGCTTTATAAGATGGAATCAGAGGAATATATTTGTAGGTATTTTACTACTGTTACTTTGAATAACTATGTGCTGAGAGCTTTACTTTGTGTCATGGAAAATTACCGTTATTAATCAAATTTAAAATCTGATTTGTATGAAAATTTATCTTAAGCATAAAATGTCAAGCATTTTTTATTATATATATATTTATTCAAATTTGTATGAATACTTTTAAAATGTCTACAACTACTGTCTTTTTAATAACGCTGCGTAAGTAAAGGCGGGTTCATGTCTAATATGCGTACTTCTTGAAAGGTTTTAATAGGGGTCTGGGAATGGTAAAAAAATGTTTACGAATTTTTATCACTAAAACTTGCCTTATTTTTGTTTAAATCTTAAAAAAAGATACTCAGATAAGAAAACTTTCCGAAAATGTTTATGTCAGATGTTTGAAAATATGCTTAGTTTTTCGGAAGTTCGTTTTTTTCCGATTTTCTGTAACTCTAACCGGCCGGCGGTTTTATTTTTACTTTGGTGACCTAAAAATCCGCTCCAATAGGAATAAATTACGCATGAGAATTGGCAGAATATAAAAATATTTTCTGTGATTCTAACCGGCCGGCGGCTTTATCTTTACTTTGGTGATCTAAAAATCCGCTCCAAAAAGAATAATTACGCATGAGAATAGGCATAATATAAAAAGATTAAGAGCTATTTTTCGTTTTCAATAATTCAAAAATAATAATTTTATATTGTTTTTATGAAGTAGCAACAGCTGTTATTGACAATTGTCTCACGATTATTATTGCTAGTTGAAGCAGTCTTAAAAATTTTGTTAAACTGATTGTAAAATATAAATTTTAAGACTAGTTAAAAATTTCAATGGTAAATTGAAGAGAAACTATATACTAGAAAAATCCAGCCATTAATGTCATTTTTTAAATATTTTCAAAAAATTAATGACTTCTTTAGATATTCTTAAAAAAAATATGTAAAATCAGGAAATGAATTATTTGTAGATTGATTAATGGTTCGACGAATTTTAAGGACCCTTGTAACCCATATGGATGTGAAAAACAACAGAAATACAAAAACGCGTAATAACAATTCAAAATATTTTTAAACAAATATTGCTCATAAATCTTTAGTGAAGTAGGAAATCAAAAATATTTTTTTTATAATTAAATCTAAGAGAAATAGTACAATTTAATTACAAATATTTCCTAACAATGCCATATACATTTTGAGGGCTACAATAGCGTTTTAATTGTGCGAATGATTGATATAGAAATCTTGCAGGGCACCTAATGTTGCACACTAGCCACAAACTTTTAAAATCTAATAAAACCCCTTACTCGTTCAAAGCGTAATAAATAAATGCTATATTTATGAAAAAATATTTGTAATGCCGACTTTATATTAATAGCATAATAGAGTCGATTGCGAAATAACCTAAACAAATACAAAATAACCAAACTAAGTACCGATAAATCAGTGAAATCTGAAAGAGTTACAGTGTTCCCAAAATATAGATGTTTTAATTATAACCGTTACACAAAAAGGAATTTTTCAAGATGAAAGTTACAGAAAACAATATAGTCTGTTTTTGCCCTAAATCGTCGCATTGCTCCAAGGGTCATAAGTATGAAAGAGAACAAGCTATTCCTCTTTTCGCAAAGATTATGTAACGTACTCTAACAAGTCAAAAATGTACATGCTTACAAAAAATTATCAAAATTCACAATAAATGGAGTTATGCTAAGCATCGATCGAGACTTCGAAAATAAAATTAAAATGTTGAGGTCCGAAATACAATAATGAAACCCAAACTTTGAGGACCTAACCTATTATATATAAGATCCTGAAAAGCTTTTTTGTAAATATATTCTAATAATCTATAGTTTTTAACATAATGGCATTTAAAACATACATTTTTAAAAATAAACATAAAAGTTATTGATATATCTTGACATAATATACATTTTGATAAAAAATATTTCATCTATTGACTGTAATTTCTATATCGAATCTAGTAACACAACTATATTAAATTAATAAACAAATATAACACACAGCTATACAAGCTATACATTTAATTATAGTAGATTATTTAAGGACTATAATACTTTAAAATAATTTATAATAAATGCTATAAAATTTATTATTTTTTAAATTTAGATTTAAGCTTAATTGAATATAAATAAGTCTTAAGCCAATTATAATTTCCAATAAAAAATGAAATAAGAGGATGTAAATTTAGTAATAAATAATGCTTTTTGTAGTCAATAGCTTGTATTATGTAAAAGTACTAATTTTTAATGAGCTTAGGTTTAATCTATATGCAATAATAATAATACTAAAAATAAGGCATAATTATTTTTAAAAAATATATCGACAAAGGGCATAAATTGTGCTATATTTATTTCTTTAGTATTTGTTTATTTTTAAGTAACGTAATTTATACGAATAAACTTAAGATTTTCACAGAATCAGTATATATGTAAGATAATAAACGTATAGTAAGATTAAGGAATTTAATGTATGTTCGTATTTGTTTATAAATTATATTTTGATGTACAATATAAAATAGTAATGTACATACAATAATTATAAATTTAAAGGTTAATATAATTCCGGTAATAAGACGACTTATGCAATGTTTTGTATAATAGGCTGCCAAAATTATATATGAAAATATGATATTTATTAAACACTGTATAATTATCTCCTTTTTAGTAAATTAAACAGAAACCATGAATACATATGTTATGAAATACTCATAAGCTTTAAGCTCTGACAATTGTCAATTGTGATACATATTAAATAATTAATTTCACCCTCTTGGGATATTTTGTTACAAATAACGTCCCAACATTGTCCAATAATCCTTATTTTGACCTTTCTCTTGAACCTCTAAATTCATTTAACGCCTGTGTAATTTACGTTATATAAATCAATATAAAATAAATACTAACGTTATTCATTTTTTTTTATATTATTTGAAAGCAATATCATAAGACTTTATTTTTATTTTGTGAGAACTCTCACATGCAAAACAGCGTAGACACGTCAATCAAGTGTTTTCTTATTTATAAAATCAAAATCAAACCGAGCTCGTCAATCTTTTAAAGGTTGTAAAGTTCCACTCGATTCGAGTGTATATTGGAAATTCAATATTCATGATACGGAGATACGAGCTCTTGTTGATCAACAAAATCAGATTATTTTACTACAAGTACACATAATATTATCTTACACAAAAGATACATTATAACTATGTTTTTCAAGTTTATTAACTGTCACGATTGACAAGCAAGAGAGATCGATTGTAAAAGTCAATATTTACTAACTGTAATGTAGTGAACTTGAGTCTCAAAAATATGTGTGATTCAAAATCACAATAGAATAAAAATATAATATACTAATTATTGAAAAAATAAAGATCAATAGCATTATATATATTCGCCCAATATTTTTTTAAAAATATTTTTAATTTTACTTTATGTAGCATTTTGAATAATTATGGTGATATTTGAAAAAAATATCTTTAGTATGATAATAACACATACAAATACATTCCAGTATCGATCCGAATATATTTATGGTGTCACGGACGTCTCCAGATTTACGTCCACCTTCGTCTATACCCTGAACATTATTTTTTCACCAGTCTCTGAGACAGCTTGCTAGCAATTCTTGGGTCGCATTAGTTCTCCTCAGACACACCGCAGAGCCTCGCAAATATTATTTTGCCTCCTTGGCTATATTTATGACTTTATTATAAAGCGGCGCCACTCGGGAAACGCCCGTAATCACTCAAACAAACACCAATTTGAGACGTTGTCGCCGAATTTGTTTTGGCGGCGCCGCGTGCAAATATTTGACAATTCATTATGTATAAGGGGCTTGCGGCATAATTAACCCTGTAGCTTTTATAACCGCTTGGGACCTTTCAAATTATAAATAAAAAATGTTGTAATCCATTCATTTATATTTAAAATGTGACACTATTTTAAGCGCGATGATCACATACTTTGTGACAATATATCTACCATGTTGACGTTTCGACAGGAATATTCCTGCCATTGTCATGTTTTACGATTGACTGTCACGGTTGTTCTTGATCTAATAACCCTTAAATAAATGGTGTTGCAAATCTGCAACAATTTATTTAAGCGCTTATAACTCAGTCTACGTTCAATAAAGGAATTCTATTGCATAATGTTACATATGTGTAACAAACGCCGAGCCATTGTGTATTCAAATTATATTCGATAGAAATCTCTGTACGCGGTATCATGCCATTTAAAAAAAAAAATTGTTGGGTGCAAATATGTCACATTTTTAGGAATTTTAACATTTGTTTTCATTAATGACAGTGGATATATAACAAAATAAAATTAATTTATATACTCCATAAAGGTTAGTCTAACATTGTTTATTTATTTTTGTAATAGTTGCATAAAATAAACAAAACCTGCAGTAGTAGACACTGGCTTATATTGACCAAAAAGAACAGATGCAAAATGCCGAAATACAATGGAATTTCACAATGTGTGAAAAATGTGGTGTGGTCTTATGTTTTATTAGGAAGAAAAATTATTTTAATAATTTCCACTTGTAAATATTTTTTGTATATTTATAATTTTAATATACTTTGTTAGAGTTCTGCATAATGTTGCATATTTACAACAAGCATTTTTTTATAAATATAATACACAAATAAGCCAATTTATTTTTGCAATCATTTTCAGCATAATTTTAGTACAAAAATATTTTTATTTTTTGATTTGGAAAAATCATGCATTTAAGGGTTAAACAAATGTTTTTAAACTATTTATATTATCAATAATGTTGTGTTTAATGAAAAAATGTATGAAACATATTAAAATATTGCAAATACATCATTTAACAGAACAGAAGTTATGCTCAAAATAACCCTTTGAAAAACACATGCCATATAAAATAGAATAAAACATCCTCGTTTTTTTGTTAAAAAAATTTCGTTAGTGGAAAAATTTTCCTCGTTTTGTGTTTATATTGGTTTAATCCATAATAAGGTAGCCAATAGGCATAATGAAATATTTAAAAAACTTTGTTCATAGTTATGTAATATGTTGGTTTATTACACTATTTTTTGTAAGGCTGAAAGAAATTACTTTCTGTAATTGTTAGAGCACTGATAAATTTTTAATTTATTAAATGGCTTCTAATGATTTAATTGAGTCGCAAGATTTTCTTAGAAATTGTTAAATCATTAAATTATTAATTTTCATAATTTACATATTTCTGCTTTTAAAGAATAAGTAAAAAAATCAGTCTTTTTTTGACTAGTGAAAGATTCTGGATTTTGCCAATTTTTTAATAATTATATTAATGTCTGGTTTATTTAATTAAATAATTTTTCAATAATTGCCTTAGCTTAGAATTTATATTTATATTAAAAAATGTCGTTAAGACAAGTACTAGTACATTGAATAAAAAAATCAAAAGTTTGTCGATAAAATGTTTATATAGAGAGAGAGAAATAATAAACTTGCTCATTTGTAACCAGATACGTCTTGATCGTGTTACAGCTTCTGACTAAGCCGACGTCACGTAAAGTTAAACTTCAACGCTTAAGGGATCGTCTGTCAAAAAGGTGCTTTGGCATATAAAAAAAAAACAAATTATACATTTGCAAGATACTTAAGTGATATTCAACACGATCTTGATCCTTACATTGAGTGAAAGTAATCTTAAATCAATCAATAACGAATTAATAAGTTAATCATTCTGGAAACGTCTGCGTATAAACGTCCAATTTAAGATGTGAGTTTACAAATATATAAAAATATTTTTTTACTGTTTGAGAAAGGTTGTTATAATGCACATCCCTTGCGTTGCATTACGCTTTCATAAACCCTGATGTAAATTATAATTTAACCCCTTATAGCCGGCAAAGTGTGACATGTATATTTGAAATTTTATTACAGCGCGAAAAGAAAAAAATTGTTCTTCTTCTCTCACTTCTTTATCTTCTTCGGGGAGAAAGAAACTCGTAAAGTCGAATTATTAGAAAGGCGCTGTGCTTTTTTACGGTTCAATATCGTATCATGAAAAAAGCGAACCTGTGTTTTTCTCAGCACAATGCGCGAATGAAACTATATTTTTATTGCTATCGTAAAGGTGAACTATCCGGAATCGCCGTAATTACAAGAAGTATACTTTCAACACATTCTAGTGAGTAAGTTTTCAGTATTATTATCATATATATTTTAAATAAAGTGTACAAACTAGCAACTTTAAGTACTGATAGCAATGTTGTGTTTAATAAGTCTTAATAGTTATTTAATATAACTTTTTTTTATCCTAGAATATTATTGTTGTTATAAGATTTGCTTTGAGTAAGTCTATGAAAATAGTTTATTTATTTATTTTAACAAAACTACTATAATCATGACCTAACATTTTACCCTAATGAGTCACTATAATAAAAAAAAAATGGAGTATTATTAAAATACACAAAAAAAGTTAATAAATAAAATGCAAAAAATAGCAAGTAAGAAAAAATCATAAATTATTAAAAATGATTGATATGAACCTAACTAGTTATTTTTATCTGATAATAAACAGATCCGTGTGCAATTACAGCGTATTAAGGAGCCGGATGGCGACAGCCATAGGCGAGGCGGCTAGTGTGGCATGCAAAGAGGATGCGATCGTGATTCTCTAAGACGTTTATAAACCTTATTTCGACAGCACCCTTTAGAAGTTTAAAGAAATGCTTAGCGACTTTAAAATTTTTTGGGAGAACTTAGTGAATCGCATCCAAACGCTTCTAAAAGAAAAGCGCTATGATACAAAAACGGATATTAACCAAATATTTTTTTAAAAAGCTATATTATAAAACTTTTCTAAATTTTTCGATTAAAAATAAATATTTGTTTTTTCTGGGATTTTTAATAATATTTTTAAAATATAATATATAAAATGCTGCAAACTTAAGTGTCATAGAAAATGTAAATAATTAACGAATCGTCAAAGAGAAATGCGTTCCTTAAATCAAATCCGAGCATCTTAAAAGATTTGTCAATTACGTGTAAAGATAATCTGTACTTTCTCTTACAAGTGATCAATACTAAACTTTAAGTACAATATCAACAAAGCGATTAAGCTTAATATAAAAAGTATTTATTAAAAATTTCAATGAAAATATTTCGTGAAACCATCAGCAATATTTTGTGAGATTTTTTGATCGAAGTTCATACTTTTTAGCTTCCACTGATCAGCGCGTTTAGATTTAATACATCTTTAGAACGCTTAATGATGATCGTAATATTATTTTTTGCATTTTTTATAATAATTTTAATGATAGGAAATCATTAAATACACAATGCAAGCTTAGTTTTTAATGATTTCCTGTCATAGAAATTATGAAAAACATAATTCGCAGATTATTTATGTATGTTACTTTATAGTAAGCTCCCGGTTTTTATCACACAATACAGATTATTTGGCATAGGTTTTTATTTAAAAAAACTTTTGGGGTACCTACATACATGTTATAATAATAATTTTGTAAAGAAAATTTATATATTTTTTTCATACAAAACGTATAGGGGGTGCACGGTAGTTCTATACGATACTAAAAATTTAATTTTTAATCTTTAAAACCAAGCAGTTAAGAGCGTTAACTCTTCTGAAAGTCTCAAAATGGCTCGTATGGGGGTCCGATCGAACTGATACATCGCTTGTTTTGAAGCAAAAACCTATTTTTTTAATATTTTATTTGGATGTAGTTTAGGCTTTTAAACGTTTCATGTATAGCAAACTTTTTGTTAAAATTTAACACTACTGAGTTATGAGTGATTAAATTTTTATACTTGTCGCCATTTTGCAAAAAATCAATACATTGGATTTTGCAAATAAACATACACAGGGTGCTTAAGAATTCTATACTGTCACAAAAATTGAAATTCAAATATGTATAAATAAGCTCACACTGACCTTAGCTATATTGCAAATCTTATGAGCGTATGTATGGTGGGTCGATCGACTCATAACACTAAACGTGTTTTGAAAAAAAAAAACTTTTTTTTATGAATTTTTAATTTCTTTTAACAGTATCGTAAGTATATTCAAAAGCTCTATTTTTGTTAAAAAATTCAAGTCAATATCTTAAATAGGAACCAAATACGAGCGTTAAATATATGCAGAGTCGCATAAAAGCTCGTTCGGGGTCCCTGTCAATATACCGTAAGACTCAGTTTTCATCAAAAAAAAAATAATTAAAAATTGTTTTTAAATGCAAATTC
This sequence comes from Plectrocnemia conspersa, assembly GCF_051122295.1. Lineage (NCBI taxonomy): Eukaryota > Metazoa > Arthropoda > Insecta > Trichoptera > Polycentropodidae > Plectrocnemia > Plectrocnemia conspersa. The sequence goes on from NW_028277166.1 coordinate 27,987,581, forward strand.
AGCTTCTAAACACTTTTTGCATACGATATTTTTTAGTACGATTTTATTTTGCAAAGTTATGACACTTTTAATTTTTACATTGGCCGCCATTTTGTAAAAAAAAAATTATATATTTTTTTATTACAAAATGTATAGGGGGTGCACGGTAGTTCTATACGATACTAAAAATTTAATTTTTAATCTTTAAAACCAAGCAGTTAAGAGCGTTAACTCTTCTGAAAGTCTCAAAATGGCTCGTATGGGGGTCCGATCGAACTGATACATCGCTTGTTTTGAAGCAAAAACCTATTTTTTTTATATTTTATTTAGATGTTGTTTAGGCTTTTAAACGTATCATTTATAGCGATATTTTGGTTGAAATTCAAACCTACTGAGTAACGAGTGTTTAAATTTTAACTCGTCGCCATTTTGCAAAAAATTGACACATTGGATTTTGCTAACGAACATTCAAATTGTATATAGTTTGGTATTGTTTTTATTTTTTTATAACTCCAATATTCCAAAACAAGAAATTAATTATAAATTGTATATAAATTAAATAGTGTTTGACACAATTGAATCCATATCCATGCAATATAAAAGCTTCGATCTAGTATAAAGTATAAATATGAATATGGTATTATGTTTTTAATTCCTCAACCTCTATTTCACAAAGGCATGCTTCAATTTAATTCGATCAACATGATACAAGCTTTCATGCAATCCATCATACATTTACATATACAATATATTGAGTTTATTATAGTTTTTATATAATAAAAAGCAGTATAAACTATTATTTTTCTGCAATATTTATGTATAATTTAAAAAAAAAAAAATCCTAATATTATTCTTAGCCTTTCTTTTTAATTTTCATATTTATAAATACAAATCTACAATGTTTCTACATCTGAACAACGCGAAATACTTTTATATTTTAAATTACAAAATGTATAAATTGCTTTTGTAAAACATATACGCCGCGTTACAAGACCAACGAAACAATAAATTAGTGAGCTTCACCCCCGAGAAACTTTCACGAAACTCACCTAAGAGAGAGGTAAAAAAAAATCAAGAAGGAAAAATCGCAAACCAAACACAAAAGAAAATCTTTTTCGTTCCGCCTGTCCCGCGTGTGCTGAAAGTTACCGTTGCAATCCGTATTTTTCTAAGGTTCAATTAAAAGCGGTTTTCGGCGGATACCGCGTAAAAGGTTTCTGCTTCATTAGGGGGTCAGTGCGTTTAGAGTTTTTCAAGAAACCACCCATAACTTTTCAGATTTAGGGATGGGTTGACACGATTCATAAGAGTAGTTTAGAAATTCTTGACCGTACATTTGCTAGTTGTTACATAAGCAGTGTAAAATTTACAAAGAAAATTTGATTATTGAATAGATAAATTTTCAGTTATTTCTCATTACACTGTACAGCAAGGTCTTGAACTCAAAATAAATGTTTATGTATTGTAGATTGTAATAATAAGACCCGAAAACAAATCATCGTTTTTCAATACGTTTACTTTGACGATATAATAATGAATCATTTTTAATACAATCGATCTTAATAATTAATTAAGTTTTCACTACAGTTTTTTTTTGTATGATTTTTGATTTTTTTAAATAATTTTCTGAGACAGACTTTAGGCTTTTTTTTTTTTTTTTGGTGTAATTAAATTTAAATATATATTTTTGTTGTAGAAATTTGAAAAAAAATATATGTAAACTCGTATAATAAATTTAAAAAATAAATCTTGGTAAAATTTAAAAAATAATTTTTTTTATAAAACGAATTTGAAGTGTGGCGGTTACGTGTATTACAGTGTCAAAAAAATGATCCACTAACGCGATAAGTTCGTAAGATAAGAAATGACTCATTATTACAAATCATAAAGAGTCACATAATTCTGCTTTTTTATAAGACTAATTTTAATCAGCTTAATATTTGGTAACGCTTTTAGTGTGCATTTTTTATTTGCATAGCGTTATGCTTATTCTAACAATCTTTTCGGCAGTTAATTTGCTTTCTTAAAGCAAAATATTTTTTTATATAAGAGTCTAGACATTGACTGACAAATTAAAATTTGCTTTTGAAATTATTTGGTCAGTACCTACGTAAATAATAAGCTTTTACAGTGTGTCGCAAATTTTTTTATTTTCAACAATTTTTGCGAGAAAATTAGTTATTACAAAACTAACAGAACAAGGTCACCTAAATTGGACTGTAAAAATCAAAGCATACATAACAGGTGGTTATTATTTGAATTTTTGAAACTATTTTACATTAACACTAATTGTTTTAACAATAAGAAGTCACACAATATAATAAAAACCCCTGTAAGTTATTTTTAATTAAAGGCAAAATGTCTCGAGAACAAAAGTGTCAGGTAGTAAGCACGAGTTAAATTATAGGTTGTTATTTCACGAAACGTGATATCAGCAACACAGTTTAATTCAAGCGTTAGCTACAAATAATTTCCATCGTACAAAATGTCATATTATTTAGAAACGATCCATTGTGTGTTATAGGGCGACGAGAGAGAAGGGAACACCCTATTTACTAGTGGCGCTAACTAACAGCCTGGAGCGGGTTTTGACGAAACTTTTTGATAAATTTTAACAATGACAAAGAGGAAACAACGCGACGCAAACAATACAACTTCCCAACGGAGGTTTACGACACTCCGAACCCAACCCGATCCTCATTTAAGTTCGGGGACGTTTTCAAAATTAGAAGTGATTCTTTATAACTTGTCACGTTTTCATGCCTGATTTGTTTTATATCAGAGTTCATGCAGTCGTTTGAAAAGTTTTGCCATCATTATATTTACATTGGCAAATAAATTGTAACTAAAGTCGTCTTCTTAGATTTACAGCAAAGAAACAAACCGTTACAATTAATATTATTATAAATAAGATTTTTTTAAGCAAGTTTACATTTAAAAGTATTCAAACCAGGAATTCAAAACATCTTGGCAAGATAATAAAATATTTAAAATTAAAAATAACTTTTGGTAATAAAAATGTTTTTAAATATATTTTATTAAAATTTTACTTATATGCTAAATAATATAATTTAGATTTTTTTTAAATATTAAAAGTAAAATTTTATAATAATTTTCTTGCAGAATCGTTTTTTTTTTGGTAAACAAAGAAACATAAATATTTTTTATATTATTTTGAGACTTCAAAGGACCAGTAAATTTTTTGCCAAGTATTATTTAGTCACAAATTTAAATTAATATGTAGAGAACCAAATTGATAATGTTTTATGCATAATTTATCGTAATACATTTATTTACTTCAAAAAAATATGGTTTGTGTATATTTTTTAAACAATAGACATTCACTCCTGCCTCCACCCCTCTAAATATTAATAATCTATTTTTAAATTTTTAATTAAACATTACTTATATTCTGCCTATGGTTACAAGTGTCAACAAATACACATATCCAGCGTAAGTTCACGACTCTCCAACTCAGCAATGTTTTGTAAATTGAGTCGCACAGAAGCTCGCTTCCAGAATTTGACACATTCGCAACAACGAGCTTTAAAGTGTGCGAAATACGAGCATTGCCCCGTGTAACCTTATCCAATCAAGTCGGATATATTGCATCTCATGACTTCGAACTGTGAGGGTGAGTGGGGTGGGAGAGGAGTTCGATGCGAAACTTTAGAGCGGAAACCCGCCCTTATACTTCTTCGGTTTTGTCAACATTTGATCTCTTACCCACCGCGAAGAGTCTCGTCCTTCGTCTGTGAAATTTTAGTTTGCGTAATAAAGGGGAGCGGATAAGTGAAAAGTTTATGTGCTCGCAAAGAAGTGCTTCTCGGGTTTACATTCGTGCCGCCACAGACGATGGGCTTATATATAGATAAGTGGTTTGCCAAGTTTGAGGATCACACTTCATTTAGTTGTTGTTTCCACGAATTTAAAGTATAAACCGCGACAATACTCTTGTTTGCGCGGTGCTTATAAGAGACGAGCTTTGGAAAGTTTACATCGAACGAGGGGTCGAAACGGCAATTGAATTTGGGGTAGACAAAACTGATTCGATAGATACTGAGGCATGTACGACTCTTAATACCCTGTGTACCACCGCGTGCTAGCTCTGCTACTTCAACCTTTCGAGTGGTGTTGATTTACCCTCTTCTTGTCAAGGTGCATTTATGTCAAAGAGAGAACATTGTTCATCTAAACTGCATTGTCAAGTAATCTTAATAAATTTTTGCTTTAATTAAATAGATCTAGAATCAAATCTAAAAGTAACGCTAGCATAGCCATATTTTATCATATTCTGATTATTTTGATAATGAAAAAAAAATATGTATTTTAGCAACATATTTAAAGTATTGTGGATTGTTTAAAAGAATATCACAATAACACTTGAAGACGAGCGCTAAAAATTAAAATAAATTTATGAATGCTTTCAAACTACATACAACAGTTATAAAGCTCTATGTTTCTTTTCTAAAATTAAAATTTTTAAATACTTTATCGATATTTTAATTAATGAGTCATCCCTTATCACGTTATTACTAAAAATGGCATTTTATTTTTTAGTGTAACAAACATGTTGACCACAAAAGCTAAGGTAATCTATTTAAAACTTTAATTGCCATACTTTGTTTAGAAATTTTATTGATAATTAGTACTTAAAAATATTCTAAAATATAAAGTTTTTAATAAATAAATATAATTTTTAAAAAAAATTAGTACGACAAAATTCTTAAAAACATAATCATATATAAAAAACATTCAAGAAAATAAAAATAATTAACTTTTTAGAAATTATCAGATAAGGACACTATATAATATATAAAAGGCCATCGTGGAAATGTTTATTTAAAGAGAATAAACTGCTAATTAAAAAAAAGGTTTTCACGGAAATTTGTGTTCGAAAAATACAAAGATAGAGATATTGCTACGGGACAAAGAAATAAATAAAAGGGCATCGAGGATTTTTTTGTTAGAGAAAAATAAAAAAATAACATTTTTGAGAAGGACAATCCTCACAATAAATATTTATGTATTTACCAATATTTGGTAAATACATAAATATTTATTTTGATTAGTTAAGTATTTAAAATGTAATTTTTATTGATTTTTTGTAATTTTTTATTGTCTTAACAATATAGTAAAGAACAATTGTAATTAATAGTGCTGAAATATATGGTAAAATTTTACCAGCCGATATTTTAGTGCAAATTTAAAAAAAATATATAAACATATATGCGCGACGTATCAACATAATATGAATATATTTGCTTTATATCAAGCAAATTTAACGGTACTCTGCTGTTCCTAGTTTTTCTGTAATGTACCAGAAAAATTACAGCGCCCTTTTTATGATAGGGATGGCTGGCGAAGTGAAAACAAAGTAGGGATAGCATACACGAAATTCTTTCTTTTATTTGAACATTTTTATTTGGTTTATGTACAAATAGATAAAATTGGCTTCACTGAACATTGGTGTTAAATACTAGTCATAAGTAAGTCTCAAAAATTATATTTAAATAAAAAACGTATTAAAAAAATCCATGAAATGTATGTTCTTGTTGTTCTTAAAAAATCCTAATTTATTCGAAAATAATGCATAAATATATTTATTTTTTGTTATCAATTATAGATAAGTTGTATGTATTAAACGATATAATTAAAAAAGGTTATAATTAAAATATGTTGATAGGTATTTAATAAATTCAAATTGATTTATATTTTATTTTTTCAAGTGAATAAATATAATTTTTATTTATTATTGTAAAAACTAAATATCATTACTTTTTATAACTTTACATCATTGAGAGTACACAAAAAAGTTTTTAATGTTCAAAACACAGATTACATAATTTATTTTAAAAAAGGAAATCAATGATTCTTTCAACTAAATTGTCTGGGACTAAAAATGTTATGCAGTATTTACGTGTTTTTTATTCTATATTATTTCTATACACATTTATAGCAAAAATCTAATAAACGTTATTTTTACTACGCGTAAAAAAATAATAAGCGTATAAGAGATTCTTTTAAAAATAAATATAATTGAGATGTTTTAAAATAAATATTAAATATGCAATAATTAAAATAAAATAGTATAAATAAATCACGCCTTAATCACATTAATATCATAATCATCAATCTGTTTTAAAAAAAAAGATTCTCGATAATAACAGTATTGAAAATTCCAGTATTATTGCCATTACTACTAAATCGAAAATGTACAATTTAAAAAAAATGTACCCATAGAGAAAAAAAGGGTAAACGTTTTAATTTGGCTACTAGTAGTCAAACATAAGTTCCTTATGTGACCAGAACGATTGACCAACTCTATACAAAATGATGACTTCATACTAGCCACTCAACGGTTATTTCGCCGTTCATGAGCATAAAACATGTATTACAAAAATTGAGAAAATTACTACAGCGTTAAAAAAAGTTTCAAAATAAAAACGTGTATGTACGGCGAACAACATTATCGTTTATAAGTTTATGTATCAGTTTAAATGTATATTTACTGGTTATTGTGCAATTTAACCATGAATGTATACATTAACACTTACATGAGTAAGCTGTACATACTTTTGTATAACCCGTTATTTATACTATTATATAACATAGTAGTAAATGTAAAAAAATATTAATTGGTTTTTAATATATATATATATATTGGTTTTTAATATATATATGTTTTAACGTTTTTTTTACATTAAATTACAACTATTCTAATAGTTTTTAAACTAACTACAAAAATAATTTTATTATCAAAATATCGTAATATAAATATTGCAGTACAAAAATTAACTAGTTTTTAGATTTACTAAATTAAATTAACTTAAGAACTTTTACTAGCATAATCTCAAAAAAATAACTAGCATAATCGCAAAAAAGATTTTATAAATAATTATAAGCATATGAAAACCATACGTCAAAATAATTTTAATACTTAGTAATAACAGGTAGCCTTTTTTTTATAAACGTTAAACTTTTCTGCTCCTAAAAATTAAATTTCAGCAGCCGTTTTCTTATATATAAATAAAAATATATTTAAACAGACACAGTTATTATAAAAACATAGTTAAAACACAATGTTGCTGTAACTGAGTCCTTGTAAGCAATAGCGAAAACGATAATGTTTTTAACCGAATTTTTTTCCCTTAGTAGTGTACGACAACCCTTACGATATACTTATCTCACATATTACATATGTTTAATTTCTAAAAACTATAAATAAAATATATTATTTCTCACAATTTAAAGGAAATGTTTTATGTAATACGACATTATATACGAGCCCGCACATTTTTTTTAAATGGCACATTCGCCGTTTCGTCACTTATCTGCACAAACTACCAAAAAGGACTCTCGTGCAATGGCTTTATGGCGTTTTACTTTTTATGTGACCTTTTTATGGATAGAAAGTCGTAAAGCTAGTAAAAATATATACCCGGATGTGAGATACGAGATATTCAACATCGCTATATCCGATCTCTTTATATTTGCAGTAACACTCGAGGATGGCCCCCCTTATCCTTTTGACATTATTGCGCGTAAGCTCGCACAAATGAAACCGAAATTTGTTACATAAGTATCAACAAACATCCATACATACGGATAAAAGAGGCTTTCATATGTTTTACAACATATTTATCCATATTTTTTTATAATAAGCATTATCTTTGTAAAATTTCATTTCGAAAGAATTTAATAAACGTCAGCATATTTAGAGCTTTTTTCTTGTGTATTTATGCTATAGTTGACGCATGTAGTATGTTTTTTTCTATATCTATAATTATATGCTTTCAAGACATTCTAGCAATTATACGAGACAATTTTAATTAAGAATCTCTTTTGTAAGGCAAGAGATCGGTAAAATTTGCTTAAGGAAAAATGCTGTGGCAAACTATCAAGCTAATAAAGCTCGTGTGCCAGAGAATATACACCTAAAAGTTGTACGTAAACTCATGCCTCTAAAGGGTGAAAGTTATAAAATATGTAGACTGTGTAGTGTCCAAGAGAAGGAGAAGCTAAATAAGTATACATGTAAGGGTTGCAATATACTTGCTTAGCTATATTTTATTGATTTTTGAATTGAAATATATATTTTAGTTAATCATAATATAATTTTTCAGAAACATATTTTTTCACAGTGGATCTTCTAGAAAATACTAGTGGCATCAAACTTAAAAAAATTCATATATACATAGTCATAACTTCATATGAAGTAAACGAGTTGTATAAACGTACACTGTGCTTTGGGATTGAACACAAAGTTTGACAATCGCCATAACTGATTTAGTGAACATCTTTGTCCAATGCAGTGTAACACAATCGTGCACCATATTGCACCGCAGCATCTAGGGAGAGGAAGAAAATCTCAAAAGAGAAATGTCCCGGCACTCACAAAGGCCGCTCGATACAAGTGAAAAATATTTGTATCAGCCGAGCTGAAAAATCGTATTTGTCGTAAGGAATGTGTAGTTCAGTTGTGGTGCAGTAGAGCGTCATACCATGCTGCATCCGGCAGGTGCATCTAAGGTATGTATCACTTGTACGTATTCTATCTTAGCTCTATATACGTATGTACTTATGGTGTATCAGAAATTCTTCGACTTCAAGCTAGATGTATATTTTATTCTTTGTGCAATATTTTTTATATATTAATTAGATTAACTTTAAAAAGAAGATCCGCATTTTATTGATATTATTTTATATTAAAAAATATATCAGTATTAAAAATATATTTTAAATAAACATATTTGGTAAGTATATTAAATATATTAATATACAATCAAGATGTATTATTATACATATATTTCAATATTTAAAAAATAAAAATATAAATATTATCATTTTTATCACTTGAGCTTACCCAATAAACAGATTTCTCAGAATCTGTTGCTAACAAATTGCGGACGGAGAAAAGCAATACGAATAATATATTATATTTTCACCGTATACTATTGTTTTATTATTTCTGACAAGGGTTGATTATGAATGGAATATAGAAAAAATGGCGGGTGATTTGGGCGAAGGTCGAAAAATGGGGTTTCAATCGTCTGACAGGTGACAAGCGCCGCAATTGAATTAGAATCGAAATCCTGATATGTTTGATTTATAACGGTGAAGATATTAAATTTTAGATAAATCATAGCATATCAAAAATGTAATCTGTGATTATTTAAATGTTCGAGCGTTTATTAAAATCTGTAGAATGCTTTTAAACATCATACTTTATATACATTATATTGCTCTTTGACAATTATTACTTTTTATCTAATTATATATATAGTTCATAGAACTATATTTTAAATTAACTCTAAAAATATTGTGTGACAAAATAATTTTGTAAAAAAATTTTACATCAAAAATATTTTATGTACAATATATTTTTTTTAATGAAATAATACTCTATATAGAAAATTAAAAAATCACATAAAAACCTTTTATGATAAAAATAAATTAAATCCAAATTCGGAATCAAAGTGAAAAGTTAGCAGGGCAGCTTCTTTTTATCTAGTTATTCATGTAGCTTAGATTACCAAATTAGAGATAAGGGAAATTAGAGTAGTTGAGAAAATCGTAAACAAAATTGTTCTCTTTTTAAGAAAGCTTGCATATTTTTGGCATTGAGTCACCCCATGGTTTATAATATTTAAAAATATTGGTATAAATTTCATTATAACAAAAAAATTCTTGAGAAATCATATTTTTCTCAAAAAGAAACACTACTTTTAGAAGAGCAATAAAATGCTTAGTATTATTTTTACAAATGCTTTAGTATTGCACACTGACAGCTATTTTAACCAGTATTTACGGTCTTAAACCAATCGCAAACAGGTAAAAAAATCTTTTGAAATCCTAAATAAATATTTTGAGAGCTGAAAAATTAAATTCAAGCAAATTGAGACAGAGGATATTATTTTCACAAAATAAAGACAAACTTTTTTAATACCTCTACTGAATATAAAGCGCAATAGTGTCAAATGGAAAACAAGTGATAAATACATGGACTTACTCCTGAACTCCAAGCTCAAAATTTATAGTATGCTCTAAAGGGCTTGCCATCAATACGACCCTTAGACTGATATCAAAACGAAAAGGAGCAATAACTTAAATTTTTTTTTAAGTAAAAAGAAATAATTAAACACATGTTAACAGCTTAATGCCTGAGGACTCGTATGCAAGTCTTGAAATAACATTGTTAAATGCTCGTGAATTTAGGCATAACTCTTGCGACATGCGTTTTCTTTTATTAAAAAAATACTGAAATACCAATATGTTTGCCTCTATATGATAATCAGATATGGTCTTATACTATCTCTACGTACTATCAAATAAAAAAAATATATTTTACTTAAATTTTTGTAAAAAGTGTCGTCATATTTCATTGCGATGCAATGCAATGAGACGTCGCCATTTTGGGGCACGTAAAATTTACTTATGAAATGTATGAACCATAATTATTTAATTCATATGAAAAAACAATATTTTATATACACTTCTTGAACAGAAATAAATTTCAGGAGCAAACTGTCTGGCAAGGTAGACATAAAACCAATCCAATCAAAAGAAATCGAAACGTATCTGTTGATAGTATAACAATTACCCTAAAATTCTGTATGATTTTGTTAAATTGAAAAGTAAAATCTTTACGGTATATGTAAATAAATAAGATAACACAGTAATCAAAGAGCTTCCAAAAAAATATCATCCATTAACTTACAAACATTTTTACGGGGTGTTTGTTATTTTGAAATTGTCTCACCATTTTGAAAACCGCATTGATTCACGGATTAAGAAACCACGGAAAAAAATTACATTTCAGATAAATTATCACCGTATTAGTTTATTGCCGTCATTAAGTAAAATAATTAAAAATGCGCCTAATAATCTCTGAAGAATAAAATCATGAATGAATAAAAACCTATTTTTATTTCCTAATATTTTATGTAAATTAAAAAGGGTTGCAATGGGTACAAACCAGTTATTTAAAATTTAATAATATATATGTTTAAACGCTTCTCTAATTTTTTGTATAAACGATTTTTAAAAAATACCCGTTTATAATAAAATATAATTTGCACTCACCAAATTTTTCGGCGTCCTTTTTCTGCTTACAACTGTCACGGACACATTAATTTTTATCACTTCACTTATGATCCACACTATATCACTATTTATATTTATTTTTATTATATACACTTTTTATCTATTTTAAATTTTTTGATACGTATAACAACATTCGGCACATGTATGCTGTATCTTTCCTTATTTCACTTGCAGAACAAACACTACATTTTCTTCTCACACATTTTTCTCCACTTTTTATTTTTATTAAATGATGGGTTTTAAGGTTATCTGAAAGCCTTTCTGGTGGATCGACGACACGGGCACGGCAAGATGTGGTAGAAACCGGTAAAATTTCTTAAGAATCGATAGATTTCACTTAATTTGCACCCATCCTTTAGCCTTACTTAAAAGAAAATCACTGAATTGAATTTTGCCGTTACGATTCAAATTTTAATAAACACTGAACGAATAAAACAATGTATATTGAAATAAATAAAAAACAAATGTTTTTGTTTATTTTATTGTTTTTCGAAATATTACGTCGCTAGGCATTTATTGATCGATCGATCAACAACGCATATATTTATTACAGTCTATTATACACTTATGTATTGTAAGACCGGTCGTTCTGGTTTTTCCCCGTGTTATGAAAGGTAAGTATCATTCTAAAACCTCTTTTTTTATTTGTGTTCTAAATTTGGATAAGCGTACATTTTCTGCCACGTTTCATCTGTATTGGCCTTAATTTTATATTTTTGCGATTCTGGCGTACCCTTATTTTTCCGGATTGTTCCACAACGTTCTATTATCCGTAAAAATAAATATTTTGGTAGTAAAACGCTATTTTAAAAATTGTCAACATAAACACGGTGCCACTTGTCTAGATATGGATTTACTACTTTCATCGCCGTGTTTACTAATCTCACTGCATTTCCAGTGTATAATTTGAAATTACAAATATTACTGATTCGTAAACCATTAAAATAATAATTTATAAAAAACAATTAATATATTAAAATTCTTCAAGAGTCTTGAAACACCAGGTGCTTTCAAAAAGCAGGTTCTAATATATCAAGTGGGCGACGGGGATTCTCCGTCTTACCTTATGAGACGTTTGGAATTTGGCGAAATCAGTTGGCGGAACAGGATATGGTTAATTCAACCGGAAGGTATCACGGCACATACAACGGTCGGTTCTGAAGACACACACACACACACATATACATACATTAAATCGACGTTGACTCTGTGGCTTCTTTGTATCGGTTGTGAACCTAATGAAACTGTCTAAGGTTCAATCAAAGCTCGTTGGCAGTGTTCCGCTTCTTATTAGCCGCAAATTAGTTGCATACCCATTTGCCTTCTAGGTTGAGATATTCGTATTGATCATTTCTGCTTTAAGGAGTTCTATGAAGAAGTTATTTATACTATCTCTGTCTGATCTAATATATGTTTCTATTTTTATTTATTTATAATTTTTAATAAATATTACAAAATGGTAACATAAATACTTTTTTTAATATTATATTAACTTAGTATTTTATTTTTGGCAAAAAAATCATTCAAAGTTCTAAATATTTGTATTTTAATTAACAATGTATACTTCAAAGACACTATCAATTTTTTTTTAAATACAACAGTAAAACTGTATGAATATATTAAATGTATAAATATATTTCAATTATAACTTAGTATTCAATATATATACTATTTCCACGTTCATATTTATTAACATTTTTATAATAAATACACATTTACAAATAAAATAAAATGATACTTAAATATTAACATAGGTTTATTATGAAAACTCAAATGATCATGACAAATATAATATATGAGTAAAATATTAATTTAAAGTATCTTTGTGATTTTAATAAATATATATTATTTTGCCAATGTATTTGCCAGATAATGCAAATAAGAACACTATTTTGTGGCTTTTTAACATTTTAGTAACTGTGAGTATATGTCATAATACTTATTTCATGCCTCCATTACCACCATAGAAATAAACGTAAAGCTACGTACGTCGCCCGTAATTGGATAACGCCATCAGATTCGCCGTTTCCCAGCGGAAAGTGATAGAAAAGTTTGCCGAGAGTAATTGCCGCCATAATCCGCATTAGCCCGCCAGTCCGTGTATCCAATCCAGAGCCATTAAACCCATAAAAATACTTTGACACCTTCAACCGTGATTCGAGCGCGGTGTGTAAAAATGTACGTGACGTACACTCCGGGTGTGGAGGTAGGCGGGTAGTCTCCATCCCGCTTAACGACACTTTCCGGTTGTTGGGTGTTATTGGAAACTTGGACAATATGTCGCAGCCGCAGGACCGCCTCATATCTGGCCTCATATCCTCACGTCCTCGCGACCTCACGTACTCCTTGTCCTCCCTCGATCGACGTTTTATTTGAAAAGTTTCCTTATCATCCCTCCACCTCTCCATCTACACATGTGTGCCGGATTTATTTTTAAAAGAAATAAAATGCAGTGGTGCCGAAGGGGGTTGGCTTATTTTTTCATTCATGCTCCCCCTATATTAGTTTTTCATCTGTCGCCGTGCGCGTTGATCCGCACGTTTTATTGCAGAGTCATAAATTTTATTATATTTATTTGAAGACTTACTTCTTTTGCGGTTCAAGTAATGGAGGCACACGTGGTGAGTGATGAGAATTTTCAAATTTTGTAACGTCGATATCATGGAATATTATCTATCTGAAGACGGGGAAAAATGATAAATTTACGAAGGAGGGTTCGTAAGTAAGCAATAAGTTAAATTATAATATAAAATATATATAAAAAATATGTCGGAATTACCCATATTGCAATATAATAACGTGTCATCTACAAACATATGTATTTTACATTTTTTTTATATTAAAAATCATATCAATAATATATATTATAAGCAGTAATGATCCTATTTTAGACCACTGTGGTTAATAAACACTTAATTAACGCGTCATTTTTTGCCGCGTGATTTTCGCGAAACACAGAGTTATCAACACCAATATAATTATTTTATCAGTGGCTTGCTTCTTGCACAACATATTACTTTAAATATAACATTTTTATTGCTTTATTGCAGAGTCATGATTTTTATTATATTTATTTAAAAACTTACTTCTTTTGCGGTTCAAGCAATGAAGGCACACGTGGTGTGTGATGAGGATTTTCAAATTTTGTAACGTCGATATCATGGAAGATTATCTATTTATCGGAGGACGGGGAAAAATAATAAATATACAAAGGAAGGTTAGTAAGTAGGCAATAAGTAAAATTATATTATAAAATATATATAAATTATGTCGGAATTACCCATATTGCAATATACTAACGTGTCATCTACAAACATATGTATTTTACATTTATTTTATATTATAAATCATATCATTAATATATATTAAAAACAATAATGGTCCTATTTTAGACCCCTATCGTTATTAAACACTTAATTGATGGGTCATTTTTCGCCGCGTGATTTTCGCGAAACACAGAGTTACCAACACCAATAAAATTATTTTATCAGTGGTTTCCTTCTTGCATGAAATAATAATTCAAATATTAAATTTTAGTTATCTGCGGCTTAAAATCATTATTGATTTGCTTCGCGCTTGAATGAAATTTCCGGTGACATTTTACGATCTCTATGTATAAATTATACATAGAAATATTTCTATTTTCATACCAGCAAAAATACAACGTCGAGCGAGTACTGTCATACTCCGTTCCTAATCGGCTGTAGTCAGCAAATGTCAGAACGAGAGTTTGTCAGCTTTTTTATGCTATATGTTTATTTTTTCATTTTCGTAATATCCGTCCGCTAACGGTATTTGGTATACAAAATTTTATATAAATTATTTATTATCAACATCTTTTTTAATGTTTGCAATTAAAGTTCCAGGGCAGCACCCTGGCGAAACAAAAATTGGGGCGAAACGTTGAATATCATCTCATAATTTAATTTTCGAATTAAAAATAGAAATAAAATAAGTAGTGATTCAACCTTTTTACTTTTTTTTAGGTATATGTATAATAGTAGCATATATTAAATTATCAGATATTTTTCTTTGGGAGAGTGCTTTATTTACTAAATAATTTAGTCCCCAATATTTTCAATTATTAAAATTTAATTCATTAGATAATAATGCTGTGAATTTCTTTAAAATATATTGATTTAAATTCCCCAAATTCTACAATAAATATTATATTTTTGTATTGTAATAATTTATTAAATAATGGTATGAATTTACAATATTTCTATGCTCTTATCTCGATGTAGTATATACATAATCTCCATATTTATTATGTCGTTTCGTGAGTAGGATAAGAAGATAAGTACATTACAATAAAGGAGAATAATATTAAAAAATAATGTTTATTTTCATCATATCTGAAACATATTTGGACCAATTCAATATGGGACGCCGTAATATCACATTCAACCGGGCATAATATCCCGTCCCGCATCAACACCCTGCAACAGGACGTACACATACACAATATCCTGTCTGGGGGTGTCGCTTTCGCCCGTATTATGTGTCACACCGGTGTGAATGCTTCGCCGACAGAGGCTTAATAGAATAGGTGTGTTGATTTTTGCTCAGCAGCGCCGCTCAAAAGACCAAGCGACTTCCTATTGAAGCCCGCCGATCGTTTGCATTTCCGCTTCCGGTCCTCACGCCCCTCAGCCATTGATGCCCTGTGCATTTTTGCATCTAACGGCAAATCGGTGGACTTTGTGCACTTGTGTGAACATCGAACTTTGCCGTTCAAACGGCGCTAGCGAGCTCAACTGAAAACGATCCCTCTAAAAAGGATCGACTTTTTGTTGAGAGGTAGAAAATATTGGACAAAAAGCATCTCAATGATATATAAATATATACATATATTTTTTCTCAAAATCATTATTTTTAACTCCTGAGTCTCAGTTATAAAACAGTTAAAATGTGTTAAGTGATATTGCCTTTAATATAAATAAAACAAACAGCTAAAATAACTATACACATGATGTTTTTACCGCAACTTGTATTATTATATAATTGCTGTAAATTATCATGCTTCTTTGAATATAAGGATATCGTATCTTTGTAGCTAAAAATGCTGTTCAGTATTATTAGGCACACAGTTCATATAACAAAAATGTAAACTCACACCTCATCTGACGTCTCATCTTTCTCTTTTTATTCGCATGTGTGCAATATCTCTCATATTTCCTCCCCACCGATATGAATGAATGATACCGCGAGTCTTCTCACCCTTATACCTCACGTGCGAAAGTAACAAGTGTCTCAACTGATTGCATCTCGAGGATGAAAAGTGGCACGGAATGATACAGTGGCTGGGTTTTATCTCGGCGACCGGATGAGAAATCGCCGGTAAGACAAAGATGAGCCTGCTACTGAGAGGAAGGGAGAGAGAGCGGATGATGGATGTTTATGCGCGGCGTTACAAAACTGCAACTGCACATCCAAGCACATTGCAGATGAGCCACAAAGCTTTTTATTGCAGGCATTAAAAGCGCAAGGAGTTTTGTTCGTTTCAAATCGTCGAGGCGTCGTTTAAATGCAAACAAGATGTTGCAAGAGAAATGGCGCTGGAGATTGTTGGTGGGGTGTGTTTAAAGGTTTGATGTGCTTGTGCTTTTTATGAGGCTTAGGTAAGTTTTAGTTTATATACCAATTGAATAGTTTAATTTGAATAAATTCATCTCAAATAGTGTGCAGTCGTTACGATTAAAACGCACGAGCGTGCTGCAAAGCATACAACTGCTTATCAAATATAATAGGAGAGAATTTAAAAAAAATTTAAAGCCTTAAAAAATATTAATTGCTATTTTCTTTAAAAACAATAACGTGAAGAGTTATAGGACTAAGCTATTAACGTAACTAGCGTTTTACTTTAACAAATTAGTATACATATATAATGGTGTGCATAAACACAGATAAAGCTAAGGTTTAACACTTTGCGCTATTTGGTGTTCCAGAGGGGCCGTGCAATAGGTCCATTTCTAAAATCCATTAACTCTTTAATATATCACTCGCGAGGGCAATAAGAAAGAGGAGGAACATAGATATCCAGGCCGGCCCACCACTCTCCACCTCCGGACAGCTTTCCTCTTCGCTGGCCGTCGAGATAAATGGACTCGCCTGACGCGTGTTTCGCCAGATTTATTGCCTTGTTTTTTCACCATTCACTTACCTGGAGAAAAATGGGATTAGCAGCCTTCTATACCCGCGTCAGTACATACATTATGATTGAGATATTCGCCGACCGGTCGCTACGAGTATGTTGGCACATTAATTGTGGACCCATGGGACGTCTTATACGTTTGCTTCATTTAAACCAGGGAAGGCCAAACTATTGTAGACTAATCGATATTCACAAAAATAGGTTATCCTTAGAGTTAATAATCTTTAGGATGTATACATATGTATTTATGTAGATATATTCAAAACTGAATAAATATTTTAAGGGCTCTCTATTACTCTTGAATCTGTGATGCCTGCTCAGTCGCTTCCTTCTTCATGTTCTTGGTCTTCAGTACTGATCATTAAAGAAACTGAGCACTCAGATCTTAAATACAGATTTAATAAATTAAAGACAGTGCGTTCTTCTGGACCTGATTTAATTCCAGATTTTATTTTGAAGGGTTGCGAAGTCAGTCTCGCTGCTTCTCTAAAATGTATTTATGATCTGATTCTCAAGACATCATGATTTTCTGATCTATGGAAATGCACAAAAGTCACCCCTATTCATAAAAAAGGTGACAAATTATATATAAAGAATTATAGACTAGTCGCAGTGTTGTCAGCTCCTGCTAAATTATTTAAAATAATTATTTATAAATATCTCTATAATCACTTTCGGCAAGTTTTGTTAGACCAACAGCACGGGTTTCGTCCTGCCCGTTCCACTGTTACTAACCTTCTGTCGTTCACCAAAACGTTGACAACTTCTCTCGATGCGGGAATTCAAGTAGACGTCGTGTTTACAGATTTTGAGAAAGCCTTTGACAAAGTTTGTCATAGGTTATTATTAAAAAAATTGTCAAATCTCAGTTGCTCGCATAATTTAATTCGGTTATTCTCGAGTTATTTAAGCAATCGTAGACAGTTTGTAACCTATAGTGGACGATTGTCAAAAGAATATTTTACCTCTTCGGAGGTTCCTCAAGGATCCAATCTGGGACCTCTGCTTTTTATGTTATTTATTAATAACATAAATACAGCAATTAAAAATTCAAGTTTTCTTCTGTACGCAGATGATTTAAAATTATATAAATGCATTCGATCTGTTGTGGACTCCTCTCTACAAAGTGATTTAGACTCTCTGTGAAGATGGGCTTCCATTAACCGTCTGCTATTTAGTGTCGGAAAGTGCCATACTGTATCATTTTCTTAATCCCGTTCGCCATCAGCTTATTTCTACCATCTCGGTGGTAACATTTTGACTAGAGAAACTTCCACTAAAGATCTCGGAATCACTTTTGAGAGCAAATGGAGGTTCTCTCTACACATACACGACGTCTGTGATAAATCTTCCAAGATGCTCGGCTTTGTTATAAAAAATGCCTTTCACTCTAACGATCCGTCAGTTATTCGCATCCTCTATGACACCTTAGTTCGTAGCATTCTTGAATCGGGATCTATAATTTGGAATCCCCGAATAGCCAAATATTCCCTTTTAGTGAAAAAAATTCAAAAAAGGTATTTAAGATACCTTTACAAAAGGACATTTGGTTATTATCCGTACATATATCCCAGCGCCTTTTTTTTAAGGAGCGTTGAGATACGATTCGCTGAGCTCTCGCAGAAAGTTGTATGTCGCTAAGCATTTTTTCAAATTACTAAAAGGTGCTGTCGACAATCCAGCTATTCTCGAGGAATTCCAGTTTTGTGTTCCGGAACATTTACGAGAATCACGATCGCGTCCTCTTTTGATGCCGTTAGGGCTAGTACGTCCGCACTTGACGACTCGCCTATAGCTGTGGCCATCCGGCTCCTTAATACGCTGGCATTACATATTGACCTGTTTAATGTTAGCTACGAGGAGCTGATCCAGTTTGTATCATTTAATTTTGATATGTTTATTATTTTTAAGTATTGTTCTATTTATGTATATAAAAGTTTTTTTGTTTTGTAAATTTAAATTTGTTTTCGACCATCGTGGCGCATTGGGGTAACCTGTTAGGCCACGATAGTCTTAATTTAATCTAAAATAAATAAAAATAAATAAATGTACATGTCGTCTTGATATGTAAATATTTCCAATGAAATTTTAATACTTTAGGTATTCATTTGCGATACACTTTACATACAATTTATAAGTAATTATTGAAAGTAGCAAAAAATAGATTTTGTCAACACGGGAGTGATGCTCACATAAATTGAAGAAAAAGTTAGAAAGGTATACTTTTTTATAAAAACATATATTTGTCATGTATGAAGGCGCATATTAATATAATTGCATAAGCAAAGTCTCGCAAATATGTTTTGTAATTTGTATTGAATCTTGAGAGCACGGTTAAAAAAGCAAGGCATGTAACAGAACATATTACACTTCTTAGAAAAATATTTAGTAATTTACTTTTATTTCGTACATTATTTTATTATACGATATCACATTTGACATTACACGAGTAAAAAGCTAAAACCAATATTTTCCCCCTAATATATTAGGTATTTTTTCTCTTTTCGGTATTAATAAAAAAGCGAAATAAAAACTTTATAGCGGTTTTCAACGTGTGAGCTATAAAAATATATACACTAGTATTGATTTTTCTAAGGGCTATACACCCGCTGTTTTTACGAGTATCGCTGTGAGACTATGAGAGCGAAAATCAAACTTGGAATTAATTAATCAAAATCTCTAGAATGTATATCGTAAATCTCTACAGTTAATATCGTACCTACCGATGCCAGACAAATTGGTCCGAGTTCAAAGTTTATGTACTCAAACAATAAAATCTCCTAATGGCCAGTTAGGATCATTGTGCGAATACTCAATCGCAATTTATCGCAAATGTTTCTCAAATCTTTTATAAAGGCTTTGCGCAGTATATATTATTGAGATCGGAAGTCCTAAACTTGCAAAGTGTTTGTAAATTTGATATGGACTATTTTTATGTGTCAAAATAAACTTTAATTGTACAATATACAATAAATGAACTTAATTTATTGTCTTAAGTATATAATTTTATCGTATATGTAATTATATTTCGTGATTTTTATTTAGAATTAAAAAAATACTAAGCAAATTTATTTTTGTCATGTTTTTTTTAGATTCATTAGAATTTAAAATTTGAAGATTTTTTTAACAATACAGTTATTTTTGTGAGGGCATTTTTTTATGAATACGGATAAAACATTTTAACGAAAATTTGTAAGGTCGGAATAGCGTAGTATAAAAGGTCTGGTGCTAAAATGCGTTATTATTAAAAATAATATCCTTAGCTACAAAGTGATATATATTAATTATAAATTGTAATACAAATAAAAAAAATATTAACTATATATATGTTACAGATTTCTAGACTGAAAAGTCTAGCGGATTAAATACTTATAGGTATTTATTTTGTCTGATTGTTTTACATATAGTGCAGATTTACTTTATTGTAATAATGCATTAGGTTATATTAATGCTGTTTCATCTACAATTTCATATTTTTATTAGCCATTTCATTATTTACACATATGATGTATTGTACTAAAAATTTTAGCATAAAATTTATTTCTTAACAAAAACAACTTTTATGAACTAAAATACAGCGAATATCGTTACATATAAGTCAGATATTCAAATTTTTATGGTAAAAATCTAATAATTTATTTAGTTAGATATATGTATTTTTTTCAATCGTAAAAAAATAATTCAGTACAACATTTAAATTACATTTTCCAAACTTAAAACTTTATGTTCTTATTAAATTTATAATTAAAATGAAGTTAAAAATATTACAAAAAAAAATAAAGGCAAAAATTCAACTTTATAAAATATGAATGGTTGAAAAAATAAATTTTATTTATTTTTTGCTGAAGACATATTTCTGTTTCACACCAAGTATTTGTATTAAATCATTAATAATGTTATTAAACACATTTTAGACAAATATGAACTATTATGATGTGTTATTATAATATGCTTAATCTTTCAAATTTATGTCAAAATATTTAATTCAATTATTTCTCAAAATTTATTTATTATATAAAAGGCGCTAAGCTCAGGCGTTACAAGCGTATGTACCAATACTTAAGGTAATAATCATACATAAATAAAAAAAATATTAATTTGGTAAAATACGATAACTTCTTATTAGTATTGACTTTATTTTAAAATTACAATATTAAATATTTGTTTTTTATATATTATATATATATATATATATATATATATATATATATATATATATATATATATATATATATATATATATATATATATATATATATATATATATATATATATATATATATATATATATATATATATATATATATATATATATATATATATATATATATATAATAAAATTACAGGTTTTTATATAAATATACCAGGCAAATCGATTCATTAGTATTTAATTGAAAATGACGCAATTGAATTTAGAAAAAAAACATTTAGAGGCATAGCACAAAATTTAATGTCCATAATTTTTTTAAAACTAATCGATATATTTTATTAAAAATTTGCAGCGAGTTTCATATAATAAATAAATCTTAGCTTTTGGTGTGAATCCAACTATATTTTTTTACTGTGTAACAGATATTGGAACATAAATTTAGTCGCATGACTTTCTCCCTAATACACGGGGATGTCTTTTTGTGCGTTATCACAAATTACAAAGAAATTTTAAAAGTAGACATGAAAAAGCTTTTTAGAAGCAAACACATAAAATATTATCTTATCATATACGTCACGCATCATCGGTGCTCGCGCAGTTTTGACAATAAGATAATAAGAACGGAAAACGTATTCAGACTAGACAATAAGCTACCGGATGTTCCGAACAATTATTTTGCTTATAAATATATTTGATTCTCTCTAAAACTACCTTTTTATTACTACCTTATATATTGTGTCAATTTGAATAAGTAAAGAAATATCTACTTTATTACACATTTTTTTCCTATATTGTCCGTAAAAATAATGCACACTGCGGCCGTCTTTATATGAATAAAGAGAGAGTTGCAATTATTAAAATTGAATATCAATCTCTGCATTTCAGATGAAATTTGCTCCATGTATCAATTTGAAGGGATTGTATCACGTGTGAATTTGGGTATGAGTTCGAAAAAGTGCAATTCACGGTCTAGCAATAAAGCGACGCCTTTTTTGCGTCAACAGCCGGCGGCGTCGTTCTTGCGGCGGTTTGGCTCTGGACAGATGGCGGTGTTAACGCCTAAATCCGCACACCATCGCCGCAATAAAACGGCCTGACCGGCGCCATTCTTCACCGACTGCGGCTCTAAGCCGTGACGTCACGGAGCTTAACCGAAGCTGCAGAAAAAAAACAGTAATTGAAAATTATGTGTGAAAAGATTTAAATAAACATATCGCTTAATAATGGCATTACAGGTAAAGTTTTATTTGCGTTACCACAGTCAGTTCGAGAGCTATCCATTTAATAATTGAGAAAGAGATGGAAATTTTAGGTTTATGCACTTACTGTTAGCTCTAAAGCACACTATACGGATATACGTTCGATATACCTATATAATAATACCAATATATCAATTATCTATGGTACTAGTTATTCACCATTTTACTGCTCAATATCAGTAAAACTGTATTTTTTTACAAATGGATAATATGGCACGCGTATTTCCACATGTTCAGATATTCACATGAAATTTAAAATAAATTGGACCAAACTTAAATTATTTAAGCCAATAGTTTTTTAAAACTATTGGTAGTTTTAGAACTTTTATTTATTTGGGTTTGGTTAACTTATTTAGGTTATGCATGGTTTTGTAAAAATTTTATGGTAGCATAAAATTAATTTTACATTCACGCAAAATATATATATCTACCACTAATAATACAAATATATTTTCAGATATGATTTCACTGAAACTTACTGCAACATACAACTGTGAAGGCGTGTCGCTGAAAATTTTATAAATTAAAAAAGCGTACATGCTATTCGGTAAGTTAAAGGTATTAAAAATTCAGTTCTATGCATAGATTTACGCGATATTTCTTGAAACGTATGTATTGAAAATAAAAAGCATAAAAAAATTGTAAAAATTTGGTCTTACCTATATTTTTTATTTTATAGTATTATACAGTACATTTGATATAAAACAAATCGATTATAATATAACTCTTAGGTGTATAAAATTTAATTAAAATAATGTTTTACTCGCACTGCGATAAAAATATGCTTAATGAATATTAAAATATAATTAATTTGGGAAGTAAATACGCAATGTGTGATTTTTTATGATCTATATACTTAATAATCTGACCTTGATGTATAAGTACTAACAAAGCCCATGAGTTGTGTCCTGTTAATATTTTTAATTAATTCATATTTTAATAAGATAAGCACCAAAGTATCATGCATAGAATCAGTTTTTGTATTTTACATGTGATAATAAAAAAATCTTAATCTACAAACTGTCAAGATATTTTTTGAAATATTATTTTGCCAAAAAAAAAAATATTTTACAGCTTTATTTTGAAGTAAAGTATAATAATTAAAATTTAATGATTTATATGTATATATTAGTATAATACAGAAGCTTGAATTCACGCACATAAGCATATAATATTCTTATCAGCTAATTATCAAACGCAACAGATAAGAACCACGGCGGACAGATAATTAAAACTCGTTTAATTGATATCGAGTTTTTGTTGTGGGCGGGCGGTGAAAGAAACGTTACTAATTACGTAGGCGAGGGAAATTTCGTGTTGCCTACATTTTAAAGATTAAATTCGGAGAGGAGGAAAGTTTTTATTATTTTCTAACAAGCCATTAAAACTTAAAGGAAGTTAAAGTCTACCCGGCGGGGGTAGGGGCCAAGGCACCCTCGCAGAAAGCAGCTGCAAGAGACTTAGGTAGACTTGCGGGGAGTTGAGAGGATTTGCTTAAGTGTTGCGATGATTAAACAATGTAAGCTATTCTTAATCTCCGGTCGAGACAGACTATACTCGATTTGCGTGTATATGAATCGATATTCTATACCTTAGGTTCCTGTCCATTGTTATAAGATATTACTTATAAAAATACCATTAAAACAATCTTAATATCAGTATAGTATATTCAACGAATATGATGTTAATGTGAATTCATGAGTTATTTTTTTAATTGCCTCTGCTGTTTATAATTTAATAAGTAATTTAAATAACCGAAATCGTTCAAAATTTTAATTAGGTTAAATTAAACTGTCAACGGTAATCAATGATAAAATGTCTCTTTGGTATCCCTCTTCGTCTTCCAAGAATTGTTTTAGATTGATATTGAACGTAAAACGCTTATTAAACAATTTTAATATCATGCTAACGTTACAAGAGCTTATTGGCGTTTTTTATTTGCCATCATACAACAAAACGGCACTTGTGTCATTTATTACGCGAGCACTTAAAGTTTTATTTTTATCGTTGCACACCACGACGGTCTAAGTGCCTACGGGAAAGTTGTTATATTCGAGGAAGTCATGGTAATGCTCCTTTTCCTCGGAAAACGTTCATTATCCATTCTGTCTGGTCTGAGGAAGGACGGCTACTTTTGTTGTGTGTTTATATTGCATTTTCGCGAGGCAATAGTAAAGGGTGCATTAAATAACGCGAGCTTTATGGAAAATATTTTCGTTTTGGCCTAACTCCAACAGCAGCGCAGTTTTACACTCATCCGATACACGCTGGGAGAGCTAAAGCTGAATTTGGGCAGTAAAGATAAACTAGATAGTTATTATTTGAACGCCCAACTTCCGTTAGTTAAGTGGTACTTCTGGATAAAACCATTTTCATAATTATTTTTATTTATTATGATTATAGCAACCATCTTATGTCAACACATAGCAAATATTCACAAGCACTTTATATATTTAGAATAATGACCTAGCGGTATGATGCTAAAATTTCCGATTGCATTACAACAGTCTGTCATTTTAAATAAATATTTTTATTAAAATAATTGTATGATTATTGTATATATTTACAATGAAAAAACGATTTATTTCTATGATATATCTTTTTATGTGTGTATTATATTATATTAAATTTTATTTTGGCCAAAATAAAATTGATTTAAAATTGCATTTATCATTACTTTTAACGCAGTCTCTGTGAAATATTTTTCTCTGAATCAATGTTATCGATATAAAATATACACATTGCCTCATATTGCAACTTGAATGTGTAGCTTATTATTTTAGAAAGCGATACTCATGTATACCGATTTGTAATAAATAAAAAGTTACAGGAACATCACTTTTAAATTCCTCCCAAAGGGGTCGCCAAACCCATCGTTATCAAATCATAAATTCCTACATGAAATCGAATCTAATTTTAAAGTTTGCCGGTTTTCTAGCGTGCTAGCATTATATTACATCCATGCTCGACGTCTGCGTCCTATTGATTTCAAATATCGTGCAAGGTTTTGCTCGTTCGAGGTCGACTTTCGAGTGTTTTAGAATGCATTCAAACTCCACACCAGGCCCTTGGACGCTGTTGACTTTGGCACCTTAACGCTTTTGGTGCAATTGGAGAGCGGTGCTTGTCATCGCAGATACCGAGCTGGAAATATCCCACCACTCGACGGATCCACTTACATCCACTCTCATTATAATGAAATATCGCCGTCGTCACAGCTACCGGTTGGCGAGCACAAGAAAAAAAGTAATCTGGCACACACTCAATCTCGGATGAGCTGCGGTTAATCTTATGATACTTCGAGCATTGCAAAACGTCAGAAAATCTAACATCATCGTCAATTTCAATAAAAAGGTAAATTTTTTTTGTCACTCAGTTCATAACAATATATTTGTGGCATTCTTTTTCTAATTTATTATACCTTGCTGGTGACAGTAGGCATTTTTTTGTGTAGTTAATATAGACTACAAAGTTGATCTTACAGTTTTTTTTATTAAAGATTTATTTATTTATATCGTTTCTTAGTTTATATGGATCAGTAAACTTTTATAAAGTACACATAAATTCTCAAAAATATTTTGAAAAGTAAAAGACGGTGGGGAAACTCCAATATCGGTGATTTGTGAAAAGATAACTAATACATTATTTTGCAATAATTTATTGAGTAACAACTATTTATTGCGATTTATGACATATTTTTAACAAAAGCCAAACATATTTTAATAGCATTCTATTAACAATACCATTCTACCCGTGTCTCTAAAACATACTTTTAAGATAAACATATTTCACATAATAATATATTTTCCCCAAGTAACTCTTTTGTTTGCATTATTAAAAATGGTTCTTTGCAATGTTCATAATATAACTATCATAATTTTTTAAGTTAAATATCTATGAAATAAAGTATATTCTTTATCATAACTATTATTAGAATTATGACATTTTAGTCAAACAATAATTTTTATAAGTATACTAAGAGAGGTGTAAATCGATGATTAGCACAAAAAGGAGCTAATTTGCATCTTAAATAAACTCTAGTGTTTTTAAATGTATATTGTGTCTCAATGATTGAATTTATGGTTGATTAAAAAGTTATAATTTCGATTGATCATCACAGGTTACATTTTTAGTTTTACCTATTCTTACAGTTAAATAACGCTTTTAATAATAAAAAAATATTTGGTTTCAATAATTCTGTAATAATGGGCTAATACAGCTAATAGATAATATCTTATATATATTAAAAACAACAAAAATATTAAGGCAAAACAACTCATAAGATAATTAAAAAAAAAAAAAAAAAAAACATGTATCTGGAATGTAAATTACATAAATTTTAATATGATATGGAACAGTAAATAATTTATTAACAGAATATCGATGTTAAAAATAGTTTAAAGAAAAGAGATCTTATGAAATATTCTAAATAATAAAAACAGAATAAGTAGAATATAAACCTTTAAAAAAAAAAAAAAACATGCCCACAATATTGAAATATGGTAGTCAAAGCATTAGGAATAGCTTAAAATTTGCATTAAAAGTTGATAAATGGAATAAAATATGACCCAAATAAATTGTAATAAGCAATAAAAAATTTAATTATTTCTACTCACAAAATCGACTTTATAAATATGGAGAATGTAGGATATATATATAAATATTATCATATGCAAAAAAATACATACATAATACATTGAGAGCATAGAAAAGATTGTAAATTCAATACCTCAGTTAAAAAAATAGTACAATATATTAATAAAATATCAATTATAAAATGTTGAAAATTTAAATTAGCATATCCTTAAAAAATAATATAAAAAATTGTGAATTAAAAAATATGTAAATAAAAATAAGAAAACACCGGAAATACTTTAATTTAAAATACATTTTTGAGTAAATAAATAACTAAGTAGAAAAAATATTTGATATTTAAGAATTGATAGTTTTCTTGTGTATAAAAAGTAATAGAAGAAACAGTAATCAAAAAATTTGAGGATTTCGTATATTAAAATCAATCAGGATTCAGAGAAAAACATTACACTATAACCTCAGAAAAGTAGTGATAAATGATTGGTTGTTAGCCAAAGATACAAATAAAATCATTTGAGCCGATTCTATGGATTTTAAGAGAGCTTTCAAAACAGTTGACAGAATAATAATGTTATAGAAGGTAAAGATTATAGCTATAAGCGAAATACTTTTAAGATGGTTTAATAATTATTTTAAAAAAAAGCAGAAGGGTAAAATAAATTATGTTAAAGAAGCTTATTCAAAAGAGAAACTATTATCTTACGGTGTAACATAGGGGTCCAAATTAGGGCCATTGCTGTTTATAATAATAATTATTGATGTAATTAAAAATATTAAAAAATGTAAAATACATCTGTTTGATGTAGCTAGTATGTAATAGTAGCATGTGCTACTAATTAATAGGCTGCCACCTTGCCGCCACTGCGGCTCTTGGACCAATATTTAATATAAAAAAATATTTTTTAATAAATAGATTAATAATAAGACACATTTTAACAAATGCCTTTCTGTGTATAGTAACACCAGTAATACTATTTTTTATAAAATAAAAGTTATTTTAAACATAACTTAAAAAACAATATATTTTTTAAACACATTTTTGTACTAATCTTAAAAAAATGCATATTAGACTTTAAATACCAACAATTTGAGAACATATAATATTATAAAAATATCAAACGAAACCACACTAACATACTAATCTCGTTTATTGTTGACTACGATAAAAAAACAATAAAAAACCAAAGCACATATTGCTTTAAAGACTTAAAACAACTCATCAGAAATTCCAGTTCTACAGCGAAATGTAAATAAAAATTATATACTGTGGTGTTTTAGTCTCCTAGAATTACTAATGCGTCATGTTTGCGGATTTTTTCACACTGTTTGCAGAATTGATATTTATCACAAACGCGCGTGCTGATGGCTTATTAGGGCGGATTTGGACCACTTGATAATGCACAGTCTATACAAATACGATCGATGGAATGTAAATAATGGGCACATAAATTATATGTGCTAAGTGACAGCTTTGCTTATTTTGATTAGATACATATCAGGCAAAAATACAAAGTATAAAATAGCAAAGCACATCATTTACAAAAAATATACTAAATACTTTCACCTGGATTTTTCATCTGGAACCTAGATTTATTAATTATTAAGTGACTTTCTCACCACTTTACTTCTGTATTAAAGCACACAAGAGCTTATTTAGTATTTAAATGGCAATAAAATAAATTTAAAAAATAAATAACATTTTTTTTATTCGAAATCAATTTTAAAATACAAAAATTCAAGCTGAGCTTTGAAGACGACTCATACTATTGCACAAAAAATATTCGCTATTAAAATATTTAAATGCATAAAAAATATTAATTAATAGTTTTGTGTTTTATAAAAAAAAATAATGCGTGACCATAACATTTGCACATTTTTTTTATTGTGCTTTTAATTTGGTCATGTTTAAACAAACGTAACATTATACCTTAAATAAATTACAAATGTTCAAAGTCAGTATTTTACAACTAAATCCCACAAACAGGTAATCTGATTGTGACAAAGGACAAAGAGCAGTAGCATTACCTATTTTTTCTGTTAATATTGATGAGAGCTCGCGCGTTTCGCACACACGCAAATTATTTTGGTACGTGCTCGTTCCGTACGAGCGTACGGTAGAGAGAGCGAAGAGGGAAACGCCGTGTTTTCGTAAACGAGTTCTCCAACTTGAAATGTCACCGGGAACGGCGTGGAATAATCTTCAAAGCTCGTCTTCCAAAAGGCTGCAGAACGGGCGGGGGCGCCCGTAGGCGGAATAATTGCGGCGCATTCCTGACGAGTTATATTGTTTACGGTGTACGGCGCGCTCACCTTCCATTTTCAACGGTATCATCTTATTGTGAGGATGTGTCTCTTTCTCGCTGTGTAGGTGTGTGTGTCTTGTTTTCGACACGAGAGCTTTCTTGTGTGAGCAAATTTGTTTTAGCGCCAATTCCCCACAGTTCTACGATACTTCTATCCGCGTTACTTAATTTGAATTGTCAAGTTTTCACAACAATCTACTTATGAAGACACATATGAACACAATATGTTCTTAAAACTTTCTTTTGATATTTTTATTTTTATTCAGACACATAATTCGTTTATTACTTGAGGCCCAAAAGTACCTATGATAAAATTGATATAAGTGGTGATTTTCAGTAATTTTTATTAAACAAATCGAGTAGCATATGCAAATCATTACCGTTGTATATACAGATTTTTAAAAAGCCTTTGACAAGTTTTGTCATTAATTATTTTTTTTAAGCAACCAATGTCAAACTTTGGTGTATTATTTTAATTATATTTTTTTTGTGTATTAAAATAATACAATTCTATTTTTCAACCATCGTGACACATTATGGTAATCTGTTAGATTAGATGGTCTTAATTTAGTTTAAATAAATAAATATATTAATATTTATATAAATAACTCTATCGTAAGCTATTGTTTTTATGCGCTTTTTAAGGCGCATTGGCATTAAGCTTTTAAGCTCTGCACATATGTATGTATATTTACCAAAATAAATAAATATACTTAAACTACAATGCGATATCAAACATTCAACGATTTTTATTTTAATTTAAGCCCCCGCACAGTTTATTCAGTAAAAATACACTAAATCACAATTAAGCGACTATAAATCATGTAAAAAAGCTGGATGTCACCGTTTTGTGCAAAAACGTAACAAAACACGTATTGTTCACATGGGTATTCCCAGTCCCAGATAAGCGATTATTTGAACGGTATGCACGAGTCCGTTTATTGTTTCGCCCCGTTGTTTTATTTATGCCATCCTTTGTGGAATTGGACCGTTCGTCGTAAACCTGTGCTTCAACTTTATAAACTTTCATGGAGAGGTTAAAATACCATTTCGTGTTATAGTTCGGCTTTTTCTATAAAATGTTATATTCAGCGCGTGATCGGCATAACGAAACATTTTCCAACTTTTCCTTTTTCTCTAAAAGCTGGGAATCATACGCAGTCATGTCGTCAGTTAACTTTCACTGTTCGCAATTAGGCTAAATCCTAGGTATACAACGGCCGTAATAAAGTTACGCTCGAACAGCCGGAAAACGATCGAAGTTGTTAATTAACGTGAATTGTTAACGCTGAAGAGGGGTAATTTTGTCCTTGCAAAGTAGAGTCACAACCGATCCGCAGAGGTAATATTGGCTTAAAGAAGTATACCTTCCACTGTTTGCCGAGAATAAACAATTACCCCACTCGAGAGAATCTAATCGACGATGTTACCAAGTCGCTTGAGTTAGATCATACAATTAAAATTGAAAGTGATTTTATTCAAAATAACCAAGATGTGCAAAACCACAATATGTAAGTACTGTGATAAGAAAAAATCAACACTATCCGAAAGTTGATTTAAAAATGTAATACCTGTAATTTTAAATAAATTATCAAATATTACTTTTATTAAGTTTTACAAAAAAAAACATATAAATTATATATCTTAACTTTTTAATAAAAGATTATTCAACTTTTTACTTTATAAAGGTTTTGGGCTACTAAATAAATAATTTTATGCATTTAAAGCAAGATATTTTTAAAATTATGTTTATAATTTAATCTGAGTTGATGATTCGTTTTAAACAATATTAAAAGAGACAAACCGATATCGAAAGAAAAGTTACCGTAAAAACGTAACACTTGATCACTTGTAAAAATGGAGAGATAGTCCCGGAATAACAAAAATGGTTAGCTTTATTATTAACTATTACAATAGCTTAAAAAAATATCATTTCTAGAATGAAAGCCGCGTATTTTATAAAAGCAGTGGGTTTATACCACACAAACATAAGTATTCAATTTAAAATTTCATTAGTGTTAAGATATACAGTATCTGGCCATATTATTAGACCCAAGCCAAATTTTGGATTTTTTCCTTAATTGCTTTATAACTTATACATTTTTAGACAGAAATTTGTTTTTTGCTTATCCTTTTATTATTTAATAGTATTTGTTATTAATTAAAAAATAGTTTAGTAGTGAGAAATAATAAAATAAATTAGTTTACAAAACAATTCAGGGCTATATTGTATATCCTCCTTTTGCTTTAATAAGTACCTAAATTTGCCTAGGTATGTTTAGGCATTTTTATACATTTTTAAATTTCTTCTTGAATATTTAAATTAGGTTTTCATTTAAAAATCACCTTCTCGATTAGCTCCTTTTTTTTAAATATTGTAATTTTAGCAATCTCTCTTTTCAAAAGCTCCAAAACTAATTAGACGAGTTCTGGCTAATCTAACACTTTGATGTTTTTATTATTAAGAAAAGCCGTGATGCTCTTAGCTTTATGAGATGGAGCACCATCGTGCATTAATATCGGTTCCTCACTTCCAGGAAACCATTCTTCTAATTGTGGTATAAGGCGTATCTCTAATACTTTTTTGTATTGGTCTTAAAGCATCGTGTTCTCGACTATGTAAATACGGTCTGTTTCTTTCCTAGAAATTGACTTCCTGTCCCTTTACTAAATTTTGATTTATTGTAAGTACTTAACAGTATTTATAATCGAAGCCGGCTTAAAGCAAATAAGAATTTGCAGTTTTTTTTCGTAGCAATTTTAGCATTAGTGAAATGCCGAGTGAAATAACAAAATGATATATTTGTAAATACCAAACAGCCTACGACAGGTTTATTGAATATTCAAAATAAATTATTAAATAAGAAAATGTAAAAGAAAATAAAGGCTGAGATCACGCAACTAAATATAAATGTCGCCTAGGTAAGACTTAACTATAAAACCTGCAATCCGTTTTTAAAACTAAAGTAAGCAATAAACCACGATAAATTCTTTTGTTAGGTTTTTAAAATTACGGCTAAAACTACCTGCTTAAATATATCGGTCATACTAAAAACTTAAACACACTATTTTAAGGTGTGCCCTATTAATAAGACAAGTCACTAAGGCTCCATATTATATGAAAAGTCGCAATTTTAATTTACAAAAAGAAAAAAACTAATATTAATAACAAATTCAGCAAAAATTATTGCAAAATTTATTTCTAAAAAAAATTTAAAATTTATAAGATTGCAATAGTGATCGTGTCTTAAATACAAATATATAAAAAAAATGTGGAAACAGATTTTTTCAAATTTTTATTTTGCTTAAATTTTTATTTTGAAACATTTTTTCATTATATACTTTTTTCTCTGAAATGTTTTTTAACAAAGATACGATTTTTTTATTTTTTAAATAGCCACTATTTTTAAATAAAATAGTATATATAGCTGGCTAACAAATATATTTGAGATAATGACAAGTTCTATTTTTTGGCAAAAAAATTATGCTAATATATTAGAAGCAGCGGAAGTTATCGTGTCCTTAATTTTGGGTAAATTCCATATATAAACCTAATATTTTCATGCAAAATGTGTTTTTATAAGGAATCAAGTTAGGCTGAGTTGGGTTATGCTACGATTTATCGTAGCATAACCTCACTTTTGTAGCATAGCCTAACTTAGCCTAACTCAAAAGATTTTTGTTTAAGGGAAAATAAAAATTTATGTACATGTGTTCACAATTTTATACCTTTAGGTACACATTAAGGCGGTCACCAGGGCGGTGCAACAGTTGCAAGGTACCCAGGCGGCATATTATGAGGAAGTCCAAATAAAAAAAATATTTTAAAACTTTTATAAAAATTTTAATTAGATTATTTTTTTATTCACAACTTCTTTTTATGAATTCATCTACATATAGGGGTAGTTACAAGGTCGGTGCAACAAGGTGCAAAGTACCTAAGCTCCACAGTATGAAAAGTTGCGATTAAAATAATTTGAATTAAGATTTTCCAGTAAAAATTTTTTTTTTTAAATTTAAAAATTTTTTTTTGATTAAAAAAAAATATTTTTAGAAATAAATTTTTTTTTTTAAATCAAAAAGAAAATTTTTTAATCTAAAATATTTTTTAAATTTAAAAAAAAATAAATTTTTTTTACTGAAAAATCCAAATTCAAATTTTTTTAATCGCAACTTTTTATACTGTGGAACTTAGATAAAATAAACAACAAAATCATAATTAACAAAGATTAAGTTCAAACAACCTTGAGCTGCCTTTATGTAAAAACCTATGTATTTTGCTTAGGTCTAATAATATGACTAGGTACTGTATTTTTTGTATTAATCATAATTTAATAATTGTTTACGAGTGTAAATCTCTATTGGAGGTAAGCGTGCGTCTTTAATTGTATTTGTTAGTAGATGAGAGAAATCTGTTTGTATGGTACATTGTGCAAATATCAAACAAAATGTTAAAGTTGCATGGATGGGTGCCGTGCCACCATCACAGCCTATGTGATTTAAATACGTTTTTAATTTGTTTCTAATGATCAATAAAAAATAATGTTGTTTAGTGTCTGCATTAATATCTTTAATTTAGTATATTTTCTCTTGTAAAAAAAATTAATTAGTAATTTTTTTTTAAATATTGAAAATTAATTAAAATAAAAGGATTGAGGGCTAAACTTATCGAGTTTCAAAACTTCTACTTAATACCAATACCATTTATACTAGAATTAGAAAGTGACTATTAAAAGATATAATAAAATAAAGTTAATATTTAAATCCCTAATGAGTTGTTTAATTGCTAAGATGAAAAATAAAATATAGGGTATTAAATAACTTTAAACAATAAAGTTCATCATGGCATGTTGCAAAATACGCGCAAATACACATACATACAAAATATTATCATAAAATAATAATAATAGTAGACTACGTGTGTATACATTGTGTTTATTGTGCCGCGTGCTCATTGTGCTTCCGTACAATTACCATAGTGATAAAGTGAAATTGCGGTATGGAAATTATTTTGAGAGATGCGAGGGAGAGGCAAAGCAAAGAAAATGAAATATTCACTTAATAATCCCCAACAACAATGACAACAATCAAGACATTGATTGCGTTAGGCATTACGCCTGCGGGGGCGCGCTCCTCGGTGGGGACTCCGCCCCCGGCTCGACCGCACCGCGAGAAGTCGCTCGCAATCAACACCAGAATAAATTAGCAAGCAAGCAAAGGGTGGCACGCGAAGACAGACACACAAATAAATAAATAAGCGGCGAACAACAATAAAACACGGCGACTGTAGAACCCTTTAGCTTACGCTTGCAACTGGGTTACGACCCAGTCGTTATCATATACCTTTTAGCAATTAGCCGTCGTCATGCGATCTACTTTTTGCCGACATGTTCTCACCTAAGATAGAGTATATAATGTGATTGTTTGTGCTGTGTGTAGAGAAAGCCATTTAAAGTTTCAAACTTTTAAACTCATTCAATTTCACCGAGATCGAAATTAATAAATATTAAAAATTTACAATTCAAATCGAGCAGCACAAATTAGGTTTTCTAGATTTTCCTTATCTCACATATAAAATTATAGTGAATAGTTACAATCTTAATATTAAAAAAAATCTTTAATTTTAAGCTACTTTATAGAATATAAGGTTTAATATAAAATGTTTATTGTGTTTAAATCCTAAATATAATTTAAAGATTGAAAAATATCAAAAAATATTTACCTGAAAATTTCATCTATATTATGTATACCTCTATGAAAACTTATAATTGTATTTGCCGACGTACACCGAACGGTACTCAGAACGA
Source organism: Plectrocnemia conspersa (assembly GCF_051122295.1). Lineage (NCBI taxonomy): Eukaryota > Metazoa > Arthropoda > Insecta > Trichoptera > Polycentropodidae > Plectrocnemia > Plectrocnemia conspersa. The sequence goes on from NW_028277166.1 coordinate 28,022,932, forward strand.
GGCTTAGGTGTCACATACAAACTTTGGGTCTGCTTTCAGTGGAAGTTGTAGTGGAGAGTAAACCAGAGCTTGGGGTGATCTGTTAACGAAGCATCGGACCGACGCTGGCCGAACGATAATTAGAAAGTCAATTAGCGTGAGAGTCGGACTGGTCAAATTTGCGGACCCTGTCGTGCGATGGAAAGGGTAGCGTGCCAAAGAGGACAGAAAGACCCCTACCCAGAGGCTGCAATACTTGGTTCAATTAACTCAATATGACCCCACGACGTCACAGTTGCAAACACCGACGACAATACGACCCACTATTCGAGTTTGGGTGGAGTTTCAGAGCAAAGAATGGGTGTTCGGAATATACCAACTAGGTGTAAAGAACCATTGAAATAGTATAGATGTTATATATAGTATTCGAAATATTTTTAAATAATTTTATGTGATCTTCCACTTTTTATATATTGTATGTTGCAAATCAATTGGCGATGCGACGGAAGGACGTCTTTCGCTGGTGGGTCACGTATTAACTTTTTTATAGCATGTTACTAATATTTTGTTTTATTTATTATCTGTAGTAACTGACATATGTTTCATAACCGACCCGTCACCAAAAGATCACAAATAAGCAGTGGAATTTTATTAAGCAATCTAAGACATAATCAGTACTAGTGACAGTTATGTTTTGGTAGGTCTTTCATGCAAATTTATTTACTAGCTTACCTCGTGTCATCTATATTTAATACTAAACTATCAAAAAGTATAAAGCAAAGCATACAAAATTAAGGTTTGTTAACAATTATGAAACTAGTTACAATTTGCTATTTGTAACCAGAAGCAATTGGATTTCATGTTCGCCCAAACGCTCGCCCGATTTGTTCTCTCAACCCTGACCGTGTAATCTCTCAGCTTATCTACGGCTGATGCCATTAGCACCGTAACACGTCGTAACTACAATCGAATCGTGTGCACATGCTATGTACGTACGCGTGTTACTGAATCACGTAAACGAAAATTATTAAATCGTCACGTACAGTCCCAATAGTCTGCCACCTGTGTACGTCCCGTAATTTACGCTCTCAGGGAAGATCTCGAGCCATTAGTATCGATCCTCTCACCACCTGTCCAAGTGACCGATCCAATACACAGACAAATCGCCGTTCATGCGTCACGTCACGTAAATTTTGGCCAGAACGGAGCATAATGATCGTTGTTACGCGGCCAGATGAATATCATTTGCCAGAAAATGAGCAAACGATATCTGATATTAGTTCAAATTATTGCTAGTCGTTGAGTTTCGCGTTACACTTGTGTGACGAGTCACGTGAAACGTGAGGTTTTCAATGATAAAGCCATTATTATAAATTATGCGGTTTGAAGTTTAAGCATGCAATGAGTACACTAGAAAATACTTATATTAACTAATAAAATGTATATAAGACGTTTAGATTTTCAGTATCTACTAAATAAATTGTTATTCTAGATAATCGATTCTAAAGTTTGTTAAGTGTTGGAGATTAAAAGACAACTACTCCCACGAGTCTAGTTATAAAGTGATTTAGTTTTCTTTTATATACTTGTATTACAATTTTGATGACCATCTGACATGAAATAACTAATATTTTATGAGGTATGATTCTTTGTAAATAAAATTCAAATACGGTGCTATTTATGGTATTGTCGGATAATCAATGAATTAACCTATTAGATGCCATGGTGTTGTGGTGAACGACAATGGTAAAAAACAAGACTCATTATGTAAATACTTATTTTTTAATTTTGCAAAAAATCATACAAATTAAACATTACTAAAATTTTTTTCTGCACTTATAAGAAGTTAAAAATAAAAATTTGTAATTTTTTATTTATATCACTATAAAATCAATTATGTTTTTAATTTATTAAGTCCTAGTATTACTTTTTTATTATAAAAAGTGTAAGTGTGTTCTACTAACTTTATTTTACTAACTTTGCTAAGATCAAATTAAAAATAATAAATAGCTAAAAAATTACAATAAAAATAGATAAGACAATAAGCAATAGTAACCTTATTTGAACAATCTTAAAATTTTATTTGTATTGTTATATACATTAAAGTAATAGAATAATTTTAATGAAAATATTTTTAAAATTTTATTTGCTCACATAAGTGTAAAATGGTAATAGATATTTATAAATAGAAAAAAAATTTACAATTTTATTTTTACAGACATTTACATTTCTATATCTATAAATGTGCGCATAAAAAGATGCTCATTTAAAACATTCCTAACAAGTTAAAGAATATATTGACTCAGTTTCTATTTTATAATTTTTTTAAATTAAATTTGAGATTTTTTATATATTAAAAAACTATTTTTAAATTAATACTGTATTCCAACTTTTGTAAATTGACATTTTAGGTTTTTAGTAAAACTATGGTCTAATAAAAAAATCAAACTTAGAAATTTTATTTTATTTTGCATTTTGTAATTAAAAAAATTTTATTCTCTACTTTTTGTTTTAAAAATTTGGACAGAGTGAAATCTACCTAGGAAATTCTGTAAACATAAATCTACTTAATTTTTGCGCCCTTTGGCAAACGAAATTTTTATAATAAGGTTTTTACTTTAAGGCACTTCTCTATTTAATAAAAGTTTTTTACAGACTAAATATAATATGCTAGTTAACGTTTGTTCTTAACTTTATTTAAGATTTACCATCTAAAAAAATACATTTAAGAGTCAAAATATTTTCAAATATCCATTGAGTATAAAAAAACCGATAAACTTATTTTACGGGACTGGTTAATAAAAATATTGTTTTTATTTTGCTTACTGACTGTAATTTCTAAACAAAATACACAGTCTTATAAAATCAAGAGTTAATTTATAGGAATAAATATGTATATGTATGTATATATAAATAGGGTAAATGTCATATAAGTATATTTTATTTTTTTTACATAAAAAATAAGAATTTATTAAATTAACTATAGAAATAAAAAGCAAATAATTTTAAAAAACAAATAAAATTACTAGCTTTTAATAATTATAAAATATATAATTAACTTTATTTAATTTTATTGATATTCTTTGGTGTTTATATGTGTTTTATGCTTATGTTATATTTATATATTACCGATTTTTAATCATTGTTACTGAAACTTATTTAAAATTTTGCCTTTTAATTATTTGCTCTATAATTACATGTAAAATTCTAAATCTGTTTTAATAATGAAAATAAAATTTTATAATAGTATGGAATACACATCTATTAATATATATTATTGGAATATTATGTAGCGTTAACATTTTGTTGGGGAGCGTTATGTCGCGACAACGGTGTTAATATTTGCGTGTTTGTTTTACTAGTGTATGAATCAATAATAAGTGCTACTATCGTATTTTTTCAGTATCAAAATTTTTGATATGCAAAAATAAAACAATGCATTGACATCTTAATATAAAATTTGTACAGATGCTTGTATCTATAATTTTTATCAAAAACAGTATCAATTACCATATAAATAAAGAAAAGGATTAAAAACCTAACATCAATGGCCAGTCAAAATAAGTAGTATAAATATCCTAGTGAAAACGCTTTAAAGAAATTCAGTCCTTATTGACAGAATGTAAAGTTGGCACGAACACATGAAAAGTGTGAATCTAAACAATTGGTCAATCGGAAAGTCATTAATTTTGTGCAGTCTGACTCATAGAAATAATTTTTTTATTATTTACTAGTATATCACAATAGTCACTACTATTATTGTAAAAAAATATATAAAACTACGTAGCACCAGTAGTTGTAAAATTAAAAATAGTAGTTTATAAATCATTTATGTTTTAATTTTTCGTTTGCACACGAGGCGCAAAATACAGATATTAAGAGCTCAATTTCTAGGGACAGACGATTAGTTAGCAATTAAAAAATATATGTATCTGTTTTAGATTATTATTAAGCTTGTATGACACAATTTGTTTCAGTAAAATTAAAAAAAATATATATAAAGGCAATAATGTGTACAAACTCTTTACAAACAACACAATATCACGACTCTTAACCTCCAAAAACAAAATTAGAACTTCAACACCTGTTTTAAAGTCGCAGAGGTTGAGAAGCACTGGTTTAAAGGGATCAAACGAGACGACTGCGGTGTGTCGGCAAATTAACTTTTTGTGTGTGTGTATGTGTATGTCGAACACCGTAATTACATCCAGTGCCAAAGTTGGCAATCGTAAAAACGTGAACGAAGTGTTAGCCGGGACGTTGGTTGTTCCAGCTCGTTGTGTTTCTTCTGCGGAACGTGTCAAGTTCACTTTGACAAATTCTTCGTTTTTTTATGTCTAAAAATAATTAAAATCTCTTTTCCTAGATATTAAAATATAAATATTATATTATATAATACTTTTTTGTACGGACTCCTTTATTTCTCTTTATTTATAGAACTCTTTTAGTTCGACGTGTTATTTACTTTACAACATCGTACTATATCATCTTCTAAAAAACACTAGATCTAAATTTAATTGATCAAATTAACAACACGCTCAAGCCAGAAAGTTATCCAATCACGTTTTTCACTCTACTTCAAGCCCTCGCGTTCTTCACCGACTAAACAATTAGTTTGCGTCGCAGTTATGTTCAAAATCGGTTCAAAAAGTAAATAAACTGCAACCACCCGAACCGTAGCTTTTTGCAGCAGTCGCCACACAAAAACAATTTTCACCGCACAACAGTTGCGAATTAGCGCCGACCGAACAAATTTCAATTAACGTCCCTCGACTACGATTATTCCAAGTGTTGTGTGTAGGTTTTTCGCCCTGATGCAATTTGTCACGAAGGGCCTTTCGATAAATCACCAGGCCTAGGCAGCCTCCGCATCCGTATTCGCCGTGTGTCGTCGACCTTTCATCTAGGCATCTAACTAGACCGAAACCCGAGTGTTAGTCGTTTAATTAAGCCGTTGCTCTAGTATCGACCTGCTTTGTTAGCCGTGTCATACGTGAGATTCTCTAACTAGGCTGCCGAGGTATGATGATGAAGTGCTGTGGATACGAGTGGATTTTCAATAATTAAATTTGATTTAATTAAACATATACTAATTGCGCACTAGTCCCCTTATTATCAACATATTACGTAGTTCTCCTCTTGACACACCCTTAACATTACCATTCTATTGATCATAATGCCACAAATATCCTGGCCTGATTAAATATATTGTCCTCATATGAGGGGTATACTAAAAGTAATGCTTTAAGAATAGTAAGAATACAATTATATTTTAATTGTGTTTTGTCAAGAGCAAGGGAAAAACTTTTGCTGCAAGTCATTGTAAATTTATCATTGTTTTTATTCGTATTTTTGTAAAAATAATTATTGAAAGTTAGCTATTAAAGCATACAGGTTGTAAATAGTCGTTTTGATAGTATATATTGGTGTTGCTAAATGATGAAGAGGCGTGGCGAAAGTCCTTCGATCAAATTAGTAGTCAGAGTGCCGAGGCGTAGTGGATTTCAAAAATGTTTTGTGTCTCTGGTACGCTAAGTCACCACCATATACGAAACGTATTTTTTGACGGCTGCTAGGTCCATGCGCATAGCTCGCAGGATTTCAGACGCGCGTGTAATGTGCCTCTTGACTTGCTGATTTTATTTATTTTCATTGCTGCACAAAATGTTTTATTAGAATTGCATCCAAACTATTTTTATTGCCAATAAATACATCTGTATATATTTATTCTTCTAATTATTTTCCTCTGAATAAGAAGTTGGTTAAGTCGTTTGTACAATTGACAAATTTGATGTTTTGCAACACTTTTTATTATTTTGTCATATGTCTGAGGACTTTGATGTTCCTCATTATATCCACTCGGGAGATTAGTCTTTTCTATGTCTTTTCTTTATAGAATAATTCCTAGTTTAAGTTTCTTGCTTTAACTACGTACAAAATAATTACAAAATCTTTACAATCATATGTGCGTTAGTAATCTATCTCGTTTCTAACGGCATAATTCATAAACACTTGCTAGTCCATCTAGAAAGTCTGGATAATTTTTCTTCAAGCGATGCGGAAATTAAAGATAGTTTTTTGCTACTGGCTACGTTTTTTACAAATCCACTGAAAATTGACAGTGAAGATGCCGATATGTGTATGGTTCGTTTTAATATGCATATACTAATTATTGTTACTATCTAATTTGAATATGTATATTTTTAGTAGATTATACGATGAATAAAGCAGTAAAATATGAAAAGAGACAATTTTAGGATAAATGGAATTTTTTTTGGTGCAGTCGCTTAATATTATTATTTGCTTAATTTGCAAGTAAAAAAAAATACAAAAAAAAACAATGTTCAGAACAATTTAAGGAAATGCGTAAAACAAAAAACGAGAATTGACAGGTTAACAAACGGTGTTTAAAAAAATGTATAAATTGCAACGGAAATAAATTTTAAGATATATTATTTCATAGCAAAGATGTATTAAACATTAACAGACGGATATTTTAATAAAGATTGTTTTAAGGTAGCTGTTAAAAAATGCCAGAGTCTGACTAATGTGTTGAAAACTGTGCAAATGAGAATTACATCAATGTCAGCAGATATAAGGAATTAATTAACAATAAATTTAAAAAAATTGATCGACTATTATTGAATCAAAAGTATCATTTTCACAACCCAGGTTTTAATATTTGCACGCGGTATTTAATAATAACACATGAGATTAAAGTGTGCGTAGAACTGATTAAAATATGTTTATGAACAGATCAATCAAAAGGTATAAATTAAAATGTATAACAAATTTCTAGACTGGCAATGTATTAAGGTCTCACTTAAAATTGTAAATATTTTAGTAATCTTATACAGATTAACTAATGGAAAAAAAGGCATAGCTACTAGAGAAAAACTATAATTTTATGTTTGTCTCAGCATTAAGTTAAATATAAAAAACAAGTTTCGTTCACTTTATTGGTTTAGGACAGCGCTTCTCAACCTTTCTGTTATTGCGACCCAGCTTACCAACGTAAATATTCTCGCGCCCCCCAGCACCAGCTTTTTGCAAAATTGCGTGGAAAATTGTTTTCAATTCAACTTGATGAAGCAACTGATAAGAATAAAGATGCTCATTTGATAGCCTATGTACGTTTTTGTGATGATGTATCAGCTGTAGAAGAATTACTTTTTTGCAAACCGATACAGCAAAGGGCAACATCAACTGCTTTATTTACCATCTTGGATAATTTTATAAACGAGGCGCATATTGAATGGGAAATTTGTGTTGGAATATGCACCGATGGTGCTCGTTCAATGTCTGCAAGATTTCAAAGCATGCAAACACTAGTAAAACAAAAATCTTCACAGTGTATCTGGATACATTGCATGATCCACAGAGAGGCACTGGCGTCGAAAGAAATGAGTACTGGTTTAAATATCGTGTTATCTACAGTTGTGACTATTGTAAATTATTTAAAAACGAGACCTTTATTTTCAAGAATGTTCTCTGAACTTTGTAAAGATATGGGATCAGTACATACAGCATTACTTTTTTATTGCGAAGCTAAATGGTTATCACGTGGGAAGTTTTTGGAACGTGTTTTTGAATTAAGGGAAGAAATCTGTATTTTTCTGGAAGAAGAAAATCGACAAAAAGCCGTGATGTTTCGAGATACTGTATTTATTATACAGATGGGTTATTTAGTCGATATATTTAAGAAGTTAAATGTCTTGAATCTTCAACTTCAAAGAACAAATACATATATTTTGGAAACAAATAATAAAGTCAATGCTTTTTGTAGAAAATTGGATTTGTGGCTTAGAAATTTAAAAGAAAAGAAATTGTAATTGTAAATGAATATAAATGAATTTATAAAGACATACAAAACCGAAGAAGTATATACAAACGTGATTTTATTAACTTTAAACAAACATCTAAGCATGCTAGCAAAAATTAAAAAAAAAAATTTTTGCTGAAGAAAAATTTCTAGCAAGTTACGAGTGGGTTAGGGACCCATATCACAATGTTCCACAAGGTCTCTCGACTTCTATAGAGGAAACTTTTATTGATTTTACAGCAAACAGTGAAATCAGAAGACAATTTAATAAGAAATCGATTTTTGAATTTTGGGCTGGTTTGGATGACGAGTTTGCGACATTAAAACGAAGAGCTTTCCAAATACTTTTACCGTTCTCAACATCTTATCTTTGCGAAACCGGATTTTCTGCGGTGGCTTCGTTGAAAACAAAATACAGATCACAGCTAAATATAGAAAAAGAACTTAGGGTATCCATATCTGGTATTACTCCTTCATTTCAAAAACTTTGCTATGAGAAACAGGCTCAAGGAAGTCATTAATTAATAACAATAACATATTTAACTGGTATTTGTTTTATTCTAATAAACCTAAATAATAAATATAATCAATTATTTATTGGTAATATGTAATTAACAAAGTTTTACCTTTTGACTCAAAGTTTTAAAATTTGACCTTTAACAAAGTTTTAATTTTGTTTTTAAATATGCTCGCGCCCCCCTTGTAGTAACGCCGCGGCCCCCAAGGAGGGCGCGCCTTACAGGTGGAGAATCGCTGGTTTAGGAAATAAATGTTTAACAGTTTTATCACCAGCACCAGCAAATAATAATTAGTACACAAATCTTGAACTTAAATTTTATCACAATCACAGTATTAATGGATCACCAAAACAACAGTTGTAGCTTATAAGCATGACTGACTACAAAAAAAATTAAATTTGAGGATCTAAAAAAACAGATAATTGCTCACAACATTGCGTAAATTTACTTTGGGATATATACAATTTTTTAAGAATATTAAGCTACCGATAATTACAATTACAAAATTACCGAGAATTGCTATGTCATCAGCATAACTTGAATGCATTTTGTATGTATGAATCGTAATATACGTAAAAATATTTTTAAATTTCAAATTCAAGGAATACGTTAGCAATCTAGCCACAAAGCAATTTCAGCAGTATTTGCATCGGAGTCGTCGCGCGCGATCGAATTCTCGCCAATTCCTGTACGAGAGTTCGTTCTGTTTGAAAACATCTCCCGCCTTCGACTTAAACAATGATTACGCGATGAAATATTTCCGAATTGCGAAATCAACTGATCGGAAAGAAAGGAGAGGAAAGAGTTCGGGTAAACAGCCGAGAAGAATAGATAATATAAGGATAGCAGCGCAGTTGGCATTGAGCGATTTTTAACGGCCTCTGCAGAAATCCAATATGAGCAATATGAGTGGTGATGGCCAAGCCGATTATGTGCAGCGGCCAGTGCTATACCTAGTTACGTGCATAGGGTGTTCGAAAAGTTATCGAACTTTTAAAAAAGTGCGTCAATGCAACGCGGGGTCAGATAGGATCAATCACTGTAAATTTTGTACCACTTTTAAGTTGTATTTATGAGTGCGTGCGTGTTTGTTTTCATTAAAATGATTCAGTTTTCGTTATAACATGACAAGCGAAGCCCAATGTAATACAACGGTCATAAAAAAAAACAAAACTTACAAGTGGTAGTGAGACGCTAGACTGAAATCAGTATGTAAATAAGTTGCAGATTTTTTCATTAATGAATAAATTTTAATATATGCAAACTAGCTCAACTTATTTTTTTTTATTATCTTAAAATTTAGATCTATAACTATTTCAATATTAGGCCCTATAATTTTTGCAGGTATTTTAAATTAAATTGTTGCACAATTGAAAGTTGTATCATATGACTGGCACAATAGTGGTAAAGTCAGTGGCTAATATCTTAAATAAGTGGGTTTGAATTTCATATTAATTTTTATTGTGTCTAAGAGATACAGAATAATAGATAAATATATACATATTTATAACACCGTATCTGATCATCACTAATTAGTATTTTTAGATTTTTAAAATTCACTAATAAATACAGTAATAAATTATTAAAATAAAATTTATGAATATAAAAAAAATATAGTAACTAATTAAAATATTGATTTTAGTCTGAGGTTGCAATCTAACAAAATAAATTTGGATGTTGAGCTATGAATTGCATCAATTTACATATGATACATACAATAATACTAAGATGATTCTCACTAAATTCAATATTATTAAAACCATGTTTACCAATAGAAACAATGTGTTTTGTAATAAATATGTACCTTCAAGTATCATAAAATTACGAAATAAAAGTTCGGGAACTTTTTGAACACCCAACGTACGTACATATGTCTTTCTAATAAATAATCCAGTTGATTTTTTCTTTGTCCAGTCTCTTCAGCAGCAGCTGTTGCTGACCGGGCGGTTCGACAAACGAGATTTTTCCGGCCGATGCAAATGTCCGCATTATCTGGAATCGACGAAAATGTACGCGAGGGATGTGCGGAAATGCATTTGCTATGAGGGAGAGAAAGAGTAGGGGTATATTGGATGTCGTTTCGTATCAGACGATGTGCGATTTATTAAGTCGCCGATGAAATTTGCGTTCGCTAAAGTGCGGTGTGCTCGTAGAACCGAGAAATGCGAAATTTGATGCGAGATTCGTATGAAAAATATTTACTTTGTCGCCCAGAAATAACTTAATTTTAACGCCTGCTTTAGTTATTTTATTGTAAATATTTTATTAAAAAATAATAGGCGTTAAAATATTGTGCTACTACCATGTCAACACAATCAACAACTACTTAAGTAGTGAGAATTCTGACTAAAAACAAGATAAATAAATGAGTTACATATTTTTAATATTTAAAATTTAGTATCGTAATTTATCTATGAGATAGTAATACAATAAGGCAATCTAATTTGTAATGATTGATTGGTATTTAAATTATAAAATATTTACTAAATATTATTTTACTTCATACGGGATTTAAACCTTGGTTTGTCATTTAAAATATCATTTAAATAGTATATTCTAAAATTTTATTGAACGTACACCGTTAAATTTCAGAATCGTGTCGAGTATGAAACCACAACCTTTCAATGCACTTTTAAAAGCTCAAAGGGATTGCCGTTTCATATCCGACATCATGGTTGACTCGTTCCTTTCAGCGTATATTGATTTTCATGAACGTATACACACTCTTACGTTGAACGGAATATGATGAAATGCATAAAGGAGTTCAAAATTTAATTTAAAAAAAAAATATCAATTCATAACTATTTAATCTATATAACACACAGAACCTAGAGGAAGCTCTCGAGTATGTTCGCTTTATGTCTTCAATCAGACAATCGCACAAAAGGTGTTTCCGGTTGTTCAAAAAAAAAAAAAAAAAAGATTCTGTGCTCGACAACAATGGACTTTTCGGGTACGTCAGAGATGTCGGAGTCAAAAGTGAAAATAGTCAGCTTTTCTCCCGTTCAAAAAGAGATAACGCCGAATTGAAGAAAGCCGCCCCAGATTCCTTGGGGGTAAAAGCGTTTAAGTAGGAATATAATGAACATTGCGGAGGGCTCAGTGACACAAAGGCGCCCGAGTGGCTTGCTGCCACCATCCATCGGGGACGAAATATTCGTAACAAACTTTGCCGGACGGAAGAAGGAAAGAGTCCCCCTTGTGAAGTTTAATTGGATCTTTTGTGTGTGATAAAAAATGTATTCTGCGATATCGTCTCTCTGGGCGAGAGGGTGAGGCAGACTTCTGTTGCACGACGGTGATAATGAGATCGGTAGAGAAAACTCTTGGTGTGGACACAAATATTGGAGCTACTATATCTGCTTTGATTGTTCCGATATTTAGTGACGACCCTAATTGTCTTTTAAATTTCTTATCATGATTGTGATACAATTGATTATCAAAACATGATATACTACACAGATTCCAAACTAAATATTGAATTAGACATTATAGGTATTGTAAAAAATAATTGCGCGATATCCTCTCTCTCTCTGTAAAGTATCGTTTTACTTATGTTATACAACAGCGATAATGAGATTCGGTAGTGCAAACTTTCGGTGTAGATACAAACATTGGAGCTTTCCACTTCAGCGCCGTTAGCCTCCGAACGCTTCGTTGAAACTACTCGAACCAATTAAACGGATTTGCGACATCTGGGTATCGTCACCGTTCAACGTAGAAACGTCGTTAGTTAGAACTGTGATTCTTAAAATTTTATTTTCGTAATAATTACATTGTACAACAATGTATAAATATTATATTTTATGTAAATATCATATTTACAAAAAAATATATAATATTAATTATTTTTTTCTGCTGTTTTTTTTTTAATATTTTCCTCTTGAATTTAAATAATATTATTGTGAAAATAGCCCTTATTTATTTTCTACGCAAAGTTCTATTTAAACTGTATTTGTGTAACAGCATTTTTCATAATTTACAATTAAAACTGTGTAAGAAAAATTTACTGTGATTAGAAGATTGTTTACCATTTATTTCATAAAATTTTCACGATGCCACAGTGACAGCTTGTTGACTGACATATTATTATTATTATTATTATTTTATTAATTTATTTAGCTTAATAGCTAATCTTTACATCTAACAAATTTAGTAAACATATATAAAAATATATAAAAAATACATATCAGAAAGAAAAAATAAAAATATACAATAATAAAGTCTTAATATTATAATTTATTTCTATATGTACAAAGGTGTTTTTTTATTCCATTTATAAAACCCGTTATATTTTTGCTGTTTCGGATTTCTCTTGAAAGTTATATAAATCTATACCTATAATATAAATCAAAACCTCCGTACATAATTCCCCTAGCCGTAGTCGTTTTCTTATACTTAATTATCTTTAAATTTTCTCTATTTCTAGTATTCTATTTATGTACATCTTTATTTCCTATTAAATACTTATTAAAATATTCTAATAACATATTATTTTCTAACTTATATATAAATAATAAAACATTCATACTCAATATTTCTTGAACATTCAACCATTCTAATCTATCAATCATACTTTTACAATTAGTTAATCTATTTTTATTTAAGATTACTCTCATTGCCTTATTTTGTAATTTTTGCAACATTTGTTTATCTAATTTACTTAACATATTTAACAGTATTGCACAATAATTAAAATGGGGCAATATTATACTATTGTAAATTTTTTTTTTTGTATTTATACTTAATATATTTCTTAATCTAGATAATAAACCTATTTTTCTACCAATTTTTTTTAATATGTAATAACAATGTTCTTTAAAATTTAATTTTGTATCAACAATTACTCCTAAATATTTTATATTATCCACTATTTCTATACTAGAGTTATTTATTACTAGGTATTTTGGTACTATTATGTAACACATTTTTATAATTAGTAAACATACATTTAGTTTTATTCTCATTTAATTTAAGTACAGTATTCTTTAACCATATTTCTAATATACTTAATTCTTTATTTAAATTATTTACAATTTCTTTAATGTTATCACCTATGCAATATATTAATGTGTCATCCGCAAATAGATGAATTTTACATTTTTTTACGTTATAACCTATATCATTAATATACAAAACAAATAAAAAATGTTGCCATTAAAAATCTATAGTAGCGCAGAAATCAAAGAAATAATAATTTATTATATTTTGTTGTTTTAAAACTAAACCTACAAGTAAATGACAATAAATATATGCAATCTACTGTACTTATTCATCTTATTTATGCTCTACAATATAGCGCACGCTACACAATAATTAAAATATATAATTTTAACAAATAAATACTAAAACTAAAATTTTTAAAATCAGAACGAATCAAAAAAAAAATTATAGTCCAAAAAGTTCAAGGTCCGGTATTTGCACACTCGTTAGCTGCGGTACATCACGATAGTGAGAGACCGACAGCTAATTTTATAATATAAGAATCGAAAAATACAGTTAAATTAATAACAGGTAAAAATAAAAAAATACAGATTAATTAACTATTTATTTACATTTTACCCTAATAAAGCATTAAATGTTTTAAAATTATTATAGTATAATTTTAGTTATACTGTAGCTAAAAAATCAAAATTCGGTATGCTCAAAATATAATATTATATCAAGCTACTCAAGACAAACTTAAAAATATGATTTGTATATATATTTAAAATATAATAAAATTAATACCAGATATTGAGAAAATTTACAGAAATAAAAATCTGCAGAAATATGAATAATTTCAAGAATTTCAGCAAAAAAGTGTTTTTAATTTCTTATTTTATTGATCAGGCAATAGTTGTTATTGCCATGTTTGTGACAAATAACAGAAGATAAGTTTGACAAAACACAAAAAGCACAAAAATTCATCAAAAAATATCTACATGTGTTGTTGAAATATACAAATATTTAAAAAATAAACTAATTTTTAATAAATATTTTACTATGAACAAAATACTTTATGAATAGTTTATATTTTATTAACAAAAGACTTTATTTCTTTAGTTATGATTCAACAAGTAACTTCAACATATTCTAAATAGGCACTTGGTAACTAATTTTTTTTATTTATCGAGAAATAAGAATTATTTTTTTCACTTTAGAAATGTTGAGCAATTAAAATATTTGTAATAAATAATATAACAGTATATATAGCTGTAAATATATTATTTATAGTAATTAAAATTGAACTGACGGATCGTTAAGAAGAACAAACTTTATTAGGATGACTATTTGTTATATTAAACGCTAATAATCGAATAACCAGAATCGATCTACTTCAATTTATTATAAAACATCGAGTTTCGATAACAATTTAATTACAGAAGTTGCATCTTTACATTTTTTATATTTTCAAAAAGATAAAAATAAAATAACCTTCTTAATAAAAATAATATTTAAGTTCGCAAACAGGCACATTTTATGGCGTAACCCTGTGAATAGCTTTCATACATTTTAGTATGAGAGTCGATTCTGACTCGCAGCGGTTTTTTCTATCTGATTATTTATAAAGTTCTTAGATTACTGAAGTAAATAAAGGCTAAATAAAGTCGTAAATAGATTTTTGCCATTCAAATACTTCTGACCTTTATTTTAATAAGGCTTTCAAGAAAGCATGCATATAACTTGTAAGATAACGCAATGGAATAAGTCGTAGGTCACACACCACATAAACATACGGCTTTTTTTATTTATATCGTAACTAAAAGATAAGAATTGTTATTTTTAATAATTATAGTTTCGTTTAATCACTACAGATTATATAACTTTAGTTCTTAGCTATACCTAATCTGATGAAAACATATTTAAGTAATAAATTTTAGTCGAGTTATGTTGTTATTCTAATAAATATAATAAAAATAAAAATACAAACAATATTTGCATAATAAATTTGTATCACATCGTTTTTAAATAACATTTTATAAAGAATTAATTCTGATCTTGTAATAAAAACATAACCCTTTAAATATATTCAAAAATACATTTCCCATATTATCTTTGTTAAACGCAAGTAAGTAAATACTACGTTGTGATTTTTTACTTTTTTCCTAATAAGCTTATTGTGTAACTATTTTTGTAACAACAACTATTTACTATGACTTGAAAATGTATTCAATAGTCTATATGTTAATATTATATAAAATATTTATGGTATTATATTTTTGATGGTATCTAAATAAATGTAATATGCTACAACATAAAATCAAATTAATTTCTTAAATCTTTGTGGAAAAACAATAAAGGCATCTATATTCTCGTAATATTATAAACAAAAAAAGCCGTAAAATAATAAAAACGACTTACATGCAAATTGCAAATGCTAGCAAAATATTGAAATATATTCTTAAGTTTGTTTTTTTAGAATAGAATTTTAATTTATTTATATCTTTTTATTGTGATTTTTTTGTATAAGCAGATTTAGTTAAATTAATTTATTTTCAAAAAACGTTGAATATTTCGACAATGATACTCCTGTTATAGTCACGAATTTTTGTGACAATCTCTTAGTTTGAATTTATAGATATTTACGTAACTTATTCCAAATGTTTTCTATAGATATATGTAAATAATATTTTTAGCAATGATAATCATTCATAATGTAACATCCAACCAAAGCACAAAATATATAATATATATGTACATATATAACAAAACATCATACATCAACCGTTCGCTCCGAATCGCAAAAATCAAATCTGATACGTATGGAAATGCGCGGGTTTCGAATTTATTTATGAGGCTCCCGGGGGCATAATGAATATTTTTTATTCACTGACCCCTCGAAAAAATACAAACACACATGTAAAAAAAACAGTATAACCAACAACTTATGTGGCACTCAGTCCTGGGCAATATTTCTCCAGCTTCATCCCACGGGCTGAGTTTTTCTTTCGAGCATTCATCATTAATGTCGTATTATGTGTCCGATCTTTCTTCGAGTCCACGGGGACGAAGAAATATAAAAATATGCGAAAAAATATAAAAAACTGTACCTTGCATGGGTTTAGAGGGTGATTGAACCCTCGAATAGTCCACCGCTGGTGACATGCATTTGAAATTTATTTATAATGTAAATAATACTAGAAAACAATTAATTTTCACCATATTTTTCCAGAATCTATTTTAGCTGCAAAGTCTGCAAGTTACAGTCTCAAAATCCGAAAAAATCTATTTAACTAATATATATATTTGCTGATTTTTTTTATTGAAGATTTCGCGAATTAAATATTATATTTAATAATATTTAAAAATAAAATTGTATTTTTCAAAGATGGCTTATAATATTTCCGTAACTTAATTTTAGCATCCCTATCATTTAATATTTTGTCACTAATAATTTATGTTATTTTATAAAATTTAATAGCTTAAGTTAAAATATATGTCTTTAATTGTAATAGTTAAAATTATAAATAGTGATTGTATTACACAAAAATAAAATACTTATTTAATGCAATCTGTGTATTTAGAGTATAATAGTTTTACGGTATATTTTTAGACAAGACTCAAAAAAAAAACTTTTATAAAATGTTTAATATATTATATGCCGATAAAAATATCATTTGGTTTTAAAAATGTTTAAGTTAAAAGCATATCTCATTAATAAGCAGTTTTTAAAGAACATTTGTAATTTAATTATATTATTAATTTTGATTAAAAAACTACTAATTTTTAATTTAGCTTCCAAAAATTATTTATACTTAAAAGAATTTGCAATACAAATATATACGCTAAAAATATTTTTATCAAAGATATTTTTGTTAATTTAAGAGATTTGCTACTAAGATAATGAATTGAAATAAAATTTGCATAGATTTAATTTTGACTAATACATATAAAAGCTGTCGTTAGGTAGTGAATTTATGAATATAAGAAACCTAAAGCTAATTAAAGTCGTTTTATAATACTTATAATCCCTTTACGCAAAGCTTCTACAATTATTTAGTTAAACGCAGATTTAAATATCTCAAGTCACAGTCATATTAAAATTAAATATATGTATATATATTCACCTTTAAGGTTATATTAAACTATAAACGTGACAAATACAAAGTGTAATTATAAAACAACAATTTAAATTAAAAGATAAATTAATACAGTAATATTATTCTCTTTAAAGTAGTCCTCATATGATATGATTAATGCAAACGTATTTTGTTAATCTGCAATTAAATATCTAATCAAGATATTATCTAATTTATTTATGAATTAACTATATTAAATTACTAATTATATCTCATAAATATATAAATTTTACGATTAGACCTGTGAAATTTTATTGCGTATTCAATTAAGAATATTTTTATCTCAGTATATAAGACACTGAATAAGCGCGCTAGTGAGGATCTTGTTTTTTTTCCTGATTGCTGTTGTTTATATTGTTTCTGGATTTTAACAATGATATATTTAAATGTTTTTGTCATTTTTTAAGGAGGTGTAAACCGGATTTATTAATTTAAGTTAACGCGACCACATGCTTTTTTTTATTTATTTAATTTGGAAGTAATTTTATTTATTAAAATTTTCAATTGCGGTTTATTTTTTTATGTCATGGATCCTTAATGCAAATTTTAAATCAATATTTTTTTTAAAAGTCAGATCTATTATTTTGGAGTGTATTAAACGTTAAAATTTTTTTTAGCTTTGTCTAAAAACTAGTAATAATAATATGTGCTGTGGTGTGTATATTTCTTGATTAAAATTTGAGCAATTTTCGACATCGATTCTAAATCTCTCCCAGGCAATTTGTATTAAAAAAATATTTTATGGATTACATCATTGTCATCTTTAAGTGTAAAAAAAACTATTATGCAGTGTTGCAAAAAATTAGAGCATTATCAATATCCAAGAATTACAAAATAAAACACTTAGTATTAGACTTAGCTAACGCAATGTTTAATATTACGTGTCTTAAAAATATCTAAACAGCACTTTTCTAAAATAATTCGCAAAAAAAGCATTCTAATTAGGGTGTTGAAAAAAATATTAAGTTAAAATAACAGAGCTTCTTATATCAGACACGGCATTAAGATCGCTTTGTATAAACTTTTCTTAAAAAAAGTATACTTAAAAAATCATTGTTGCAGTTGGAAAATTAATTAAGATAATTTAATTAATATTTTTCTTTGCAACTGTAAAGTTTCTGAGTTTTAAACTAGCATGTAATTTTCCCTTTTTATTAAATTTTGTAACTTTTCGTTAGACCTTGGAAGACTTTTCTAGAGGCAGAAATAGTTTAAAATACAGATATTTAATAACGTAACGTGAGATAAGTTTCAGTAACTATTTGTAAAAATATAAATTTTGTACTAATCTATTAGTAGCTGCAAATTTAATTTTAAATTTTACAGAAATTACACATCAGCTTATTAATATTCTTTTTAAAATTAATTTTACTAGTATTAGGAAAACCTATATTTTGCTAGAAAACTTGATAGTCTTAATGCATATTTCCTTAAGCCAGCATATTTTAGATATGAAAAGTAGACAATAACATTTGGGTCACGTTTTTAAATACTTATCTCAAACACGCAATATAAATAAAAATAGTTGTTTTTTTTGCTTAAAAAGTGTTTAAAACAGGTACTACCACCCACCACAAGTATTCTGTGATAAGTCAGTGGTATATTTTAATATCTAGGTTTTTGAAGGTCACTTTTAACAATTGTATTTTTTATTTTAACTGTTACGTCCTAATCTTTGTGCTAGATTAAGAAAGCTGTAACCAAAGATGAAAAAAACAATTGCTTGAGATCTAAAAAAACGTAGCACGGTTGTAATAGGTTATATTGCGACACACGGAGGGTTTCGAAAAAAACGCCTACTCTCAGGTGAGGTGAAAAAAATACGTAAACATCAGGGGTGATTGATTGCGATTTTATAGGTGAATTTTCTTTCGGGGGAAATTCCACGCTCGGTTTGAGGAAAAATCGAGCGGAAAATTCTTCCGGCCACTCGCACAAAGCGAATGCTAATTTTCGGCGATGAAGAAAAATAAAAGGAAATTAACAATTGTCGGGGCGGGGGGGTATGGAATTATATGGTAATGTTTTAAAGGTTGCTAATCATTCTTTTTTCGGGCGTGTCTAATCATTACGTTTCATTGAATGCGTAATTCGGTGTTTTTTTGTTGAGGTACATAATTTAGTTTTTTTTTGGCTTTTCCTTTTGTTGGAAAATTTTATAGATAAGTCTGAAAATAACAAAGGTGAAGTCGTGTTGGTAAAAAACGAACAATGAACACGAGGGAGTGATTTAAAATAGTTAATGTATTAGGCATTATCAAGTTTTAACAATGGACAAGTTTTCACGTAGGGGACACAATAGAAACGTTTAAAATACAAAAATGTAGAATTAAATGTTTTCTAGTGTATTTTATGTGTAAATGATCATGCATTTTGTATATTTGGAGCAGTAAATGTTTTTTAAACATTTTTAGATTTTTGTATGAAAACCAAAAAAAATATGTTTTGGCGGACACAGCTATATTGTTTTAAAAAAGTTATACTAAATTTTATCAACTGTTATTATATTTTATACTGCTTAAATTTATATTGCTTCTTATTAACCGCTATTTATATGTTATTCTACAAAATATGAAAATGTAAAAATAAAATAAATTGTATAAACCAGGGATCATCTTGCTTTCTATTTTAATC
Source organism: Plectrocnemia conspersa (assembly GCF_051122295.1). Taxonomy (NCBI): domain Eukaryota; kingdom Metazoa; phylum Arthropoda; class Insecta; order Trichoptera; family Polycentropodidae; genus Plectrocnemia; species Plectrocnemia conspersa. The sequence goes on from NW_028277166.1 coordinate 28,042,947, forward strand.
CTGTTCGTGAGCTTAGCATAAAAGATTTTACATTTTTCAATGGCAAAGTTTGCACAGATTTCAGTGCGACAAATTGCTAGAAATGAGCACATTGTGAGTAACATCAATAGGCAATTAATAGCTAAACAAATAATTTCGAGAGATTTTATTTAATTTCGCCCAGTGATTCTATAACATTTATGATTATCAGTAATTATTTTACAAGGAGCGATTTTGTGAAAAAGCAAATATTTTGTATTCAAAAAAGGGTAAGGAAAAAATAAAACAGTAATTCACAATATTTACTAAGTTACTGATTTTCACAACAATAAATTAAAATTAAAAACTGTAAGGAAGCTGCGGCATATTATGACGCCGCGATGTATAATTTAGTTTTACTGTTTATTTAATGAGTAAATTCAATATTTAAAGTAATTTAAAAAATAGGTTTTATGAATATTCAGCAAGGAATAAGTATAGACAAAATACTGTTAATGAAATTGAGAAAACATTAACAAAGTACAATTTTACCTTTTATCGACTACAATGTGTTATATTTAATGATTGTAAAACTAAGTGCAGAACAGGTTAAAAAACTTATATAAAAAAATATTAAGCTTGTAAAAATTTAAGGTGTTCAAAACTACTGAATATTTATTATATTATTCACATGCAGGTACGTTGTAGGAAATATCTTAATCTCTCGTATGTTACTAATCCAGTTATGTCACTGGTGGATTTTCGCGTCATTTTTTATCAGAAATGACTTTAAGCTCTACCACTAATGTTTAATAGCTCAATCATAGTAAATTTTATTCAGGTGTCTGCATTTAACTATTATTATCAGATACGAAATGGAATTGGAATTAGGCTTTTATTTTTGATTAAAAGTGATTAATCTCCAAAGTAATGACAAAAGAGATTTTTATTGAACTTCGAATGCCAGTTCAATAAAATGTTATTTCAAAAAAGCAATTACATTATTTTCATAAGTAAAGCTTATTACTAGAAAAGATACGTATGTATTTTGAGCAACTTACGATTGATGCTAAAATTGTAAAATATGCAAATAAATCCGAATAGAAAAAGCTATGTTTTTTTAAGCTCGTTTTAATTTTGCTTTCTACTCGTTAAGCTTAAAATATTTTTGATCTAGTCCTGTACAATTATTTTACCCTCGATATAAAATAAAATAAGCAATAACTAATTCCTTATCGTTAATACTTTTATTTTAAATTGATAAGAATAAATTGTCGTAATTTAGATTTATAAAATCATAAAGATAAATTATAATATACACTTGAAGAAATTTAAGAATGTGTTTTTGTGCAGAAAATATAAAACAGTGATTTACAACATATTTAAGTATTTTAAATATGCAGAAAAGTAGTGATGTACGTAAAAAATACATTTATTATAAACGGATTCTTAACTTTGCAGAATTATATTACTTAATATATAATATTACTTAAAATTTCAACGCGTATCAAAAAAAAAGTTTTAAGGAATATAAATTTTATATTTGTATAGAATATAATTTAATATCAGTTTTTGTAGCTTATATTATAAAATAAAAAAAATAACATCGAATGAATATATTTTGTGATTTTATTATTAGCTTTGAAGTGCCAATCTTTTTTTAATTATTCGAAAGTAATCTATTTTAAACTCAAATATTGTCATAATATACATATAGGATATTAATAGAAATAACTTTCTATATTAAACTTTTTAATAATGAATTTTACATAAACTTTTTATTAAATTTGTACAGCGTAGGTAAATTTAGAATTTTTTTGCACGCAAAAATGAATTTTCGGAATTCTTAAATTAGCTTTAGCAAATACAAGTAAAAAAACGTAGTGTTTTTTTTTTAATTTTTGACTTTAAATTAAGAGGCTTAATGCAACAAATTTATATTTATAGCCATATATCGATGCTTGTTTTTATCTCGCATCTAGACTTACTACTATTTTTTTGTACAAATAGCTCATAATATATAATAGGGACTGTAAATATACTAAGTCAATAAAATGTAAATTATTAATACACATCATTCAATTCTATCCCATAATATATCGATTTCGAATAAATCATACAAGTGTAAACCCTAAGCACGCTCTACCCTCACATAAGGGTTGGTACAAATGCAACGCCACGTCAATCTAAAATCGTCGAACGTACTCCTTTATCCACACATACCTAGGTATTGGGATTAAAATCAGGCTTCCGGCGCCAGACTCTGGCGTCATCAATCATCTTTCATCCAGATAATCCAAGATTGTCAGTAATCAGCCAGCGCAGTCATCAATCTGCGGCGGAACCAGCCCGGAATACGTAAATCGGAATTTCTCCGCGGAAATTCTCAAAAACTGAGACTAAGGTGGTAAAGGGGTGAGTGGGTGGTTGGAGGGTAGACACAATTAATATGCGTGACGTGTAATTAATCTGGAGTTTATAAATCAAACTTTGCCTGGCTTTCGCTTCTCTTCTTTTGATACGCGCGCCACTCATAAATTAATGGAGTGATTTCGAATGTTAACTGTTACGTTAAGGGATGGAGTGTGATCGAGGGGACGTGGTATGAATTATGGTTCAACAAGGGGAGCACTTGATTGAGACGCGGTGGTTACATGGGTGATTTTTGTAAAGCTTTTTTGTCGACACATTGATTTTATTTATTTTATTAAGTTGATGCAAAAGTTTTGCAATTTTTTTAGAAGCTAACAATTTTTTGTCGTTTTCGTAAGATATTTTGGAAGTTGAGCGAAAAAAAGTAAAATTACAGCAACATTGATATTCACCTGTACGAAGCGATCGAATAAGTCTCAATAATAAATTTAGTCAACATTTAGATTAATAAATTTTCATTACCGAGAAATAATTTCAATCATTTAATTGTAGCAATCAACTTAAATTTATTACAATGAATCCATATATTTTCTTCGCAAAAAAACGTATCATCAGTTTTTTGAAACGTCCGTTGTTGGTATTTTAAAGATATTTATTTAACTATTTGAGGTCAATAAAATCGGACGATGAAATGGTAAATAAAGATTGATTAGAATTTTTTGCCAGCAGCCTTTGCAAAAATTAATGGAATATTTCGGATGTCATTGAACTTTTGTGTACACAAATTTAATGCGGGCTATTTTTATCCTCTGATTTGTGCATTTTATTCAATATTTACCGACAAAGTCATTCACAAATATGCGCTCAAAGTTTATTTTTATTACATATATTATTATGTATTAAATATACGGATGACAATCTCGAGCACATCTTAATTAGATTTTTTTCATTATTGAAAGTGGCATTTTTAGTTTAAATTTGTTTCCAAGGATTACATAATTACGTTCTCAATCATGTAAAATAGTAATTAATACAAGTTTGAGAATGTCATTTTTTGATAAAGTAAAATAATTGATTTATTAGATTTAATTTAACCTAATTGCTATATTTAACTCGGTAGCTAAAAATACAACAGTTCAAATGTTAATTTTAATTTATTTTTTTAATAAAATAACAAAAAAATTGTCAGCAAAAATCAGTGTGCGGATTTTTTTGTCCGCAAAAATTTGTTCGCAAAAGCCGTGGTCGAAATAATCACTGAACCAAGCAATATATGTCATTTAGAAACTGGAGATGGTTTTTAATATTACTTTGAGGCGACCACACACAATGGTTCTTATTCTCAAAACTCACGTTAATTTATTGTGACCAATATGATCATCCATCAACAAGGCAACAAAACAATAGCGTAAAAAATAGGAACACACACAAAAGCCTTTGTTACGACCAGAAAAAATGACACGCGTGTTCTTACTGTAAATATTTTCTGTCATTGAGAAAATATTTTTTTGTCGCAAAACGGTCATAGTAAATCACTGGTTTACAGGATTCACGTTCCAATGCAATACGACCTTGTACAATGCCCATCAAGCGAATATGATTTTAATTGGTTAGCAAGCTTTGCAGGCCTAAATAATTAAGTCTGGACTCCTATGAATGTCAATACTAAAAAAAAATAACTGATAAAAATGTGTGTTTCTGCCCCAAATTGTCGCATTGGGCAAAAATAAAAGTGAATATTGCCTTAATATTTTATTGTATATTTGGATATTCAACACGTAAAACATTTATTTTTTACAAGTCATACTCGCATCAAGCAGAGCTACGATAAATACGGGCCAAGATGACTCTAAGAAAACAGAGAAATCTACGTTCGAAATCTAAGAACTCAATTCTTTATTTAAACCAGACAATTTAAGACAACGTGATTTATACAAAGCCACAAAAACAACATGATAACATAACAATTTTGTATTCTATAAAAATAAACGTTCGATCGCAAGGTTTGCACATATTTATATTAGCCACAGATTTACTGATTTTATTGTATTTACTGTTAAGGTCCTACAAAGCGGAGAAGCACCAGGTAATTTTTTTTTAGAAAATAAGGGATTATGTTAAGACTGCTGAAATATAAACAAACGATGTTTTTGCAAGAATTTTAATATATTACATGACCTATGTACATATATATGTATATGTAAATATATTTTTAACTGTTATATTACATATATTACAGCTTTTAATGTTAATATGTGACTGTTATTTACGTTCACGTAGTTAGAGGTCACTGTAATATATCTTCAACGTCACAGTAATGCGATTTCGTGAGAACAAAGTATAGTATCAGACTAATGTATTTTTAATAATATAGTAATATCGTCTAAATTATCGTCTTTTTATATCAACTTCAGATTTCATGAAAATAAAAATACTCGACGATAAAAAATAGGCGTAAAAAGCATCATGAAACAATAAAGTCAGCGATACAGTTTTATCGAAAGCCTAATACAGAGTACGTCACGTAATAAACGGCGCCGTCTTTCGACACCGTACATACGGCCAATCGCTCACGGTTATTTTTACGGTTTGATTAACGACCGTGAATTTGACGATACGGTAGTTATGATAAACAGGGCTGTCCTTTCCACCGTACACAAATTCCACTGAGAGGGGTAGAATTTCGAAACCGCCCCCGAAACCTCAACCCCTCTTTCCTACACCGGCCGGCCGATATCCAATAATATGGTCCGACGGTTTTATGGCTTTCCCTCATCTCATTTGTGCATTTATATGGGGAAACAGATTTTTGAACCGTAAAATAAATAATCAGATATCACGGACCCCAAATTCATAATTCGACGTGCGTACGCGTTTACACGTATAAAGCTCGGACCCCTACAAAAGCTCGACCGAAAACTATAAAATGAAAAACATTTATATGTATGTATATATTTGTATGAGTTTGATCATAAATAAAATTACAAATCAACAGAGGGTTATAAGTCGCTTAACAAAAAAAAAAAAAGATTCTATAACATGAGTTGTGATTCTATAATATTTTTTCATTACTTTAAATTTTAAGAAACTAGTAGATAAAAATACTATTTTTAGTTATAGATAAATAAATAATTTCAGTAATTTATAATATATTATAACAAATCGTTTTTATTGTCTTATCATCCGTTGAAAAAATATAAAGATACCAAAATCATTTCTTAGTATAATTAAAGTTAACTGAATCCATAAAAAATGTGCTATTAATTTTATTTAAGTAAATTTGTGAAAAGTAGAAGTTTAATAGAAAAGTAAATTATTAACCACCCTGTATGATTTGTGAAGTAATAAAAAAATGTATCGAATTGTCATAAACTATGTTGGCACTTTTTTATGTGCATATGCAATAAAATTTGTCACAATATTTATGTTAATAATAAATCGCAATCGTTTATTGCGTTATTTTTCCGCTACATTATCCAACAGTAAAGTGTTTATTAGCAGTAATAATTCAATAACTGACGCTGTTAAAGTTAACTACGTTGTAGCGTTCTATAATTTCAATTAACTGTTCTGGCAATTTACTCGTTTTGCATTTATTTCAAACTAGCTGTATTAACTATTTTCGACTTAAGCGTTTAATGTAAAGAAAATTAAGTATGACTCTGCTAATAAATAAATAAATTCAAGAATCAAAATATCGAATCAAGCTATTGATTAAAGCTTTTATTATTTTCACAGTAAAATAAATAAAACATTATATAAAACGCCTTTCAAACGATCGGACTTTGAGAGTGCCATATTTTTTACCTTCAATATTTCCAAGATTAAATTTTTTGAAACGATCCACTGAAAAACCACCGAGAAGGGTTGAAATTCGATAAAAATAAAATTTCGTCGATTTTTCAAAGCGAAAAATTTGCATGCATATTGAAAAGATTGTTTTCTAATCCAGCGAGCTTTCACCCCGTAAAAAGCTCCTCGTAATCGATCAACAAACGCTTTTCATTGAACGCTCTCTAGAAGCAAAAACCAGCAATAATGAAAGAGGTAATCTTGTTGCTTACATATTTTTTACCTGAAATACATTCATTTTTGTGTATTTATTTGTATTTTAAGTATATATAATTATATATCTGTATTTTTTTATTGAAATCAATTTCTACTGATAAAATTTTGTAATTATGGCAAGATCCTCACTACCAAAATATCTAACAGAAAATTTTGATCAAAATGAATCTCGGAACTCACATACTAATATTATTTGTAAATCCTTAAAATATATATTATATTAATATATATATATATATATATATATATATATATATATATATATATATATATATATATATATATATATATATATATATATATATATATATATATATATATATATATATATATATATATATATATATATATATATATATATATATATATATATATATATATATATATATATATATATATATATATATATATATATATATATATATATATATATATATATATATATATATATATATATACTAATATAATAACGAACCATAAAAAAGCTTACTAATAGCTTTATTTCTAGGCAACATAAAGAATAGCATTTCAATGCTCCCCTAATTTATTTAATAATACTTAATATCTCGTGTTTCTAAGCTTGATTTGCTAGTCTTATCTTATATCCTTGTATTTTATTTATATACATTTTTTAAGCTAAAATTTTATTCCACTTAATATATTTATTTAATATTTTGATTAAAAATCACGTGATAATCCACGATTTTATAATTAAGTACACATTTTACCTTATTATCAAGTAATGCTTTAAATTTAATTAATGAAGTTATTTTTAGCAAAAATAAACAAATACTTATAAAATCGTATATAGTTGCTTTAAATGTCAAACTAATTATGATACAATTTCCGAATAATTAAATATAAACATAATTTAGGCAAAATATTTATACATATGTATAATAAATACGAATTTTTTGAATATGTTTTTAATAAAAAAATAACTTACTGTATTTAAAAACAAAAATTGGAAATTTTTATCAAAAATATTATATAATACATCTAATTAGTTTTATCTTTAAACCAACTATACATCTTAAATAAATTCGGACGTATTTTTTAACCATTTTATGGCTTATGTTTTTATTCCATAATAATAATAGTGATAAATATATTATTGATGATTCTAGATTAAAATATATATTACATTTTTTTCATTAAAGCAGGTGAAGATGAAAATTATATGTATTTATACATAGGTTGCATTTTAAGTATATATTATTTTGAGATGTTTTAGAAAAAATGTCTTTAATCATCATTTGATGAAATATTTTAATTAAAATAGAATGTTTTTTGGACATCTATACTTTTGGTCTATACTGCGAAAACACGTAATTAATACATTTAAGACTATATTGTATCATTAATTATATAAAATTTAAATTTAGTCCATTATTAAATATATACTGTTAATATTTAGGGTATAAAATGTTTTTACAGATTTTATCTGTACGTTATTGTTTTTATAAGTTCACCGTTCTACGTTTTGCCAAAAATGTATTTCCATAAAATATTTTTTGTAGTCGCAAAATATTTGTTAAGATAATGTAATAATGTTTTTTAGTATTAAAATCAAACCCTGAATTATATTGTATTATTGATTATACAAAATATATATATTTTATCTGATACTAGATATATTGTAATATATTTTATGATTGAAATAATATTTACTATAATATCTCTACGTTTATGTAACATCATAAACAATTTAAATAAAGTCTGAGTTCTGTATAAATATCTTTTTGTACTATATTTTTTCAAATGATTATATAAAAAAATACTTAGAATTTAAAAAAAACATATAAAAGTTTATTGTAGTATTTTATTTTAGTGGCAACCGTTCGCTTAACAAAATAACGACGTTTTTTGGAACAAAAATTTTATTTATTTTTCAATAAGCCTTAAAACTACTATAAGAATGCTTCTCAATCAAAATCCATAAAAAAAATTAATTTATATTCCTAATACGTAGTCACTAAAAAATCCCCTACCTTTTACAGGTGCATGGAGTATCAAAAGCTTTAATTTATGATAGACGGTTGATCTTGGGTCATCGATCAGAGTAAAGAGAACGCAGTGGTTTTTTTAATATTGAACTTTTGGGCCTGTAGAATGGAGCTTTAGACGGCACACCCGCGTCTGAAGTTCCACGAACCTTGCCCACGGACATAGCAGCCGCCAGACACCCCTCCAACGAGCGGAGTGGGTACACGGTTTACGCGCACGATGATATTTCTTACGCAGTATAAAACCGGACTAAAAACAGTTAACATATTCACTACTACTTCGTTCCACGGACTTACGCCTTCTGTTTAAACATTACCTCTACGTCACGCGCTTGAGAGCATGTACTAACGACTTCAAGAAGAAGCAACTGACACAGACTATTGAAGTGACTACATACAATCTATATATTTCAAATGTTTTGTTTTAAAAATATTCAGTTAATATGTATAGCTTGAAAATATTACAATTACTAAGAGTTCCAAAATTATATTATTTTTTTATTCGAAAAGAGCTTAAATTTACACAGGTATGCGGAAACGGTCAAGAATAAGCTTGGAATAACTGCATATTTACCAAACGCACATGTACAAACATCAAATATTAATTTAACAACTAAATATCGACTTGAGTAACCGTTAAATTTAATGTTGTATAAAAATACTAAATAGCATTTATTAAAAAATATTTAAAAAATGCTTTTTATAATTATTTAAAAATGTGACTAATTACAAAAAATATGTGAGGATTTATATACATATGTAAGGTATATATTTATAGCTTAAATTAACCCTACCAGTAAATTACAATAAAAATATGCAGTGTAAAAATACATATTTATTAAATTTATAAAATGTGACACACAGCTATGAAATAATTAAATAATGAAAATAAGTCAAGACGAATCAAAAGTAATATTTAAAAAGCAAAAAATAAGGCGTCCGGTATTCGCACGCTCGCTAGCTGCGGTACCTCACGTTAAAACAAACCGACAGCTATCATTTTAAATTGCATGTGTGTTTTCTACATAAAATACATAATCTTATATGAGTGAGATTACTCTAAATTGACCAAATAAATTATTATATATATGGATAAATTATATAGAACTGAAAGAAGAAAATATAAATAAAAAAAATGGATTAAAATACTCTACATTAAACACATTTTAATAATACTGACATTTTTAAGCTTGCAGATATTATAAAATATAAAAATATTGAAACTTTTAAAATAGACAACATATGTATATGTGTATGCGGAATGCAGCTGTCGAAAACACTGCATTACGTTCACGCTCGAGAGCGTCCGTTTTGTACGTAAGGATTATGTATGTAACGTAATACGTTTCGGCTGTTGGTCGTATCCCATTTCTGAATGGATAATCATGTGTTTATGAGCTTTCGTCGTTCGAACGTCTAGTCTTACGTGTGATATTTTATATCCAAGCTTATGCTGCTAAGACGGAAACGGGCTATTAGTAACGTTAGCGTCGCGTGTAATGACATATAATTTTAAGACGAGGACAAAATGTGAAGATTTCTGTGTATAATGCTCGTAAATTGGCACATGAACATTAAAGGATTATAAATAGATCTTAATACAAGCAATAGGATAGCTTTTATTAGACTGAAACAGATTTAGTGCGTTAATTTATAAATAAAAATAGTTACATTAAGCTAGAACTGTAAGATAAAAAAGTAAGATTTAAAATCCGTGAAAATAATTGTTATTAATTAAAGTAAACAAACTTCTGTATAGGGATTCAAAAACTTGACACGATTTAAATTGCAACACCATGTTTAATTTTAAAAGATTAAACTATAGTGTAGTACTTAATTTATAAAATTATTAAAACAAATCTCTAAAGTTTGAAACAGCTGCTCCGATTTAATTATCGAGGTATGGATAGTGAGTGTTAAGGTGTACTTAAGCTAACGTCTGGTGCTCTTTAAGGATTAAGGATGCTGAATACTAAATCTGGAACAATTGCTTTCAAAATGCACTGAACATATTAAATAATAGCTTAAAATGAAAATGGCTTATGAAGTTTGTATGTTAATAAATCTTCAAAGAGATTTTAGTTAAATAGTATTTTTAATAAATCGTTTAAATTAACCTTACAAATAATTTGTTATATAAAACATAATTTTTGCGACCAAATTATTCATTCTATAAAATTATAATGGTAATATACCAATAAACATAAACTATGTTAGGCGATCATCAATCCAATTCAGGAGTTTCCGTATAAAATTTGGAAAAAAAAACAAAGCTTTATCGCATCCAGATATCAGAAGTTTATCGGTATGGAATGATATACGAGGGTTGGTAGTGTAACGGAAGTGTAATGAAACCTCACGTGCTTCAGGTGATTATAATACCCGAACGTCCGGAGTGAAGTAGACTAATGGCAGCTGCGGCTGATGGCCTCAGCTTTTACTACATTGTAGCAATTGAAATAACGTGTATATTTTTGTAATTATTAAAAATGGATGTGCTAGTATTTATAAAGATTGCAATAAATAAAACAAAACCTTTAATTGTTACTGTTTTGAACATATGTGCCACCAAGTCGTCAAACATATAAATATAAATTTTTAGATAGAGCTATTTTTTTATTAAAAATGCTTAATTACAAAATAAAAATTAAGTAAAGATTTAGGTTATCAACCATTTCTTAAATATGAATAATTAGAGATACCAAGATGCGATTAATAAAGTAAAAATACATAAACCTTTTACGTAGTAAGAAATATGAAATACATACATGAATTACTTTTATGCATTGAGCTTCAAATTAATAATACAAAAAATATTTATTAACTACAAAATTATGCACCCAACTAATAGTTGATTGTATTTATTTATAATTAGACGCGCTTGTCGTAATGACTGATTCCAGAATTTGTAGCTTAATATAGTTTCACGTAATACTATTCGGTATGATTATGGCAATGTACTTTAATTTATGGCAATACAAATGTACTACAAAGCTTTTCTAAGTAAGTATGTAAAGGTGTTTTATATAATATTTTAAATGATTTTAATTTAGAAAAAAAAAGTATTAATGGTATACTCCACCCCGAGCAAACAAATATTGAATGCCATCTGATTATTTGTTGTTTATTGGTAATAAAAAATTTAGTTGAAAGTGCAGCAATTTAATGTTAGATTTAAATTAACTATTGATGTTACTCCATACTATAATACTTTTTAAATAAATTTGCAAACATATTATTTATATGTACTATATGCACGTGATATTGACTTACAAAATTGTATAATTTTTTTCTCCCTATGCTACATAAATTATTTTATTATCAAATTTGCTATGCTGACATATCAATATATTAAAACATAGTATTCATGCAGGAATTTTATTGCTCTCAAATTGCATACACTAATATAAAAATTCTGGGTCCACATTTTTCAAATATTGGATTAAAAGCATGGACGTTGAAATTATCATTCGATATTTTTTATCCACACTGTAGAGTGCATTATGAAATTTATAAAAGCATACTAGACGAGACCAGTGCAGCTAGACTATTATTTAAAAAGAACGGTGTCGTGGGACTGGCGTGTGGCGCGGTCGTGTTCTTTTGACACTTTGACAGCTCACGACTATACTGAATTATGTATCAGAATAAAAACACAATTTACGAACATAATGCAGCTAAGAGTAAAACAAGTTTGAGACGATTGTTTCTATTATTTTATGTAAAGCGATATGAATTTTAATTCGTTATTGATGCTCAATGAGCACGCTTAAGCTTCTCTGACTTGCATGTGAATAAGAATTGAATAAAAGTTTTTTTAATAATATTTACTTTTTCACCTGCATGTTAATATTGTAAAAAATTAATAATGTAATTTAAAATAAAACTTGCATCTAATGTAGTTGCATGCTTTCTGTTAAAGCGATAAAAAATATGAAGATAACAATATTCCAGTGGTACGATAAGATCCTTTTATTTTTTGTTTAATTAATTTACTGATATTTCCGATTCAACATGTTAATTGTCACTATCACTTTGCAATATTAAATTGCAATTTCAAGTGTTTTTCATCTGATCTAAAATTTTTTCGCATTTATGCGCTGACGAAAGAAAAGCGCAAGCTTCTAGACGATTTTTTTTCTAGAGTTCGCTTAATTCATCTTCTCTACTCTGCACATTAGTTTTAAATTAAAGTATAAAATAACAAAGACATTTTTTACGAGAAAACCTTAAGTTTATTTTTAATAGACAAAACTAACTTTTACGTATTTGTTTTATATTAATAAGAGTTAACTGCATACAAATAACTTTGTGGAGCGAGGTAGAAAGCGCTTGTCGCAAATATACATTAAAATCACAATTCAATAAAAATAATATAAGCCTTTATAAGTGGCTGCGATATATATATATATATATATATATATATATATATATATATATATATATATATATATATATATATATATATATATATATATATATATATAAATTATTAAAGGTAAAACCCCGTTATCTATGGTTTTTATCATCATAAACCGTAATCTTTTGATGCGAATCCTAATTTCCCAGAAATTAAATAATTATTCTAATTAGGTTAAAATAGCGCACTGTTAAGGGATTTCGTTAGAATAACTTGTGTTTAAATTGGCTTAAAAGTTTGTTATCATTATTAAAACAACTTCGTGCAAAACATGTAATCCAACCGTAACCGTATTATACAATATCAGCGCAAATGTCGCTAATTCAATTCTTTATGGGGTCTCAAATTTAAACTGAGTTATATATAGTAGTTGTTTGCAGCAGGCGAAGCTTGATACAAAGTTTATTTTTATATTTGTGAATAATTTAAATATAAATAAATATAAAAAAAAAATATAACTGAGATCATTGAAATCGATATTATACATATGAAAGTTTGATTTTTAGTATGTTATATTGAATTTATAAATTGAGTAACAGTACATGAAAAATCTAGTATATAATAACAGATTTTTTCAATGCTTACTTATATTTTTTATATTATATGTGTGGCGACCACACATATAGGCACGTATAAAAGGGCGATTGTCTCAAAGAAAATTAAAATTTTAGGGGCCGGGAATTAATTCTTTTAGATTTAGGGGGCCGTGACATGGAAGTAATTGGGAAGCACTGAATTAACATACTCAATTTTAGGATCAATAATATTAACACTTTGGTTACCATACCCTTTTTGATACTTATTTATATATATTTATTAAAAATTGAAAATGTTATTTGCAGCTAAAGCGAATATTCTATGATGCTAATAAAGATGTATCTAGTATTTTATTTTATTTTTACCCCAAAATAGAAAAAAGCCGATATATTAACTTTCGGTAATCATAGAGTAACTTATTGTTATAAAAAAGGCTTTGATACAATATTATACAATAGTTCTAGATATATATTTATTTATTCAAATTAGGAAGCTCCTATTAAATTCTAGAATAAAAACACTCAATTAAAAGGTTGAAAATATGATGTTTACAAATAAATGAACCTTGGATGTTAAAATTAAATGAAAATGGCACAGAACCAAGAAATTGTAAATATGTTACGTTAGATTCCTAATTATTTTAAAACAACTAGGAAAGTCATCGTTTATAAGTATCGATCAATAAAAAAGACAAAAACATAGCTAATATTATTTGTATTTCAATTTCAACTAACGTAAATGTCAAATAAAAAACTACACCCTATATAGTATTATGTATTTAAAATCAGTGTTGCACAAAAGAATAAGCTAAGCTTTTTTAGAATATCAAAATATAAGGAAAAGGTAAAAAAATGTTAAGCTTTTATTTAACAAGAATCGAATAGCATTACAATATTAAAATTTAATTTAAAAAAATATACATATATATATTCATATATGTAACAATAGTAAGGGCAAACTAAAGACATATGTAATCCAAGCAACGCGACAAAAATTACGTACTCTCTCAGTCTCTAAGGAACTTCCGGACAATCAACACGTAATGAGAATGATGTGTAACGTTATTTTCAAATTATATATGACGGCATTGTCAAGCTTAAAGCCAAAAAGCTCGAAGTCGCATGCTTTAGCAATGGTCGAAATAACAAAAATTCTGATTTTTTACAGATGTGGACTTTCTTTAATTTATTTTATTTTTTTATATCGATACAAATAGTTTGATTTAAAATATTTTTTAGTAATATTTTTTAAGCATACCAAATAGTTTTTGTTGCAATTCATTGCTTATAATAAAACTACTACTAGTAATCATTGCAAATTTCTTTAAAAAGTTTGTGAAATAAATCATATTGCGTTCTCCGGATTGTATAAGAATATATGTTATTTTTAATGGCGCGACAAAAAAATAAACATGAATTATAAAAGCATTTACATACAAGTGCATCAAACCCAGTTCGAACGTACTTTAACAAATAACGAGGATCTGTGCCAAAAATATCTCCAAAAATTTCATGGAGTATCACAGTATATTTAAATACATATTTTTGTATCAAAAATAGCTTCGAACTCATATAATTATTCATATACAATTAAGAGGTATAGAATTGCCACTAATATAGTCCTTATAATAATAATTAACAGTAGAATAAGGTATTGAAAAAATATTTTTTAATAAAAAAAAATTGCAAATTAGAAATTTTAGCACATATTTTACCAGTTAAGTTAGTTTGTAAAAGTGAAGTAATATTTTTTTTATTTATTTGAAACTATTCTTAGCGATTTTAATTTCAAGTTAAACATAATGTATTGAATAATACAGTAAGTAAAAAATCATTTTAATAATTATTGTTTTATAAATTATAAAATATTAAGATTCATAAATTGTAAATTAAAAAATATATGAAATATTTCGAAGGTCAAACCGAAAAAAATCAAGCAATCAATTGTATAAGAAATCGTTCTATAACGCTAAATACAATTATTGTTATTTTCACGTGTCTGTCTAGGGAAAAGTTTATCCCGTCAGAGGCAGAATTGTGATTGATTGTTTATCTTGAAACTGCTTTCTTGACGCTCGTTCAATTACAAATCACGTTCGATAATTGACACGTAATTGACACCTATAGACGTTTCTGCGTAATATGATATAAAAATATTTCTCAAAGAACTTATATTTTTTTTATTGTTGTAGATATACTACTATTAAAAAACACGGTAACATCGTGTTTAACAACCTTTCTATTACTGAATAATAATTAATAATTAATAAATTGATTTTAATTATCAAATGACTCGTATTTATGAATATTTTCAAAGCCTTATAAGTCCCTTTGCGTGCAGCATAGATTTGTAAAAATGCCCCTGCATATAAATCACTCGACACCACCGGCGAAAACGTAATTGAAAAAGGAATAGATGATAAAAAAGCGGGGAACCCTGTGACTTTTGGATGCATATCTGAAACTGCTACGCGAGATGAAATATGGCTTATTTTTTCATTTCCAATGTGAAATATATTAACGGAACTATATATTTACAAGTTTGCTCTATATTTATTTTTGAGTTAAATTTTGTACGAAATACTTTTACAATTGATACTATTATGATGATATACATAAATAAATGTCTGTTTTATTTCTTTGTATTTTTATTTTAATTTGCAAAAAAAAATTCAGTAGGTGTATAACATGTATCTGATTTGTCCCGAAGCGAAATATATGTATCATATGTCACATTATTTAGGTAAATAAAATATGATATAATGACACGTTTAAAGTTGCGAGTAAAAAATAAATATAATAGCTATGTACATATTTATTTATATTTACAAAGTTTTATTTGGTTCGTTTCTGTCCTTTACTACTGTAATGAAACTATTTGATAACTTGAATAGTGACATTAACTATTTTTTAATTTATGTTAGGGTTAAATATTTATGTTTTAACCAAGAGCAAAGAGATGCACTGCACATAATTTCCTAAATCTCGATGGAAAGTATCGCGGAATGGTCCGCAGGTCTAATTAATCAACCAGTAGGTCTGTAATGATCAAATTTATATTCAATTTTATCTCTTTCGACCCCAACTCCCACTCCAGCTTCCAGAAAAGCCAGGAGTCCATTAATTAATTTAATAATTAAATAAGGCTCGTCCGATGCTCGAACGCGATAGATTTTCATTAATTCGCACGAAACGAATTATTCGAGTACTAATTGTGCTTTATGGTCCGGCGACGAGTAAATATTACGCGTAATCATATAGCAATTAAATCTGACGATTTAAAACCGTACTATAATAGATTTTATATGGGGTTTAATTGTTGTATATTGGCTGAATCTAAAATTATTCTGGAATTGTTTTAGCAAATATTTTTTAGCAATTAAAATTATCTATGAGCTTTTAATAAGGCATCACATTTTATATATTATTATTATATATTTTACAAAATATATGGAATGAGTCATTTTTATTCAAAGCACCAAATAAAGTATGTTCTTCTTTGTTAGTTAAATTTATCTCATTGCTCAAGATTAAACTAAACTCATATAAAACTAAGAAAGATATGGACACAATTTGGTCATTAGGGGGAATGAGTTTCAAGAAATCAAACCGCAAAAGGTGGGTCCCGAAAACAAGAACCGCAAAATTGCGAAAGTCACCTCGCCGGCGAATTAATCTTTTAGCCAAAAACGTACACTGAAACCCTGCGGTAAGGGACATACACACAGAAGGGTACCCAGAGAAGGGCAGTCGCCCCGGGCTCAAGATATTTGCGGGCGCCAATTTAGCCGGCTGTAACGGATTATTTACACTAATCCGCTTCTGCTATAATTTAATTTCACCGCAATAATTGCGATTTATTGCGTCGCGGTGTAAATTATTCATGGTCCAATAAAACTAGCATCCTTCGGTGTTTCCTTGTTGATGAGGATCGTGACCCACATCCACCATTTGGCTTGATACATTTATGATTAGTCGTCTATTAAAGACGAGATATAAGAGTAAACATTATTTTATTTGCGATATTAAATCACTAAAGAATGAGATAAATTAATGAGACACCAAATAGTAAATATTATTTTTACTACATTTTAAATTACATTTATATCTACTGCAGGATTAATTTTTGCAATATTTTAATACACATCTGACTAAAGAGCTTTATGTTTTTTTGTCAATAATATTTATTATGTTTTCAGACATTTATTTTATGTTCTCATTGACTCAAAAAGGTAAAACAACTTTTAATGTCACAATTTTTTTTATAAATGTTTATGTATGCACTTGATTTGTTACATTTACAGTTAGCTAACGTTAATTATTAAATAAATTTAAGCCTAAAATTATTTTAGAAAAATAAATTGTAAAGATTGGGAAACTTTCAACGGTGGGATTTGATTGTCATCAAGAGCAGTTACCTGAAATGAGTAATGAACACACTTTCTCATCTCCACTATTGTAGCAGCCAAATGAGGCAAAGCAAGGTGGTTGAACGGCGAGCTTCCACAGAACAAATGAGCTTCATGAAGTGTGATGCTGGGCGAGGCGCCGACGTCTTTAGAGGATTTAATTAAGGCGAAATATGAACGGCTCTCGAGACTATGCGATTGTGATATACTACCGAGCGCGATTCGTCTTTAACTTTGGAGATTAACAGCAAGATTTTCACATGAAAACGAGACGATTAGGATTTGGCTTAGCGTCGCCATTTTGTACATTTTAATTAAAAGCGTCCGAATATTCTCGACCACTCTGAATTAAATTAATTTGCATAATTCATATTAAAAACTAAGATATGCATAATATTATATATTTAAAAAAATATTTTTAAGAAAGTTGTAACGCCAAATTTTTAACAGAGATTTTTAATTGAACGATTTACGATCGATAAAGGTAAATAATTTTACAGACATACTAATCTTATATAATATACATGCTTAATCTGTGATAATAAATACTAGCTTATGACCTCAAAAATATTAATTAGTAGGTTATGTATTTTATATGTTAAAAAAATCGATACAGTACATTTGGTAACTATTATCATTAAAATCTAAAATGCCGGTTATAAGTAAGGTAATAGCTTACGTAAATACAAAGTACTTTTCAATGGATATCAATTAATTTATCAATGGCGTAGAAACTAATAAGCGACCATAAAAAAATGCGTTTTTTACGAACTTAATTACACGTCTTAAAAACAAATACAAGTTCACGAATTTTTGACCACATTTTTTTTTATTACTCTACTTTATTTATAGTAGTATGCAAAATAACATAGACGCCGTTTCATTTAAATAATAACAAAACGAAACTGCCAGCACTCACGATAAGGGCGTATAATATAATTGAAAATAAAAAAAATCGACGCTATTCCGTGAACGATATTAATGGAAACGAAAGGGTTGCGATTCTGATCGCGATACTTCCGAAAATTTCACGGCACGTAAAGCTAATTTGCACAATTTTATTTATCTCAGTTAGTATTTACATATAAAGAAATGTTGTTCAGCATATTTTATATTAATTCAATTGGTATCGCAAGATGCAGTTTTTAATGAAAATACATAATTAATACATAAAGTAATGCATTTTGCTTTAATAAGTCTGATAGGTAAGCCAGCCATAAAAGTCTCAGTGATCACAAAAATGTGCTTTGAACTAAAATAAAATAAATAAGTCGAAAGCAATATTTTGTAAAGTCATAACTGTGTGATTATAAATATAAAAAACAGATTATTCTATTATTTTTTTTTTTTAAATTATACTTATACCACTTTCAAATAAACGGCTCATATCTAATGTAAATAATTACAAAAAACCTATAACAAAGGTAAATAAGATATTTTAACATAGTTCTTAAATAACTCAAACACCTAATAAAAAACTAAGATATTCAGAAAAAATAGGGTTGATTGAAAATATACTGAATACAGAATGAAAATATAATAAATAATAAGAATTTTGTATTTACTTAAAAAACATTATAGGGTATTTTTATAAATCAAAAATGTGCAATTATAAAAATTCTTGAAAAATTAAAACTTTATTAAATTAAAAACTTTTGTTCCTGAAATTTGCCACCGACCCTACTTTTTTGTTTAAGTATGGTATAACGGTTTCAGTGCACTTGTTCTAAAATAGTAATTAATATCGCTTATGTACGTATATTTAAAAACAAGACAAAGTTGGTATAATCAATTGCATCAGTATACTATTTAAAATTGGAGAGTTTAACCAAAACTAATATTCATTATAGAAAGCCAGCTTAACTTAAGCGATAAAATGTTTTAACCATTGAGAACGAAATGAGATTATTTATTAAAAAAAATATTGACAAATTAATGTACATGTCAAAAATCAAAAGGGATTAAGTATCCGTCGTATTAAGAAGATTCGGGTTATCCCAAATATGAACGTCTTAGCGACCAACGACAATTTGTATTAAAAAATTCGCCATCTTTCTATTATTAGTTGGACCATTATAAAAAGACAAAAAATCAATCATGGATATAAATACTAGACCGTTGGCAACCAGAAATTACTTGCCCTTAGACATTTCGTCTAAGGACTTTACCTCTGACACTTTCTTTAAAACCATCCATACTTCAACATGCAGCTTAAGAGCATTCAAACTTGAACTACAGTCAAGAAGAGGCTGGCTCAATTTAAGACTAGCGAAGGGTACAGAAGCCAACGCTTTTTCTTTAAGCATCTACTAGTCTAGCTCGACATCCGGAACTTAGAGCGAACCTACTCTGAAGACGCCTGCAGCCTACGGACGCACCCACGGACAATACGTCGTAATCGTTGCGCAACAAACTATCTTAGTTCTAATCAAATAAATCCTCGGATTTTTATTAATTATATGGGGAAAGATCTATTTCTGATTTATTATTAAATATTAGTGCAATAAAAGCACAGATTATTTTTATTGATAATAATCAGCCAGTGAAAAGTATAACAGATTTTTTACAGACACTCTTTAATGAGTTGACGTATGATTACTTAAACCGAAGAAGCACAATAAAAAAATAAATTGGACAAATTTAATGCAACTACATCAAACAGTAAAACTACGGATAATGACGATAATAAGAATGTTTCTGCCATTAAAATAAATGTATTATACCTTGCACAGAAAACAAAGTATCACAACTAACAAAACATTGATAGAAAAAATATAGTAAGTATGTTTGTGAAATATGCTATAATGATTAAAAATTAAAAGATAAAACATTTTCGGAATAGAATAGTAAAAAATATTTGTATAAATATTATCACTGCTTAAGTTTCTCTAATTTTATTGTGTGGTACATTAAGTTAAAAATGTAACACCAAGTATTTTATTTTTATTTACCAGCTAGATTTAAATAATTTAATTATCAGAAAATTTGAAAATATTATACATAATAAAAAAAAATGTACTTGTTTAGTCTTAGAAAAAAAAATAATGATTGTTTTAGAAACATCTAAAACAATCATTATTTTTTTTCTAAGACTAAACAAGTACATTGTTTTATTTAATCATGTATAAAAACATTATATATTTTTGTCTTTTATAAGTGCCAGAATACTTTCCATACACCATGTTATAATGCATTGGGCTAACGATTGAAATGCTACAACAAAGTAAATAAATAAATAACCTACACTTTCTATAGCATGATATCAGCATTCTTTGAGAATCTTTGAATGGATTACAGTAGCACATCCCATTGAGGCAAAAAGGCATCATTACGTAAAATAAACTAAAAAAGCCGTAGTAGCAACTAGCCTTAAAAAGAGTCCACGCTAAAAATTTAATCTCGCTATCCGGCAGGCATTCAGACGTAGCGTGCGGGCGCGTTCGCACGGGACGCCACTGTAAATATTTGATGAAAGGGAGGAGATCTTCACATTAAAAAAATGTGGATACAAAATATGTATCAATGTGTGTGTGGATGTAATAAGCGCGTCCGGCCCGGCGCAAGTTTGGGAACCGCTGACCGAGCGGAATGGCACACAGCTCAATCAGCTTTTATGAAATACTCTCACGTACTCAAAATTGTTTCTGCACGCCGCTGATAAAAATAATAAAAGTTATCGACCTAGATTTGCCGCAGAATATTCGTGGCATTGTGCCCGGCGCGATTGTTTCCAATCTCGGATATGATTTGTACGGATTAAGCTGGTTTTGTACATTCAAAAGTTGGAGTGTACAAAAATATACCAAATCTGCTATCCCTTTCGAGCTCTGCTTTTTTCTTGGATAGGGTTTTAAATTTCAAGCGGAAAGTTAATACCGTGAAGTTTTGTTCTAATAACAAGGAAAAAACTATCCTCAAGTAATTCCAATTTTGTGTTCCAGAACGTCTTTGAGAATCACGATTGCGTCCTCTTTTAATGATCGTTAGAACCAATACGTCTGCACTAGCCGACTCAAATTATTTGATTTAATTTTGCCACCGTGAGAATTCTAACAAAGTTTAGATGTTTAATCGCAAGATGTATAGCCAGCAGTATAGTACAATAGTGAACACGAAGGTTTTAAACTATTTATTATGCTTAGCCATTGTCATGTTCCATAAAGAGTATAATCAAGTAGATTATAGAATCAACGGTGACAGTAAATGCACGTTCAAATGTAGGACAACTAGTACTGTATGGTTCTAAAAAAACAAAATCTAAAACGATCCATGGTCATTCTAATTTATCTTATTTTTGTCTAAAATATTAATAATCTTGTAAAAAAACTCAGTAAGCAACCGATTAGTAAATGGTAGGATAATGATGTTTATGATTATTTTAAGTGACTTAAAATTAAAAAAAAATAATATGACTGGTGTTACTTCACAATGAGCAGGTATATAAAAATAGATATTATTTATATTTTAAAAAAATATTTTTTTAGTTACCGCGTTTTTTATAGTAAATATCGGTCTAAGAAGCACAATAGCGGCAAGCCATTTCGAGCAAAGTTCCAAAATATGTTTACTAAATTTAAGCTTGGAGTCCAGATGTAAGCTTTTGTATTACAATTTACGTTAATAACATGTTCTTTTAAAACAGGTGGAGGCAGAATTTGTCTACGTATTGTAAAAATAATTTTTGATGTCTTAATACAGTTTATTTAAATTTTTCATGTATTAAAATATTCACTTAAGACTTTTGTGCTGTTTTTTGTGTACAAAGATATACGCTTTTTTATTTTTTTGTAAATCGTTACTATACAAGATAAAGAGGAACAGCACGAGCAAACTTTCTTGAGGAACTTTAGCTGGAATTTATCACGGGATCGAGTGTTTATTATTTAGTGAAAGAACAGAGATTCTAGTTTTCATGTATATATGCTCCGTCAAACTATTAAGTTGGTTTGCTGTCAAGTGATTTTTGCGAAAGTCAAACTGTTTGGTAATAATTATAATTCATAAAGAATCTTTTAAATTAATATTATTTACAAAAAATAAATTACTAAATAACAGTATTATTTTGACTTGCTTATACACATATAGTAAACCATTAAAACATACTTTTTGAATGGAGTTATCTTAACGGTTACTTTAAATTAAAATATTTTTACTGATTTTTAATGCTTTATTTCGATTTTAAATTATAATTTCACAGTTTGATAAATTTGGTTGTTTTGAATAAAATTGCATATAGTCCAACTTAAAAAAAAACATGATAATTTACAAAAGCATATTTAAAGTTTCATATAAATTATTATTTAATAATTTGGCTTTAAAACGATATTGCAATTATGTTTTTAATAATAAAAGTGGTAAATTTTTTCTTAAAAGAGTTTTTCCTAATAATTAAATTGTTAAATGCTTAATCTAGTTTTAGATCAAAAATAAAAATAAAAGTTTCAGCTGCAAATAAATTCGATTTAAAATTTTATTAATAATTTTTACGCAATATATTACATTTTTTTGTAATTAATTATAAAAATTCCTGTTTATTAATAATGCAATATTGCATTTAAAATAAATGGTTTGAATATACTTAAAAAATATCAATTGATATTTTATTTTGCAAAAATAAAGTAATATGGCAATGATTTTTTATAACACGTAGACAGCCCTTGCCTTTTTCTCTTAAAAGTGAAAAAAATGCACTAAATTATAAGGCAGGCGTCTATTACCTCGGTATACGTTTGAACTCTAAGTTTTAATTTACAAAACATATTGCAGAACTCAGATTTTGAGAGCTTGCTGCCATTGCGGCTCTAATAAACATATTTTAAAGAAAAATTTGATTATTAAAAACATCTAATTAAACCATTATTGGCATATACTTGCTAGACTTTGATTAACACAAGTAATTAAAAATTTTTGCAAAAAACGCAAAATCATTAAAAAAAAGAATAAAAATATTATATAACACATCTTTCAATATATACCGAAAAAACTTAATATTTAATTTATAATACCATCAATTAAATAAATTTGCCATATTTATATTAAAAAATACTATAAACGTATTATTCTTTAAAAATAAATACTGCAAACTTAAAACCAGCAGCTTGTAATAAATTAAAATTTATGTATTTTTCTGTATTTGTAATCTCTTCAAAGACAAACATATCATTTACGAATATTAGGAGAAATCCATCTCATTGTAAATGAAATAGAATGAAAATTTAACAAAAACTAGGTCAGATTTATAATACATCAAAACTCTCTCCTATCTCTCAGATAAAATTGAAATATATAATATGTAATAATAAATCAGAGTTTATTGTGGTCTTATGCAAAACTTTTCGTGCAAGCCCAATTTTTTTTAATATATGAATTTAATTATATACATTTGCCACACTTGATATATTTCATTATAATAATAGCAAAACCCTATAATCATACAGAATTTCGCCTTTGACGCACGCCTAAAAAATCTCCTAACACAAACAAGCCCGTTTCGCATTATACGTGCTATATCCAACCACGAACAAAGGGTCGGCAAAAAATAATTTCTGCGGCGCGAATGTGTGAAATAAGGCAGCAAAAAAGAATTTGTCTGGCTGATGTTGTTGGCAGAAGGTGGAGCACGTCTTGAACCAGCCTCATTAGTCTCCCCACACCGCCACCCACTCTGCAGGCTGACCGTTGTTGCTCGTTGCGGTGCCCACTTGCTGTTTCCGATTGTGTTCCACCAATAACATCTGGAAAATGACCGCTGGTCCGCTTGCTATGTTTGTGTTTTTGTTTGCCGTGTGTAGCACAAAGGCAGCTTCAGAGAAAAATAAAAAAATAACATTGCCGTTGCTATATCATGTTTATAGTAATGAATTTTATAAGCATGTAAGTAAGTGCATTATCAACTGATTTAAAAATGTAATGAAATTAATTTTTTGGGTGATAATATTGACAGAATTTTTTTTACTGCTCACCAATAAAATATTGATAAAAAAAACAAAATCTGCATTTATTAGCTTATATAAATATATAAGACAGCGTAATGTTAAATAAACATAGATTGGTTTAAAAAACACGTTAACCACGATTTTTTAAAATATGTAGCCTGAAAAGTATGATAAATTAGTAGTGTATGTCTATGACTAACACTTGAAAAACTTATTTTTTTTATGTAATATAAGAATTTTTCATTATTAAATAATATTTAGGAAATGTATAGTTACCAACATATAAATAAAAAAAATTAAGCAATTAATAATATATATTTTTTTAGATTCTACGTTTACTTCTAATTTATTGAAGAAAAGTATTTGCTATTTATTTTAGTTAACCTATATTACATCGATTGTTAATTTAAACAGGTATTATAAAAAGCATCTGTAAGTTTAATAAATCACGTTAAGTTTATGAAACGAATGTAATGTCTTTCTGATAAAACTGGAAAATAAATATATTGTAACTAGGATTCTGATTACTGAATTTGAATTAAGTTTATTATACATATTTAAAGTCTCAATGGTGACCATGATGGATCACGTCAAGTTTTAATGTTACAGTCAAATAATTGTTTGTATGGACCCCAAAAATTAAACATGTACCGGTGATTGGTACCTAGAAATGTTTTTGAAGAGTTTATTGAAAGTTGTGATAATATGAAGAAAAAGTAATATATTTAATAAATTATACTTCTATTTAAAATTATCACAAATTTATAAAGATAAATATAAGTTAAAATCAGAATTAAAAATGCTTCTTAGTATATTTTCTTTTCTTATATTCTACTTTGTCAGTTACCAGCAGTAACCTGGCATCGAACTAGCATTCCATTTCTCTAAAAACGGTTTTTTATAATAGCCATATCATGATGAAATTTCTCACCCAATTCATCGCTTACTGCTCCCAGATTTTCCAAAAAAAAAATCAAGATGCGAATTGTGAAAATTGATTTTAAGAGACATTCTTGCACTCATTTTTTGGTAACAGCCTAATAATTGTTTTTGTTATTAATAAAATCTAAAGAGCCTTTTACTAAAGCTCTGAATAGCTTTAAAGCCAAATACTTACCACTACTGAGGTGGCTTTCTAACTACTTGTACTGTAATATTTTGCGTATTTACGACCCAACAAAAATAACTTTGCTTCTAAAATTTTGGAAACTTTCTCATAAGATATTAAAAACCAGTGACATTTATGTCTAACGTTTGAACAGAATTATTACAAACTCAAGTTCTTGCAATTTCATTTAACACATTTTAATTAATTTAAAAGGCAAATTGAAAGTTACAATTTAAAATGTTTAAAAGGGTTAAAATATTATCTTTTCTGTGTTGCGACTAAACGCCACATATTAAACAACGTTCCTCTTAAGAATTATATTCAACCACTTGCACAATTTGTAAAAAATAAGAGTTGAAAACAATGGCAATGACAATTTTGATAAAACGAGAAGAAAAATCACACGTCTCTAAAGTAAGCCCACACAATATTTTACATAAGAATAGTAGAGAGATCTCAGCATTAAGCAATTATGTTAATAATTAAAAATAATACACATCCGTCTCGAGATAATATTAACTCATTAGTAACGCTAAAAAACTACTCTTTGTTTGGAAAAGTAGCGCGCTAGATCATACATTCTACCCTGCGCACAATAATACTGTAATTTTACCCTTTGGTTTCCAATCGCCGGGGTAAACATATGGTTTTTATTACCTTAAACTATTTTATTCTATGCACAGAGATAATTAATTCTTAAAGCCAGAGGGAAAAAACTAGTTTATTTTTTGGTTTAAGAAATTGCTTAGCTAATTAACTAACCGGCAATTTAAAAAGTAGTAAGACTTAAATGGACCTTATATTATTACAAGCGTTGTGATGTGCTATTGTGTATATTGTGTTTTGAACAATACCATACACCTATAAATATTAAGAAAAATGTTAATAAATTTATATTTAATTGTACTTGCATAATTAAGCAATAAATAATATTTTTGTGACAGTATTTATTTAATTATTTAGAAATATTAATATTTTCAAAATATTTCATAAACGGTCAAGGGTAGAAATCTTAATATATTTGCAAAATATTATGAATATATTTTTTTTTTTTTTTATAAAATTTGTTTAATGTACATAATTCAAGCCTTTGAGAGGTATCGCCGTACATGTACGGCGATAGATATTTTACTGTTTTGTAGTTGTCAGATAATTTTATATTTACATATAAATGAAGAAATAAGAAATATTAATTTGATTTAATGTGAATGATTTTATAGAAAATAATATCAGTAAGTTAAAGAATACAAAATAAATGAGCATAACAACAACTATTTTATATTATTTTTATTATTAATATTGAGAGCCTCTAAATGGACATAAAAAGTTCTACAAAAGCTTAATATTATATGAAAAAAAAATGATAAATAAAATAAATAAAATTCAATAAAAGAAAATCGGTAATATAAATTATTAAAACATATTATTACAAAAAAGTAGTAAAAAAATCAAGTAATTAAACGTTAAAAGTCTTTGCTTTTTGATACTATAATTTACTTTCAACGCAATATAAAATAATTAAAAATAAATAACAACAGAAATATTAATGGAAAAATACGTATGATTAACTCACTTCCAAGTGAATACTAACAAATTAACAAATGTGTATAAATTAACTCACTACTCAAAGGGTTAAGTACAAAACCCAATAGTTTAATCTTTAGTTTTAATATAATTAATTTTCCTTATAAAGAAATAAAATATATACACATTTCGTGTGTGTCCAAAAAGTAATTCAATTGGCCCACAAACATCCTCAGATGTGATTAGAAAGAGCTGTAACGAACTAGCATTATAAAATACGGGACACTTGGTAACAGAGTGAGAGATGCGGTAAGAAATGCAGAAGGGATACTGAAAAGAGCACATGAAGTTACAGCAACAATGATAAATATCGACACAAAAAAACATAAGTTGATTGTCCAGTTATTAGAAGACACTTCGACAAGTCTAAGCTACAAAATTACAGCCCACAATAATGCAACTCGACACGCCAACGAATACTCTCAGAGTTCCAAAACCTGCAATTTTAATTTTACCATTTTATAGCGGCATCTAAATTTCTCTTGATATGTGGAAAAATATATATATTTATAACTGTTGCTAGCTTTTTCGGTGTCTATCTGGCTGCAAAGTCAAACTTCTTAGGCCTCAAAAACAATTGCCAATTGTGTCGCGATCGACCAGGTTTTAGCCAGCGACCCACTGCTATAAATTACGTATTTTTTGTATTTAATAACACTTCTTTAAAATTTTCGAAAAAATTTAGAAGTTGGAATTTAAATTCTCACAAAACAGAAAAATTATTCATAGCATATCGCTTTGAAAACGTTTAGATGTAAATTTGCAAAAACCTGTAATGGCTTCTAAGATACGGCTTAAAATTAAACGCTAAATAACAAAACTTGCTTGACTTGCAATGTTCGTGCAGTTTTATTAAAGAGTGCAAAAAAATATATTTAGATACACTGGGACCACGCACCTAAGACAAAATGTCAGATCGAGAAAGACAGAACAATGTTTTTTCTATTAAAAATGATTCTTTGCGGGCCCGACTTTTTAGATGGGTGATGTTAAGGTGTTACTTTAATGCTCACTATAAAAAAGATTAAGGGTTTAGAAGCTCTTTAAATGCATATATACAGATACATGCTCTGTATCAGTTAAATAAACAAATTTGTTTTTATTTTTAAATTATACATAAATTATTTTTGCATTTTTGTGCTTTTTTTAAAAACAAAACTCCTATTTGCCGCCCACCAAAACCGATTATACCCAATCGCCAACTCGAGCGGTAACCCGCAGTTATTTGCCGAGTCGCGCGCCCTCCTAAGGGTCCGATCACCCAAAAGGCGGCGCGGTGGCCTCACACGCGGCCGGATTTAAACGGCTGAACCCATAAATAAATAGTGCCGTTACTTTTCTTATTTGTTTGTTTCCAAGTGGCACTTTCTAGTCAAGCAAACAGGGGCGCTGACTCCCCGCCCCTCCCACGGATTGGGGCTGCGCCCCCCGGTCCCGCAGCGGTGGCGTGCTGAGAAATGGAGCTCTATTTATTTACTCCGTTCGTTTACGCGCAAACAAGCACTTTGCCGCTTTCCATCCTTTCACGGAGCTCTCTCTTTCTCTTTCTCTCCGTGTGTACGGTTTTATTTTTATCTTTTCCTTTTTTCTACCCCGCATGCGAAAATGTAAATAGGGGAATTAAAAATTGTGCAAGATAAAGGCGGCCCATTGCCGCTTAATGCATTCGATGTCAGCAGCTTTGTAATCTAATTTTGATTTCCATATTAATTTAATTTATTCACTCGTCGGCACTGCTAAGACACCCGTACTCATTACGGGCCAGGAGCTCGGCGGCTTTGTAAACAAATTTACATTGTACAAATAAACGGCTCAAAGGGGCTCAAGGGTGTGGAAAATAAAAACGTACATATCCTTATAGACGTTTTTTATAACGCCTTGTGAATTTATTCTAGAGCCATTTTATGAAAAATGATTTAATTTGTTTGAATATGTAGCTGTCTTTTGCGAATATTTTCACCATTATTCTATTTATTAAACATTGAAAAGAATTGCATAATCCCCTGTCTCTATAATAAGTTTTTCAGACACAAAGATATATTGATCGAAGCTTGTCTAAATAACGTATAATAGTAACTTGCACATATTTACTAGATAGGTGCTTTTAATTTTATATTTATTAATTAATTTCCTATTTATAGAATATTCATATAGAGATAGACCTATATATTATATATGTAGCCAAATTACTTTTAGCAAGTACTAAAATAAATATAAAGTTGTTGGGTCAAGCATCGTTCGCTCTATCCGCTATGGAACATGGTATCTATTTACGAAGCCTATTAATGTTGCGTTACAGTTTAAAAAATAATTTTTATAAACGGTTTATATAAACATACTATTATATTCTTTGTTCTGTGGTTACCATACTGTTGTTTTCGCAGCGGTTGAAATACGGTCTTAAATGCGCAAATTTATTAAATAATATAAATACAATAAGCAACAACCATGTTTTTTTATAAATTGGCAAATACTCATTTAGTGTATTCAATAGTGGCATTTGCTTACTCATGTAAAAATAAAATAAAACTATTGAATACAATAGATGAGAACTTGCGACATATTACTTCTCAGCGATTTCAAGCGATAAAAAAAATATTGTATCATAATTATCTAATAAATTTACGCTTTTAAGACATGAAAATAGTAGATTTACGTTTAAAAATAGCGGCGAAAACTACTGTAAGGTAATCACAGAACAAAGAATATAATATAAGCTAGCGAGTTATCTTTTTTTTCTTCTGAAAACAAAATTGTAAAGAAAACCTCAACTAAATGTGTGGATTTATTACTTAAAAAATCAAAAATAAAGGCGTAATAAAAATAGGAATTCAAGAATTAAAACCACCTCTAAAAAAACGCACAAAATATAAAGGAACGCCTTTAAATTTATCATTCAATGCGTTTTACTCTTTTTGGTTTTAATTTGTACTATTGCTAGTATTTATTAGAATGATGTTTACAAATTTTGTTATGGAGTTAAACAAATATGTTGAATACTTTGCTACACTAACATAAAAAATACAGCAATAAATTTTAGAGCATTATTTTATCAATGAATATAAAATTATTATTTTATCAATGAATATAAAATTATTCTAAAAAGGTATCCTAATATTTTTCAGCTTAGAACATTATTAAAAATGGCAAATTTTCTAAAGATAATGCAATTTGCATGTTGTTTTATATAATTTATATGTAAGTAATACTTATGGGCTTTTTTTAAAATATAATTTGCTAGCTCTAAGAAATGATATTGAGTGTTCTCTAAGCCTAAGTGGTCTCTGATCGCGTGCACGCGGTTGCATGTGTGCTTAGCAAGCAAATACATATATTTTTTAACCAAAATGGTTCAAAACTTTTGAAGAATATGTTACGCCTTTATTTTAGCAAAAACTCTAATGCCTGCATTACATTCTCTGGAAGTTGGCCAAGGTTTGCCAAGGACGGAGAATATAGTGTTACATCGGGGTAACTTCGGTCGAGTTCGGATCTGTCCGCTCTAAAATCTCTCGGAAGTTGTCCGAGTTTAGCGAGAACGGGATATAAAGTGGTGGTAATTCAGTCAACTTAGCCAGCTTCGAGTGCTTCCAAACATTGTCGTCAAACGGACCGAAGTCGAAGGAACCAAAGTTGGAGCGGTGAGATAATTTTTCTTTCGCTCTCTCTCGCGTGTTAAGTGACGAGAGTGAGAGAGATAATGATATGGTTTTTTGCAAACTGAGATAGAACGAGTAGCTTGGTTCAATTTCAGTATGCGCGTAGGCGTCCTATGGTCAATACGCATGACGAGCTTTGCATCATGATCACGTGGTCAAGTTTTAATACCAAATGCTTATCAGGGACTTCAACAGACTCTTACTGACATCTTTGAATATTTTAGAGCACCAAAAAGAATTAATTATATTTTTGGTAGTTTATTCTTCTAACCGATATTGTTAATATATTTTTTTCATTTACAAATAAATAATTAAAAAATAATTAGTGGTACTTGATTTTGGTAAAAAAAATCGTTTCGAATATTTTTATGTATTTTCCTAGATCGGTTTATATAAATGTCACACCATAACGAATTATTATTTATAATCGATCGCGACAAATTTTAGGGTAGTCACAGATGTGATGTTTGTATTCTGAAGTATCATTTTTATGCCTTATGGCATTTTTCAAAAGCCGACAAAGATTTTGCGTAAATTGAATATTTACGACCAAAAAATTTTCACTGATATTGTATTGGTGAGTGCCCACACAAAGTTTTATAATTATCAGTAGCGTTATTTTACTAATATGAAATCAGAAAAATTGCGATTATTTGGTACATTTTTTGATCGCACGCAAATATGCCTGCTATACGTGACAACAGCCACCGTGCGGACGTCATTCACGGCTGCCGTCCGGACGGCATATGAAATTTGTGGCAGTGTGGCCGCTACTCGGAAGTAGACGTCCTCGGGCGATTTCAGTTAAACTTCGTTTCGGACAACTATCAGAGAGAGTAGTGCAAGCAAAAATAAAAAAAAATATAACATACAAAGAGTGTTTTTATAATATTTTATTTTTAAGATAAAATATTTTTTTTAAATTCAGAAAATAATTAATATTTTTTAAATAAGTAGTATTAATAAATACATTTTTTCAATATCCCAAATATAAAGTCACTTATATCGTGTCACTGAAAAACTAATCATGAAAAAAAAATATTTTTTCATAAAAAAAGTGAAAAACATTAAGATAGTCTGTATTCACATCAAATCATTGCACCTAGAGGTTTGGGAGCACAAAAGAGCAAAGCACAATTTAAAGCAAAATTTTAAAGTTTAACTTAAAAAAATATGGAATATAAGCAATTTTACGTTTAAATACATTTAGATTTAGACAATCTACTTAAATTTTTATAATTTATCAAATAAAATTACCTATTATATTAAGTTGCTTTATATTATTTCCTAATTATATTTGACAAATTAATTTTTTGACTTAATGATGTAAGTAATAGAAGTACGGGCCTAACCTTAGCAAAAAGTGAAATGCAACATTTTTAAAAAAAATTATAAAATCATGTGAAAGTAATATAAATAAAATCAATACATTAGTTTACACAAGTTATTTACAAATTGCAAAATTTTATCATTTATTTTTACAGCAAGAGTTTTCTCCAACAAATAACTTTTTAATTAAAAGAAAATATTATCTCTGATTTATATTTTATCAATTTTAATAATTAAAATTTGTTGTTGATCAAAAGCCTTTCTCAAAACTAAATCTACTTGTTTATCAACAGCTAACGAATAAGATGGAATTTTATTAAAGCAATAAATTTGACAAAGTGTGCTTAACGGATCAAAAAAACATCATTTCAACAAACATTATATTGCTATAAATTTTGATACAATTTTCCATAAAATTTATTTCTTACAGATTAAGTATAACTACATTTTAAATTTTATTTAGATTAGTTTATTAATATAAACATTAATATTTTACCAAATAATTAATTTCTAAGTTTAACATATATTTTTAAAGGATACGCAATATAAAAAATATTAAGATTGATACTTTTAGAAACTTCTATTAAATGTTAAAAGCAGTGACTGTTACTGTTGTTTATGCAACCTTGTAAATAACACATAAAATTTTCACAAAATATTTCCTTTTTAATTTATGCAAGTTTCAATTTATGCAGCGCTGCATGCAGCGTCTAGACTCGAAACTTTTCGCAAGCATACTCCAATTTTTTGTGACTTTTCACAACCACGGTTTATAACATACGAACATATGTACGATAGATATGTTGTGTTATGTTTCTTCGGCGTCGGAGATTTGTCGCTTTGCACACGTTTCGTAATTGCTTTCGCATTCATCGCCCAGCAGACGTCTGTCGCCGTATGATTAATCTTTTATTTGGCGTACTTTTTCCTGACTTTCCTGACTCACGAAATGCAAAATTTTCACAGTTCAACGTCCCCAGTGCACCATAGCTTTACACTCGCTAATAAATTAGTGACTTTTGAGCACAATGCCTCTACAAGTGTTCCCCCGAAGGTTATCTCCCTGCCTCCTTTGTGTCACCTATCCAACTTTTCCATTATGCGACTTTCCCGTTTGTGACGTTTTTCCTTTCTCTTTTTCTCTCTACTAGGCGTGTCTATTTCGGGCTTTTTTCGTCTGCGACAGGAAAACACTTATCTTTTCGGCGACAAATGCCGATCATGTCTTTTGGAAAATTGCGGTTGACGAGAGAGGATTAGACGAAAAACCATTAAGCTTTCGTCGCTTATAACTTAATAGTCGCCATTGTATACTTAATCTGTCAGAAAAATTTCGATCATTGTTTGAGAACATATACTTATCATTAATCTATTTATTAGAATAATATTTTTACACTGCAATATAAATATTTGTTGTGTTGAATATTTTAATATCAAATTATATAAATTTAAAAAATAAAATAATTAGTTAAGGAATTTTAAAAGTGTAAATGAAAAGTTCAGACTTATATTTTATTCTTTAAAATTAACAAGTAGCAAGAATACTACACAAAAATCTTATTTTTAATATATAAACAATGGGTGTCTTTATTTAAAACACTTTAAGCATTGTATTAATATTGCAAACATTGCACAGACATAAGCATTTCCATTTTGAAAATGTGAGATTTGTCAAAGTTCATTGTATAAAAATACAAAAAGAAAACAAATCCATTATCAGATTTTACATCATAAAACAGACAATTATATCATTTAAGATTTTTGCAGGTTTATCTAAATTTAAGTAGCAATAAAACATACATAAAATAAATACCTGTATAACGTAATTTTTATTTTTTATTGTTAAGAATATATTTTTTACAATATTTAACAGCAAGAAAAAATACATTATTAGGGAGCTAACCTAAGTATTGTATTTTTTTATTTATAATTTTTAAAATAGGCATTAATATTAGATTACAGTAACTATTTAAAACATGTACTTATAGAAAAATAAAAATGAAAACCTTTTGAAATATGTACGTGTCTATTCTAAATGCAATACTAAGTGTCGTAGTCACAAAGTCGTAGTAAAGATCGCGTTGTACTCTTGGGATTAGGGTTACTAATTTAGATGGACCAGATCGCATGTTCAAAATAAGAGAGCTATTTTCTTGGTCTTTTAAGGGTAGCTTAAGTATATTCAGCGTAGCTCGCTTGGTACGAATTTAGGCAAACGGAAGAAAGTGGTGGCGTTAGATAAATTAGTAAATATTGAATAAAATTCGCAAAAAAGTTTTTTATTGCGATGGCATTTATGTCCAGTTCACTTGCAAGATTTTCGGAAGAATAAGACTATTTGATTTTTTCTGAGTTGTATCTAATTTATTTAACGGTTCATTCCATATTAAAAATATTGGCAGCGTCGTCATTTTATGAAATGTGTAATCTAGGTTTGCTGTATTTCACATGGCAGAGGTATTTGGGTACAAACCATTGCACATTTGTTAAAGTAAAGTTGCCATTTTAGTGCAACTGCTTTTGAATGGTTAATAGATACCACTTAATAAATAAGCAACTCGTTTGCTCACAAAAAAAAATGTTTTGGTAAACCAAGAAATGACATTTGTAACTTATTTTGTTGCAATGATTATAGGTGTTTTAAACAAATCTAAATAAAATGTTAGGTAACCTCACTTTGTTATTGTTTAAGAAAATCCTTGACAATTAGATTAATTTTTGCTCTGGATATCCTACTAGAGCAAATCTTAAGATATAATTTGACTTATCAATAAACTCAAAGCAAGTGCGAAAATAAACTTTTTTGATAACTTCAATCCACAATATAATATTGAGAAATTAACATCAAAAGTGGATTCGAATTATAGTTCACAGAATGATCTTTTTTTATTTTTAATATTTACTTTTAAATATTATATAACAATATTTTTATTAAAGCATTACAAATTCTATGGTTGATCTTGCACCGATGTGACACCTTAATACTACAGTGCCACCTTGTATTTCGTACGATATATTGGTGCTTAACCTTTATTAAAGAATTTGAGTACAAGAAAGTTTTTATCAATAATAAAAATCATGCAAAAATATCTGGAACATACCTAAATATTTATTGGAATTTTTTATTAAACAATCTTACCTAGAAGTTGTCACAATATGTGATTTACTAAATTTTGCACTGGAATTATAACTAATACCTTTAAAAAAATATCTGCAGATTTACATACCACTGATAAAGATATATCAGCGTTGAATTAAAAAATCAGATTTAAATTTAATTTTTAGAAGGTTACAAGGAAACTGGGTTTTAATACCTATGTATAAATCTAGACTTCAAGCTTTAATTCACTAAACATAGGTCTGAAGAGCTTGCTGCTATTGCGGCCACAGTCATTATCGCAAGTTTAGGGTTTGCGACAATGACCCTTTGAACATGGACCAATCTGTGTGTGGTCGCTACAGTATAAAATAAATAAAGTTATTTTACCTATTTTATACTGTAAAATAAATTTAATAAAATTAATATAATCAGTAATTATTTTTTTAATCTAAACAGATCCACCGGAAAATTAACAACCATTTAATATAATATAAAAATAAAATAATGAACTTGCCAAAAAAAGGCCTTACCATAAAATAAAATGTTTATTTTAGAAGGACTTTAAAGACACTCATAAAAGCACCAGAAAAAACTTCAGTCTTTCAAAGCGTGAACATACTTATTTAGTTGGTTCAATATTCATGCAATGCAATCGACACATCGATATCTGCATCTGTGATTCGCCAGAGCTGTATTAAATCAAGAGATATAGATAAGAGATAACAGATACTTTGTCACATTCAAGACAAGATCAGAGATTCAAAACAAAAAACGATCAAAGACTGTTCTGCATTTTCTGCATTAGCGAATCGTCAAAAAGACATCGTCACAAAAATATCAGATTTTTTTCTACGAAGTACAACTCCGGCATATTTCTATGCTATAGTAAATTGAACAATTTAAATATAAACTTCAAAACCAAAAATAAATTGTTTTACTGATAATTTTTTTAACCTAAGTTTACTTTTATTACTTTGTAACCATTATAGTCGAAATGAGCATTGATATTAAAATTAAATTTAATTATGACCTTTGAACGGCTAAAGTTTCAGCAGAGAGAAGAGTGCTTTAATCGCTTGTGCGAATTAATTACCGCACTTTTTGCGAAACTTAAACTTCCGTTTTCGTGTACAAAAGCCAATTAGTCGGATAAGCTCGAGTTACATGATCAGTGCTGAAAAATCGCGTCACAGCTTTTTGCTTTCTTTCTTTCTCCAACGCTGAGATAAAGTTGCGATGTCGTAACTTTGTCTCGCAGAAAGCACGCGATTAAAAATGTGTTTATTTATTCATCCGCCTTCATTTATAAAAGAAACGCCTCGTGATAGTTATAATTAAAATTAAGATAATATTAAAATAATGGTATTTTTATGTGAGCTTTCGGGGCGAAGTATATAATATTTTTATGTAAAAGCTTCGCGAGCGCAATAACTTGGATCAAGTCTTAAAAAAGTTTTTAAGCTACTCAAAGGTTTTGCTCATCCTGAGGTTAATGACGCTGCCCGATTATTAATTATGTTAATATTTTAATTAACTTATTCTAACAGATATTTTATATTTTTATTTCCGAATAAAAGTTAATATCGTTAAAAACTAATACCGGAAATGTATTTAAAATCACCCTGGTACCAATCGTGACTCATCAACCTTATATCATTATCAAGTTTGGCAACGTCTATTTTCCAGTTTAAAAAAGGCAATTCACCCCGAGGTTCAGTTATATGAGCTGCCAGTCAGAAAGTCATTCCCTTATTACTCACAGTATGAATAATTTCTCCGACAACTCATTGCATAACTTACATCTAGCTACGTATTTATGCTAGAATCCTTCGAATGAAATTTCGCAGAAAATAGCGTCTTATCTTAGTTCTTTTTTCACCTAATTTATTCATGGACAAATACATTCCATGTTAAGCTGCTCCCGCAGACCGGAACGTCTTTACTACCCTTCGAAAGTCCTGTCAGAAGCGAACAGCTTACAGTATTAAAATTTACAATGCCTTACCAAAGTCTCTCCTTTTTTATAAGGCTAGCTCAACTCCCTTGGGGCCTTCACTTAATTAGTTTATGAATAACAAAATAATAAGACCGGCCGAGGAGAGAAGTTTCGCTCGGGATTGATGCGACTTGAATTAATAAAACTGAAATAAATTACGAAACGCTTTGCCTTAATAATTTCACCGTTTCGAGTTGGGAAACTCTGGTGCGAAGTATATATGTATGTATACGTATGTAATGTAACAAGTTTTTTGTTTGTTGTTTGTTTATTTATGAAAAATTGAACGTTGATGATTTATTACGAGAGCAAGGGTAATGTTCTATGAAGGCACACGGAACACAGGACGTGATTTAACCTCGTGGCTATGTATTATACCTATGTATTACGAAGGTATAAAAATGTTGTAAAAAAACTGAGGGGTGCGTTGAAATTGTAATAAAAATGTAATTGTATTTTTTTTATTAGTGACTCTCGCATATTAAAGAAAAGAATTAGATTCGACAAAAACGCGACAGTATCAATTATAGTGAAAAAAATATTATAAATGGATTTTAATTGGATTAAATTTATAAATCTAAACGTAATTGGGGGCAACTTAAGAATAAATAATTTGAGAACAATTAAAGTAATAAAATAAAACATATTACATTAGTATTAAATTGTCTAATAGATATTAGAACCAGCAAGTACCATCATTCTAAAATTTATATAACATATAGTTTTCATTATCTATTTACCATTTAAAATAAAAATAATTTTTAATGTATGTTCAAATGATGTTGTATATTATAAAATACGACTTCTAAAAATCTATCGAATAATTTATAATACTCAGATCTAAACATTTTTTTCAGTAGGATTTTATTTTGCAAAGTTATAAGACTATTATTTTTTACTTTAGCCACCATTTTGTAAAAAAAATATATTTCATACAGAATGTATAGGGGGTGCTTAGTAGTTCTATACGATACTAAAAATTGAATTTAAATATTTAAAACCAAGCAATTAAAAGCGTTAACGCTTCTGCAAGTCTCAAAATGGCTCGTATGGGGGTCCGATTGAACTGATACATTGCTTGTTTTGAAGTAAAAAAATTTTTTTTTTTATATTTTATTTAGATGTAGTTTAGGCTTCTAAACGTTTCATGTATAGCGATCTATTCGTTAAAATTTAAACCTACTGATTTACGAGTGTTTAAATATTTATACTTGTCGCCATTTTGTAAGAAATTGACACATTGGATTTTGCTAACAAACATACACAGGATGCTTAAGAATTCTATAGTGTCACAAAAATTGCAATTTAAATATGTATAAATAAGCTCACACTGACCTTAACTATATTGCTTAACTATAAGTCTTGTGGGACGATTGACTCACCTAACCTAACCTAACCGTGTTTTAAAAAAAACTTTTTTTTATTATTTTTAACGGTATCATAAGGATATTTAAAAGCTGTATTTTGAATCAAAAATTCAAGTCAATATCTTTAAAAGGAACCTAATACTAGCGTTAACTATATGCCAAGTCGCATAAAAGCTCGTATGGGGGCCCGGTCAATTTACCATAAGACTTGTTTTTAGGTAAAAAAAAATTTTAAATTTTTTTTTAAATGCAAATTAAGCTTTTGCAAAATTATGACACTTTCAATTTTTACATTGGCCGCCATTTTGTGAAAAAAAATATATTTTTTTTCATACATAATGTATAAGGGGTTCTCAGTAGCTCTATACGATACTTAAAATTTAATTTTATATTTTCAAAACCAAGAAATAAGGAGCGTTAACTATCACTTTCACATTTACATATGTTAAATCATTTAAAAAGTAGCCATTAATTATTTAGAATAGTTTAGCTTAAATATTCTTCTAGAGTTTAAGTTTGCAATAAAAACAGTACTTTAAAAAAGCAAATGTGAATCACAGTGCAATAACTTTCAGTTTTATTTTTATAATATTAATTTTAATCATGGTTTATCTCTAGCATTATTAGCTAAAAACATATTTTATGCTAAACGAAATACCATAAAAATGTGGTGGCACCTGTCACATTTACATTTTATTTTTGCATACTTTTGGAAATTTTTTAAATGACAAACACTGTTTTTAGACATTTTCGTGCTACTGACTTTAGAAGAAACGAGAGTTTTGACTCACTTGCCTAACCGACCAAGACAACCATTAAAACCCCCATAGAATCAATCGATTGATACTTCTTGTGCGATCTGTAATACAAATCTAAGACTTAAAAACTAGGATGTTAAAATAAGGCGTGGTGTTGCCGATACTTTTAAATATATCTTTTGGAGCAATTAAACAAAAATGCTAAAATATTCAGGAGAAACCTTATCTTATACATTTAAAATACAGAGGTAAAATTTATTTCACCATAAAATCAAAGCCACCATTAAATAGGTCAGTGTGCATGTATCGAAGTTGAAATATATTCCACTCCCGAGTGGAATTAATGTGCTTTTAATCTAAGCGTTCAAGAACGATGGATGAAATATGTGTTCAGATTATGAGAATTATATGGGTCACACCGTCTCCTTTTTTCTTTGCATTTTCTTTCTCCTTTTTAAGATCGATATAAATTGCCGGCCAGGGCCGATGAGAGACATTACGCCGTTTACGATCCCAATAATATAGTTGTCGGTGTTTGCCGGAGCCAGGGATGGCCAAGCGGGGAAATGCGGGCGGCGGAAGGTGCGCGCTTATATTTGACAGCATATATCTTCATTAACGCGGATAAAGCAACACCGCACCGCGGTGTCCCCTCTTTATTCCCTTTAAATCCACACGAATATGTAGCCGGATTATGCGAATATGAATATTATGTGTGTGTGTTATATAACGCATATAAATTTATATTGTGATTACTGTATATCTGTATGGGTTTGTTAGAGGGGAGAATAGGGGTAAGCAGGGGTTTGGGTTTATGTAGTAAAAATATTTCGATAAAATAAAGTATATATACATATCTTATTAATTAAACATTACTCAAAAAAAAATTGAAAAACTAATATCAAAAATTATTTACTGCAGTTAAAAACCCTAATGTTTATTATTAAAAATGAAAAGTGATCGTAAATATCTCTTAAAACACTAAATCAGACATATGATTTTAAAGTAAAAAATTGGAACATTATTGTTTTAGAAAAATAAATAAAACGAGACTATTACTATTCAAAAAAAGTGTGAATGTTAGATAGTGCATTTTCTTTGCAATATGAACTTACAAAAAAAAAATTATTTAGACACTAAAAACCGACAATCAGAAATCTTGAAAAACAGTTAAGCTGTAGGAATTATTAGATAATTTTTTTTAATAAAACATGAACCGATGAATTGTTTTAAATATTTTGCTAGAATATTTTCTATTTTTTGCATAATTCTCATATATTTGGAAAAGCGCAAAAATTCATATAATTGGAATTAAAAAAAGTAAATGTTTTTATAATGATTGACTATATACTTTAACCCGTTAATTTAATATTATTTAAAATGACACAAATAAACTTATATATTTTATTAAAAAATACGCTTTTTATTTAAAAAGCTGAGAATGTTTATTAAAAAATTTGTTAATTTATTTGTAATTTACAAAACATTTTTGTTATATTTTGTTGTAACTTGCTAGGCGAAAACCTAATGCTATACAAAATGGTTTAATACCAAAACCTAGATTAGTCAATAATACTTACAAGTAAGAATAATAAAA
This sequence comes from Plectrocnemia conspersa, assembly GCF_051122295.1. Taxonomy (NCBI): domain Eukaryota; kingdom Metazoa; phylum Arthropoda; class Insecta; order Trichoptera; family Polycentropodidae; genus Plectrocnemia; species Plectrocnemia conspersa. The sequence continues at coordinate 28,084,150 of NW_028277166.1, forward strand.
ACTATTAGAATGAGTCTGGTAGTCAACAAAATAAATGACATATGTAAATAATTATGAACTAATATGTAACATAATTTACTATTGCTAGCCTAGTTTTTTATTATTCTATTTTTTATAAATAAAAATTTGAGTCATCTATTAAGATCCAAGCGAGAAGCGTCCAGGTCTTACAAACTACGCTATTTGAGCACTTGTCTAATTTATTATGATTTTTAAAATTCAATATATATATATATATATATATATATATATATATATATATATATATATATATATATATATATATATACATATATATATATATATATATATATATATATATATATATATATATATATATATATATATATATATTGTTATAGATTTTTTGGTAATTGTTATTGTATTTAAAAATATTCATGCCTAAGCTTAAAACTGGTGATTAAGTATCAAAACCTGCTCATAAATAAACAGTGTTTTGCTTTGAAAACTAAAAATATTTAAGTCTGCTACCGCAGCTCGATCCCGCGACATCTGGGTTACGAGTCTAGACCTTAGAGACTATGCTATTCTGAAATTATCAGGACATTTTTAATATTGAAAATTACCAAAAATAAAGACATGACAATTGTTATAAGCATGTGACATGTATTGTACATATTATCATAATGAAGTTATTTTTTATACAGTACATACTACTAGTTATTTATTCACCTGTCTTACTTATCCTAATATTGAAATTTTCTGTATTTTTTTGTGCTTAAAGTACCGAGCCTTATAACTGGATTTATTTAAAATAAGGCAAGAAAAAATTTGGCGTTGCAGATATCTGATTAAAAAGTCGAAATATTTGGCACTATTTTTTAATATAAAAAATAGTATATATTCAGACATATATTGAAACAAACACACATTATCAACATATGTTTTGCTAATATTCTTTTTGATCAAAATATCGTACATATGTTTATTCAAGATAAAATGATATAATGATTTTTTTTATAAATAAAATACAGAGATATGTATTTGTATTAGTAGTTATAAATATGTTTATTATTAATGTTAAAATAATTGTAAGAAAATCTCGGAAAAGTCACTTATTATTAACATATGTACATTATATGTAAAATAAGTAGATGTGTTATTCTGAAAACGAAATTGCCAACAAAAGAAAACCACAGAGTAGGATGCTTGGCACATATCATTATCTATTTACTAATTGGTTAATGTTTTAAACAAACTTTAGATGTTCTGTACGATGAGATATACTTTTGAATTATTAATTAGGTATACTACACAATGCTCTTCGTGATAAACTGTATGATGTTACTACTTTACTATGCACAATTAAAATTAAAATAATATGCTAATTGTTAATTGAATGGCTTTTAGTGTCTTAATAACGTTGTTACAGAGTCCAGGGCTATATTTTAATTAGTTTATAAAATATAATTTTTTTTGCGAGTATTTTAAAAGTTGTAAGTTATAAATTGATTTTGCAGCTTTTTATTTGATTCTGTTTTATTGCAATTTAAAAAATTTCATTATATTGCGCTTATTTTTAAGTAATTACTATATGTATTTTGTAGTAAAACATTTAACACACTTGTTTATAGAAACTATTAATCCGTTTTCGTTGTCGGATATCGAATGTTTACGATTCAATAATACGGATTCGATTCCGCAGTTAAAAGCGAAGGACTCTCTAAAGTGTACGAAAGACATTAAAGCACTTAAGCGGATGCAGATATCTAGTATTATACGAAAATCTGTGAACTCTGCCAGGGTCCGGCTCGTAAAATTTATTTGGAAAAGGACACAGTTGCAAGATAAAAAAGCTTTATAGCTGAAATAATGGTCCATTCCGATTCTGGACGGCCGACTGTGCCTACGGCTAGTTGGGCTAAAAATATATCCCCAAGCCAGTGTTTAGTATTTTGGCAGAAATATAAAAGTACATGGTGGTGATAATGTTACAGTTTAAAAAAACCTACAATATTGTTTCATATTTTACAATATTTTTTATCTAGCGGTTAATCTTCTTTTGAGAGCATGCTATTCTTATACATAATATCGACGGTTTGCTCCCCTTAAGTATTTATATTTATTTTTTAAGTAATTAGCTTCAATATTTGATTCATAAAACAGGTAAACTCAAGTATGGCTTTAGCTTAAATATTTTATTTTATTATTTAATTTTTTTTACCCACTGTTTATCTTTTAACTCAGAACAATAATATTTTTTCATTTCCAAGAAAAGTAAGATTTCATTTAGAAATTCATAAAACCGTTTTAAAAACTTATAATTTGAAAGTCGTTGAACTCTTGTATTATATAACAAGATAGATCTGTGTATTTATTTTCTATATCTTACAGAAATGAAGCAAATTAGCGATGATAAAGTCCAAAGCTCGAATGAAATTTACAATTGTAGTGACATGTCTGATATTTAAAAATTTAGAACATACTAATTGCTAGTGAATAAAGCAATTAAATTGCTTAAAATAAATTTCACCACGTTTTTTTCATAGAAAAGAAATGAAAAAGCTCTTTATTACTATCGTTAATCACATGATGTTGTTGAGATGTTTCGCAATTTACATTACAAAAGTTGTATGCCTTATTTAATATAAGTATCACATGAGAGTTCCCATTTAAATTCTTTCTTAAGCAAATTTTCAGGTAAAATGCAAATGTATATTATCATATATTTATGACTATATAATTTATTTGGCATGTAATTTTAAAGCTTTTAACTTTTTAATTAACATATCAAGAGCGGAAATTTATAAATTGACGCGTATGTGCGGATATATGCTTTTTGAAGATTAAATCTAAATTTAATTTGTCGATACGTCTGCTCGAGAGCGAAGTGCATCGATCGGGCCATGTCAAATATTTACCATATTTCGACTCATAAATCACCCTTTTGTGCGAACTCCCACGACATCATATCGCCAAGAGCCAGGGCCTGGTGCAGGTGCCTCGGGGGTGAGACCCGAGGTGATTCCACCCTCGTGATGGGGCGGTCTAGTACCAGGCGAGGATGTTCACCAGCGAATATTTCACGTAACGCAAGGGCCGCGTTGACAAATTGTTTCATAAAGTCACGTTTTGCCAGCTTCCTATATCCAGCCCCATTTTTACACCCTGCCATTTGCTTGCTATTTGTTTTTTAAGGTGAAGCATGGCAACTTTAGGCGTGGGTCAAGAAAATAACAGATTTTACTAAAATCACACAAGCTTCTCACTTTTTTATATTTAAAGAAAATAAATGCATCAATTTATTTTACAATAAATTATTTTTAAAAATTCTCCAAGCATTTTTAATACAGAGTAAAAATATTTTTTACTTAGATACAGTAAATAAAAACGTAATAATTTATTTAGCTCATAAGGCCAAATATTTATACACCAAACATAAGATAAATAAAACCTAAATATAAAATATAACATAAACCTAAACCGAATCGAAAGAAATACATTTGTTTAATAATGTACAAAGGTGTTTTTATATTTCATTAAGGAACATGCTACAATTTAATTTTGCGTATTGTCCAGGGAATATTATTATATAGATTGACAACGACATACAGAATTATCCTGGGCATACTGACATTCTAATGCTAATCTATCTACATCTTTATTTATTATTAATTACTTATTAACAGCTTAATGCCCGAGGACTCGTATACGAGTATTGAAAGAACACTGTTTAGTAACCGTGAAATTAGGTAATGTGTTTTTTTTAAGAAAAAAAATATTGAAATACTATTAAGTTTACATATATGCAATAATCAGATATAAGTACTATCAAATAAAAAATAAATTATATTTTACTTCAAATTTTAGGAAAAAGGTTCGTCTTATCCCATTGCGATGCAATGCAATGAGACGTTGCCTTTTTGGGGAACGTAAATTTTACTTATGAAATGTATGAACCATAATTATTTATTTCATATAAAAACAATATTTTATGTTACACTTCTTGCACAGAAATAAGTTTTAGGATCAAACTGTCTAAGCTAAGCTAAGTAGACATAAAACCAATCTAATCAAAATAAATTGAAACATCCCGTTTATTAGTATATCAATTAAACAAATTTTTCAACCTAAAACTCTGTATGATAATGATTAATTAATAAGTAAATTTAATACTGTATTTGTAGATAAATTAGATAACACAGTAATCAAAGAGCTTGCATAAAATAGCATCGATTAACTAACAAACATTTTTACCGGGTGTTAAAATTTCCTCACCATTTGGAAAACCACATTTATTCACGGTCTAAAAAACCACAGTAAAAAATCTACATTTCGGATGAATTATCAACGTATTTGTTAAATGCCGTCTTTAAGTGAAAAATAAAATTGAAAAAATATTGTGCTTAATAATGTCTGAGGAATAAAATCATAAACGAATAAATATCTATTTTACATTCCTAATATTTTGGGTTAGTTAAAAATGGTTGCAATAGTTAGAAACCAGTTTTTTTATAATTTTATAATATATATGTTTAAACGCTTTTATGAGTTTTTGTAAAAACGATTTATAAAAAAAACCGGTTATAATATAAAATAATTTGCACTCACAAAATTTTTCGGCGTCCTTTTTCTGCTTACAACTGTCACAGACACTTTATTTTTATCACTTCACTTATGAACCACACTATATCACTATTTATATTTATTTTTATTATATACACTTTTTATTTATTTTAATATTTTTTGATACGTTTAACAACATTCGGCATATGTATGCTATATCTTTTCTTATTTCACGTGCAGAACAAACACTACATTTTCTTCTCACACATTTTTCTCCACTTTATATTTTAATTAAATGATGGGTTTTAAGGTTATCTAAAAGCCTTACTGGTGGATCAACAACACGGGCACGGCAAGATGTGGTAGAAAACAGTGAAATATCTTCAGAATCGATAGATTTCACTGAATTCGGAACCCATCCTTTAGCCTTACTTAAAAGAAAATCACTGAATTTAATTTTGCCGTTACGATTCAAATTTTGATAAGCACTGAACGAATAAAACAATGCATATTGAAATAAATAAAAAACAACATTTATTGTTTATTCTATTGTTTTTCGAAATATTAGGTCGCTAGGCATTTATTGATCGACGCGATCAACAACGTATATATTTATTAGTCCATTATACACTTATGTATTGTAAGGCAGGTCGTTCTGGTTTTTCCCTGTGTCTATCATCTGGCTTAAATAAAAAGTAGGTATCAATCTTAACTCTCTTCTCTTATTATTTTTTTTAATTTAGATAGGCATATTACCTTTTCTGAAATGTTTTATCTGTTCCTTTTTCATTTTATATTTATATTGTTGTGATTCTGGTAGTCCCCTATTTTTCCAGATTGTTCCACAAAGTTCTGTTTTCCTTAAAAATAATTATTTTGCGGGTGAAACGCTATTTTGAAAATTGTTAACAAAAACACGGTGCCACTTGTCAAGATATGGTTTTTACAACTTTCATCACCGTGTTTACTAATCTTCTTGCATTTTCGGTGTATAATTTAAAATTACAAATATAACGGATATCTGATTCGCAAAACATTTTATTCAATATTCCATATTAGATTGAGGATTAAATACTCAAAAATAATTCTACTTAACCATGGAATCATTCCCTCATATAGGAAAAGCTTTTGCTTTGACTTGTAAACATTGAATTTGCCTAAAAAGTAATCAACAATTGGTTTCACTTTTGTCAGCCTATGTGTACTATTTAAAATAGTTGCATTCCTAACAAAATGCCAAAGTTTATTTTTCTTGGTATAGTTTTTCAAAATACTAGGTTCTCGATTATAGGGTTTGTTGAACTTATGAACTTTACCCATTAAAATAAGTAAACTAAACAACTTTTTCAGCTCACTTACTGACACATCGTTTCATCGTGTGGAATTTCCAAATTCAGAGTGCGTCATATACTCTGATAGATGAATTTATGAAAGGTTTGTCTCAATATATTTATGCGTAAAATCATAAAGAAGCTACATTATTTAATTTAAATAAATATAATAATTGGTTTACAGGTTATATGGAATTCACTAAAAAAGATAATGGTTTGCCATTATTCTGCAAAATCGCCTTACCACCAATAAAGCAAAATTCGGCAAAAAAAACTGGAGCATTGAACTTTTAAAATACTGTGGTAATGTATTTTTCTAACTCATATGTAAGTACTAAAACATTCATCTTAAATATTCAATCATCGATTAAGCATACTACAACTAGTAAATCCATATTTATTTAAAACTACTTTCATTGTCCTATTTCGTAATTTTTGCAACATCATTGTAACTAATTTAATAAACATATCTAATCGTAATGCACAATAATTAAAATGAGCCAATATGATACTATTGTATTTTTTTTGTGTTTATACTTCTTATAAACACAATTTTTTTCCTTTTTAGTATTATTTTTTTACTTATATATAAACAAATACTAAAACATTCATTTGCAATATTTCTTTACAAACATTTTTAAATCATACCTTTAAAACTAGTTAAACTATTTTTATTTAAAACTACTCTTATTGACCTATTTTGTAATTTTTGCATTATCGTCTTATCTAATTTCATAAGCATATATAATATTATTGCAGATTAAATGAAGTAGAGTATTTAAAAACTATCAAAGTTTTTTTTTGTATTTATGCATAATTCACATCCTAAATTATATATTTATTATTTTACAATTTTTTTTTATGTTTATATTTTTATCTACATTTAATTCTAAATATTTTATATTATTAAAATATATTTTTTTACTATTCGTAAAAACTAGATTTAGGAGATCAAATCAAACGTGAGCTTGGTAAGAAATTTCGTATTATGCTTTTATTAGGATTTACATTTAAAAATATGTATTCATAAGTGAAAACTATTAATATTAAAACTGTTTTTTAAGTGTATATGTTTATTAATGTTATATTGACTAGAATATATATAAGTTTATTACAAATATTATTATGGAAATTCTCAATGCATATTGTGTCTTTTTCGTTAAAATATTTATTATTTATGTTACAGAATAATGTGTACTATCAGCAAAAAATGTTATTGACTGGCATTGCAGTGAAATCATACAGGTAAATAAATATTCTTACATTTGTATATAACATATATGCACCTCTAAACTGTCATTTGACCAGTAAAAAACGTTAGTGGTATTCTTTAATTGAAAGTTGTAAACACTACTCCTTAAATCCTATACGCCACTAGCAAATTTTGTTTATAAGAATAGTTATGGGGCAAAACATCACCTATTAAAGCCTTAATGTTTAGAATTATCTGTGCAATAGATAAATACAGTTTCACTAATATTAAGATTAAAAAAAATCAATTATTTGCTACATCTTAACTTGCCTAATGAAAATATTTTTTCTCTGTAACATACTCATTCCGAAATATCAACCAGCAGACAATATTTTTTCTCTTATAATATATTTTAATATCTAGGCGATTTAGCAATATATTTTTGTTTGTTATTATTGTGACGTCCCTTGTTTATTACTTTTGGTGGTGGATGTTCATAGTATATTATGTTTCACGTCGACACCTTGATCCTTACAAATTACTTAGTGGATATAACCCGCCACTCTGTTGTGTCTTTTCATATATTCTGTCGGTGCATTTCTATTATTTTACTTGATTGATCTTATTTTGTGTTACACAGTATTATTTTTGTGTTACGTACCACAATCATTCTTTTAAAATTTTTTTCAGATGACGAGTGGGATCGAGAAAATGGCACAGTTTGGCACTCTAACATTAAAGAGCACTAACTTTTTATCACTTGCAACAGATCGAATGCATCTAATTAATTTTAAATTATCTGCATACATACTGTATGTAAGTTATTAATGAATAATATGAAAAGCAGAGGGCCTATGTAAAATATTTTTTTGAAAATCGACCGTCTTTAATTACAAACTGCACGATTGCTCATATAAAATGAGTTAAATCACCTAAAAAATAAAGGTCTGTCAATTTTTTTTATTATAACACTTGCTAAACTTTGTCAAAGATATTTTCAAAATCCGTATATACGACGTTTACTTGAATTTATCAAAGCCTATAAATATAATTGCTCAGTGTGCTTTTTCCATTTTTCAATAACATGGTTTGTTTCCGGCGTTATGCGAATAATATTGCAAATCTTGGTAGACATTTTTGAACGGTATCTATTAACAGTTTCAAAGCACTTTACAGTGGCACACAGAAAAATTCAATAATAAATATTATACGAAAGTTTGACATCCTGATACGATGCACCCAATCAAACTAGTATATGTTTTTTTGGGAATTATTTCTAACACTTTTGTTAAAAATTCATTTTGCTTTTGAATTAAAACAACAAGAGCCAAATTAGCCAAATTCGCAACAACCGAAACTATGACTCTTAGAAGCCATGTTAAGTTAAAAAGACACTCAAATCTCAAGAGATCGGATCTCTGAGACACTTGAAAATAAAATATATTTATACTTTTCTTCGTGCACAATAAATTATAAAATAATATTTTTCGACCGATCACAATATGATATTATTTCCACATATTGTTGAAAGTTGTTTCCTTCGCAATGCCACTGTTTAAGAACTCATTGGCGCCGCAGGGCCGGAGTGTGGGGGGTGTTTTCCCCTCGGCAGGGCCGGCCGCGAGAGTTTTACTCGCCCGGGCCGGTAATTATACGAGGAAAAAACAATCGCTGGAAGTTGGGAGCGATTTATATTCGGGTCAGAGAGTTGCGGAAGTTGCCGACATGATACACGCCCTCCCAGGACCAGATTTCCAGCGCGAGGATCATAATAATCAAATTTTCGAGACGAATTTAATAATTTTCCAGATGACAAAATGTTTATCGTCCGCCCGAGATTAATTTACATTTTATTAAGAGCGATTTGAACGGAGGAGGCTGGGGGCGGATGGGACGCGCGTTCGTTATTGCCGCTAACTGACAACGCCATACTGTCTCGTCTGGGATAACTAATTGCATTTTTTAGAGATGTTACTAGAATCAAACTGATTCTCGAAAAGTTTCAGATCAAAAATGGATTATAATACTGATTTATTTTTACGGATAGGACCTTGTCAAATATAAATAAAAAATGTAGAAAATAAAATGTCGAATATAAAAAATCCGAATTTATTCAATCACTCACAACATTACCAACGTTCCTGATTTATCAAAATATTTTCCTCAATAAAGCCATTAATCCTTTGTGATTAGAAAGAAATTTTATTAAAAAATATCCGGACTAAAATGCTAAGTTATTAGATATTATATTTGAGCTTATTCCGAGGTCTCGATGTATATAATGATATATATCTCGTTGTATATATTAGGCACATACAATGGTGCGTCTATAATTATTCTTTGACATTTGGTCTGAAATCGCTTTATGATATTAATACTTGGGGTGCTGGCGGTTCCCCACAACTGTATACCGTAATTCCAAATTGGCTTCAGTATTACGTTGTATATTAATAATTTGTTTTTTTGTCGACAGCCGTGACCTGCGACCTGTGAGCCAGTGCATTCTTCTTATCTTTATGGTAAGTGGCTTTTCTTATCTTTATGGTAAGTATAATATATATAATAATTTGGTATTCTTAAATTGCTTTTGTTGGTAAAGTGGGTTTTATAGATCAGTATAATATTTATCTGTTTATTTTATATATACGTTTTTATTTCTTGCCCATTATTTAGCAAGCCATTGGCGTTCTAATCTACCAGTCTTGGGAGGTTGTACATTTGTGTTTACTATTATTTGACAGATTTATAACATAAATTTATTAAAAAAAAATTCACAGATTTATCTTATTACCTGCTAGATTTTTTCCATGCTTTTTGGGATATAGATATGTCTTATTTTATAATGAAAAATAGGTTTGTTGCAATATTTCAATAAAAAAAACACATAATCGCTTTTAAAAATATATTTCTATGAATATATCCGATTGGAGATTATGGCATATGTGTAAAATAAAAATATTATTAACTGTAAAAATAATTTATGATAATCTTTCATACAATCAACATGCAATCCTACATTAAGCTATGAGCATTGTTTTCATTAATTTTTTTGCACGTCTTATTAACTCACAATCGATCGTTCTTTCTATGTAATGTCCATTGTGATATCTTCTTACTACTTATACTAATGAATTTTTAAAAATAAGGTATATTTATTATATGTTCTAATAGAGTTCCCAATTTTTTGGAAAAACATATTCTAAAATATTATTATCGATTTCTACGGTATTGGGTAAAATTCTACAACTTATATCTTAGCATCTGAATCACTGTTATCCATAAAATCATTAATTATTTCTCTCAATTTAGCAAATAAATAAAATTTCCTTATATCCATACCTACAAAATAATATTAAAGTAGATAAATCGCATATGTATTAAATATTTCATATGGTCCCCAAATAGGAACAGGCAATGAAACAATAATAAAATTAGCTGTGATAAATATTTATTAATGGCCGAACACTAATACAACCGAATAGCAATAAAAGTCGGGTAACCCAAATGTGGAGCATGTTAGGTAGAGGGTTAAGAAGATGATCTGAATTTGATTAAAACAAAGGCAATTATTTCTGCATTCGTGTCAAAACTTCCCTTGTAGAAAAGCAATTTGGGTCAAATACAATTTTATCAGTCAATTTTATCATTCCTTAATAAAAACAGCTGATTTAAACTTGATAAAAACAGCTGGTTTACAGCTAAAATTTGAAAGCCATTAAAGAAGATTTAATTATGTTTTTAACATAATCATTTCTGATTAGATCCTAGAACCTTTCTAAAATTTAAAAATAGCAAAATTATCATTGCAGGAAGAATCGATCAAAATGTCAAAAAATGTAGTTTTAAAATCAAAATTTAAAAATAGTTATTAAGAATTTTGCCTTCAAAGGCATAATTTTAATATTATATTTAGCCAATTTTTTTTATTGCATTGTCATCATAATATTTAGCTGAAAAAGAATTTAGTCTGGTCAAAAATTTATAAACCTAAAACAGAAACAGATTATTATTAGTAAAATTGATAGCAATGAAAATATAAATTTTAAATTATAAATAAAATAAAAATATTTTACAAAAAAATCCACATTTGACTGATTAAGCTTTTTTGACTTATATAGATTAAATTGACTTATATATGTTAAAAACTAAGTAAAAAATAATCATTTTTAAATATACATAATATACAATAGGTTGAAGGAAATAATAATATTAAATTACACGATACATTATTTTTAATAAAAATAGCTAATTTATAAAATATACGCGCAAGGAAAAAAGCTTGTTTTATTGATTTTTTTTCTGGCTTGACTAAATTCATTCTCAAATCTTTAACCCTTTGCACGCTAAAGATATTTTATAAGCTTTTTAGAAACTCCGAGCTATTTTCAGTATATTTTTCATTAATAATGTTTGAAGTTTTCTAATGGTTTAAATTTTAATGACGCCATATTGTGTATATTGAACATTTATTTGACAAAATATTTTTTAAATTAAGTGTGATACTATTTTAAAGCAATCCCTTGCTAATTTTTCACATGTATTGCAATAATATTTCGTGTCTGATCATTCTTAGCCTCAAATTTTAATTTTCACATGTTAAAATCTATATATTTTTAATAAAATACCCAGAATATTTCTTTTGACAAGTATTTTTGACTTTTAAAAAGTGATATTGTTTTTTGTCCACTCTTATTAGCTAAAATTTTGTTTAAATATGCTTCTATCGATTTTTACTTATTTTAAGTCGTAATATTCTTAGTAAAAATGTATCTAATTTTTTTTTATCTTAAATTTAAAACCAATACGCTCTTAAAAAGTCATTGTTTCTAATAAGTAAACATTTATAAAAGCTCTTAAATAAAATAATGTGTTAAGAAAATTATATAAAAGAGTCGGATTTGGTCGATTTTGTACGATTCTGACTTTGAATTAATCTAAAATTTTTTTTTAGTACTACTGTTGTAATTTTATTAAAATTAAATACATTAGTACTAAATTAAACGCAACGTAAAAACCATAAAAAATATCTTATATAAAGTAATGTCATAACAATACTGAACTTTATCTATTAAATGTATTGTCAATATTGTAAGGAACATATCAAAATCGAGCAAATTTAATTTATGTAATCATAAGCTAAGTAATATTTTATTTTTACCAGTGTCTTTTTTTAATAGTGTCTTTGTGGTTATTATATATACTTTATATATTTCATATGTAATAAAGTCCCTTTTGAGAGAAAACATATTACATTTGTGTATAATTCGAATGTCTTATTTACATTACGTAGGCAAGAGTCAATTGCTGCTCATAGTGCTATCAAGACCATTTGTCATACACATAACGCGGTGTAATTAATTTGTTGTTTGAAATTAAATAGACAAATTAATTACATATACGGTAGAGTACCTACTTCATTTCGAGTTATCGTATTAATTTAATAACTTCCACGCTACGGGAGATGCAAATATTAAACCAAAGTGTATAGCGCGCAGATTTTTTTATTTCCAAATATTAATATACAAAATGTATAGACATTTTCGCTTACATTTCACATTTTCCTTCGGCAGGTGCTCGCGATTAAAGCCAACGCGAACGAAACTGTATAATCTCGTCTGGCAAATATCATTTATCCCCGAAGCTTATTATGTCAATAAAAAGAGAAAAGGGCAGAATTCAGATTAAATTGAACAAGAAGAAATTCATCGTATCGCAAACTTTGGCCAAGTTCCTTTGGGCAATTTACATACAAAAAAGGGCTCCAAAAAGTAAGAATAAAAAAAGAAAGCAGTCCGTTACCCAGATGAACGGTGAGAAAATTTAATATCGTCAGGAAACACGCATCAGACGTTTGCTCATGTAATATTTTCACAATTTATATTGCGTAATGCGAGCACATACACGCAAATTCGAAAAAGGGAAATCATGTCTAAATTTATTATGCGCAACATAAAAGCGTTTGATAGGGCGTAATAAGTAATTCACGCGCTATATGGTGGATTTTTAAAACAATGATTTTCAAGAGAATCTCAATTATATTTTATTAATAATTTGGCAAATATTTAGTATTTGTTTCTAGTTCCTTTTCTTTTTAAAAATCCAGATTTTTTTGTACTTTCTGACTCATATAATAAAAAAATAGTTATTGAATTACATACAATAGTATTTTACTCATATGGAAAATTAACGCAATGGTCCCATTTTTTGTGAACTTTTTTGTAAAACATTATTGATGCGTGGAAAGTCTGCTTTATATAATTAAGCAATTTATTTTTTATTTTTGTAAAATTTTATATACATATATTATGAGATTTCCTGTCCTCAATTACCAATGGTTTTTAGTAAGACTCGCGACAAAGTAATTATATTATTTATTATTACTTTTTTGATCATTTGTATTAGTATTTGCTTTAAAAATAAATTTAGGTCCAGATATCATTGTTGCCTTTATTTTTGTCATGTATAGAATTTCTTTGAACTTTTGTGTAAAGATTTGCCTTACAATTTTGCCCTTTCTCGGTTGTTGTTTATGATTGTTTGATTTGTTTATTTTTTAATTAGATTTCATGTTTTGATTCAGTTTTTTTGACGAATTTTTTATGGCAGATATTTTTTTATGCTTTTTTTTAAATTTTTTTGATCTGTATTTAAATAGTGTTTGTTTCTTGTTCTAAATTTATTTAAAATTGAAAAATCCTTGTAAAACTCTTTTAGTTCCTGTGGAATCAATTTAAGTGAAGTATGTTTCGGTTCGATTTTTTTTCGGTTTCAACATCTTTGTGTAAAGTACAGTATAAATTTAAAAATAATATATTGGGATTTTTAAATGCAAGATACATTTTCATTAAGTTATGAGAATCACAAAATAAATATAACTGAATATTAAAAATATTTTTTTTAGTGATGTGACTAGTTGTTTCTGTAATGTTTTAATTTATTCTAATTTACGTTGGGTCTGTATCATAACAAAATACTTCTTAAAATATTTTCACATTACGTCGCACCTTGATAGTCATTATTCAAAATAAAAACAAAGCCTATTTTCAAGATCTTGTTTGCGGAAATGTCTCCCGAAACGCGACAAGTGTTATTCGGTTGTAGATTAAAAAAGGAGACGGAAGGAAATTTATTTGTTTCCAAACGTGCTACGTACGAATGAATGTCACTTTTGCGCGATAACGTCGGAAAAATCACGGAAGGCGAAGGAAAACTCAGAGGCAGGGGTGGTAAGGCGCGGCCCGCGAGACTGGGAGTGTCCGCCGACCACCAACAAATTAACGTTTTTTATTGGACAACTTTCCGGAACGGACTATCGTCAGATAAGATGGAAAAGTTTCCTAACGCGCAATTGCGAGCGAATCAACCCGATAAAGGCGAATCGTTATCCGTTTTACGTCTAAAAATTATCCGCTTGGCCGTAACTCGAAAAGGAAACGGACGTCGGATTGTGTTTATAAATTTAATTGGTTTATATCGTTGCTGCTTTGGTTGAATCGTTTGTTTATTGGACGGCTCGTGGTGATTAAAAATAGGGTGTAACAAATTTATCGATAAACTATTAGGCGTTAATTAACTAAAATTAGATTTTTTTATGATAATTATATTTAAAAAAACACAGAATGTCCACTGACAATTACCTTAACAATGCTTTTATTTTATTTGTGTACTTATTAATTTTAAGGGCATCAAAGAGTAGATCCAAATTTAATGTTTCGACTTGAATACGGAAAATTCGGCCTTCATTTTATTTAATTTAATAATATATGATAATTTAAATTTTTTAATAAACCTTTAAATTATTTCTTTCATAGATTTTTTTTTAAGTAATGCTCTGATTAAATCTCACAGCTCCTTTGACAAATTCCTTGTCGGAATCTCTTTGTTTTCAAGAACTGATATATATTATATATTGTGCATTTTGTAAAATAAAATTCAATTAAACTTGTTTTTTATTTTGTTTTAGAATAGCATTTAATAATTCGGAACTAATCTTAGTTTTATATTTAAAAATTTGTGTTGTCATTAATATTGTTTAGTTTAAATTAAATATGCTAGTTATAAAATATATCTAGAAAATTATTTAGGAATAATAGTGAAATTCTTAAAATTAAATTAAACGTTAATTTTCAGAGAATAATCCACAACTTTGTCTAGTAAATGTAGTGCATTTTTAAAAATACTTTCCTGATTCTGAACTTTGCGTGTTCACCATTTTCGGGTATTTAATCTTTTGAGGGAGTAACTTCGCACCCAGCACGACACATGTCAAAACTTGTCAGATTTTCAATAGATTATACTATTATACATATTACGAAAGTCTATGACGGGCGAGATGTTTTCTCCGAACAGTGGTAGAGAAGCTGGCGCAGGGATATGAAAGATCCTCAGAGGTCTTGTAGGTGTGGCTGGTTGATCCCTCTCTGCTAGGTGGAGCCCTTCTCAGGACGTGAGTGTCCCTGAGCGTCCCTGAGTCTACCTTCGCCTCATTGGAGTTCAGGCTTAAGTATTCAGGGCTGCAAAGCTTGTTTACTAATCACAATCATGTAGCGATCATCCAGGCAATCATTGCAAATTATTGTCTTTAAAAAGTGACATTTACTTGATAAATATCTCTGAGGTTGAATTGTGTAACGGGAAAATTTTAACCTTACGGGGATATATTTTTTCCCGTGACTATTTCATAACAAATATATATTCATTCAATGCACCGGAGAATCCTTGCGTGATATTTATAGGAAAACCTTTTATTTCTAGTCGTAACGAGAGCCTTTGTGTGCGATCGCACTATTGTCCTTTATCCTTATTGATAAATAATCACTTTTGGTCATAGTAATTATGCGAGTTTCAAGAATAAGATCCCCCTCAGACAAGTGCTCTGTGTGATCCTTTATAATATATATACATATATCAGATAAATACATACAATAAAATATGAGATACGGCAGACTGAATGGCATTTAAGCTTCATTAAAGCTATTTTCACCCAAAAAAATCTACGATATTGTATCATTGGGGACCAATTGATGTTAAAGATCAAATAAAAAAAAAACGAGTCGGCGATAACAAGACTTTTCATGTTTAAGTCAAAAAGCATAGCAAATCTTAACTAAATATTTTCAATGCATTCTGACCCTTAAACTATTCACTTAAGCTTTATTTGTACCTTAGGCAATTTTAGGTCAAATTTATAACATTTTTAATAAAAAAATAAAAAAAAATTGCATACTGGTATTTAAAATTTAAAATTTGAGAACCCGTTTTTTTACATTTGCTTTCTAAAAACCGACTAATCTAATTAGTAATTTAATCATATTGGTAATAATTAATCGGTTAGTTAAAGATAATGCTCATTGTATTGTATTTTTTTTATGATTTTAGCAAAGAGCATTTTTTTGCGGTCGTGTTTAATATGATTACAAGGAAATTCTTACTTTTTTTTTTATAAATATTAACCCTTTACAAAAACTAATTCAAGTAAAATGTAATGTATATTTTATTATAGAACAAACATATATTTCGCTTTAATATGTTTTGAGAGGAAACTCTACTTTGAAATAGGATAAAGCGAATTTTCAAGCCTGACATTCTAGAAGAGTTTTCTTTATAACGTCTTTTTTACGCCACATCAGCTTAATAGATACTTTATAAAAAAACATCAATCGAAATGCTTGAGGTACAAATAAGATTATGTATCAAAGGGTAATAATATACGTTTCTATATAAATACTCGAAACTAGTAATAGTAAAAAGTTTCTCCGGGTATTCTGTGCGTTTTAGGGTCTTAACGACGCATTTATTTGATGTGTTCTCAGTACTAAACATGATCATGAGCAACCCTGAATATACCTTTGATAATCTCAACGGGCTATTTTTGGAGTGAAAATAAAAAAAAGGTGTCCGGCAATTCCAGCAAGAATTGCCGTATCGAGTAGTGTAATTTTCTACAAATATTAATATTGAGGTATTGATACTTTTAACTAATAGTGACTCACGTTATTTTTATTAAACTGATAAATAATGTAAAATGATTCATTGTATATTTGATGCTTTAAATTTTTATCTTTATTCTAAATACGAAGGAACAAAACTTTTGTAAATATGTTATTTTGAATGAACTATGTCAGTTATATACAAAAGTTAGGTTAGACAATTAAGGTCGTTGTTTATTATTAAATATAAGCTGCATTATTAAAATATTTAATAATAACAATATACAAAATTATATTATTGATAGATAAACGTACAAGTGCGAAGCTTCATGGAGTTGACGTAACATTCAATTTCCGAACAGTCATCTATACAAACACATTCCTATAGGAGCTTTATGTGGTAGCCTCACTCCGATATCTTAATTACGGAACCAAACGCTTTCAAAATCCCCCCATGGCCCGATACACGTCTTCATAAATTAAGTGTATTGACAATGGGGCAAATTGGATGTATTGAAACAGAATCGAAGCACAGGGGCGTTGGCTCAAATACCGCTACTGGGAAAAGAAAACCCACGCTTGTGTTTGCTTCGACAATAGCACTAAGATTGTCTAATTGAAATTTATATAAGGCGATGATATTATGATTTTTTTTATTTAATGCTGGACGATCACGAAAGTGTTCAGACATACGCAATCTATTTCTCGTAATGCCTTCACAAATACCTAGAAACATATATTAGTATTATTCTTAATAAGATCTTTAATCAATTCTTTCCAAGACAAAAAATACTACAGATTATTGTAATATTTTTTCTAACGAGTCTTAAGTATATTATAAACTTATATTCAATGAGTCTAAAAAATTTTTCCCGTTCTTCACGAGGTGAAAGAGCTGATATGTTGTTAATGTCATTCATAGTATCAAAAAAGGTCGTTTATATATATTTTATAAGGTGAATATTCTTATTTATATAATTTGTTTACAGATAGAAAAGATATGTTTTTAGCTATCTGTATATATAAACATCTAAAAAACATTGATTAAAAAATAATATTAATGTACGTAGAATAATTAAAAAAAATAATAATAATGGCGATCGAATCTTGTACGGATTTTAAGCCGAATATTTAACGCAAATTCGTATTCCTAGGGCTTACAAGTCTTACAACAGTAATCACCTAAACGCAGATCAGTGAAATTCTTAGACGGCTTGTCTCGTAAAATGTGTAATAAACTTATGTTTATATCTATAAATAGGTCGTTAAATTTTATATTCATTAAAAAAATATTTATACATTTGCCATTTGTCTGTAGCAAAAGTAAAACTTGTTCAAGGCATTGCATTTCTTAAGCACATATTTTATATAAAAAAAATACATTTAAAGGGATTTTAAAAACATTAGTTTTATGCGTATAGTCAACAAGACTACATAAATAATGTATTAAATCTTTAACGTAAGATATTTTATTCGATTATAATATTGTTTTCAGCATAACAGTGATTTTAGATATTTTAAAATACAAAATGTTTTTTATTTTGCTGGTTTTTTGCATGTAAATGTCTATTTGAAAGTATTTTTTTTTATAAAAATGTTAGTTATCATGTTTTTAATTTAAACATCTTATATTAATAAAAAATAATGTTTTAATTTATGTTTTGTATATTGTATTGGTTTAAAGGGTTGACTCGGATGAATTTAAATTGAATATTATTATTATTAAGCGTATACTTAATTGTGTAGTAAATTAAGCGGTTAAGCTATTAGGCTTGGCACATATTTGTACAAAAGCATAAGAATTACCTTTGTAGGTAACACTTTAACCATCAAACAAAATCGATATTAACGCAATCGACTGAAATATATTTGCTCTTTTTATCTCACCCGAAAAAAATTACCCACCCTGGAATAAAAAAACGCCATCATGAAACCAAAGGTCTCTGCTAAATAATATTGATACATAGCGCCATAAATCTACCGATGACTAACTTTGATTCCAGTCTGTACACTTTGATCACGGAAGATTTATCTCCTCGCCCACGAACCCTTTTATTTTCCTCTCGGCTTTCCCAGTCCCTTCCACTTTTCCCACCAGGCTGGTGGGCGTGTAATCGCGACAGATAACGACACTTCCAGTCTATGTTAGCGGCCGTTACTTTTGTCCTTGGCTTTGTGCGAAACCTATAAGGGGATTCTGTGACCTGTCGTCGTGTCCCGGATATTTCCGCATTACTCTGCGAGAGGAAAATAAACATTGAACAATCCGCTAAGTCCCGTAATGGGTTAACATCGAACCGGTTGCCTTTAATTAGGCAAATCTCAGTAATCCCTCAGACCCTTGGCGGAGTTGTTCGATAGCGCCAAGGTCGGACCTCTAGAGATTACACAGTGTTCCATCTTGTTAATTATAAATTTAGGATGAGAAAAAAAAAGTGATTCGGGTCTCTGAGACATTTTTTATTTGATATGTTGGGTGAAATAATGTTGATTTTTGCGAAAATCTTTATTCATGGTCTTTTGGTTTTTTTATTACGATTATGTAAAATCAACAAATTAAAGATCAAAGTCATGGTTAGTCATGAAAATAATGCCAAATGCGAGTTGAGATTATAAATGACTCGAAATAAAAATGAAAAAAAAATTTAAATATTTTTTTTGTAATAAAAAAAAAATTAAAGCTGCAAATTTTTTTTATCATATATATAAATCTCTGTAGCATAACGACATTGTTTTGAAAACGCATTATGTTCGTACATAATTCAGCGACAATAGCGCAGCACCGAAAATACCAATTAGAAACGACATTTTCGCATCACAGCGACATTTTCATCATACAAATACGTCACATTCGGAAATTTATTGCGCTGAAACGCATTTGGTAATAAATTTTTATTATTGCGACATACTACCGTTAGCAAATGCGTGTTTTAAATTCTGTGCTCACTATAACAACTATTACATAGACTAAACGGTATAAAATATACCTTGACGTATTTTATACTATTTTATTAGCATTTTTTTATTGTTTCACTCGCATATCTGTTTATTTTATTATAATATTATAGCGACATGCCAAACGTCTATATTGTATTTTATGGAGGTTTTAAAAACGATCATAATAAAAGTTTTGATATTGTTATTAAATTCATGGTCATGTCTGTATAGAATAGACAAAGTGTTTTAAATGTTATTATTTTGTGGCCATTTTAAAATCATTTTTAAAGATTAACATTCAAAAATTTATTTCTATATTTGTAGTGTCTTAGATAATTAGAATATTATTATGTACATAAATTATTTTATTTTTATTAGGCAACTGATTTATTCGTTATTTTTCTATTTATTTCACTATAGATTTTGTACAAATTTAATCAAATATAATAATATTCATTTTTGATTTATTTTTATATGTAAACGTTTGTTATTTTAACTTTAAAATAATACACAGATTCGTTTAAAAAATCTGTATTTTCAGCAGTAACATAAAATAATATAAAAATAATATTTAAATTGTAAGGAAACATGCAAATCTAATATAAACTTACCAGATATGTGTTCCTTTCGTTTGAGTTTTTCCTTGTTCAATTCCACGTTAGAGATGTTTCAGACGTGCATTTCAAAAAAGAAACTTGGAATATAAGTAAGCTATTCAAAATGGTCCGTATCTGTACGTCAGACTTTAACCGTTTTCTAACATCTAGTTTTTCAAGTTGGCTTTTATATATTTAACTTTGTTGTTACAGAAAGCGATTAAATGCTTTATTGTCACTCCACTTTTCCTCTGTGGTCCGTTCGTGCGAGATTCATTCGAACGAATTAACATGTACCAAGCTTCGACATGCCTCAAACATAAACGTGCACGAAATAACAAAAATTACATTTACTACCTACATATTATGTACATTGGAAACATTTCACATTGAAGATAATATTGGCGCAAGTAAGGTTTTTGTGTTTGATAAACTATTTTAGTGTATATGATATATTATTGTAATTTTGATAATTTTTTAACTAATATACTTTATTTATTTTAGATTCACAAAATTTATTTTTTATATGTTTTGTACATATATCAAGTAATCCAACTTCTTTTGCAGAATAAAAAATAAAAGTGTCTCTTAAAAACTTAGATGTTTTAAAGCATGGTGCGTATTTTAGAGCACAAATCTATAATTTAGCATAGTGTTCCTCAGTACATTCTACAACTTTTCACATAAAAAATTATATTAAAGATAAGTACATTTTATTAGAGCGCTTATTGATGAAACCTTTTTAAATAATTAAGCAAATAATATCTATATTCAGGTATTAACAAATAGTTTTCATATCAAAACATATATGTGTCACAGTAATGTGTATTTATAGTGAAAATATATTTTCACTGGTAGATATATATATTTTTTCTAATATGCTAGTGAAATTTTAAATATATTATCTTGCTCTAAAATATTATTTAACAGGTGTAAAATCTGAATTTGTGAGTTCCTTTTTAGAAAAATAAATACAATGTAATAAATAAATTTATTTTAATTGATTTTTGATTATATAGTCAAAATGATTTTTATTTTAAAATATTGATTGTTTGTAGCGTAAAAATTGAACCGGGTTGTCCAAAGGTTTCAATCGCCTTCAAAATGGTTCGCTCTGGACTCCAAATGTTGAGCTGGACTAATAAATGAGGAGAGAGAAACAGTGGTTAATGCTATCTTTGCTGCACCGAAGTTAAAGCAGCCTTCTCTCGGTCTCTTGAGGTTTGTTTGCCCTAAACTCCGATGCGGATGTTCAAATCTGTATCAGACAAAGTATTGAAGTGGAAGTGATCAGACGAAATGAATTAGAGAAAGTGATTCCTGAGTTCCAGGGTCTCAGTATTTATACTCCTAGCTCCTCCATGCTTCGAATTTTTATGAATATAAATTTCCGTTAGCCGATATGGCAGATTGGAAATATTTGCGCGCGATATTTAAACTGTATAATTTATAGCGCGTATTTAATCCGTTAAATGGTCTCCCACGGTGTTTATTTTAAAAGCAAAAACTAACTTTTTTAATGACCTCTCTTATAATGATATCCTTTCGTCTAATTATTAATTGAGAGTGGTATAGTTGATGAACTTGATATTGGTAAATGTTTAAATTCATGTAAGTAATTAGCAAATTTTGTTATGAAAAAATACATTTAATCACCTGTTAGGGTCAAAATGTTAAAGCCCAAACACTAGCTAAAAGCTAATTTAACCTATTACAAGTCTTAAAACTTACAATAGTTTTTTAACTTTCATAAAGGCAAGTTGTGTTGGATCGATTTATTAAGGTTAAGTTTGTCTTTTCACAGAAAATGATTTGCAACTATCAAAATGCGTTTCATTGACAGCAGGGCGAGATATGACCTGTTAAGACCAAAATGTTCTAAACGCAAGGGTCCCAAGTTTCACTGATACTGTTCAGTGAAATTATGTGTATATTGTTTGATACATTTTTACTATTATATTTTTTCTAGTAAAAATGTAATTTTACTACAAAATACACACTTTAATATATGTATATTATATGTACATAAAAAAAGTTACGAGATCTAAGGAAATCGCATAATTTCAAGCTTTTAAGTAATGTTACATTTTTTTTAGGCTAATCGGTTAATTCTATAAATATCAAAAATCAAAATAATTTTTATTATTAACAGGAAAATTACATACAAATCAGTATTAAAAATTTAATTTTGGTAAAATACAAAGCAATTTTTAAAAATTTTCGTGAACAATTACAATTAAAAATTTAGATTTAGAATTATAAAATATTTAGATAGTCTTATTAATTAGTGATTCTAACAAAATCTTACTCTAAATTTATATTTATTGTAAATATAATACATACAGATAACCGTATGAATAAATATTGTTGTGTATTCGCACATGTACTTTTGAAATCTTTTCATATTTTAGAATGAAATTTTAATAAATATTATTTAAGCATAAATGTATTTTTTTAAAGGTTAACGAGTAACTTGTATGATTTTTTTTCGAAATAAATTGTGTGCTGGAATAAATATTGCTTAATAGTTTTAATTTAAATTAAGTTGTTAAGCCATATTAGACTTTCGAAATTAAAATTTTAGTTTTTATCTACATTGACTTTTAGCAATAAGTGCAGTTAATATAAGTGTAGCTGAAAAAAATATATAATCCCATTTCTATGTCAGATACGATCCATTAGTATGAGCATTTTAATATATCAATACATAAGAGTCCTTTCGTTATGTTAGGTTCTTAACGGCTGTGTCAATAAAGCAAAGCATTCAATTAATATTAATTTATTGTGTTTATTGAATATTTGATTGATTTCAAGCGCTATAATATATCAATTCCTACGCAAATTCCGCAAAATTGCCCCATTAAACCGAACCTCATCCGTTTGATGGCGAATTTATTAGAAAGCCATTATTCAATCTAGGCAATAAGCCTCCCGCCGGTTGATGAGTCCACTTTACGAGATTCATCCCTAAGACGAATGAAGGATGCTGGATGGGGGCGCGAGTGGGGGTGGGGCATCACCTGATTACGAGGCGATTTATAAGGCGTTTGCCAATACTCGATAAAATAGTAAAAGCCGCATTAGGCTTATCTTTCTCATCCCTTTCTCGGCCCACCCCAGACCCACCCCACCGCCGAAAAAGCCACCCCTCGGCCGTGAGCGATGTCCGGCGCGTGCCCAGCATCCCCGTCTGCATATGCCTCTTTATTCCTGACTCGTGTCCGGACTCACAATCTCCCGACTCCCCGGGAGGCCATACATTCCGTCCAGGGACACGCCACTATAAATACACGTGACAACCTTATACTATTTTTTTCCGGTCGTAAATCTTTTAAAAATTAATGGCGCGCAGCGCGGTTCTATGAAAATTATTAATGTCGTAATAATACGCCGGTTGTGTATTTTCCGGCAGTTTGCGGATGAGTGAAGGCAGCGCCAGAAAAGTGGTGGAAAATTGTGACTGCACTTACTTTGAACGAACTGATGAATATGTAACGTATGGTGGAAAAGAGTAAAAATCTATTTAATAAACTGATGAGCCAATTGTAATCAACGCTTTTATTTTTAGTTGATTAAATAAAAGTAGGTTTTTTAGGTAGGTAGTAGGTACAATTTATAAATAGTCCACAAAGATAACGTAGATATTTATTTAGTTGCAGAGATATTTTATTTTGACTATTTATATATAAAAATAAAATTATATCGTTGCGATGTAATAATACTTCAAAAGATATATTTTTGCAATAATATATAGTCAAAATTATTTAAATGCTTTTAATGTTTAACCCTTTGGATGCCGGGCATTTTTGGAAAAATGTTCCAGAACTGCCGGGACTTTTTATTAAATAATTAAAAAGTCCAAATGTGTATTTTAGTTTGTAAACATGCTGTCGCGGCGTGCGACGCTGTCTGCAGTGAACTTGACCTAATTAATGACGAATATGCGATTGTGTGTTATTTTAATTCTTATTTGCGCTGTAATAAGAGTCATTATCGCATGACGTATTAAAAATTACGAGATCTGAGCGGCCGAACTCCGACCAGGAATCCATAACAATGATATATAATATGTTATTTATTTTTAAAATGTAAATAAAACTTTTCGTAAATTAATAAAATATGATATTTTTAAATAATGGTTTAAGTAAAAATACCATACAGACTGTTGAATATATATATATATATATATATATATATATATATATATATATATATATATATATATATATATTTACATATATATATATACTTAAATATATATATATATATATATATATATATATATATATATATATATATATATATATATATTATATATATATATATATATATATATATATATATTTATATATATATATATATATATATATAATATATATATATATATATATATATATATATATATATATATATATATATATATATATATATATAAATATATATATATATATATATTTATATATATATAAATATATATATATATATATATTTATATATATATATATATATATATATATATATATATATATATATATATATATATATATATATTTATGTATATATATATGTATATATATTTATATATATATATATATATTTATGGATATATATATGTATATATATATGTATATATATATGTATATATATATATATATGTATATATATATATATATATGTATATATATATATATATATATATATATATATGTATATATATATATATATATATATATATATATATATATATATATATATATTTAAGTATATATATATGTAAATATATATATATATATATATATATATATATATATATATATATATATATATATATATATTATGTATATATATATCTATATATATATATTTATGTATATATATATATATATGTATATATATATATATATATATATATATATATATATATATATATATATATATATATATATATATATATGTGTGTGTGTGTATATGTATAAAAATAATGATTATAATATATTTATAACATATATTTGAAAAAATGTTATAAACCCCTGAATCAATTACCCTACAGACGGTTGCAAATGTATTGGATACTACGATTTCGGAGCCGTCGGATCCGGCAGTTCTCGCTAGTGTAGCAAAAGCCGATATATCGGATTTCGGTAGCCAAAGGGTTAAATTCGAGTACTGGATCTCAATGTTTGTTCAAATAAAAATTTTAATAAAAATTTGATGAATTTTTGATTTAGCAGTAAAAGATAGTATTGCCTTTTTATTTAACTAACCACAGAATCGATCAAAGACTTAAAATTAGCAAAGAGAAATTTTGTTTGTATGTTTTGAAATTTATTTTTTATATTTCCCGTTGTAATCTGATAGGCGTAACTGCAATGCGTTACAATGGTGTGAAATAAGAATTCATTGTACGATCCATGAAGAAGCGTGTTTTGCATAAACATAACCAAAAGAAATTGTAAAAGTTACAGATTTTGTAATTTAGATTACCAACGGCATTGGGTTAATTTTAAGAGTTTTTAAATACAATATATAACATATATCATAAACTTTTAATTCAAAACAAGGAGCGCTGGCTTTTTATTTAAATGAAATTAAAATATCTCGAAAAAAAATAGTGCTTAATATTCAGATCAGTGGTCTCAAAAATTACTTGTCATGTTAGAAATCACATTACAACCGATTTTCCTTAATTATGAATCACAAGATAAAAGAAGAACCTCATTTTCGATGCTCAAAGATTTGATCTTATTCAAGAATAAATTCTTACTTTTCACTTGGAGAAGGGACAAACTTTGATACAATTTTTCAAAATTAATCGATTCATTACAAAGAATTGTATAAAAAGCAATGCCTTTATTAGCACTAAGACAGAATATTGTGTGCGAAAATACTAAAAAAATAAAAATAGTGAACACGCCTTACCATATTTATTAAACCAGCTTATTGCAAAAGTCAACAGATTAATGTTTTCTCTATGTATCATTTCCATTTTTAATTTAATTCATATAAACTATATTTTTTAAACTATATTTACATAATTTATATTAAATAAATCTTTTTTATTTTTAATTATTTTTTGTGTAGAAAGTGAATTTGGCCAATAAACAAGTTATCTCTTATATACAATATTCAACTCTAATTTAAAATTATTGTTTAAAAATTTATGACATTTTATATTAGCAACAATTTTTTATATGCATAAAGTATAGAAGACTATTTACTTATTTATTTTAAAAATATACACTTACAAAATAAATAAGTAAATAATAAAAAAACTCATTATCCTCAAAAATAAATGTTGGAATACTTTTTCCCCCAAAAGATTTCAGTTGAAAACCTGCGAAAATCCCCCAGTAACTTCTTCTGTTGGCGTCTGTGTTTTTTTTTGTTAAATCGTAATCGCTTAAATGACTTCCGAGTTGTATCCCCTTTGAAATATTGTAAGTTATTAGGCGAGTTCGGCGTTGTCACCTGACGGTAATACCTTGAGCACTTCATCCCTTTTCATAAGTAGCACT
The DNA here is from genome assembly GCF_051122295.1 of Plectrocnemia conspersa. Classification (NCBI taxonomy): domain Eukaryota; kingdom Metazoa; phylum Arthropoda; class Insecta; order Trichoptera; family Polycentropodidae; genus Plectrocnemia; species Plectrocnemia conspersa. The sequence goes on from NW_028277166.1 coordinate 28,111,177, forward strand.
GCGCATTCAATTATCCACGAGTACATCCCGAAAAACCCCGGGCGGATGAAAAGTTTGTAATGAAAAAGCGGAATAAAATATTTTTCATCAACATTTTCCCGCATGGGTCGAGGGCCGCGGACATTATTTTCGGAAATACAGGGTAACTCTGAAAATTTAGCTGTGCATAATTTAAAATAAGTAGACCACGAATATAAACATTTTCAATAAATCTTAAAAATTACTTTTATATATATATGTTTTTAAAATCATTTTCTCATTATTTTTATTTCTCAAAAATATATTGAATTGATAAAAAAATATTAATGATATCTATATATTATTAATTGCAAGCCCTTGTTTTGTTACACCTTTTCTAGATACATTCGTATTTTTTTAGTAATAATTACTAGGGAGCTACTGAAAAAAAACATTTCAAATGTCATTCATATTGTGCTAGGCCCAAGCTTTGTTTTTGTATTCAAACTAGAACGGATCTAATTTGTTAAAATATTGTGTTAATGAACAGATTTACTGTATTAATACTATTTTTAAAATAAACCTAAAATTATTCTAAAAATACGGTAATCTAATAAATCTGTAGGTTTATTAGCAGGTTTTTAATTTAGGTGGATTCTTGCAGTTTTTCGAATGGTTCTTCATTATTATATTACTTTTGTATTTTTCTTTTAGTATATTTAATTTACATTGCTGATTTTGGTTTGGTTTACTCTTAGAAAAAATATTTTATTAAATTGCGTAAGCATTACCTTTTATAAGAATAATTTAGGCTATGCATTGGTTTTAGGAAATGTGTTGGTTTCAAAATATACATTATGGCAGTCACTATACTCACATATTCACACTTTTTCTGTTTTTAAGCATTAAATAAAATAATATTTTTTTCGTATGAATGATTTATATGGACACGAGTTGTAACGTTGTTATCTTGATGCTGCATTTGTAGTCGGATTTGTGAATTTAACCAGATATTTTAACGCTAAATACATGCATGGGATCTAGAACTTTTTTTGCTAACTAGCAATACTTTTCAAAATTAGAATTTTTTAAAATTTTCCGTGCCAACTTCATAACGCTCCTCAATATCAATGTTACTAATGTAAATAGTATTGTATATCATTATATGGCATTTTTCATGTGGATTCTGCCATAAAATTATATAATACCAGCAGGATAGTCCAGTGGTATAAATCAACCATTAATACCTGTAAGACATTAGTTTGAATCTCATATAAACCTTTTTATTTTTTAATTTCTATCTTGTCTAAAGATCGATTTTTATGTAATTTTAATCTAGATCGATTATCACATTTAAAGTTTTTCCATATTTTTCTTATCTCACGGGTGGATATCCTTATAAAAAAAAATTGAGTGACATCTATTGATTTTATGCTGAAATACTAGTTTATAATTAATAAAATAGATGTCACTTACTTACAGACTTTATTTGCAGTTATTTATTTATTTTAATGTGCTTACTTTTTTAGTCCTGAAAATCTGAGAAAAATTAACCAGAAAATGAAAACTTGTAAAATTTATGTAATATTAATAATCAAATATAATGTTTTTAATTAAATTTGCAATGAAAAAAAATATAAACGAAAAAATTGCATGAGAGAGATTATTCTGAATCCAACAATACTTTTCGGCGAATAATAAAAAGTATGATGCAACTGTTATTCCTAGAACAATTCGAAAGAAAGATCATCTAAAACATTGAAATAAAAAAATTGCTTTTCGAAAGCATCTGCTTGATTACTGCCTTCATAAAAAAAACGTTTGATGCAGTCTTCAACAAATATGTAATTGTGAACACATATTTCTGACTCGAATAATTTATGTGGTGGAGTTCCTTAGTTCCAATTTTGTAAGATTTTAAAAAATAATACGTATATTTTTAAAAAAATTCCTGGAATAATAAGGATGTATTTTTTTTGATTTTCGAAAATTTAAGAAACCCGAGACTTTAGAATCTCTAGTTGAAATGCATTAAGTTAACGACCGTCACGTTGCAATGAAATATTAACATTAAATATATATTTTTTCTCATTTTCTGTAATATAAAATACACTCTGTCAATAATTTGAGTATTCAATTCACCAATTACGCCAAAGTTGTCAATATTATTAATTTTGGAATGTAAGGTAGCAAGTTTGCAGCATACATTGATTTTAAAATTAGTTTTTGATGAATATATTTATTTATTTTTATAATATATATACAATAAGTAATTGCAAATGCCAAATTTATTCGGTTCAGCTTACAACTGTTTGTGGTTTTATATTAAAATAAATATTACGACTTTGATTATTAATATAATTATTAAATTATATTTTTCACAATATTGTAACGGTATACTATGCTTATTAAAAATAGTCTAATAGTTAACTTATTATTTTAATGAAGCATATGAATTTTTATCTTATAGTAAAATAATAATTCGGATTTTTAATGAAGAACCATTAAAAAACTGCATAAATTCACATGAAATAAAAACATGATAATGAGTTTATCGTCTTAATAAATAATCTTTACAGGTTATTGATAAGTATATTTTTAAAACTATTTAAATAATGTGAAACTATTATTCAGCGGATTATTTTAACTTACCATATTTATTTTGCTTTTATTATAAAACAATATATTAAATGTAGAAAATATCTTATCTAGGTAGATTTTCTCAATATTTAATACTTGATAAGGCAAAATAATACAGCTGTAGTTCGTACAGAGAGCTTTCTTGACCCGTTTCTATTTAGTTTACATACTAATAAAATTTAAGATTGAGTCATATTATATAGTAGATCAAAATTTAATTCAATTATCTGTCAATTTATTATTAGTACAACTCAGCTAATTTTAAAATCTGGGCAAAGTCCGAAAAAAAACTAATGTTTGGAATATGATAAAACCAGGCATTTTAGAACTATATTTTTAGGGACAGTATTGGATTTCAGATAGTATTTTTATTGTATGACTGCTTCATATCATAATATATAAATGTTAGTATTCAACATCAAATAGTTCCATATATTAAATATAAGGGTAAATAATATCTATAATGCTTTATCGTCTGTAACAAGGTTTGATTTAAACGAATGACCTAGATATTATGAAAAGAGAAACCAACTGAAAGGGTTTTTATTTAGAATAATATTAATAATGTCAAGTTGAGAGATTAGAGCTTGCTCAATCTCTTAGATATATTATAAATTAAAAATCTTTTGGGTCAACTGTTTTTTTTTTAATTTAATGGTATATTATTTTTAATCAAAACAGGATTTTTTAAAATTATTATATATTTTTCCGATTTACGTGACACCCTTTATTCGCTTGGAAGGAAAAGTAATATTTGACACTGGCCTCGGGGTCGGAGAAGTTTTATTAATTATGGCCGTCGATATGTACCAAGATGGAGGAGAGGGCAGGGAAAGTTTTCCGCCGTGAAAACCGGGAATAAGGAAATCGACGTTCTTCGGTATGAATCGGCTACTTTTTTTCCTGTTTTATTAACTGAAATCTGAGTAAGGCGCTTTGTGCGACGTCTGGCCTCCGTCGGTATATATCTTCGTCAAAATGACACAAAGGGAGGGAACGAGAAAAGAGAAGGAAAAAGTGCGAATTGAAAATAGCCATTTAATGCCACTGCTGCCGGCTGCCTTAAAAAGGGAACTTTCGGTAAAGCCATCGGACGATAATTTATAACTTTGAGGCGTTTAACGTCCGTCTTCTGTGCGATCACACTATTACAATTGTAACATACTCGTACATGTGTATATACATCTGCGCGTGTTGGGTGGTGTGGCGGTACGCGTTGCCAATAATGAAATTTCATAAATTTGCATTGCTTGAATTATTTCCTTTATATCTAACTATCTCTCGATTCACAAAAGGGTTTCGTTCTTGGAATGCGTTGCGTTGGAAATTTCGCAAATTCACTATTAATTTTAAGCGTGTCGCAAAAGCGTTTGGTGGTAAAATTTACGATTTTATCCCAACGCGTGGTAAATATTTAGTGAATTTTGAATAAGATTAACGATGAGTATTACTTTAAACAACAAAAAGCTAAGCTAACCGACAATAATACATCGTACACTAAAACTTGCTGAGAAATGCTTTCGAGCGCGGTCGCGATTGTGTCACTCTGCGATGACTCAGCGTGCGTACCCTAGCGTAAGCGATTGCTATCCACATAACTGTATTGGTTTTTATTAAATATATTTTTACAATCAAAACACATGTTTTAAAGCATGTATGTATCATTTAATTAATATTAAACATCAGTGTTAAATTTACTAAAAAAATTGCATTTTTTTTTCTTACATTTTTTGAGTAGTTATTCTTAAAATAAGTTTATTTTTTTACAATAAAGATTAAAATTCAGATCAAAACGTAACATTTATTAGTAAAAATGCTAAAATACGAAACATCTTAATCATGAGTTTGTGTCACATGGACATTGAAAAAATACTTTTTAATAACTTTTTCATATCCAGCACCCTTAAAAAAATCAATATGTTTTTGCTTCTTCTAAAGCAGTTTCTAAAATAAACAAAAACAAAGTTGTAAAATCAAATTTTAATAATAAACAAAAATGATTTATGGAAATTAGCATTTGCATAAGTATCTCAAAAAAATCAATAAAAATTTATTGGATTACAATTTTTTTAAATCGTGGCACTTTGTTGCTAATACCAATTAGCTTAGCTGTTTAAGCATCCAAGCGATTTCTGAATTTTGTTTTGATTGACAAAAGGGCCTAAACCGATACTTAAATAAGTATGTCGTTGCAAATAAGATGAACAAAGTTTTGGGAACATTGCCTAACACCAATATTGTTCCAAAGTATTGCTTTTTCAAGTAGTGAAAATATTACGAATATAACTTAATGATAAGTATGAATGTATGAATGTTTCATAAATTGCGTGTCATAAACGGCAAATTATATAAACTTTTTTATTCGATTTCCGATAACATTACGTGAAAAAATATTATCTAGTATATGTTCATAAATCAGAGAATGGCGTGCGAAGATTGAATTGCTCCGGTCTCACGTTCCAGTTATAAATTTCACGGTGCCGTTCATTCATAAATTCGTAACTAATAGAAGGCATTATCGGAATTTATGCCGTTGGTGGCCCGCGAAGGAGTTTTCATAAGGTTTGTTATTCGCTGTGAGCTTTCTCTCTCTCTTTCTATCTCGGCTTATTGTTTCAAACAATATTGAATCAAGGATTGATTATAAAATGTTGAGGAAAATGCGCTTCGAAAATCTTAGCGACTGCTTTGGAATCTGAATGTAATCTTATTAACAATTATCCACTCAATAATTACGTCAAGGGCTTAATAAAACCAATCGTCTTGTAATATAATATATGTTTTTTATAAAATGTAATAGACATAACAGATAAAAGTGAGCAAAATATTTTTAGAAAAAAAAACATATTTGATATATGTAATATAGATAGTGGCTAAAGTCGCATCTTGATCAATAATCGGCGTTACTTCGCTTTGTGCGTGTCTAAGAATTACAATACCGGTATTACCGGAATTGGGACAAAAGTAGACCTTCCGTACCGACGTATATAAAATACCGGTAGTAGCAAAAAAAAATATTTTTCTTAAATTCCTACATTTTATTTGCTGAAAATAATATATTCATGGATTAGAACTACAAAAACGACGATTTCCATATTGCTTCACAACACAATGCACAATTGTAAACAAAGTTCAATTTTTAGCATAACGTTAGTATATGACCGTTCAAAAACATACTTACTAAATTAATTACTTACTTAAGAAACATTTAATATATATAATTGTTCTGAGCCGTCGCATCTTTCTTACATTCTATCTAACATCTTCCTTACATTCAATATAACGTATTTTCAGTACACCGAAATTTATTCATTGGTTCCGTGAGCTTCGCTATATTGAGATTTCACTGTAAAATTTTTAATTTATTATTATCTAGTAAAGTTTTTAACCTATTTATAAATGATATTTAATATTAAGATGTATCATTAAATATCTAAGTTTAAAATCTAACGTTAAATAATATAAAATGTTTTCTTCTGGAAATATTTAGTCAAGTTGTAAACATATTTTCAAATGAATTGAAAATGTTAAATAGATTTTTATAAATTAAACCATTTTTACTATCATTGAAAATCATAAGCAATATTGTCTAATTTGAACCAATAAATTTAAAAAAATATTTAAAATAATCAGAACGAATCAAAAATAATATGATATTTAAAACCCAAAAAGTTGAGGGTCCGGTATGCGCACACTCGCTAGCTTCGGTACCTCACGATAGTGAGGCACCGACAGCTAGTTATTATGTAACATCTCACCTTATGATTTAAATAGCATTTACACAAAAACATTAAATCCTGTTCTGTTTATTCGTAAACTTATCCTTATCAAAAACTCAATAATATAAATTTTCTTGCATACTATTTTTTTAGTAAACTGGATAATTTTCTAGAAAGTCTAAACAAAATATCTGCTTATCATATTTCCTAGATTAAGTCATAAATATTATATTAAAAAAAACAAATTTTATGAATGTCAATATAAAATCCATGTCCCTTTTCTTACTACCTGCTCTGAAATAATCCTTTTAATAGTTATGATTTATTAGGCATATATTATACATCATAAGAGTAAGACAATATACACGTTTTTTTTAATTGTTTGTTTTTTTTATAAGATCTTGTTTTTTTTTTGTTGTATTGTATTTCAATATTGTTAATAAAGCAAATTTAGTGGTTTAAAACATTTTTAAGTCGCATTAAATATGAGACAGTATCTAGCAACTTATGATTATTGTATCATTTTATATATTATAGTGAATATTGATTTATTGATAAAGTAGATTCATTGGTTTTCATCCTATTGTGTTTTTCATGATTATTTTATTACCGTCTTAATTAAAAAAATTAAAAGTATTTTATTTACGTATATAAATGTATGTAAATAAATAAATGTTGCTTTATTGATACAGTAATTAAGTGTTTTTAATTTTTTTATTATTAGTTATTAGTTCACGTCTCACTTTTAGGAATTAATGCTTATTTTATTATTATAAGAGTAAATATTAGTATATATTTTGATTTATTTAATATTTTACTATACTTAAAGTTTTTCATAAACCTCTCAATTTAAGAAATCATGATTATTTTATTTACATATATAATATTACATATTAGAGTAGATACTGTTTTATTTATAAAAAAAATTAGTATTTCTCAATATTTTATTGTAAGTTTTAATATGGATAATGTATCAAAATATAAAAAAAATATATTAAAATATAATTAAGAAGTTATTATTAGTAAAATCAAGTTTAATAAACATATTAAAAAAAAATCAGTTACGCATATGCATTTTTTTAAATTTATTTTTGTATTGATTTTAAGAATTTTGCACGCGACACTTTCTTTCATTGTGGGCCTAGAATATTTAACCCTTTAGACGCGTTAATCAAAAATTGAATTTTTTTTTTTGAAAAATGCAATTTTACCTTGAAGCTGTGATTAAATGTTCTGATTTTTAAATTTTTATTTATTTAAAATGATATTTTATGTTTATTCACAAAAAAGTTTTTTGATGAATCGCATTTTTATTACTGTTTTTTGCGTAAAGAGATAAAAAAAATCAATTGTGCGACTTTAGTCGATTTACGCGTTCAAAGGGTTGAAACATATCTGTGATTATTCTGATAACATTAACTCCAAAAACCACTTTAAATATATTTAGATTGTGTACCTTCATAATAAAAATCACGTATACATATGTTTCCCACTTAAAATGAATAATATTTAAATAATAATAAATATGTAAATTATTCATAAAAATAACAAACATACACAAAAAATATAGTGCATACGTAAAATTCGCAATTTTGACAATTTTTTTACCTTACTAAAAATAAATAAAAGCATTATGATAATATTTAAATATTAATGATAGTAATACGCATCGTTGGGATAAGTAATAAATAATTTTAATTCACAAACATAACAATATTTTTTTTACCTTTTTACTCGATTTTTGAGTGACCGTTTCACTCGATTTTTAAGTGTCGCCGCATACGTGCGGTAATGTTGCTTAAAGGGTTAAATCACTACTTGCTTTATACATTTAAGCGGTTGAAGACCATTTAAAAGTATAACATACAAATTTAATTTTGCGCAAAAAAATCTTATAAGCATTATTAATAAAATTAATGATTTTGCATTTTTTTCAAAAAATTTTCGAAAAATATATATACAAATTTTCACACTTTAATAAAAATACCAAATGATAATTTTTAATTTTACCTAAATTTGCATTATTTGTTTTACTACAAGTTAAATTTATGTGTATATTTTAAAGTGGTTAACAACCGCTGCATTTGAAAAAAAAGTAGTGGTTACTTTACCTGATTACCAGCTACATCCATAGCAGGTAGTGAGAGAAGGGAGAACAGTTTTCGATTTCTAGGAATAATTAATTATTTTTTGTCATATATTTTTCTGACTAACTATGAATAAAAATACTGATTAACGAGTAGCGTTTTGATTTAACAGACGCGTGAGTTTTACACGTCATAAAAAATAAGTATTTAATATTTCATTGAATCAAATACATTTTAATATTGCATTGGTTGCAATGCAAGATAAAAATAAACGCGAGAGAATTGGTTAATAATGCAGCAACTAATAGTTATAAATCCTATCGACACTGGCCATGCGAATCACTATAAAATCATTTGAAATTAATCCAACACGCGATTACCCACCGATAATTGGCGCATTGTAAGCGGGACGATCTCACCGGGGAATTGGCAAATGCACACAGGCGAAACGGTTACCTGTTCAACACACACTATCAAATTTCAATTAGGCCGACCTAAATTACGTACCCCAGCAATTTGCCACCGGGTCCTCTGACAAAGGTTGACCGTGTTTTTGGCCAAATATACGGACGGGGACGGATTTAATTGAAAATCTTATTACTGAGCTCGCAGCGCATCGCTAAGCGAGCTATCGCTAGTCGAGTTTTGTCGGCCAAACCCACTTACTAGGTCTAGCAAATTACATAGATTGACTATCCAATCGATTTGTCGACAACTAAGAGTAGGAAGTGCTTGTAGCGCATCTGGTTGGTACATAGTGCTGAGGCAGCTCGTGTAACTGCAGTAGAAAAAGCTTCAGATTTAAGATGTGGATGTACGATTTTGTCGAGCTGGTTTTTACTAGTTAAATTACAATGAGCCAAATGCTTTATTTCTGAAATTTTATATTGTAAGTTAAATACGAAATATACGAAACGTATGATTTTGCTATCTGCATCAATTTATTCTTCTTTTAGCATTATTTTACATCGCCTAATTATTTTATTAATTTACATTATTCAATCTGTACATTTAAGTTTTGATATTTTATTAGAATTTTTGCATAAATCATTATAGAATTTTAACAACAATTTTAGAGATTTAAGATCAATTACTGCTTCTGTTAAATTCCAAGTAAGATCTTGCGATCGATTTTGATCGGATTTTTTTATTAACAGCCCAAAAATGAAGCAAAAAAAAGTAAATTTAACTTCAAACTATTTTATAGCAATTGTGTTGTATCGCTTCTAGTTTCAAACGTTTTATCTGGATTTTTTGAAAAATTTTCTAAATGTTTGATTAACGTGTCTTTGATGTATAGCTTCAATTATTGTACTCCAGCGTTTTTCCAAATTGCGTTTTAATGAAAATAATAACGTTTTTTTTTAAATATTCCCAGCGAATAGAAAAACTAGAAAAAACACGTTTATGCTTTCAACTGCTTCGAAAAAAGTGACCATCACTGGATATTGCTTATGTGAGTGTTGCAGTCAAATTTTAACTATAAATATCACAGTTTAAAAATAATGAAATGTGATTCATGGCAAAATAGCATATATTGTTTAAAGGTGGATTATTGGTGCCCAATCCCCTCCCCCCCAATTTTGCGTTCGGAGAAATATACCACCATCTGCCCCTCTCCTCTACGTTACGGCTCTGTACCTAAGTTTACATCTGAACTTCAAGCAATTTACTAAATTTATAGTACAACTATACGATTGCTTGGTGTGGAGTAACGCTAGTGCTTTTCACATAAACTTGTAATATATTTAAATAAAGCAATAAAAATGATATATATACTACATTTTATATAGTTACTAATAAAATTATTATTTATTATTAAAAAAGTACTAAAAAAATATTAATTAGGACTATAATAACACATCTCCAAAATTGGTGGCTATAACAAAACTTAAGCTTACATATATACAAAAATGCCTAATCACATATTGCTTTAGAGACCAAACTTTAAACATATATTTTTAAGTAGCTCTAATTATTCTAAATGGGATTATCAAAGTTAGTTTGTAATAATGATACAAAAGTTAGTTTATATTGTAATTGCTTAATGATAAAAGTATGCTTTCAAGGAGAACTGCATTTAATGTAAAATCATATTTTTAAAAATTACATGACTTTATTGCAATTTTTTTTTTTGCTTTTTATTGATGAAAAACTATCATAGGTACAAAATAAACGGATGTAGTGAAAAAAGCATATTATTTTCAGTATAGGTAAAGCATTGTACGTCAGAGGTTAGAGAGTTAATAAAAACTCAACTTTGTTAAAAAAATATATCTTTAATACGACAATAAAAATATTAAAAAAAATTAAATATGTACGAAATATTAAAAATAAATTATCATAAGCTTAAGGCTAAACAAATGGTTGGCAATATATGACGTAACAACGCCTCAAATGGCGACACACTAGTAATAATATCAGTGGCGTCGCACAGTTGACTGGACGGCTTATCGACGTCGCTTGGGCAAGGAAGATAATTAATCGAGCCGCCGCCACTGAATCAAATCACCGGGTTGGATTATGTGTTCGTTTGTGCATGAAATTGCCTATCGGGCTGGTCATCCCTTCCGGCTCAGGGGTGGTGCATCGCCGGGTCGCGTAATGAGCGATGCACTGCTGTCATGTTTATTCATAACTTGGCAGGAAAGTGGGTCGCGGCGCCAATTTTCAAAGGTTGCACTACAATCTGATTAATATTCGAGAGGCGGCTCGTGATGAATATTGTATATAAAAATTATTTACATATTTTCATACATATGTATTTTTGATCATTTTTTATACTACTGCTTCTGTAAAATTGTTTACTTAGTAGTGCTTTATCCTAAACATATTAAGGTCCAAATCACGCACTCAAATTTTTGCTTATAAAAAATTCACTATTATTAAAAACAGTAAAGTGAAATCTATTGAATTTAAATTATAAAACACATAATGATTTATATATAAAAATAAAAATGTCACTTATTACTTGATTGTAAGTATTTATTGTGCAGTTGATACAGATTTAATCTGTTGCAACGTAAAAATAAGAAAACAGTGTTTTTTGTTTGTTTAATTATTATTATTTTTTTTATAAATGTAAGAGTTAGTAGACTTCAGGTTGACGTATCACATGCCTAAAGCAATAGTTCTTTATTTGTTATTGACTTGAGTAGCTAAAGATTTTTCTTCATTTGTGTTATCATTTTTGAATGACATGTAGTATGCATCTGTATAATAATATTTTAAATACTACTAGATACTTAATCGCATTATTTGTGAAATATCGCCATCTTAAGATTCAATCCTATTCATTCTGGTTTTCTTAATTTCAGTTTTCGTCTCAAGAGTATTTTAAATATATGTTGTATTTTATATTGAAACTTCGTCTACATGGCAAGTTAAGCTCTATAATATGTCTACATAAGCTTATAAAGTTCATTTATTAAGTATTTAATTTCAGACCATATTGCAGACTCTATTTTATTATTTAGCGTTTACAAGAAACTATCAGAAATGTGAAATATTATCAGTGTATGTTATGCAAGCCCTTAAAAAAGGCCAAAAATTTTCGATTAAATTTTAATAGCACTGGTAATTGAAGAAAAATCTTATATTACTCTTCGCTGTATACTTTAATATGTTCTAAGGATTCGCACTTTTAATTTAAATAGGTTTATTTAAATACTATATTTATTATCACAGGCATACTAATTATATATAATACACATGTAAGTAGCTTATAACTATTTTCATGTTTACAATTAGTTATTTATTACAATTTGATAAGGGATAAGAATATAAAATAAAACATTTGTGATTATAATTTAAGAAAAAAATTAAAAAAACTTCTACAATTTAAGCAAAAGATTCAGGGAAAAAAATTAGCAACAAAAATAAGGTGATATTTTGAGTAAATTTCATTAAATAACTGAAGTTTATGACATCTTGTCTTTAGCCTCTCAAGCAATCTGTGCTTAGTTTTAAATTTAAGTTTTTTTTCATAGTAGTCACCGATACACGAAATTAGTGGGTTAGTGTGTTTTTGCAAGATATTTTTATGATATTTTCAGTTCATTAACAGTTTTAAAGGACAATATGCATTTTTTTTAAACGAGTATAAGAAGGTGTATTATATATTATTTTTAGAGCTTTGATTTAAGTGACTTGTAATTTAGAAAAAATATAAATACTAGTATTACTCTACACCGAACAAGCATATGCTAAGTCATTATGTCTTATTCTCATTGTTGTGTTTTATTACTAGTGTTGAAAACATTTTTAAGATCTTTATCGTCTTGTCAAGTTTATCCTGTGAGCGTCCACTAAATTTGCCACAATTACCCGTTAAAAGCATGAATATTTTGCTAGACAAGTTTATTTGTCACGCCTGTTTTATACAATCGCACGTGTCGATTACTTTTTTGTTCGGATTAGGATTACTCGCAAATGTTCATTTTTAATATACCAAAACAATGACAAAGAACAGTCAATATCTATGCAAAACATTATTTATATTTTTCGATAAAAATGCAAAATAATCACACATTCAGATCAAAAGAATACATGTGTATTTTTTGACGGCTGTTAGGTTCGCGGGCACTACTTGCAGGACTTCAGACGCGCGTGTGCCGTGTCGCTTTACTTGTTTTTTCTAAGCAAGGCCTGTTTTTCTTCGATTGAAAATTACGTTAAAAAGGTTATTAATCTGTATTTGATTGATTATTTTTTTAAGTGTAACTTATATTTATTTTTATGCAAAAAACTTTAAGAAAGCCATTCTGATCCTATTTGTCAATATTTTTATTTGTTTTTTATAATAAAATAATAAGTTTAAAATACATACATATATTTTAATTAAATAATCATCAAATATATTATTAATAAAATGTTACAGTTCCATGAGGACCCAAACTAGAATTGCAATACATCATACTCGCTATAATACCCTCCATGAACCTATAACACCACAAACACAGGTGTGACAGCCCACACCATCTGTATTTGGCTATAATTAACAGCATATGGAGCGAATCGCATCCTGCGTCTTAATGCATTCGCCGCTATCGCGCGACGCCACTAATACATACATGAGTATAGTAGGAGTTTGACAATGATTTTAGACGTGTTCCGTTTATTATTATTTTATATTCATCTAATTAAGTTGCATGTAGGAGATTTAAAAATTAAATTGGCTCAATTTAAAAATAATTTCAAACATTTTTCGTGTGGTTATCATAGAATGTATTTTTAGCTAAGATAGTCATTTCTTCCAAATTCTCCGTATATTCCCTGAAACAAGACTTATGTTTCAGCTTATTTTTATCCCCAATTTTGTGTTTCCTTAGATAAAATAATGAATTTAATGGGAATGGAGCGACAACTTTACATAGGCTAATATAATTCTAAGAATATAAAATACGGACACCGTTTAAAATATAAGGAAGGAAGAAAAGAGGATGGGCAAGTCAATATATTAAGAAATAATTATTATTAAAAGAATTGAGCCTAATAAAATTAGACATACGTACGATTAACAAACTGACGTATCTAAGCAAAATATTTCGCTCTTTATATCTAAATATAATCATTAGAATTCTCGGTCAAGTATATATGCATTTATTCTTAAAAAAATAACATGATCCTACTTATCTTATTTAGTTTTTTTATATTATAAAATATTAAATACATAAAAATATTAAATACCGGCAAAGCTGAAATTTCAGAGATGAAAACTGGTTGAGGTATTTTTTCAAAGTTTTAATTATTCATTATTTTTTCAGTCGAGGGTTCACGACCCGAGTTTTAATTATTGGACATTGGCCTTGCATTGTCTCGGCATTCTGAGTTCATCTCCACCAAGGTGGGCATTAATTAAAGATTCAAAGTAAAACGGGACTAATTACTTTCGCCGAATGAAGACCTTGCTCAAAAAATAATGATTTTGATACATAGAGCAACGGTACCGGTAAGTTCAAAGGCCCGTATTTTTACAGACAAATATATATGATATTTGGTTAGCAATATTTAAAATAAAACAATACTTCTTTAAGTAGTAGTGGTTTATAAAGTTTTCCTTGAAAGAAGATAGAAGTCTTAAAAATCATTTATTGTTTAGATATTGTTAGTAGAAACTCTCATATGGTTTGTCTATTGAATGGATAGAGAAACCACCTGAAAATAAAGACATATATGTCGATTAAAAAATAGGTAGCTTTTTAATATAAACACATTATATTAGTTCATCGATCTATGTTTTCTTTTTTTTAAAAAAAAAATTTTTTTGACATGTAAGGATCATCTATTGAACCACCCTTTCATGTAACAATCAAAATACACAATGTTTTCTTATATTTTAATATTTATTTTGCTTAAACTGTAGCTCATTTTTAATTAGTATAAATAATCAGTTTGTTCGTCTAATCATTTTTAATATTGAAACAAACGTATTAAAATTAAAAAAAACAACCAGGTGAGGATTCCATTAATTTTTTTTAAATGGTCACAAAGCATTTATCAAATATTATGCTATTGAATCATAAATCCCGTTGACAAAGCCAATTCTGGCGTGTTATTTAAAAATACAGGGTTTATACATATATCACAAAAGACTTTTTTGTTAAATTGTGACACCACCGGGAGAAAAACTTTTTCTTGATTAGGTTAAATACTTGTGATAAATGAGAAAAGATAAAATGTGCATTCTGGATGTTTAATCTGATCTAGCGGCTAAAAAAAATCTGTTCTAAAACTGTCCAACCTTTTGTAATTGGTTGTTCCACCGAAAGGGGATGAAAACAAAACCTCAAATAAAGGAACTCAATAAACTTTCTCATATACTACCATAAAATATTTTTTTAGAGTGGTGGTTCGATATACAGTTCCTGACTTAAATGTCTGAAAAAAATTAATAAATATAAATTTTATATATTTTTGGTTCAAATAATAAATAAATAGTGTAAAAATGTATAGTTTAGTCCAAAAGATTTTTGTTTTGTAAAGATCTTGAGTTTCACAGACGCGCTTCAAGTTTAAGCCATTAATTTTAACAGCGGTAGATGTGCAGCGTTCTGTTGTTAGTAAAGACTGAATATATGCTGACTTTATGGGTCGGTCGACAAGGAAAATATTTATCCCTTAATCAATCATTTACCTTCTGCGTAGTTAAAATGTAAATCCTTTATGGCTATGTATTTATTTTTATTTTAAATTATTTTATAATTTCAATGTTTTTGTATTATTTTTGTAACATATTATAATTAGCTGCTTGCATAAATCAAAGGTTGCTTTGTTTTGATTTTCATCGATATGCTTTTGTAAATAAGCCGATTCTCTTAAAATAATTTAAGAAAAAAACAATAATATTAATTAGGTGTTTTTATAGACACAAGTCAAATTTTAAGTCTGAATTTTTGCTTTAAAGTCACTAAAAACATTAGAACACAAGCTATGTGGCCCTAATTAAAACTAAGTGAACCCTTATTGACATTTTTATTGAAAGAAACCCTTAAAAGGTGTTACCTCCACTTACGCGGTACCTATTTTACGTGTTTCCGCTTTATTGCGGTCAAAAAAAATACTGATAAATTTTAGCAAAATTGAAAAACCATATAAAGGCAGTATCGTGCAATTTAAAATGATTTAAAAATAAAATAAAACGCTAAAGTTTGTGGTAGATCATTTAAAAAATAATCTTCTGCTTTATACTACTCTGATATTAATGATGTTCAACCAATTTTTAAAAATTATATTTTTACCATACTGTAGTTTCTTAAATTGATATGAATATTAGTTTTTGAATTGTATGTGTTCGCTATATGCGATTTCTTTCGAATTATCCCCTAATTTTATATTAAGTTCTAAGTCTCGATTTACGCAGATTTTTATTTTTGTATGTTCGTTGTTTCGATTTACGTAAAATTTTGCTAAACCTATCTACTAATTTTATTAAGGTTTTACTGTTTTATGTTTAGAAATATAATCCGAATTTATTAACTAGTATTATTTGAGCAAGTTTATAAGTATCAGTTTATTAAAATGAGAATCACAAGAATGTGTGTCAGCTGTATATTTTACAGCATCTAAGGCGTGAAAATTACCATTTTCATGCAAGCTTTTATGGCTGACTATGATCGCGCATACAAAATGGAGTGTCGATAATTATAAAGTGCTAAAGATTTAATTAATCGTTCACGTATCGTACGATAGAAAATGTACACACCCATGGAGAATGAGGGCAGAATGCGGTTGAAACGGGTTTAATATTATATTATATGAAGCTAAAGGGGTAATCAATCACCCTCGGCACCATAGCTTATGATTTCGACCCGAATGCCTGTTGTGTACTCAATAATTCATGAATCCACATTGATTTTGAAGACGCCGCTCGGGAGCTTTTTGTGTGAACGACTAAATTGATTCTAACCCCATCGCTACCACCCTGTTTTCAATACAACACTATACAGCTATATATGGTGTGGCTATGGAGATCTGTAGTATGTGAAAAGGAGAAGAATGTTTTCATAGAAAGCCTAAAAAGGGCAATTGTTGCTTTCTTGAGAGCTGATGGTTTTTTGATACATAAAAAATGCATAAAGTGATTCGGTGGATTCGTGGTAAGTCATTGTTTACCTAAAAAGACAGTATAAATATACAATATAATCAAAAATACAAAAGGCACCTGAAAAGTCTATTATAATATTTATACATATATATGTGTATTATTATTATTTTCTGTATTACATATTCCTTGAGTTATACGTATTCATTTCCCCTTGTAACATGTAAATTTTTGATAAATCATTAAATACGCTGCATTAAAACCTCTCAAAAGACGTACTTTAGCCAACGCCATTATAAATTAATTAAATTTAGCTCAGTATATGCAATGTAAAGTGTACAAAAAGTAGTATTTGTAGCTCGACAATGATTAATAATTAAAAAGTCTCATCATTAACGTTAATGCCATTTCATGCCTTGCGTCCATGCGATACCATCGGTTAGTTCCACTTTAAGTGCTTCTTTCTTAATTAATATTTTAATCGCCAAAGGATTCCGTACCTATTAAATTATAAAATGAAAAACGTGTCCTGAACATTACGGTTTTTATATGGTGCTTTTTTAACGTCCAGGTTTACGACTCCCAGATTTCCGCCTAGAAACTCTGCGGGGTTAAAAACGTTTTTAATTTATTTACACCTCTACATACTTACCGGTAAGTCTAAAATAATGATGAAATTAAATATTTCTATTTTTTACATCTCCTCATTTTCAAGTCCAGTATTCATTAGTAGATAAAAATAAGCTTAAAATATTAAATTAACAATTTGATCTTGTCTTGAAAACCAAACCTGGCAGACATATTATTGGTTGCCTTGAATAAACATGTATCACAAATTTTAATGACACTGATATCTGGAAAAGTATGATTTGTTTATTGTGGACTACAAGTTTCATGAAAAAATACGGTTGATATCTACTCTACTAATGTTTTACTTCATGACAGTCATTCGAAAAAAAAACTTTTTTTTTTGCAAGAATATATCTTATATTGTAAGATGCACCTTGAAAAAAATATATATTTAAATTAAAAATTTTCGTTATTATCTTCATTTTTTTGTCATTTTTTATATCGACTTATAATTTTTAATACAATAAAAAATTTCATGAGAAATAAATGTACAAACATATAATTTATATGTTTCGCTAAAACGATATTTAAAAACTGTTCTCTAAATAAAAAATAGTGATTTAATGTGAAGGTTATTATTAGATTATATCAAAGTTTGTCTGAAAAATCTGCTTTTGTTTTATTTTTAATATACAATATCACACAGTATTTTTCATGGTTAATTATATGATTAAGTAGATTATTTCGTACATTAAAATTTTCTTTTAAAGTCTTACTATATAAATATGTTGTTATGGCATATTAAATTTACAATTAATTGCAAATAGTTTATGTATATGAATCAATTCATATGCAACTTAAGAAATGTGAACTTAATTTTCAGCTTATAGTTTTTTTATCGAGTTGGTCCGAAATAAAAATATTGGTTAATTGTTAATTTTTTGTAAGTTTCATTTGTGATTTTTGTTTAATATACATTTGATTATGTATGCAACTTAAGTAAATGTCTTTAATTATTCTTTTAAGTCTTCCACAAACTCATTTTAGTGTATTTTTATGCCATATTTTCTGATTATATAATATCCTCTTTCTACGTAATACTTATTGTTTTTTCACAGATGATCCTAAATGCCTGCTTTTATCTAGGTTTATGGTATCATCTGCTGATTATTTTCTCAAAATAATTCCGATATATTTAAAATGTGCTTTTTATTATCACGAAAGCATTGCTTGTTGTTATCTACGTATTTTTGATTAGCTTATTATTAATTTTTGTACTTTACTGCATCGATATATATTATAGTGTCTAATTTTGTACTTATTTTAATTTTTTTATTTCATAACATATAAGATTAAATTTAAAAAAAATGCCATAGTTTCTCGAGTTTATTAAAATTTTCAGTTTGATATGTAGAACATAAAAATAAAATAGTAATTTAATAACGAATTTATAATCACAATTTTAAATTATGTCTTCGTCTGAAATAAAACTACTTTTGAATTTTAATTATTAATATTTTAAAATAAAAGCCTAAAATTACAAAAACATTGTATTGTTTTAGTATATTAGGATATAAAAATCTTTGAAAAAATATAAATTTTTTTTTAATGCAGTTTAAAATTTACATGTAAAAGATAAAAAAATGTTTATGATTCTTAAATGATTTATTATCAGTTATCCTTAAAAATATATCAATTTAGCTGCATTTTTAAAAATTGTACCTAATTATTTGAAACATTATAGTTAAGCAATCTAAAAGAAAATTATTATTTTTTTATTTTATCAACTAATAGAAACATATTTATGTAATATGAAATTTAGTTTTGAACCTAAACCAAAGCAAAACCTATATAATTTAGTCTTTTAAATACATTTTATCCTAACTTTTTAAGACTAATACTAATATTTTCACCAATATAAAAATCTAGTTTTTTATGTATAAAACATACTCAAAGATTTTTAAATTATTTATTTAAAAAAATTTAAATTTATTCTTAAGGAATATTTTTTTTTTATTATTTTTGTCAAGCTTTTCATTTTTTGATTTTTATTTTACTGTATTTTTGTATACTTTTATCTTAGTAAATCATTAACTAATTAAGGTAAAATACAAATAATAACTAACAAATACAAAAAAGCAATAAACAATGTATTTTTCTATTAGACCAAAGATGCGATCTGGTGAAATATACCTTTTCCAAATAATCTAAATAATATGAATATAATTGTTTACGTTTGAAAGGCAGTAATAAATAAAAAATGGGCTTGCACCTAAAATCAGACAACACATACATATACAATTTTGTTTTTAGCCAAATAATAATCTAGACTTTACCAATATATTCTTAGAAACCGACGAACTTTGTAACCGACAATATTTTTGCGAACACTTAAGTTTTATCATAAAATATGTTACGAAAAAAAAGATTAAATGTTTGATAAAGTACTTTTTTTGATATATAATATGTTTTGTTTCTTATCAAAGTTTTAATGCATATAGTTAAAATGTCAATAAATTTTAAAATTTATTGACATTTTACCTATATGCATTAAAATTATAATTTTTATTCTAAATTTGTAAAGCATTTACCAAAAATATTTTTTTAAGCAGTACATTTAAATTATCTGAAACAAAAATATTACTTTTATTATTCTTTTATTTACGAATTTGTCTAGAGAATATATTAAAATATAACATAAATCATTTAATAAAAAACATTTTTTCTTTAATAATGTAAGTCTTAGCTATTGTAAGCCAGTATGAAAAAACACTACTTTTTCATTACATACATATATGACAAAAAAATAAGTGTTTTGTTTGTTGAATTTTAAAGACTTACTAATGCAATCAAATAATTTTATAGACTTACTAAACTTTATTTTAGTCAAAGTGTGAAATAATTAAAAATGTTATTATGACACCAATACCATTTTACAGTAATAAAAATAGTTTATAGAAACAACATCAGTAATATACTAGTTTTGCGTTACAAGCAGGATAAAAATAAAATAAAATGTATCTCAGCTAAACTTTTATTGTGAATTTTTATGCCTAGTTTTTAACTAACTTCTGCTTTGGAACCAATTGCAATGTATTTTAACTGATAAAAGATTACCATTATAGCTTTCAAACCTTATATATTTTTATTGTAATAAATTGCTCCACCTGCTTTGGCGATTTTGTAATCGGTTTATTTTTATGTAGGAAATTTCGAAAAAAATATTCAAAATAAAAATTAAAGATTAATTAAAAATTTTGCCTTCAAAAGCATTCCTTCAAATCAAAAAACATAAATCCTTCTCGCGATAATTTAACTAATTCCCATTGTCGCGCTATTTCACACGTCTTGATATTAAAACGTACTTTACACACCCACACAATGGAACGGAAGATCCACCCATCCGGCTCCCTCTCGGGGAGGATTATCCTCCCTCCATTCGAATTTATCTGTCCATTTGTTTGATTGTGTGTTGCCAGCGTGCGTGCTCTTGTCGCAGAGCAAACTCGTAAAAATAAATATAATATACGTGCGATTCGCCCATTAGTGGGCTCGCAGCATCTGCTAGTTGGCCTTTGGGCTGCTCGCTTCAAAGCGAATAACTAACGCTAATGGCCACGGGCAAAATAAAGAATTAGAAATATTATATACTAAATAAAAAAGGCGAAAAAATCGCACGCGCGTGTGTTAAAATTATATTTTAGAAAAAAACATCGCCCGCAGGTGAAAATTTGATAACTAAAACGCGAGGATTAGAGTATTTAATTATATTTTATTATCTCTTATCCTTATAGTAAAACATAATCTAATAAATTCACCTTCTAAAAATATATCATATTATATTAATAAAACATGAACTAATACATTTAAATAAAAACCTTAAAGGTAATATATTGTAGCACTTTATTAAAAAATTTACCCTTTCTATAAATATAATAACGGTGATAAAATAAGGCTTTTAAAGTTTTAAATTAAACAAAAGAACCAAAAATTATGACACATCAGAATTAAGTAATTATCAAACTACACAGAAAATTTGTAGTTAGATATATCTATAATATCACTTAATTTTGTTGAAAAATTTTTATGAAATGGTAATATAATCTAACGCACAGTTTTATTATTTTATTAGATATAATCCATTTTAAAACGGCACATTTAATACCAAATTAAATTAAATGGGATAAAATTTCAATAAGGACTTTTTAAATATATGTTTTGTTACGCTGATGAAGATAATCTCATGGGATAAATTTATTGTAAACATATAAAATTATTATTAAATATTTTATTTCATTACCAAATGCTCATTAAAAGTATTACTGTTTATTTATTATAATATAATTCACTAAAGATTTTATTTTATCTGATTATTTGTGTGTCTGGAGCAAAGTAAAACGTGTATCTTGTAATTTATAGTAGACAGCTACGATAATTTTGTGAATTCGAATACATAAATAATTTAATGTTAAAATATTTACCAATATTCGCACTGTAAGATTATAAAATATTTATAGTTTAAGAAATTTCTATATATAAAACAATACTATATTTAAAAGATAACGAATTTGCTTTTATTTTTTATCGTCTCCAAATTACTCTTAACATTTTACTTTTTTTGTAGAATTTTTAGTGTGTTCGATTGTATTTTTTTAATAATTTTCATAAAACTTTTTTTTTTGACTTTACCAAAACAATAATAAAAATTATTATATATTTTACTAAAAAATACATTTTTATTCAATACTAAATAATATATCATATAACAAATCAAAATCATGTAATCTTACATATTTCTAATAACTTGATTTTGTTGCTGGTAAAGTATTGTTAAAAATTTCTTACAATTCCTAAATATTTTAAGATGGTATATTTATATGACGTTATTACTATTTGTTTACAAATATAATACAAATATATATAATTGATACATATGCTTAGACGTTATAGTTGTTTTTTTTTATCTTTGAGTAAAGCTCTATATCCCACCGGATTTCCAGCAATTTTCTTTATGCCAAAGACGAGCGGAAACAGTTTTCAGTTTAAATTCAAAATTTTTCGTGATTTATTCATTCTCATATTTTGCATAACATACCTTAGTAGATGTGTTTCGTGTATTACATACTATTAATATTATATTCTCCTAAAAAACTATTTTACAGTACCGTGAAAAAAACATTTGTTTTAAACAATCTTTAGTATATTGTAATAAAAGTTCTTAATACGGAATCGCTGATTTAATATTACACTTAACTACAAAATATTTATATTTTTTTAGCAAAAATATTTAATACTTTGATAATAAAGTTATCTTTGACGTTTAATTAGTTTGAAACTCGGCATAAAAATAACAGAATCTATTAAACTATATTTGCTCAGCGCTCTTAAAATTTTATCATTTTCCTGTTCTTTCTATTATTTACTATGCCCAAAATTATTCTGATAACACTGACGTGACGGTGGTGTAAGGCAATACATTCTTTGGCGGACCTCCACGAGAAAACAACGATCGGCGGAGCCTCGTCCGTCGATCTCATATATCGTTCATATCCATATACAATGTAATTAAACTGTATATAATTTAATTTAATACTAAATTTAACGAAAATTCAAATATGAATATTATTATAATATGTATTTATATATTTTTACGACTATACAGTTTTCCAGCATCCGTTAAAAGCAATTCCCATACACCCCATATGGTGCCGCAGGGCAAAAAGTAGTCAAAAACGTTAAAATCTCATACCTGGAAGCGCCATACTCACTTTTTACGCAGGCAAAAGCTATTTTGGTGCATAACTCCCAACATGGAGTATTATTCGAGTCCCCGAGCATGTCCTGAAGTATCTGCAATATTGTACATATAACATACGTATCGATTTTCCGTACCGATGTCAATAATCGTTAGACACGTTTGCTATTATTTGTCTGCGCTCACTGTATACCGATAATATGTATCCTGTCAACTGTACTGTGGGTATTATTGGCTGGTGTTTGCATCGGAAACGTTTCTGGTGAATTTTCTCACATTTTCTTCGCTTTTGGGAAAAGTTAAAGAAAAATGTATTGATGTAGATAATATAGTGCATACCTATTATATAAATTAATAAAAATAAAAATGTAGGCACAAATTTTTACAATTAATAATATAAAATAAATAAATAAAGAAATATATAACTACGTATTTGCTAAAACGTAGATAGATATAATATATACACATTTATAAATTATTTAAATTATCTTGTTCTAATTATAGTTTATTTGTTATTTTAAAAACCCAAATATTTAATATAAAAATTTATTTTAAATTCAACTTTTAAGCATTAACTAATAAAAAAGTTGAATTCATTTATAAAAAAAAGGTCTTTTCCTTATCGCAGTATTCAATGTGTATATACAGTCACTATTTTCAGAAGTAATATTTGACACAGGCGTATGGCCTTTGTAGATACAGTATCACTGAAACATGCTTTGTTTTATTTTTCAAATATAATTATAGTACACAATTCTAAAGATGAAAAAAAGTACATGATTGATTTTGCTTGATTTAATAGGCATTATTTGGTATACTGTCTAAGCATATGAATTATCTAAATATAAAGCATTTTAATCTCTTTTAATACGGTAATAAACCACGCTTGCTTGGAGTGGAGTAACACAAGTAATAAAAGTTTTTCTAAATTTCCGAGTTATTTTAAATATGGCTTAAATATTAATATATTACACACATTGATATACTTAAAAATAAATCCTAATAATTGATTTATAATAAAATCAATCAAAAATTTTGCTATAAATATATTAAATATAATAAAAAAAATCCTGTTTAGCGACAAATATTCCACTTTTTCAACCATTATTTTATTTTGTTAAGGTTCCTCCAAAAATTTGTTTTTGTCTTTAATAGGTCTATCTACAAATCAATCACAGTCCGTATATGCCGTATATTGGAAGATCTTCAGTAAATATCATATAAAGTATGGGTCCTA
Organism: Plectrocnemia conspersa; assembly: GCF_051122295.1. Taxonomy (NCBI): domain Eukaryota; kingdom Metazoa; phylum Arthropoda; class Insecta; order Trichoptera; family Polycentropodidae; genus Plectrocnemia; species Plectrocnemia conspersa. The sequence goes on from NW_028277166.1 coordinate 28,135,685, forward strand.
GTATACTACCCTGTGGCACTCCTATGTATCTTATTTAGTTTAGGTTTATTAAATATTTGCCTTTTATGTACGACTCTACTATTTAAAAGAGTTGTGTTAAAAGATTTTATTTTATTTTATAAAACAGCGCTACTTTTTATCGCTAAATAAAAAAAGGCGTATCAAACCATTCATTTTGGAGCGGCACTAATCACTTAGGTATATTGAGAGAAAAACGATTACCTGTGTGGTGTTCGTATACAAATTGTTTCATTCTAAAAAATGTCATTTGCGATATTATAAAATATTATTCGATCAAGTTGAAAATCTAACGAATAATTCGATTGAGAACCTTAATATACATGTATTGCTTTTTATTTATTTTAATATTATTTTAATAAGCTTACTGTACTAGTATTAAATAAAAATACATTATTATTATTTTAAATTATTATTTAGTAATTTATTATTATATTAGGATTAATACAAAACGTATACTCTTGTAACTTGATTAACTATTACGAATAAACAGATTGTTTATGCGTGATATTTAATCAAGAACAATTAACCTAAAGCCTTAACACAAAAAGGACATTTCACCTAAAACGCACATTACGACCCACAAATCACATTTTTGCCGCCTCGGGAATTCTACCCTTAGACGTCGTGTGTAATTGCATCACATAGCATGTTAAATCCGGCCCGACACGCCATAATTTAGCTTCCACGCCATGTATCCAAGATTTCAGCGCGTCAGATATTCCTAGGCATTTTAATTCCTAGTCCGCAGGTAACGAAGACAATGGGCTTTGAGAGAAAACAAAGCGGCCCGCGCCTAAGGCGTGCCTCTTATTTTGGGCTCATTGCGTTCTCGCGTGTGCAGGGTGTAACGAAGACAATTCTTGAATATTTCAACATTTTCCGTGCCACCTGGCCGACAAAAGCGCGAAGCAGAAAGGCTTACCATAATGAATACAAATTCGCTGATGAAATCGGAAACCGCAACAGCGCGGTTGTGAAGCATTCTAATCCCGCGAGGGATTCGGGAGACGCAGACGTCTCCCGCTACGGGTTAGGTGACCGCGAACGAAATTTATCTACGACAGTTTAGTAGAAGTTCAGTTAGATTAAACCGGAACAATGTCTTCGTATTGGCAGGAACACAGGTGGCTCTGCGCCATCTCGCTATGTCTTCGTTATTATACATGCGAAAATTATTTCGAACTTTGATGTTCAACATTGTCATCATTCTGATCAACTAACTTTATATTTTCGTATGAAAACACAAATTGTCCATAACGTTAAAATATGTGTCGTGAAAAAATTAATGTGTTTTCTAATTTAGAATACGTGTACATAAATTTATAAATATACAAAATGTACAAAAAAAACCGTGTTAATGTCGATTAAAATATTTTAAATCTAATACTTAAGCGATTGAAAATTACCACTCAAAAAAAGTTCTTTACTTAATTTAAAAAAATAATATTTTGATAATACCACTGCATTAAAAAAATATTAATTTTATTCAGATTACTAAGAAATTAGGTATGTTTCATAATAAATTAGTTATGTAAATTATTATTATTCTAATTGAATATTATCATTCATAGTTTGTTAAAGGTAGTTAAAGTAATTGTTACAAATAAATATTTTTTATTTTTTTCTATATAGTACTGCTATCAATACCATATTATATGCATGCATGAATTTTCTTTATATTATATTACAGGTATGTTTCAAATATGATCACACATAAACGTCTGCGTTCGACTGGAACACGTGCATTCACGATATTTTCCAGTGTCTTTACATTTCAGAAACTGTTGGATTTGTACTTGCAAGGGTCGTGGTTCAAAACTTTTCAACCCACTTCCTGTCGTTACTCCTAACAGAAACTGATTTTATTATAAAAGAACCCCTTTTGAATAGTGTCTTTGTAATATATATTATAAAATTAAGAAGTGATATAAATATTGTAGTAACTAAATTTTATAATACATTATTATATAAATATTGTGTTGAAAAGTACTTTTCCATAAAAAGATTTTTGTTTTCGCTGTTAATGCATTGCTCAATTAAAATCCTCACGGGTAAACTTAGAATTATTTTGTTATGTTTACTTTAAACCATTTATTATTTAATTAAATGTACGTCGCAACATTGCGTAATGATGGAACATAGCGCTTGCTAATTAAAATAAAAATCTAGTGCTGTCCTTTGTTAATAATATTTGCTTTTGTGATGAATATATTTTTTTCGGGTACTGATCTGCATAAAACGTTTATATTTTGTTGTTGTGTCAGATACCCGCCTGCATTTATGACTTAATACCGTAATATTTAAATTCTCGAAAAACATAAGTATGAAAGCTATTGCTTTAATCCGCCAATTAAATTTAATAAAATTTAAATAATACCACTATGACGAAACAGATTACCTCAATGTAATAAAATTAGTACAAAGTAAGAAAGTACCGATATTAAAATTAAGTGATACGATTCAGACTAGCTTCTATTAGCTGACATTCAAATGTCAATGTGCAATGCTAGCGATAGTCATAGGCAAGTCATCTGTTGCAGATGTCCTGGCCCTAACGAGCAATAAAAGAGGACGCGATCGTGATTTCCAAATAAGTTTCAGTACCTAAAACTGAAATTAAAATAAAAATATTTTGATTGTCGACGCCACCATTTAGTAGTTTAAAAAAATGCTTAGCGACGTACAGCTTTATACGAAAACTCAGAAAATCGTATCTCAACGGTCCTAAGATAAAGGCGCTGGGATACAAAAACTGTTAATAAGCAAATATTATTTTATTTTTATTTATAAAACTTTTAAATCAAAAATTCTTTAAAGACTTTTTATAGCATTTTTCAGTAGGTTTTAATTTATGTGTATGTTATCTTCGTTTTAAAACTGTTGTTAGAAATGGTGGCCTCATTAATACACTTAAAATAATTTTTGTGAATTTAATAAAGGCAAATTATAGTAATAAATAAATTATGATGATTTATTTATTTAAAAGATATACACATTAGTTTCAAGCATTTTTCAAACAACCTTTTGCTTATTTTATATGCAATTATTATTGTAGAAATTATTTAAATAATAATATTTAAAACGATTAAACGTATATTTTAGATACTATTGACGTAAATCAATTATTGTGATCCATTTGTAATGTTACAAAATACAATTGACAGGTTCATAAAACGATTATGTAAGTTTTGACTCTGCCTGGAATAAATTTGTATGTGCTTATAACTAAAATTTTTATTTAAAATTCATTTTAAATATCACTCACTATAAAATAAAATACGCTTTATACTAATTTGGTTCATATTAAATAGCATTGCATTACCATTTTCGTTTAATATTTTTTAGTAAATATTTAGTATCTTATGAGAGTGTCACAAATAAATTATTTATTATCATCTGAAATTTTACTCTAAATATAAATATAAAAAACAGGAACAGCAAGGACAAAATTTCCTTGAAAAAAATTGCTCAAAAATAACATCAAATTTAAAAATAAACAAAACGATTGTGTCAATATAATAATATTAAATTTTTATATAAAAGTGAGCTTAAAGCTATGATTGTAACATATACATATAAATTTAATATGTTGAGTATTTATCTTATCTAGAAGTACTCAAAGAAGCTGGTAAAAACTTGTGAAGATTTTAGCATGGAATATAGGTTCGTAATATAGGTTAAAACCATTATTGGATTACATTCTAAGAGCATATTTTTTATAATAACCTTTTCAATTTATCTCAAGAGCCAGAATACATAGAATGCTACGTAATGTTGAACATCAGATATTGCCTTATTCAAGCACATTTATTATTATATAATAATCTTTTCCGAACGAAGGCCAAAATAGAGGAATTCGTACGACATTTTGTTAGCGCACATATAGATCAATTGATCGAGCTCTCGGTCTCGTCGGTCTATTTTGGTCGAATTTCACGTTCGACAAAACTCGCTGCAGAGCCACGATAACTACGACAAGTTCGCAAGTTTATTCCCACAGGTGGGGCAAAAGGAAAGAGTTTTGCGAAAAAGAGCAAAATAAACTCTTGGAAGAATTTACACCTAGCGGGAATTCACTTTTGAATGATATATTTTTTTGCAGGAGAAAAAAAATCGCTCATTACTTGTTTGCCGCTTGTTAATATTCCCAACGGAAAATAACCGATATTTTTAATCAGAAAGAATCTTTAACTTGAATATATATATTCATATATTTTGTGAGTACTAATATAAATAGTAAAATAGTGTAGTGAATAATTAAAACGTAAACTTAAGCAATATTAAAAAGTCGTTGAAGAAATTAAATTAAAATTGCACACGCGAAATACAATATAAATTAGAATGACGACAATTTTTTGATAATGTTTATATATTGTAATATTTAAATGTGTTTAATAATATTGAATATTATTTTAAATATTTTCTAAATAAAGCTGTATATTTAAATATTTTTTTTAATATTAATATTCACTTGAATTACATAAAAAAACTAATATTTCCTTAATGCATCACCATGATTAAAAATTAATACATAGTATTATAAAAATACACAATAACACATTATACATATAAAAAAAATAATAATAAGACAAAAGAGCTAATAACAATCAGAAAATACTTAATATCGTAAAATTTAAAAACAGTTTACAGTCAACTACCCGTTAACCACTCATTAAGTACTAGCAAAACAACCTTTTTGTTTGAAATAATGCAATATACAATGTGTCTATATAGCATAAAAACCGCGAATGAAATCTACCTCATGCATTAAAGACTTTTGAAATTTGTTTACTTTTCAGTTTCACTGCAAGGTGTAAACAGATTTCGTATATCGTGTACCCAAGAGATGCAATTGGCCAACCAACATCTGTAATTCTGAATTTGGACAGAGACAATTTGAATCAAGCAAACATATTAAAGATCTAAACACTTTGTCGCATCAGCAAACGATTAAGAAATTTGAGACAAAAGGATCAGATATGATCACACGCACTAATATCTGATGAACATGTTTCGAGACGATAGACAACCAGACCGAGAACGAAGATAAACAGCAATTATAGATACAAGAGACTATTTTTTTATCAGCGCTGTCTACGAAACGCTGTGGTAAGTTGTAAAACTTAACTAATTACATTAAAACCAGATTTTCAGCCTCTATTTTATCTGAAAAATCGCTTTCTTTAGGCCTTTTATGCTGTAATTAAATATATATTTTTACTAAAATGCGACTAAAAATATAATTACACATTTACTGTAAAATAAATAATATTGTGCATGTATTAGGTTAGCCTGTTAAATTTCAAAGGCCACAATTTAAATCACAAAATCCTAAGAAAATAATGCCATTTACTTTTCCTTGAATGTCAAAAGAACTTAGATTAACAAATTCCGTTCTAGTTGCCTTTCAGCCATAGGCACGGCCGACCCTCAGGGGTGAGTATTGTTTAAATAATTCAGGGACGAGTTTTCTGCTGGGATGGCGTATACGGTACGTTTGCATGTCGGTGCCGCGTTGCATAATAGAGTCGTGGCGGAGAGTTGTGGGACTTGATGGGACGAGGTAAACAGTTCGAGGCACGTACCCGTGGGGGAGATGGGGAACAGCCATCATCAATCTCCCGCCAACGGCCTTCTCTTCTTTTTCCTTTTCGCCAGCGCCCAGCGAAAGAGAAACGGCCTTGATTAAATCATCCCCGTGGTGTTACACTTTTCTAACGGTGTAAGGAGTCGCCGAGGTGTGGCGACTCGTGTGGGTGACAGGTCTACCCTCGTCCGCTTATACCGCATGATTGCTCAAATATTGATTGTATCGGATGATATGAGTAATAACTAAGCACAGTTTTTGTAATTGCTGTACTTACACCTTTCCCCCCCCCTAATACTACATTTAAAAACAGTATTTTTTTTAATGAAATACAGGGCCAGGTAAAATATTTTTTTTATATTTTTCACAATACTTAAAACATGATAGATGTTAAGCAATGGGTACTTATATAAAATGCAATTATAATATTGTTAAAAATAAATATAATAGTAAGCAAAATAGTGTACTACATGGAATGGCAAACCAGCAACACAAAATGAAAACCCTTTTACGGATCTTTTAATATTAAATAATGTTAGCAAGACGATTTAATTTTTAAACTATATAAATACAAAACCTTATCTATCCGAGACGCTTAATACGCTCATATCTGAAAAGTAGAATCTATGTTGTCTTAATAAATAATGAACAATCAATACCGCGTAAAATTCCAGCTGGAGTTTCTCAGGGAAGTTTGCTCAAACTATTTTATTTATCTTGAATACGAACGATATCGCAAAAATTAAAAACACGCTGATAATACACATATTTTTAAGTGCTTACTGTCTTAAACCAATCACGAATTAATTTAAAACATATTTAAAAATCTCAAATAAACATTTTGAAGGGTAGAAAATTAAACTCAATAAAAAAAAACAGAAGCAATTATTTTCACAAAACTAAAACAAATTCTGCCACTACATCTTCAAATCAAACACTACATCTTTAAATTATACATGGACTCTAAGTTTAAATTTAATAAACTACATTTTAATAATTTTATCTTAAAAGCTTGCCGCCATTACGATCCTTAAACCGGTATTATTTGAAAGGTGCGGTGATTGTATATACATTTATATATTTTTATTTTACTACACAAAATGCTTATGAAATTGTTGTATACTTATATAAACATTTTTATATTTAAATGACTCAAAAAAACATTCAATAATATTTTTTTATGCAACACATGCAATTGCTTATCTAAGAATAAATCTTGCTAATATAAAAGTGTTTAACCAATACCACAAGCATTAAAAGGTTATGTATTTTCTATAAATAATCAATTCTAATCCTTGAGCTTTTGATCAATATGGTTCATTCTCAGAATTTTTAATGGACGTTAGATGTATTTTACGTCTTTAATATAATATATTAGAATAAATAAATCGTATGAAACATTAAGTTCCAAAAATAGACATAGCTCAGGTATCAGTCAATTTATTTAAATTGTTGCTATTTTCATCACATATCCTTTGTTGATACTTTAAATAGCCTTAAGTATCTATAAGATCACCTTTCATATCTAGCAACTGCGTCAACGTTTTAAGCATATTGTATGACTTTAACGTCTCTTTGCTCAAATTCTTGACACGTAAAAACGTCAAATAACGACCTTTACATAATTTCCACGTGTATGATAACGACAGATAGGGTTCCAGAAGCAAATGTGTGTATATACACACACACACGTGTCAGGTGCTACGACGACGCTACGGACGAAAGTGGTGTAGAGATCGTGCTCTCCACGCGAGCTTACCCACGGACGTGAGCCACGTCTCTGAGCTACGTGGCCGACTTCTGCAATTGTTTCTTTCTTATTCTGCTTCTGTGTTCTATTTTTTTTATTCTGTGTCGTCTGACGCTTCGCATTATGGTAAGTGATGTAATGGAAGAAGAGCTACCTCAGCTTTCGGAGCTTGTCGCACACGATCCACTTTCGTCCGGGGATTAGTAGCTAGGGATTTTCTTAGGGCGAAATTTAAATTTCAGTTGATAAATAAATTTTATTTATTAGTTTTGTAAATATTTTTAATCACGTGTCTATTGACAAATTTAAATATTTACAATTATAAAAATATATAACAATTTACTGTAGTTAAAAATATTTATTTTATTATTTCTAATTTTAAAGTGATAGCCACAATGAAGACGCTCAAATTAAATTTAGCTGAAAATATAATGACATGATAATTAGTAACTGAAAGTACTTTCTAGCAATGTGCAGTATATCAGCTGATTCTTAAGGTCGGTCAACGAGGAGTTTTGCCGACTGACCATGTGTATGTCTTTCGTGTATCAAGAATTAAATGTTTTAAGGTCTAATAATGTTTTTTTACAAAAACGCTATTTTTCTGCAGGTGTAAATTTATATAAACATAAAATAGGTTAATCATTTAAGTATTTTCAATCTAACTTACTTATTAATGTAGTGTCTATAGATAGTAAGTGTTGTTACTAAATATGTATAATTTAAATCAAGTGGAAATATGTTTTATCATTAAAAAAATTATTTATTGTTTAAAGCTAAATTATTATAAAGTCATAGTGTTGATTACTGTGTAAGACACTTCAAAGACTACTTTACTTTGACTGTAGTTAGAAGTTGATAAATTATTTTGATTGGCTTCAACGCCGCTTCCATTAAACGCTAAACTACAATTAATCACAAACTATAACGGCGCGTTACGTACGCCATTATGTCGAAAATTAGTTCTAACGCTGCATTCAATTTGTAATGATATGAATAATTTATTATGTTGCGTGGTTTAGATACAGTTAATTTTCAAGGTTTTGGCAAACGTTTACAAAATCTGTTTTACTCGAATAATTTAATACTCATATAAATTTAACTTTAATGTATATTAGTTTAGGTATTTTTTTCAGAGAAATTTGTATGCTAACTATAATAGAATAAATTAAATGAATATGAAGCAATGTTAAGTATGATAAATAATTTAATATTATCACATATAATTAATAATGCATCCAAAATGGTTGTGTTTGTAATGGGAAATGCGAAGCACCTTAATAATACAGTCACACTTAGTATGGTATATGACACATTGGCGGTTTGCATATTAAAATATGAATCTGTTAATTAGAATTCAAGTACAAATACAATTACTAAGAAAAATAACAATGTCGTAATAGAAACTATCGATGGAATAAAACTTTTCTGCAATGTAATGAGTCTAATGAGTAGTATGTTTTTCCCAAACAGTTCTTTGCCCAAATAAAGTTTAATCAAGAAAATGATTTATGAATTTCGTAGCATTTACAAGTACGCAGTAAATATTAAGCCTTCTGATAAAATACTTCATCCCTACGAAGTTCGATATGAAGATTTAGTCTCAAAGAACCGCCTGAATTTGATGCGAAAACTTTTATTTCATTTTTTTCTCTGTGCAATTTTTTCATATTATAAATTTTTCATATTACAGCGCCGGGCGCCGCCATTTTTTCGCAATATTTGTTCAGAATAAAAATGAATCCAGAAGTTATAATGATTTGACAACAGGTGCTGAAAATGCGATCGTTTCCTCCTGCAAACAAAGGAAACTCTCTCGGAATCTGCTGGTAACGAGCCAATATGGCGCTCCACATCCTCATCCGAAAAATATCGCCCATGTAAATATCACAAAGACTTTTATACGCGGCGTGTGTAATTTTATGTAATATCACACACATCACATTGTACGTTATGCGCTCTATATATGTAACAGCAAAGCGTTAAAAACATACCCATACATACATCCAACTTTCCGATACATTAAACTTTATATATACCTTCTGGTAAATAAACTTCGCTTATATTTGAGCAGATAGATACTTCACAGCTTAAATGTTTTTCTTGGCCATTGTGCTCATGCCTGATAGCCGTGGTCCTCTATCGTGTCTTGAAACGCATAAAACATATGTATGTATGGATATAGATGCATTTTAATGCTTTCACCTTTTAATACAACATATGACACTGTGTTTAACCTGTGCTTTCTTTGTTAAAATAGTACACCAACGTGAGAAAACTTTTAACAGCTAAAGACACAAGTATGGATTGATGTAATACTGAAATTTTTAAAAACCGGTATTACCGATGTTGACATTATTATTATTAATTTTAATAAATTACCAAGTATTGCTCGCATGATTTACTAAAATTATTGCTTAGCAAAACCAAAATATTAAATTAATCTGGCAACTAGTGATTTGATATATTCATTACATTAATTTAAGCATTAATTATAATTTTTTTTCAAAAATACGTATGCCAAATCTTTCTCCTAAATTTTTCTATATGGGGCCAGAGCACAAAATATATTATTTTTTGTCAGTTACGATTATCCAAAAAACCTTTTAAGAAAGGTGTGCATATAAATAATCCGTTGGTTTAAAATGCGATATATTTTTTTAAAATACAAGTTTTTATGATTTAAATATTTGTGTGATTTATTTAGTAATTAATGTTATTTTAATTATTGCACATTTAATTATAAGTTTCTTATATCTTCATTTAATTTATTTTTTAACGTATCGCAAAAACTGCTTTTCACTTTGTTATTTTAATTAAAAAAAATATTTTCATTTACCCAAAAATGAACGAAAGAGATGAAACCTTTATGAAAAAAAATTAAGACGTGTTGTCTAACGCCCACAGTGATTGTGAATTCAGTGATATGTGCGTAAGACTGAGATGAATTTAATCAAACAAGCGGTAATCAAGATTTCGAAGGTAATCCAGGGAAACAAGTTTCACCTAATAATAGTGAAATCGTCCCAGAAGTGGTCGATTTATTTATTGGCGATGATTTGTTCAAAATAATAGTCTTCAATCAAATTTGAAATATTGAATAGAAAGGTTTGCGAATCAGATACTGGTTTTATTTGCAATTTTAAATTATACATAGATAATGCATGAAGATTAGTAAACACGGTAATAAAAGTACTAAACCCATGTCAGGACAAGTGGCACAGTATTTATGCTGATAATTTTTAAAATAGCATTAAACTCGCAAAATATTTACGTTTACGGAAAAAATAACTTTGTGGAACAATCTGCCAGAATTAAAAAATATAAAATTAATGCCTCAACAGATAAAACATGGCAGAAAAGGTAAAACACTTGTTCAAATTTGGAAAACAAATGAGAAAAAAGATTTAAAAATGATAATGCGCCGATTCATACCTAGTTAAATAATATTTTAAAAAACAATAGAATAAACAAACAATTTTTGTTTTTTCATTTATTTCAATGTGTATTGTTTTATTCGTTCAGTGTCTATGAAAATTTAAATCGTAATGGCAAAATTAAATTTAAAGATTTTCGTTTGAGGCTAAGGCTAAGGGATGGATGCAGTATTCAGTGATCTATCGGTTCTTAAGACATTTTATTAGTTTCTACCACATTTTGCCGTGCCCGTGTTGTCGATCGACCAAAAAAGCTTTCGGATAACCTAAAAAACCATCTGCCAATAAAAATAAAAAGTGAGGTAAAAAATTTGAGAAGAAAGTGTCGTGTTTGTTCTGCACATGGAATAAGGAAAGATACAGCGTACATGTGCAGAAGCTGTGAAATGTTTTTATACGTATCAAAAAATAATAAAATAGATAAAAAGTGTATATAATAAAAATAAATATAAATAGTGATATAGTGTGGGCAATAAGTGGAGTGATAAAAATAAATGTGTGTGTCAGTTGTAAGCAGAAAATGGACGCCGAAAAGTTTGGTGAGTGCAAATTATATTATAATATAAACGGATATTTTCTTGTGTATATAAAAAATATAGAAGCATTTAAACATTCATTTAATTAAATTATAAATAGCTGGTTTTTAAACATTGCAACCATTTTAAATTTACACAAAATATTAGGAATGCAAAATACATATTTCATTCTTTAGAGATTCTTTGAAACACAATATTATATTTTTAAATTATTTTTCTTAATGACAGCAAAACACTAATACAGCGATAATTTTCCCTATTGTAGCTTTTTCTTCTTGGTTTTTTAATCTGTGAATTATTGCTGTTTTTCAAATGGTGGGGAAATTTCAAAATAACAAACATCCGGTAAAAATGTTCGTAAAATAATGGATGATATTTTTTTTTAAAGTTTTTGGATTACTGTGATATCTAATTTATGAACATATACCGTAACGATTTTACTTTTCAATTTTGCAATAACATACAAAGTTTTAGTTCAGAAAACCTTGTTAATTAATTTACTATTAACCGTTATGTTTCGTTTTCTTTTGATTGGATTGGTTTTATGTCTACCTAGCCAGACAGTTTGACCCATAATTTTTTTTCTGTACAAGAAGTGTAACATTTAATATTGATTTAAATACGAAATAAATAATTATGCTATATACATTTTATAAAACAAATTTATGTGCCCCAAAAATAGGACGTACATTGCGTCGCAATGGGATAAGACGATTCTTTTTACAAAATTTGAAGCACAATATAATTTATTTTTATTTGATAGTATGTAGAAATAGTACACTACCATATTTGATTAGCATATAAAGGCAAACTTGATGGTATCTAAATATTTTTTTATTAAAAGAAAACGCATGACGCAGGACCTGAGATCATGGTTACTAAACAATGTTTTTTCAAGACTCGTATACGAGTCCTCGGGCGTTAAGCTGTTAATACAATTTGAGCTATAAATGTTTTAATTATTATTATAAAGTGAAGATACGTAAATATTTTATTATTTTTTTTATGTATTTTCAATGATGTAAGATATAAGATATCAATACTATTTAGTTAGTACAACAAAAAAATATAATAATTATTAAAAAAAATAAAAGATAAATTTAGTTTGATAATTAGTTACGTATAATCATTAGGGCTTAATAATTGCTAAAATTTAACATGTATGTTTAATGAAGCATATTCCGTGGATTATTTGGATTAAAATAAAAATGTACAAAAAGTAGAAAGTATTTCTTGTATGTAATACCTGCTTCTGTTTTAACTTCGCCAGCTATCCCTATCATAAAACAGGACCAGTAGGCATTATTTTTGTACTAATGGGTATCGTGAGATAAAGCAAATGTTGATACGTCACGCATATAGTAATAAAATAATGATCACGGTAATTTAAAAAATTTGCACTAAAATTTTTGCATAGATGAGCTGATATTTTGGACCTCTAAGACTAAAAGGGATATTATTACTCTACTTTATTATTTTATATTAATAAAACTACTAATCTTTATTATTGCTTAAAATGATTATCATTTTATTCGTCGCTTTTGATTTCGAACTTATTGTACATACTAATAAAAAAAATTATTGTAGTTCATGATTCTAAATTTTATAATAGTATAAAAGACATAAAAAAATGTAACATCCCTCTCTCAAAATTCAACCTTATAATCAAAACTTTTACGTTTGGGGTTAATTTGATTTTTCGTTTGGGAGAAAGATACAGAGGAGTGTGATAGAGGAACACGAAACGGGTCCCCGTTTGAAAATTAAAACGTACCTGTAGAACAAAACGGCATTAGGTTTACTTTGCACATTTAATGGAAAATTCGTGTACTTTGAAGCGGCGCCTCGGCAAGGCATAAAGACCATTGGCGGATCGTTTTACTGTTGTGTACATTGCTCTCCGGGAAACACACGCGTCCATTGTTTCAACGTGACTTTGGCTAAGTCACATTTTTTCAGTAGGCAACTTTGTTTTTAACAACTATTTTTTTTCACTAAAGAATATACTGTGCGAACTAGCAAAACTTCACAGCGAAATAACCCGTGCGAAGGTTCCATTATTGACGAAAATATTGTTTTATACATTTTTACTCTACCAGAAAAATTTTCTGACTTTTCATATTGTAATATACATAATTTGTATTTTTTATTAAATGAAACCTTTCAATCTTCTCTTGAAAATAGTTACGCGTTTTATTTACGTTTATTTCATTTGCTTGAAATTTGACAAAATTTTATAAGTGCTCGCCGTGAAAAACGTATCATCCTGAAAAAGGTCGCTCACACTCAATGGAAGCTCGTTAAATCTCAAATAGGGACCATTACGTCAAATGAATATATTTTATTAGTGAAAACAGCTGAAAAAAATAACTTTCCGCCTTGTGTATAAAAGCTTTACTGGGCGTGCAATTTTTCCACTCGGAAAGTAAACGTTTTCCACTTTGTGTGCGATGTATAAAAACCCAGTATCCTCCATTTAAATACACAAAACATGTACGAGTGTAAGGAAATGTATATTTTTATTTTTGTAAATAATTTTAACGTTCATATGAAATAAGCAATACATAAATTCTTCTATGAATTTATCATTTATTAAAAAATATCTAAAAAAAGTATATTTAAATGTGAAAAAAAAGATATAGGCTTTTTATTATATTTAAATATATTTTTTTTTTGTAAAGTCTCTGAATTGAAAACATGGTATTGTCAATAATAAGTTAAAACATCAACTTAATAAGTTTCATGTATTTTTGTAAATAAGCATTGAAAGAAAACAGCAAAATGTGAAAAATAAATTTTAAAATGAATAATAAGTAAAACAGAAAATTAAGATCTTATTAGAAGAACAACTTCACGTTCTTATCTAAATTTAAATAAGTTTGAAATGTTTATTCATAAAAGCTCTAAAATGTGGTTTTAGAGTATTTTTTATAAAATAATAATGACTAATATTTGGTTTTTCTAGAATGAAAGGCTTTGGTGATTTTTTTGCCTTTAAAATGATTTTATTATAATTTTTGGTATAATGTTTTGTATGTAATAATTTTACAGCAAATGATAATCAACACTTGTGTCAAATACCTTTAAAACGAAATAGTTCTAAAAATGTTAAAACTTTCTATTTAAACTTTTTAGAATATACTGAAACATTAACAATAGTTTAACCTAAAAAAAAACATTTTTAACTTTATGGTTTTATATTTTATTTAAAAAGATTTTCTCTGTTTAAAAATACACATAGCTTAAATACCTGCACTTTCAATATTTTTTTGCAGAAATATTCTCATGGGTATCGTTAATTTTATTAACTCTTGTTTACTTTTCTTTAAAATGCGTTTTTTTTGCTTTATTTAAAATATTTATTGTAAAACTTTTTATTGTAAAATGTATGGTGTTAAAAAATCACAACCAAATAATTCAAATGAATTGCAATTAATTTTTTTTATAAAATATAGATTCAACGGGTCAAATATTATTTTTACATGTTGCAATTTTTTTTAATAATGTAATAAATTACTATCCTCTTGACATTTAAAAAAACGCATTTTTTATGTAAAAAAAACAATATACACGAACACATTAGAGTTTATCTGTACTATGTATGTGATTGCTCTTGTGTTTTTGCGGCGTTTTTGTAATATAAACTGCTTAATTCTCCTGTATAAAAAAGGTCGCTAAAGGTTGATTGTTTTTAGAATTATACATACATATATTATTACATTTTATTAAGAGCATTTCTCTATATTATGAAAGAGCTTTTGCACACCATTTACTCTATTTCATTCGCAAACATTACTGTGCAAGTACCGCGTCGATCCTC
The DNA here is from genome assembly GCF_051122295.1 of Plectrocnemia conspersa. NCBI lineage: Eukaryota > Metazoa > Arthropoda > Insecta > Trichoptera > Polycentropodidae > Plectrocnemia > Plectrocnemia conspersa. Next base: position 28,150,836 of record NW_028277166.1, read on the forward strand.
AATTTCTCTTTTAATAATTAATTGTGTGAGACTACTTTGGTCCTAAGAGAACATGTCCTAAATATGGCACTTTTCTGATTTAAATATTTTTTATTTTCGCTTTTTTCTAGCACAAGTGAGTTCCTGACAATGTCTGTCCAAAGATTGCAGAGTATATTTATGTAAATTTATATAAAGAATTTCTCCTTGGTGTTCACTTTAAGGGTCCGTGTCTCTATTTTATATAACAGTACAGACCAAACATTTTTTTTGGCGATTTATATTTTCGCTGCGAAATAGTTTTCTTCAGAATATTAAAAGTCGTTCCAGCATTTTATATTTTGTAATAAAGTGTTTTAGTTGTCATGATGCCGAGATATTTTAATTTATAATTAGCTAAATTATTTGTACAACTAAATTAAAAAATGCTCTTTTTAACAAAACTCTGAAAAGAGTTATGCAATATATTCGTCCTCGTGTGGCAAATTTGACTCTCGATAAAATCAAGGAATTTGGCTTGAAGATTTTATCTCATCCACCATATACTGTTGACTTTGCTTAGGATCAACACATTACTTTCTCGAGAGAAAAAAATCAAAATGCATACGATGTAAAAAAGAGATTATAAGAATATTTTTAATCAAAGTTTCAAATATTTTGTGCTAATAAAATAATCAAATTTACAAAGTATAGTTAAAATGTAATATATTATTAAAAAATAGTATATTATATTATTACTTTTAATATAAAAATCCGTGCGAATATATTTTAATAAAATACTTTATAAAATAAAACTTTTTATCAGTTTCGATTTTCCAAAAAAACTTTATAAGAAAGGAGTGCGTAGAAAATTTTTAATCTGTTTGTCAAACGCAGCATTTTTAGTTTTAAAAACAGATTTATGTGATTGAGATATGATTTATTTATGTAATCATATATAAATTATTGCACATTTATTATTTATTTTAGAAAATCTACATCATTTTTATTTTCAAAAGACCTATCTTTCGTATATTTATATACTTTTTTACTTACGGTAAAAGTTACATATAAAAATTTTTTAGCTATAAATGTTAATGTAAATATTATATAATACTGTATAATGTTTTTAATGTTGATTCTTCACAATCAGCATTATTTTATTTCTTGATTTTAATTTAAAGCAATATGTTTATCATTATTTATGCATTTCGAAGACTTTTAAGATATATATATATTGTTTATACAAAAAAAAATTCCACTATCCGTATTTTATTTTGTAATGCCTGTTATACTGAAAGTAGATTTTTGCCCCAAAGTTTTTAATTTTTTTTTGTTTTAAATATTTGTTATTGTTTAAAACAATTATTTAGGATATTGACGATATAAAATAATAAAATCCAATTATTTATGCTCGTGGCAAAATATGCAGAATATTTATTTTTATATCTATAAAGTTGGTTACTGATTTCATTCAAATCATATGGCCAGTGTTTTATTATTGGTTTAATCAATGGCGATACAAGTAAACAGACTATGTTATGTATAATATTTACTCTAGAAAGATATTTTTATAATGTTTTGATATGCTCTCGGTACGAAGAGTTTTCTTGGTATATTTATTTTTCCGATACAAAAATTAACCGCAGGGAACCTAACCCTTATTTGTCAACAGAAACAAATTTCCTATAAGCGCTAACTACTAATATTTATTCTGAGTAATATTATTAGCTTAAAATAATGCTAATTCACAATACTGATGTCACTTATATACATGGAATGATTTGAATTTTACCTACTGACATCAGAGCTAGATTTGCCATTGAGGATTTTGCGTTTTGTCATCACAAAGAGGGTGGCCTAATCCTATTTGAGTTTCCAGAAAAAGCGTCAACGAGTCCATTAAAACTTAACTCAAAGAAAGAGAGGAAAAATGACTGAAAAAAATTCTTTTTACGTACCAAACGTAAATTGTAAATGGAACGAATTAAATTGTGAGCGAAAGGAGATAGATAAAGACTGCGTATATAAAGTGTATTTACTTTTACGTGTATATATACACACATTTGTATTTATGTGTTTATACAAATATGTACCTTTGTGTAAAATAAACATATTATGTATTATTTTACACAAAGGTACATATTTGATAAAAATGTACATTTGTACATATTATATAAAAATTTATTAAACACTTAATTTAATATTTTAGCAATGATTATTATTGATTAGGTTTTTCTAGTTTTAAAAAATATATATATATATATATATATATATATATATATATATATATATATATATATATATATATATATATATATATATATATATATAGTGTGACTATAATCATAAAAAATTGACTCTCTTTGATACTCTTTAAACAAAATGTTTAAAAAAACATTAGAATAAGGTATCTAAGATACGAATACCTTAAATAAAATAAGTCGTTGTTTGCACAAAACCAACACTTTCAAGACTCGAGACTAAAGACTGTAGAAAAAGTGGGCGTTGATGACTCTTTGGTCATTTTGGTGTTAGCCGGAAATCGGCCCCTTGTTTGCACGTCCAATATTTTGCGTAGCCACCTACCTATCAAAAAGCTTTCGCCTGTGACTGTTAATAGCTCACCGCTAAAAGCCTTTGTGCTTTTTTAGCCACCGAGACTACAAAAGCCCTGAAGATAGGAGGAGGTTCGCGGTTGACCTAACAGGTGGTGCGTTAATTCCTCCACGTGCGAGCTTTTTGTATTTACTGCCCGTAAACTTTTTGAGTGTCTTCGTTCCCTTTTTTGTCTGCTGAAACCGACAGAACAGCTGTATTGTTGTTTTTCATTTTTTTATTTCTGAAAGCACGTCTTCGCTTTGAATTTGTGGCTGTAGACCAAAAAACAGCGCTTCGTGCCGAGAATTAAGCATTTGACGAAATATGCATGGAGTGTTGCTGTTATTATCATGAAGGATGTTGTGTAAGACAAGCATGAAATGTATAAGCTTGTATTGATTTGTTGGTGGGCGGCAAATCTATATCTACTTACATATTACATAATCTAAATTCAAATTCTGACTTTCTGATTTATTACGGCTTAAAAAATATAAATTATTAACGTTAATGTACATTTTCAACAATAAGTCGACTAAATATGTAACTTATTATGAAAGGTACAAGGCTCACTGCACGCTGTTTTCATATTTATTTTAGAAAAATATTGCTATAAGTATCTCGCTAAATTATAAATTCGCTAGGTACTTAAATCTCGCTTTTTATTTAAGATTTTCTTAATATATACAAATTGGTTTTATATGAATTTATTTTCACTGTCTCAAACTATTTACTTCTTAGATATTTTATTAATAAAAACTACTTTTTTCATACAAAATTAAGCCATCAGCAAGAACCAAAAATTTTGTACTTATGTGTAAGCATTAGATATACTGATAATTATTTATGGTGTTCAAAAGTATATATAAGGCAAGGTTACGTCTGGTTTTTAAGTGTTAATTGAATCATTTTCTTCAATTTACATGACGCCCTTAATCCTTTCTTACTCGCGTGGCGTCTGTGAAACTAAAATACGTTATAAATTGAGCTTCAAAAAATCGCAATTAACAAAGGGTTAATTAAGCAGTCATGTTAGATACTTACCAGCTTTTACCAGGCGTTATATATTTTTTTAAATCTACGAATAACTATAAATTATTTTTTTATATTTTTTTACCGTACTCAATTTGTTGCTTCCGATCTAAGAAGTATTTTTTATTTGAGGTCAAAATAGTAAAAAAAAAATATTAAACGCTTTACTGTACAGACCACTTACCTTACTAAATAATGTTCCTTGCCTAAATAAGGCTCTATAAGTGAATTTTCTAAGAAGTACAAATTAATTTTTCTCTAAAAATTTTCGAGAAATAATTTTTTTAATGAAACTTTTTTTTAAATAATATACAAAACATATTATTTGACAAATAATATACAATTACTTATCTGGCAAAAAATAATAAATCAAGTCATTGCATTATTTATTATTTAAACACATAATATCTTTGATCAAATATTTTTCGTAGAATTTTAATACACATCAAAATATTGTTTTTTTTTTTTAATTTTCACTTTAACTTTTAATGTAATTTACTAATATTTTTTTTATTCTAAAAAAAGTATTTTGAAAATTTTGACTTTTTTAATTTTAAAATAATAAATTGCCCTAGCATAGTGGTCTTCATCTTCATCCCTAAAACAAGCAATAATACATATTACTGCTATTTTAAAACACTTCCAAAGTCCAAAGTCTTAATTTCAATAAAGAAACAGTTATAAAGTAGACAGAATAAAAAATAAAATATAGCTAATACAAAAAGTATTTCTTACCTTTTTTGAAAAAAATAATTTATTCACAAAAGCCATATTAGCTCAATTCACATAATTACCATAATTTTTTTTTAATCATTTAATAAAAAATATATTTGTGCAAAAAAATAAAATAGAAAAATTATGTAAAAAGATTATAATAACATAAAAGATTCATGTCTCTTAAAGTATGGAACATAATTAATGATTTATTATTGTAGTTAAAAAATATTTCCGTAAAAATTAACTTACACTATTTAAAATAAATAGTTATAGAGAGTTAAAAAATCGTTTATTTTTATATAAAATATCAAGGTAACTACCTACTTTTAATATAGCGTTAAACAACTCTTAAATTATTATATTTTTAAACGTTGATCGATGGCTTGTTATACATCTAAATTATCCGTCTAGACGCCTTAAAATCTTAAATTATTGTAGTAGTCAATATTCTTTTAGTATATGAAACCAAAAATAAACATTTCAAAAAGGTATTTATACCATAAGTCTAAACTTATTAACAATTCGAAGAAGGTGTCTATTAATATTTTTGTAATTTATTTACTTTCTTTGTTTCAACAATATACACAAATTCTGAAATATCACATTTTCAAAAAAGAAAGATAATCATAAATAGACTTCATAAAATCTTGCAAACTGAGCCACGCTTTTTAATATTTGTTTCAATTCTTTGTCTCCGAAAAAAGTCGAAAGCAGCGAATGAAAGATTTGCTCCTTTTTCGTTGGAATCTGCAACAATAGGCGAAAAAATCAAATATGATCGCACTTTTTGAAACACACAATGGTGAAACACGTCTCGTTCCGGTTGAATGAGTCGACAACAATTCAAAACGCTGAGCTTTATTCGATTTGAAGCAATGATCTTCTGCGAATGCAGACATTTGAGAAGCGCCAGTGTATAATTTTCTCACTAAAAATGGTTAAGTAAAACATCCTTGTTTATTTTAAATAATATTTCATCTTCACTTTTACCTCCAATTATAAATTCCTAGATCTGTTTTGAACAAATCTATGAATATCAGTTTTTTAACCCGATATGCCTTAAAAATTAGACCATTTGTGTTTTTGAGATCATATTCAGGTAAAATATATTACATATATATACATTATTTTTTCCTAAATCATATAAAGTATTATAAACAATACAACTAACCCACAAATCTATTACTATTCTAGACCCTTTTTTAATATGATTATGTTCGTTCATTTTTAGACTAGTATATTATACATTATAAGCAACACGAAAAAAAATATACATTTCAAACAAATATTTATTTTTCAACATTTGTTGATACTGAAAAATTATTAAAAAAAAATACAGCATTCAAACAGAGTCTAAATATTTTTAAATATTCACCTTGTTAACTCCTGTCGCGACTAGCTTACTGGTTATGCTATATAAACGAACAATAAATAGTGAAAATCACTTCTCTGTGTTTAATATCCTAATAGCGGGCGCTCATAAAGTTTCTTATATGAATAAGTGCAAATTAGTTTAGCACACACGTAAAACCGCACACGTAAAACGTAGTAGAAACGTTTTTGGTTCGCATAAATTAAAACAGCCGCCATCACCTTGGCGCGACCGAGTTTCATCCTCAAATGTTTATCTAAAGTGTGAAAGGTGGCAAATGAATATACATTGTCAAAGCAAAGCGCGATAAAGTCACACGTTACTCGTCCCCTAGCATTGCTATGTATGTATGTATGAATATAGCTATACATATACGCCTTTGGTTTGAGCGTTGGTAGCGGACTGGCGCTTCGTATCTTTGCACGCTTTAGCGAGAGTGTTTTATCTAGTTTCGAACATAAGTTTAGAGTAACTTATTCTGTGCAAGTGGAATGAATAGAGATTTAGTTATAGAAAAAGTATGATAGCCGCATTGAGAATTATTATTAAAGGTGAAGTGTAACCATTTGATTTACAATTTATATAAAAAAAATTATATATAAAAAATAACTATATTGAGTAAATCACACTTATATTAATAAAATAACTATTATTCATTCTAATTATAATGTTATTATGTAATTAAAAAAAATGTTAAATATATAATATAATAAACATTATATTTCAAACCTCAATTACAAGCAGTTATTGAATATAAAGGCATTTTACTTTAGAAATTAAAGTATTTCATAAATACCCACGCCTTTATTTATGAATAATGTCTCATTTTAGCAACATTAAAATATATATTTTTGTACATAAAGCTCTCAGAAAAAAATTATATTATAAATTAATCTAATTTCATTTGTATTAATATATTATTATTATATTTTTGACATAGACATATGTATTTGATAATAAATGTAAAAATTAAAGAAAAAACCATGAATTCGAATAATGGATGACTCTTTTTTGTACAAATTCTGGTAACACAAAATATTAAATTTGATCAAACTTAAAGTAGCGCAAATATCACTTATTTATTGAAGTGTCAATTATATTATTTTTAATTGTATAAAGCTAAAATAAATCGATCTAAATTTAAAACTGAGCTATTTCAATTTAAGTGTCTAATGAAAATTTTAAGTTTGTTAATAATACATTAAAAATTTAAGTTAAACTACTAATATTTTCAACAAATTATCAATTTAAATAATATTTTTTAATATTCAACTTGATAATATTTTTACTATAATATCACACTTAAGAAATAAAATAATGAGACCATAAATTTGTGCAAATAATTGTCTTTTATGAAAAAAAGGTAAAAAATTATAAATTAAGTAAAATCAAAAGCTACACTAAAAGTAAAGTATGTTGATATAGGTTATTTTTGAGAAATACTTTATAAATTTATTTTGCAAATATTTATCTTCGGATAAGATCTTTATGAAACTGTCATTTTATAATCATATATTAATTTTACTAGTAACAAGTTGCATTTAAAATAATACTCATTGTTCTTAAGATAATATTTACGCCTAAATTGGCTTGCTAGAAAGTGCCACAGATTTTTTACAAATACAACATTATCAATGTGGCTCAGCATAGCTTATTATTCCTTGAATTGTTTTTACTTTCTTATATTTTATTTTGTTATATGCCTTGATAATGAAGGCACCAAGTGGTCTAAGAAACATAAATTAGTACAATTAAACATGTACAAAGATTTATTTATTTATTTATTAATGTGCCTGGCTTTAGCACAAAGCATATTTGATTGCTAGATTCGTGCGAGACGCATAAATAAAAACGTGCTTAGTTTAATTATACATAAACATACAAAACATTAACGATCACACACACGTCTCTACATTATAAAATTTATATTTCAGTAGTCAGTATTCAGCAGGCGAGTGCTTTGCTAAGCCATTAATTTTTAACCCAAAGTCGATGCTACTAACTCTCTGTTTTTAAATTGAAAAACGTTTTGACAGAGGTTATGATTTTCAGATTCATAAAAAAAATCTTTAGTTCAAATAAATATTGTAAATAATTATTTTTATAAAAGATACGTATTAAGAATATTTTTATTTCTAAAAACAGAGTGTTTTTATTATAAAGTCAAGATTTTTGTTAACGCTTATATCTTTTAAATACAAAAATATTGAAATACTTGATCCCGGATACAATTCGTCCAGTAAAAGCTCGACCAATTCTAACAATTGTAAATGCGCCTTGTTTATATTATCCTTCCGGAAAAGCACAAAAAAGCTTATACCAAATGCCGAAGGCTTTAATTAATAACGATTTTTCAATCGGCGAAAGGATTATCGTCGAGCTTTTTTCATTTTCAGTAATAGCTCTTTGAAAGCAGGGAAGGACTAGCTAGTGGCTGCGGGCTATGGCCCAGCAATCAAAATGTCGACTTTTCTGTGTATTTTTAATCTCGGCAATAAGTCTTTAATCGTTGTTTTACCAGTAATGAATGAGTGCTTTCTCATACTACTTAAAAAAAGTAGAAAAGCAGTACATTTTATGCGATTGTAACTATCGTTTACGATGCAATATTCCGAACGGCTCATTTTATTATTATAGTGTTTAGTGACCATTATTAAATAAACACTAGATATAATGTTGCAGCTTGACAGGCAAATGTCCAATTCGCTACATTAGGTAAATTAATAATACACACATATGCCTTCAGTAAATTAATAGAGCTACTTCATTTATGACACGTGTTTGTTTAACTAAATTCTGTCATTCAGGCAAACATTATAATAAGACTATTATAACTGTAATATAATAATAATGAGTTAATTGTTTCGTACCTATTGTCTTATATAAAGCAATCTACTTATTTAAAAAAAAAATGTGATAAACAGACAGGGATTCAAAATCCTTTTATAGATAATTTATCGTCTTCAGGTTAAGCCATAAAAATGCATGTTGTCCAAAAGTTCATAAACAAAGGCGCGCAGAGAGACCTAATATTACCAACTATAATATATGGCTATTGATAGCCATTAAGATATTTTATTTTATGATAACCATCGTCGAATATTTGCACACAAAAGATTAATGTTTAGCGCCAGGTGCGTGCCAAAATCAATGATTTTATTATTTAGTCTTATTGTTATAATTTTGGTCTGAAATAAACATGCTTCTCATAGATTTAACTACTGAAAAGCGAACTTATAAAGAGCATTTTTGTTGTATTTGTCATTATTGTCACTGAAAATGTTCAAGTTATCCATTTAAAAAGCACTCAGCATTCACCGCCTTTGCACTACATGATTAAGCAGTTCTTTTCTACTTATTTTGACCTTTAAATAATTATTGCTTAGAAAGTCTTAATATATATTAGTGTAAAATGGTATAAACAGTAACCAGTGCTGATAATTTATTTTAAATAATTATTGTTAATTTTAAATTTATTTTATAAAAGTATTACATATATTTATAAACACTATAACAGAATTTTATACTAAGTGAAATATCACACAAATCTAAATAAATAATTAGTCATTATTAAAAATATAACAAATTTAAAAAAATAGGAACATTTTCTGGTTTTAAGTTACAATCTTTTTAGATAAGAATTGGGACTCTTCAAAATATTATTAAAATCAGCTTTTTTATAAAAAATAATAGAAATAGTGTTAGACATAAAGAACGGTATTATTTGACAAAAAAAAATACTTTTAAGTATTGTCTAGCTTGGTAAATATATTTTGTATCTATTTATTTAGCTTTCGTTAACCAAAACTTTTTAAATAATATCACATTTTCTATAAGCGATCTTATATATTTGGCTTATACTAAAGGTAGCGTTTTTATGCAAGCAAACCTATCTTTCTATAGTTGATTGTTTGATAAGATTTTATAAAGCATTATGCTTAAGAAAGGTTTTTAGCTCAAAATATTCATTGAAAAGGTTTGAGCAACTCGTACTTATTTTATCCAAATTGGGTCAAGTGTCGGGTATTTAAAATATTTTTATATATTAGTAGTGTTACCATGTCTTAATGTACGCGGCTTATAAAGCTTTAAAATAAAAGTTAAACTGTCTCATAATTTAGGAATTTAATACGAAAACAAATTACTCATAGTGTTTTTTTTTATTTGCTGTTATTTTATTGTATCAGATATTTTGTGTTCTTGTAGTTGGAATCTATACAAATAAAACTGAAATTTTGTGATAATTTTGTATAATATTATAGTTGCCGTTAAAATGCTTTTTTTAGTATGTTCAATATAAATATTGTTTTAATATATGTATATTTGCTTTTATTAAATAAATTATTTCATTCATCAAAATGTGTAACGAGCTATTAAAATACTAATTTTAACAAAAATTTAACTATTACTTTAAACAATAAACAACTCGTGAAATACTTTAGGGTTTGATGAATTTATGTTTTGCACGCGTTTTGCCATACATACATAACGTAAGATTATATTTTTAATTAAGTAATAGCGAAATAAATTATTTAAAATTACTAGCAGTTAAAACATGTCAAAATTTAAATTTGAGCATAACACGGCAAATAATATATTGGCAAGGTCAAAGTGTTTTTTTTAATATAAAACTATAAAATCAGAGCACCGTTATATTTTATTAAAAATACAATTGAATAAATATTTATATCAGAATCATTCTTAAATTAAATTACTTTAATAAGTTATGTATATAGTATGAGGATTTTCACAACAACAAAATATTTAGATAAGCAAATACGACTTTTTGAATTTTATATATCTGTATTTTTATAGTCAAAGATTGCATTGGCACGAACATTCATAAAATATGGACGAGCTCATCGAGTAAACTCTAGACAGTTATAAAGATTGCACATTTCGTCAGATGCACGTAGCTGGTTATTGCAATGCAAAATAAATATTTTCGCTATATTTATGGTAGAATCCGTCGTTTCTCAAAACATATTTATTGTTATCGTAAAAATATGCGAAAGCATAAACGTGTGCGTTATGATCATTTCAATACGTTTTGATGATCTAGATTGCTATCGAATATGGATGATAGAATATTTTATATATTAATATATATTTACATATGAAAAATATAATTTAAATAAATAAATAAATTTGTCGACTAAATAACTTAAATTGCATTTGTTGTTGTGAGAGTGCTTATAATTTTGTGATCAATATTTTATTTTTATAGCATGAGACAAAAGCATATTTTTAAAAAATACAAAAACTAAGATACCTCGCGGTTGTGTAATAGGACCATGTCTTTCTAAGTACAATTTAATATATAGGTTTATCCTGGTTTATAATATGTTTTATGTGGGTTTAAACCTGCGTATTATCTGTATTTAAAATTCGGAATAAATTATTTCAATGGCCAGCAAAATGTTTCGCTGGTCCTTCGATGCCTGATAATACTGCATATAAAGACGCACGTAAAATAATAAAAACCCTGACTTTTTTTGAGTAAAGAAAATTAACATTTAGGAAAATTTTATATAAACTGTAAGCCTCAAGGCAATATTTATATAAAACCAAGGATATTTAATAATTAAATTCTGCATTAGCAGTGCTTATATTTTTTTTTATTTTCACAAATCTGACCAATATGACTTAACTGGGTTTTATAATGGGGCATTTATATTTTAAGAAAACAATTTTAGTGCATAACTAAAATATATGAACACCATTCCACATATTTTTTCTAGCTTCTCATAGTTATACATATCACGGAACATATCTTCGTATTAAGCAAGCTCATTGAAAAGCTGGATGGCTTGTGCCATCCAAGATTAGCGTTCATAAGCGTTAATGTCCTGACTGCAACGGTCAAGAAAAAGGGACGCAATTGCGACTCTATGGGGCACTCTAATATTCGCAGCTAAAAGTCGCTGAGCATTAATGGGTTATCGACAGCTTTTAATGTGCTTTATTGAGTAGACTGCAATGATTTGCATTACAAAAGGCACTAGGATACAAATACGGATATCACCCGTATTTGTTCTTAAAAAAAATTATATATTTTATTCCTAAACATTGTTATTTAGATTTTATATTCAATTTCAATGATTAGATAAATCAGAAGTAAAAAATCTGTAACCAAAGTATAACGTGCTTACCTTGAACACTCTGTATAATTTGTATATAAAAAGGCTTTACTTTATGTGATCATCCTTAGGGTGGTTGGTCATAATGACGTTTTAAATCATATTTACCATGCGTCTGCTGAACACGATGTATGATTTGTTGTTTTAAAAGTATCTGTGAAAAAGCAATAGTATGTTTGTCTATAGACAACCAGTAAAATTGTCTTTTAGTTCTGGCTTATATTCCATTTTAAATCGAACGAAGTTTGATGTAACTTTTAGTTCTGAGTTCTTAAATTATTATGATCGATTAGGTCCAAAACTAGACTCTTTATTATTGCATGTTAAAGATCTTTGTAGGCTCTATCTACGAAATAATGATTTAAATTGTTTTAAAATTCGTTGACGTGGTTAATCTATGGAATGTAGCTATATATGCTTGTATCTGGAATCGACCCGATCTTTTGTTTTTGGCACCGACCTTTTTGGCTTTGTTTGCTAAATTATTCATGAGTTTTACGTTTCTGTGTAATGTTTATTCAGTATAACTAAAACAGCTATTTTTGTGACTTAAACTTCAGGAATATTTATAAAATCTTAGACCTATACAGCTCCAGCTACGATTTAACCATAGCACGCGTATCAGATTACACACGCGCTGTCCTGTTTTAATTAAAATTTAAAATTTGTTTCGCTGCCGTCGTCCCGCATGATTAATTGCACAAAATAAAGCAGAACGGCGATAAATTTTAATTATGCCCCGCGAATTCTGATTCGGCCGCGAGAGCAAATAAAATATCGCGCGCGCCACATTTGCATATTCGCTGATATGAACGCCCTTAATTCCGAACACGCATAGGGTGTGCCGAAACGAATGTTGACATTTCCGATCCGAAGAAGATTTATACACTGGCGCGTGTCGATATTAACCTTTCGATGTTATATTTGCCCTTTTTTGAAAATTTTCGCGTGCGAAAAAATAAGCATTGCGACAAGCAGTGTAGTACATAAATGCTCGCTTTGCAAAGAAGAGCTATTTTTTATAAATATGTGTGTGTGTGTGTGTGTGTGTAAAAAAGTACGTGACAATTTTCACATATGACGCTTTTCAGATTTATGTATGTGGAAGTCTGCGTGTGTGTTTGTATGAAACACGCGAGTGTCACACGTATTGCGTCCTATCTTTAGATTTTTTTAATATTTAAAGCGAAATTATATTTGCCTGTTTAATATTAAAAATATGTTTTTGAGTGCCAAATTTAGAGTACATGATATGCCAAACAATGAGAGTATATAAAATAGTATAAGTTGGCTTGAAGTTTTTATATTTATCACATTTTACTGTACATGTCCTTCTCGAATATTGCTGTATTTTATATAAAAAAACAGATTGATCCCAACACGCATAACAACTCCACTAAATATTGCTTTGAAAGTTAAAAATAATATTATTTTGACTGTAGATATGCAGCTGCTATTTTTATATTGATATTTTATTTTAATACAATAATCATTTTATAAATGACTTTTATTTTGGTTAATTATAATTTTCACTTCTTGTTATATTTGGTTTATAAACATAATTTTGTATAAGGTTTTTTTTTTTTAAGTTTTTTTTTCTCAAATTGGTGTATAATTTAGCTCGTTATCTGCTAAAGAAATGTGTTGACGACTTTCTTCGTCTTCTCTGGTCACTTATATTTAGCATGAAATACTAATTATCACATTTTTTTATAATTTTCACTGCAAAAGCCTTATAACTTGTTATAAGTTATTTTTATATACTCATATTTAAATTGTTAATACTATATATATTTTACTATACAATATTATTAAAATATATAATTGAGTTGCAAATATTTTGCTGCCACGTAATTTTTGAACTATATAAATACAGTCATATGAACATTTTAATATTCAGATTAATTTTATGTAAAAAATCTTTATCAAACGTTGAAGATCAATATTAAAATGATGAAATTTTTACATTCGATGTAAGAACAATAAAAGCTCAGTTACGTTGTGTGAATCGCGAAATAAGTCACATGTTAAGAATATATAGGAGAGATATAAAGAGAGACTTACACTTACACTCAGATATAGAGAGAGAGAGAGTCAAGTCAGAGTCAATACAACGTCTACTCATTTTTGTTTGTTCAATCAACACTTAACCATCAGCTTTAAACTCTTATTTGCCTTCTTTTCAACTTTTATTTAATTTAAAGCAAAATAAATTAATAAAGAAACTAATATTTAACCAAAATACACTTGATTTTAACATGAACGTAAAATAGTGATATTTTATCGAAAATATATATATTTATATACTATATAAAAATCCTTAGATTCTAATTGTATTGCTAATTAAGTGTTACTGTTCTTGTTACTTTATTATTTGATTATGCAGTTTTATCCGTTTATTTTTAAAAATTATAAATATATGCTTTTTGGTATAAATTAATTTGAATCAATATTTTTTATACCTTTAAATAGTTAACAACCGCTTTAATTAATAAATAAATAATTGTTTATATTTGTTTGGTTGCCAGCTGCATTAAGAGCAGGTAGTACGAAAAGAGACAGAGATATCCGATTAATTATTTTAAATAAGTAAAACTGCAAGGTGAAATTTTTGACTATGTAGCTGGTTCGACTCTTCATATTAGTATATACCATATACATTTTTTAAATAATATTTATTGCATTTTTTACCCAAAAAAATAATTTTAAGTTTTTATTTATTTTGCTCTACCTACCTAACACGTCCAAAAAGTAAAATTCAATAAATACAAACATTAATTATATTTTTCTTTAAAGTAAATTTCATCACTCTATTACATAAAAAATATTATTTTCCATAACGTTATCTTATATTATAAAAACACTTTTATTTCGTAGTTCACTCATATTAAATATTACCATAAAATTTTTTGTGGTGTAGTTGCTCTCCAGGAATCGTGTGAAAAACTCTTTGATGTAATGTGTGCGTAACTGCCATCGTTTATTGACTCTGAGAAACATTTGTATTAAAATAGATTTTTAACCTCATAGCTACAAAAACAAATAATACATATTTTAAACATTTGTATAATATACATTGTAATCTTTTTCCTTAAAATGAATTTATTTTTAATATATCAAAGATTTTTTTCTTAAAGCTTCTAGTGTTATACACATACATAACTAAATTTTGTTTGCCAACATTTGACAATGATAAACACCGCAAATAAATTTTATGCTGAATTTTATTATGTACAAAAAAAGTTTACCTATCAAAGATCTCGATGATTGATCAAGAAAGTTTTGATTGGTTAACTTTTTCCATTTATAACAGTTTATTGTGTGTACTATTTTGCGTTAAATCGGAAATTATATTTTGTCATGTTAACTATATAAATAATAACATTAAAACATAATTTAATTTTAAACGAATTATAACAATTGCATTATTTTTTTATGTATGTAAAAATGTATATTTATATTATATTTACATATAGTGCATTTACATGATCATTAGACATTGCATGCAAAAGTGTAAAATCATGACTGTGCAGTGAATACACATTTGCATGCTACCTCGCAATATAGTTAACGTATATAATACACTTTTAACTTGTAATGCATCGTTTGGTACAATTGTTGCCGAGCTTATTGTTTGTTTTGTTTTAATTTATGTAGAGTAGTAACGCTACTCGAAACGAGCTTAGTTATGCTTGTCAGTTATAGTATTGTTGCAAATTTAGATAGTGATATTTGTTATTTAAAAAAAAAGCCATAATCCATACAACTAAAATATTTAACAAAGATATGCAAATTAAATTGAGACCTTTACAAAATAAATTAATATGTAATTTTTCGACAAAAAGTGAATAATGTATATCTGCCAAGAATTTTGAATGTATAATTTTTCTTATAAATAACACGCTAAGGGTTTTATCATATTGATTTGATATTCTGAAATAACAATCGCGTAATTTTAAAAATTAAGATCTTTTGCTGCAAGTGTAAGATTATCATAATCAAACATTTTATCAAATATGCTAAATAGATTAGGAGTTGTATATACAGAGTGTATAAAAAATATGATATCTGAGTTGAACTGTAATTTTATATTTTTTTTATAATCATTATCCACTTGTTTCGTTATAAATTATTTTAATTTATAACTGTAACAACAAATAATTCGTAAAAATAATGTTTTTATTCGTTAAGAAAGTTCATACTTACCGACTTTTTTTTTATTTTATTTTTTGTTTTTTTATTGACTAAACCATTAGCGTTCCATGCTTATATTTTTAGTCAATCTCAAACTTTAATAATAATTTACAGGCATTCTCATTTGATGTAAGAAATTAAAATAATTTCAAGCTGTAATAGTTAAAATTATATTTTTATTAGCAGATAAGGTGTTTGTTATCAATAGCTTAATTGTTTATTCATATTTATTTTTATATGCAATTTTGTTAATTGTTTTAAAGGGTTATCTTTAACAGATTTTTTATTTTATTTTGAATTCATTCAAATACAGTCACCCAAAACATCTGCATGCATTTTATTTAACCAATCTAATAGATTGAAACTATTGCACAGATACCCGCAACCATAAATTTACTCAAATTTCCTGCTATTGCCGGTTAGGGGGTCGTTTTACCCCCCTGCGACCGTTTTTATGGTAAATTAAATTTAACGATCCTGAATTTTTTACCTACACACACAGAGAGAAGAACACCATCCCGTGTTTACATAATAATAATAAATCTACCCGCGAACCGTATCATCGATGAAATTTGATACAAGGCCACCACGCGTTCTCTCTTCCTCTCTCTCTCTCTCTCTCTCTCTCTCCACGTGACGCGCTTTAATTCGATTTAATTAAATTGCCTGCCTGTACTTACGACACGGGGATTATACAATTTATGGCGGCTCTGTAGTAAAACCTATAGACCTGCGTAAAATTATACCGTCGAACCGTAAGGCTTCTGTGTTATTGGTATTTTTTATATATGTATATAAATAAATTTATAAAAAAATAAGTATTAGGAAATTAATGAATACTAATTTTGAGCGATAAGACACAAATACGGATTAATATAACTAGGTAATAATATTATTAATATTTGTATACTATTTAGAATATTTTATCTTACTGATGCATGACTTCGTTCTAATAAAATATAATTGTATCAAATTGAGGTTTGCTGCTATTATATAATTAAGCTATGCTTCGTTGAGTAACTAATTATTTTTATCTAGACTTCTATGTATCATTTATAATTAATGTTTGTACAAACGCGCTAGCCTATAAACACACAAATATATTAGGCAAATTTAGTGCGCAGTAGCTATTTCCGCTTTCGGTTTTCCGGTTCCGAATCCACTGCCATTCCAGGTTTAATTAGTGAATATTTCGAGGATTTCGACATTCACTTTGGTTAGTTGCTAATGCGATATAACCATATATTACCGATAAAGTGCGACATGTATTTTTAATCTTGTATAATATTTGCCGAATTAGATTCGTAAAAGTTACAATACTATTTTTGTGTAATAAAAGCATTGCTAAGATTCCTACAAAAGATTGGGCAATACTATTTAAAATTCCGCTGTACATTTTTTGAAATAAAAAAATATTACGATGTATATTGTAGATACTGTTACGGTTCTGCATAGTAAAGTATTAAAGTCATCTTGAAAATAGAGTTAAGTTCTTAGCGCTCTAATGTGACCAGAACTGACTATCAAGGTAAAAATATTGTAGTTTCTTGTCTTTATACTTTAAATGTATATATAATTTGAGTTGATTTTGCAAAAACTCCGCTAAAAATTAGTTCAGGGTATATTTTTCGTGAATTTTAAATTCCGAACAGAAGTTTCGACTTACATACCGTTGGGAAATGGGAAGAGATTAATGACCAAATTCTTTCTCAGCACTAGTTTATTGAAGCGGTACTGAAATTTTCCTTATTGTTTTTCAAATATATTTTTTTATTTATAAATGTTATTTTCACTACTTAGTACAATTAATGAAGCGTCTCGGTGAAAAATATCTTTTAATACAAACTAATAATAGATTTGTATATTGTGGTTTATTATATAAATTACGTAGGAATATAAATATGTTGTGAAATTGAATATGTCACAAATAACACGTAAACGAAGCACTTTTAAAAACGATGTTTCCCCAAAATTGTGTTTACCTACAATATCCTAAGCCACTCCAGAAAATCATCGAGGCGTATATATTTTTCGGACTTAAGTTTTTCAAATTTTGTATTATATGTTTAATTATTAAATTGTACTAATTTATTGAACTAAGGCATTAAATTCACAATTTCTTCTATACTCATAATGTGGTAATTTTTTTTTCTGCTACCATATGACGATCTTTGTATATATTTTTATCAATCTACATATTTAATATGTCGTCTCTCTGAATTTTTTTAATTAATTTTTTTATTGTTTTTTATTTTTTATTTCATCTATCGACATTTCATATTATTTTTGATAGCCATCCTAATGCTTTTTTGCCCTTTTTTTACATTGTTGGTATGTATTCTATATTTTATTTAAAACTTTATATTCTTCTTGTTTATGTATTGTATGAATCAATATATATATATATGATTTTTATATTTTTAAGATCTGTATCAAGCCAAGGTTTCTGGTTGAATCGATATATTTCTCTAAAATTATATTGACTTTTTATTTTACTATTCAAAATATTCTGATAAATAATATTCGATATTATATCACTATGTTATTTAAATTTGAGTTACATTTTTCTATTATTAATTGAAAAACATTTTCTTAAATATATTAATATTAATTTTACCGTAAAAACATATTTCTCCTATGTAAATATATACCATAAAATAGCACGTAGTTCTTGGAGATATTTTCACATTATATTGTACTCTTTTACTATTGATAATGTAAAAAACTAATAAATATATTTGATTAATTTTATATTTTAAAGAATAAGAATCCCAACATTTGTTTTAATTAAAATTTCAGTCTCTAATTAAAATGATACCCATAAATTATTAAAACTTCATTCAGAATTATTATTTTTGAATTCCAAGAAAGAATTTTGATCACTATTTAGAGATCTATGCGCTTAACATAATAATATGGGAATTTGTATGTTAGAGTGAGTATGTATTAACAATGAAGTTTTTACTGGCGTTTAAGAAAAATATTATCAAATTTTTCACAACGAAGCATATATTTTAATTGATAGGTACTAATAAAAATTATATGCTTCTCTGAAATGCATCTCAATTTGACAAATACCCAGGTCCATTTACTGTTCAAACGCAAAATTAACCAAACCTAATTGGATCTAATGAAAGTTCTAAAACTATTTTTCATAAGAATAATATGTTTAGGTTAAGTTTTAGTTTGTTTATTTAATTTAGGTTCGTTTGTAGTATTTGTGTTAGTGATCATTAAATTGCTTATGTTAAATTAATCTATTTGTTAGTTTTACCATATTTATACGCTCAAATCTACGTTTAGTTATAATATTGTCTTATAGCAGATTACTTTTCAGTATGTTAAGGTAATTTTCCAATCTGTTCAAATATTCTTTACTTATCTTCTTAGATGTTTTTTTTTAATATATAAAAACAGTTGCAGTTATTAAATATACATTTAATAGCCATCAACCAGTCACAAACTAAGTAGTTTTTTCTGGAATCTTTCAAGAATATTGATATTAGATATGAAAGTCGCATTCCAAATCTGAGCTATATAAGTCCACGCCGGCTTAACGATAAAGTTACTATATAATATCATTTAATTTTTTAATAAAAAGCCTTAATTAGGTCCTGGGAGCTAGAACAAATAAAATAAGGTTATATTACATCAAAATAAAAAAATAATAAGGTCTTGAGAGCCTGCAAAGTAAAAGCCACAAATGTTTATTTTTATTCCAAATATGAGTTTTCCAGGTTAGTATTTTGTCAAGATTAATTTTAAGATATTTGACGTAGTTTCCTAGTAGTAGTCATTTTTTGTTAAATAATACTGAAAGACAAGTATATTTGTTTAAAGTAAATATAACATGGATTACTTTCCTTTTATAAGCTCTGATTCGACATTTAGAAAGCCAAGCATAGACTTTTAAAATATGTCTTTGCAGTTCTTTCGATACTAATTTTAGTTTTATTCTCATATCAAATGATATCATTGTGTTGTCTGAAAAATATAGTTGTTATTAATAAGTTTGACTGACGAAGATCTATAGTGTACAACAAATGCAGCATCATTTTTAATATCATTTTTTTTGGACATAAAAAAATAGTGAAAATTTTATTTTAGTTATTCAGTTGTATAGGAGTTTTGATATAAAACAAAATATTGTATAGTAAACCGACACAATATGCTTTTATTAAATAAATACAACATTAAAATAACCAATATTTAAAAGGTTTTATTAGACTTTCTGTAAATTAATTAAATTAAAATAAAATCTGTTTGACTATCTGTTGGTAAATTGTTTGACAGTATATTTGTTAATTTTTTCACTAAGAAATTGCATATATTATATATGTATTATTCGATATATATCCGAAAAGTTGTAAGTCCCATTGGAAAATCATATTTCAGCAATTTGTTTTTCGTCGAATAGGATATTGTGTAGGTGGAAAATGCAGGTCCTTTGTTATCCTGCGTTCAGAAATATTGTGCTCAGCTATATCCAATGTGCCAATAACACACGGGAATAAATTGCCTCTCTATGTCTTCCTTACACGGGTCGGCAGATTTTTAAGATTATATTTAAATATGAAACCCAAAAATACTATACTAAATATATTATTTATTAAATTTTAAATATTAAACAACATTCAATATGCATGAAAATTATTTTAGAAAGTAAACTAAAACTATTTATTATTACAAAAACATTTTTTTATTGAAATATATACAAATAATTTGCAATTTCAAAATATTTTTACTATTAAAATAAAAATCGATTTTTTTGGTAAATTTGAAAAAGTTTTTCAAAAAATATTCTCATAATTATGTAGTAACATTTATTAATTAAAATACATGCTAAAACATCGACCATGTTATTATATAATATTTAAAATAAAAAAATATACAGCGTAATATTATATAAAACGTGTTAAAACAACCTCACATGCATTGCGGCGATAACGTGAAATTTAATTTTATAAGCACACACCTTCGCTTCGAAATTATTAATGGGTGACGTAAACGTATACGTTTCACAGTTAACGTAACGCTGACATTACAGAGAGTGAATTTCCCGGAAGGGGAGCTTAAGAAAGTAGCTCGGTATTGGAAATTAAATTACCGTGTATAATCAAATTTTATTAATTACGCTTTTTTCTATATTCATATTTTTGGTTGGTAATTAACTACAGTTTTAATTAATGTTGTGCTTGACTTTAATTACGTTTCATGCAATTTCAATCGCGGTTTTACCGAACTTCATTATTGTTGCTTTAATCAAAGAACGTACCTACTTGGAAAAGTAAGCTGTGAATACGGTGAACCACAATATTTTAACAAGCTTGTATAATGAATGAATTGAATAAAATAAATGTGATATGTAAAATTATAAAATTTAAAGAATTTTAAAATTTACTAGTTTTGATTTTTCATTGAAAAAATCACTACAATTTACCAATTTAACCCACTCACTTATAAAACAAGATTTGGCTGGTTTTTCCAATGTGTCATTATTGTTAATACTCAAACAGGTATTACATAATTAGGTAATAACAGTTATGGTGCACATATAAAATAGATAAACACTCGTGTTTCTTTTCGAGAAAAAATATAGAATATTTACTTTTTGAGAATTTTTTTTAATATATAAAATTAAATTATTACGATTATTTTTAAAAGTTTACCAACCACTCCCTCTTTTATAACGTTGCATAAGTGAAGGCGGGTTATTGTCTAATATACATACTTCTAGGAAGGTTTTATTAGGAATCTGGGTATGACCAAAAATTGTTAACAAATTTTTTTAACTCGAAATTGCCTTATTTTTATAATATTTGAAATACAATTGCTTAAGTAATAAAAAAATATACTTATATAAAAAAAAACTTTCTTAAGGTGTTCGTGCCAGGTGTTTAAAAATATGCATTCTTTCTCGGAAGATTGAATGTATTTGAATAACTAACAATTTTTGCGCGAATTTTTATTACTCCTACCGATGGACTTATTTTTTTTTTTGGAAAATTAAGAACCCATTTTTTTTTTGATAATCCAAAAAAGTATCAGATGCTGGTATTGACAATTCTAACTTTAATTCTAAATAATGTTTTTAGCATCAAAATGATTTTTTTCTTTTATGCATCTTGAAATTTGTGATTGAGTTTTTCAGAATTGATAACAAATTCTTTTTGATTGAATTTTTTAATTATTTTGTAGCATCTCAAAGTATTATTTTGGTCGTCCTTATGTTGCGGATGATTTTTTATTGAATGATGTTGAAGTTAACTCAGAACCATCTTTTTATTTGAGAGTTATATTAAGCAAGGCATACAAAAATTAGCCGAGTTAGTCTTTTCAAATATAAATATTAATAGAACCATATTTGATGTCCTTTAAATTATGTGTTTGCTTTAATGAGGTGAATTTTTTATTCAGGTGTTACTCTTATTTGCTTTAACTCTCTTTCTTAATATTTTAAGGTTTATTGAGTGTTCTTTATTATTTTATTTTTTTTTATAAAATTACGACATGTTAAGTAATGAAATAAGTGATATTTAAGTAATAAATAAAAATTACAGCATCAAAGGCGATGAATTCCCCTGTTTTTAGTACTTTTTACCAAAATTAAATTCTACCTGAAAATGGCTTATAATCAATGATAATATAGATTTTTTAATAGATACAAATCTGATATTTTATTTTGTGATTTTTAGATAAAGTCGATAAAAAAGTGTAACTGTTTGCTTTATTTTAATGTTTTTTTGCGATGATCTACTATAAAAATTACTTTAAAATTTATTTTTAATTTTATTACATAACCACTTAATACGTAAAAAATATCATTCATGCGTTAAAATGTGTGCCAACTAATATACAGATACCATGCAAAGCAATAGTTACAAACATCTAATTAGCTCAGATTAATAAGCATCTGAACCTTTGATTTATCGAACCGATAACCGATTCTTAACCAATATGTAACTCACTTCATTGATCGCAATCTAAAACAATACGTTCAAAGTGTTTATTTGTGTTGCGGAAACCAATACTGTAGAATAGAAGACTAATTATATATTCCTAGCAAATTATTTTACTATCACTAATGCGTGTACATCTGTGAAATATGCTAATGAGAATCTTAGATTTAATTTTAAATAAAATTAAAATTAAATTATGAGCATATTGGCTTAGCAGGTTACCCCAATGCGTACTGAACCAGCTCCTCGTAGCTGATATTCATTAGATCAATGTGCAATGCCAACTTATTGAGGAGCCGGATGGCGATAGCCATAAACTAGCTCTATCGGTCATCAGAATAGGACCCGATCATGTTTCTTAAAGATGTTCTGAAACTCAAAACTAGAATTTATAAATAATAGTTTAATTGTTAACAGCACCATTCAGTAGCTTAAAACTTTCTGTGAAAACTCAACGCTTCCTAAAGAAAGGTGCTGGGATACAAAAACGGATTATAACCAAATATTCCCTTATAAAGGTTTCCCAAGCGTGGCCGGACATTTGACCGACGGGTATTTATTTGAATGATGGTTTTAATTGTTAATATATATATATATATATATATATATATATATATATATATATATATATATATATATATATATATATATATATATATATATATATATATATATATATATATATATATATATTAAAAAATTTTGCAGAAACATTTTACACGAATGCTTAACATTAAAAATACTTTCGGGAACGGTAGGGTCTTTTTTTTTCTTTTACCTTTTGTGATTATGGAATCAAATTGAATTAAGATTATTAAATTTGTTTTATTACACAAAAACATATTTGTTATTGTGCAGTAAAACTTGAACATTTTAAAATTGTCTGATCGAACAATTGTTTCATCATAAAAAAGCAACGGGAAACCACTAAGTGACAGAAATGTGTCACTGTTGGATGTTCTTATTCAGTATACAGAGCTTAATATGTTAGCCAAGACAACCCGTGACGATAAAAACAAATTTATCTCGTTAATAACGACATTACTATCGTATACCAGGCGCTGTTTCTAGCGCCATATACTATTGCCTCTTAAAAACGTATTGGGGTGACAATCGCTTCGCTCACTCCCTCAATGTGGAATCGCGCATGCAAATGTCTATTTTATATCCCCGGTTCGTTGCCTCTTTCTCTCTCTTTGCATATTGAAAAATATAAATCACTCAGAAAGAGGGGAACTCGTTTTTATGTTAAAATCCCGTAAACGGAGCTTTGCAACTGTCTGATTGATTAAGTCACGAGTTTTCAAATATTGTTCATATGAATTTGGCATAAGTATTCTGAAAAATAATAAGAAGACATCTCTTTTTCGTACAACTACATTTTGATACTAAAAATTATTCATAAGAGTCTTAGTTTAAATAATAAATGTCCTGATGACAAAACAAATAAGCGATAACTGGACATTATGGAGAAAAAGTTCCACAAGATATTTTCACCACAGAGAAGATTTATTTATCGCGATTAAAAATTCACATTTTTAAAATGCAGTAAAGTTAACTCTTACTCAGCAGGCTCTTATATTCATAAATAAATTGCTAACTAAAGTTAAGATGAAAAGACGTAGATTAAAAATATTTATTATATTTAAAAATATTTCGCATAGTTTATATGATCGTATAGTTTGAACAGTCGTGATATTGGAATACTACTTTAAATATTATATTCACTTGTAGCCTGAAACATGATCAAGCGTGAGACGTGACGCCTCTGCCAATTAGGTGAATGCATTTAAACAATAAAGACATACGTGTATAGGATCATTATGCATGCAAGATAACAACCTAGCGTTCATTTCACATATACATAAATTTAATACCCGCAAATCGATGGGGGCAAGCAATAAAAGTGGTCGCGTGTCGGACAGGAGCTATCAGACCACAGACACGCGACACGTCCGAAAGAACAATTTGCAATTGTGTCGTTAGACATCAAAATCGCCCATGTCATTTATCTGTCACCTGAAGAAAACAGTGGTTTTGCATAATTTATGGTTTTAACTGGTAATCGTTGGATCCTCTAGAATTAAACCACCTAGTACAAAACTCAATAAAGCATGTAGTAAAAAATGAATAAAAAATTATAGATAAAAATATTTATTAATATTTTTTTAAATTAAAACCACATAAAAAACAGCTTTTCCAGCATCTAACTATTAGTGTAAAACTTAAATTAAAATATTTATTCCTCTAAGTTTTATTATATATTCAGTGCACTTTGAAAACTTGGTCGAGTTTTATATCTAACGACACAATTACAATACACCACACGTAGTGCGCTCGGTTGCTTATAAAATATTGTCCTTAATTGGGTGTAGCTTTTAAATATTTCATATAGTTAGAGCGAGAGCGAAGATAAAAATATGTACATGTTTTTGTGGAACTGTGTTTTTACTGTGTAGTGATATATGCTCGTTGCTTGTTTGGATGAATGGCGAGTATTCAGCATTTATCTTTTCACCAGGGATCCCGCCAGTCCATGTACGTGTACTACACAAAGATATTCAAAGTTTGAATTGTGTATTATGGAAATTGTCTGAAATGTGTTAAAATGTCAGAAGTAATGCTGTAAAGGGTGCGCAACTTATCAAAAGGTGGAGAGGCTAACATTTTAAATGGCAGATAAAGTAAAGATTTTCTGGAAAAAATTGCGAAAAAACTTATTTTTAATATGGTAAAATTTATTAGTAGCTTAGCATATTGCATACTACAAGTGTGAGATTCTAAAATATATTTTATGCTTAAAAGAACAGTCCAATACCTTGAAAAATAAACTATTCTAGTCCCTATTATGAGTACTAATGTGATTTGCTACAGTAATTGCCACTGGTATAACTATATATTAAACGCCCACCTTATTAATTATCCATTAAATACGAATTTAAGGTGTATACTTAAACTTAACGTTTTTTTAAACATATTAACATTAAAATGGCTTGAGAACAATTTGTGTCATATGTATATATATGTAGTTAAAAGTAATATGATAAATCTAATAACCTTTATTTTTTCAAGTTAAATTAAATGATAGATTTCAAAGCAATAGAAATAATA
The DNA here is from genome assembly GCF_051122295.1 of Plectrocnemia conspersa. NCBI lineage: Eukaryota > Metazoa > Arthropoda > Insecta > Trichoptera > Polycentropodidae > Plectrocnemia > Plectrocnemia conspersa. Next base: position 28,176,917 of record NW_028277166.1, read on the forward strand.
TACAGCTGATTTTTTTTCTAATTTAACTTACACCAAAAAGACCTTTTAAAAATTACTTTAACAAAATTGGTATTGTTGAAAAAAAAATGTAAAAATTTACAAACAAAAGTATGGTTAAACTAACATAACTTAATTTAAACCAACCCTTAAAAATACATTTTAATTAAATTTTTAAGATACCAAACTTTTTTTAATTAATTGGCAATAAAATATGTTTTCTTAAAAACTTTTTTTAGAAATTAAAATATTCACTTAGCTAAACCTCACCTAACATTATCTTATCTAATTATTTATATAAATACATTTTTATTCTTATGAAACCTGTATTTGTAAATTAATGTATACGAAAACTGTAAAAAGTAAATTCACGCTAAACGTTTATTTAATTTTTTTTCATCTTGCCAATCTATCTGAACCTTATAATTTTTTATTGCATTCAAAGCTTATAAATTTAAAAAAAAAATGTTAATTTGATATGTAATTAAGATTGAAAATAATTTGCTTAAAGTCTAAATTTTATTTTAATGAATGTAAAATACAAGCTAATGAAAATTTAAAAAATACAAGAAATAAGTAATAAAACTAAGTTTTCTTATTAACACATTTTTATTTATTACTTTTAAATTTATCTAGAATTTGCCACTAAAAATGGTGTTATATATTTCTTATTAAATATTAAAATGAAAAATATGACCTAAAAACATTTAAATCAAACCTCTAATAGAACTTATCTTACGTATCATAATAAAACTATGTATTATATGTATATATTTATGCCCTTTTTATATTCAAGTACAAAAATGTACTTAAATTTAAAAATCCTTGAGAATTATTTGACTTAACATTTTTTAATTATAAAAAAAAGTTTAAAAAATAATAATATGAACAAACCGTTTATAAAACACATCTAGCCTATCTAAACTATTTTTTAAATGTTCCTTTTTTACTTTCAAGGTATTTAATAATAAGTAATCTAAAAATAACGTTGTAAAGATTTTATTAAAGTAGTTAATTCTGACCACAGTTAAAAAAAAATAATCTGATTTATTTATAATCAACATTTATCTATTGTAGTTCTGCAATTTAATTTTTTAAGTTGGTTATACATAGTATTATTACAATAAGTAATATTTCATAATTTGGTATTTATGAAATATGTATATACACGTGTACCTTGATTAAAAAAATAGCAAGCAAATAAAAAAACGAGATTTTGTATTGTGTACGTATTATTGTATAGAATTCTTTATTAAACTTTACGTAATAATTAACAATGTGAAATATTACGTGAAAATTGCTTTGTATGATTTTGTATCGAATGTAAAAGCTTTTAAGAGTTAGGGTTTTGTTGACTTTTTGGTTTGTTGTTGTTCACGTGTTATTATTTCACAATATTTTAATATTTTCACGTTGATAAATCATTATGTTAGTTTCTAACAAATTGGGTAATAATTTTGGTATTCGTATTTTTGCTTTGATATGGTTTTTGAACCTTTCGTATTTTTTTCTGTAATAAAGCATGATTTTTAATATTTATCTCATAAAATATTTATAAGTTTAATTATTTTTTATTTATTTTTTAAGTCATATTTAAAACCAACACTTAATTTAATTTCGTAGAAATTAAATTTAAGAAAATAAATATTGTATAATGTTTCTTACTGAACTATTATTTTTTTGTACTTTATTGTATTTATTTCATAAGAGAATATATCATTCTGTCTTATTTTATTGAATACAACATATTTACTTATATTGGTCGTAATTGATGAAATATGATTTAACGGTATTAAACAAAACACCATACAATATAGAGTTTCATTCATCTTTAAATAATTAAAATGATATCGTCTATATATCTTAAAATTTTAAACGAGTAAGTTAAAAAAATATATGAAAAAACATTTGAAAACCTCAGTTTTCGATGCGGCGTTATCGCTAGCATGCAACGTTAGCGAATAAACGTTTACAATGCCAATACACGTAGACGTTATACAGATTTTATATATTTTTTTAAACATACCCTGTCGTTTCATGATTTAGTTATGTTTTTTTACTTAGCAAAAAAAACATAACAAACATACACATGTGAGAGTGCACGCTTAATAAGAGTAAAACGCTTGCCTGGAGAGGCAAAAAAACTCGTTTGCATAATATGGTAATTCAATTTTAAGGTTGGTTAACATTTTCTTAGGAAACTATGAAAATGGAAAATATGCGCGGAAAAAATCGAGCTGATGTTCTCCTTACCTTTGAATTTTCTGTATGATCGCAATCTAAGCGATATTTGCATGAAAGAGTTCGCTGCTCTCCCATTTTCTATGAATATGAAATAATTTTTGGCAATAGTCGATTTTTTCCATTTCCACAGATATATACTAACCTTTTATATTACGCAGTTATAATATAAAGTTTGTTATATAAATGTTTTTATAAACTAGAATTGCATATGAAACGGTAATGCGTTTTTACGTACATACAAGTTGAAATAAATAAGTAATGTTTGTTGTAAATTATATACAGCTGAACTTATGACTTACGAACACAATTTGTTCTAAAAACGTATTTTAAAATACTCATATATTAAAGAAAATTTAAAAATAAACATAGAAATACCTCTTTGGCCTGTTGAAAAAATGTAATTTAAATTCATTGACAGGCAAATTTCTTGGCTAAATTCTGTGAAAAGACCCCTTACATTTTTGCAATCTGCCGAATTCTTACATTAAAAAAACAAAGAAGATGTCAATTAGATTTATATCGAAATGGACAAATTGAACTCTAGTTAAATATGAATGAACGATTTTATAAATAAAAACTTGTTGATACCAAATTATTTATTTTCTTGAAACTGTATAAAATACTATTATTTTAGTATTTATTAATAAGATTGTGGTTTTTCTATTCGCTTTCTTTCACGCATAGTCCCATAATTTTTATGTCGCATCGTTACAGCGCCTAAGATATTCATGCGGATCCCCAAAGGGTCGGCATTAGTTGGAAAAGCCCTAGGTCTTAGGATAAGCGCGAAGGACGTGTATCGATTCGCAAATTTTGTGGCCCGCGAAATGGATATTCCATATCGCGAACATCTGCACGAAGAGGAGCGTGGATGTTGTGCGAATTGCGACGCTTAATGCCGTCTTTAATATCTCACAATCAAATCTCTTTTACATTTTCTTGAGGCGTTGTTCTTGGCCGAGATGAGATCTGGACCATTTGAATATATCGATTCAGACTGTGGCGTGTCTGAAGATAGATAGGTACGATATGAATACGATACGAATTTATATTGTGTACTTATACTTATTTACCACTTGATATTGAGCAAACCTATATATTTATGTAGCTTAGTTTCAAGATTTTAATATCAAAACATCTTCACATTTAATTTTTTAGCAATCGTTTATTCGTCTAAATATAGATTATTAAAAAAAACACAACTTCGAATAAAATGATATATAGTTATAAATATGTTGCTTTCAAAATTTATAATTTACAAAACGGTCAAAAGTTGTTCGGCGGTCGTTAAGGTATAACGATTGCCATAATTGTTAATTAAGGGTTTCAATTACTCGCACTTTGTTAATAGTTAAAGTCCCATTAAGTGTAACGACCGTCCGTATCTATCAAGGGCTAGCACGCAACCGGCACAGGGTCAAAACACAACACACAAAATCATCAAAGTTTCACAATATTAATACGCTTAGCGAAAGTTTTCCGCGCTCATTCACTATTTAGTATCGATATTCTTGCCGAGAGAAAGCCCTTAGTATGTTCTATATACACAAACTATATTACATATACTATACACATTGTGGATAAAACAACTTTGTGGCCATCTCTAAGCCTCAAAGATTTTTTTAATTAATACTTTTCATATTCAAATACAAATACAGATTGAAGACATTTATTTTTAAAGAGTAACGAAATTATTTAACGCTTTTTCTTAATTTTTATTTTTGACTTAAAACATATGCTGTATTCAGAGATTTCCAAGAGACAAGAGATATTCTAGACAATCCGTTATTGATTCAAAGATACATTTAAATGTGTCACATTATGAATACACCTTACCCCATCGCGATAATTAAATTATTTAATAACCCAAATCCCGTTTGAAGTTAGTAGCTTCATTTCCATCCCAATCGTACCAGATTCAGGGGACGTATCAGAATCCCTTTCGACACAAGGTTTGCTCCCAGGGATATTTTACTGGCACACAGATACACAATGGGTTCCATGGCTATAGTTGGGCCAAGTAGTTAATTGAATATGCAGCCGCCGGTGGCGGAATGTAGAAAGTGCCCTGGGCCATCGCATCGCTGCGGCTAATTTAATCTCCATCCTGGGACGTGATACGACTTCAGCTTTGAATATTTATTAGCAGAGCTGAGGAATTCGTCTTAATAAACAATCGATAATTGGCCGCCCGGGGGACTCGCAACGCTCGACACCGGAATTTCCATCTCAAAAACACGTTAAACGTCAACGTACTTGCAACCTAGTGGCCGGTAGATAAATTTATGAGATGTTTGGAATTAAAAATATATAGCATTTAAACCTAAATAAATTTTCTTTTAATTTATTGCATACAAAATAGGATCATTTCTATATAAATAACTAAATTAGCTCACAAGACTCATAAGGTCTTACAAACCAGCTCTTTTTTTTTACAATTTTAAGCCAAAATTAAACTCGTAAAGTACTATGGTTAGTGCAATTGAACGGATGCAAAACCTAGATTTAAAAAATATTTTTTATAAAAATAATTTCAAGATGGGGTGTTTTTTTAAGCTTAATTTACTTGCTGATTTTATTTGAAAGGGTTGCACAGATGCTACTCTAAAACGTACTTTTGATCAGATTCCCATGATGTTATCATTTACTGACCGTGCTTTCCCGAGAATAAGACCCATTCTTTTTTTAGTTTTTTTAGTTTAATTTATTACAGTATAACAATTTACATTAATTTAAAAACAGTCATGTCATCTTTATTTGAAACATCGTCAAATATGAACATTCTGATTTCTCAATTAATGACTAGTAAAATATTCTGGATTTTGCAAATATGTAATTAATGACATCAATGTCTGGTTTCTTCGATTATATATTTTCTCTTTAATTGCACGCTGAAATTTCGATCTCAGCTTAAAATTATATTTTGTAATTGTTCTACTAGAAGTGAAAAACAATTGGTTTTAGGGCCCTTTTGGCTGTAAATGATATGAGTGAGACAATTGGTGAAAACAGCTTTGGCTACTTTACAAAAATAATATAAAAAAAAACATTTTAGTTTATCGAAAACAAAATAGCTTTAAATTGTTTTGCATTCTGCGTAATTTCTTATTTTTAGATCGGGTTCTTAGATCACCAAGGCAAAGATAAAGTCGCCGGCCGGTTAGAGTAATAAAAATTGCAAAAAATTGTTGGTCATTAAAATACTTTTGATCTTCTGAGAAAGTTTATTTTTTTTATTTAGCGCCCGCCCTCCAGGGGGGCGCTGTCGTAGTGAAAACTAGGAATAAGTTAAATTTGCAGATGAGTTCTCCAAAAATGATACAACTGCATGTAGTTCTGACTACTGGTTAATGATAGCGAATATTTAATTCGATACACGTGTAATAATGATGATTACTAATTAATGCGCAAAACGTGTAAATAATTAATTACATGCAATTTAAATAATTTGTAACATGTGTCTACAAAAATTTATTCATTGCTGCTATGCAAATTTTTAAAAAAAATTTCAAATGCAAATTTTACCCCGATACTGTGTTTAAATGTTCTGATTTTTTAAAAAAATTATTGAAAATTATATTTTATGTTTATTCACAAAAAAAAAGTTTTTTCTTTAAAAGCATTTTTTTTACTGATTTTTGTGTAAAGATTGCGCGACTTTAGTCAATTTACGCGTTCAAAGGGTTAATCAAAAATAAAACAAGATTGTTAAAAACAATTTTTTGTCATTCTGAGACCCATATTAAAATCTTTCAAGAAGTTTAAATATTAGGCATAAAACCGCCTTTACTTATGCAACGTTATAAAAAGAGCAGTGGCTATAAACCATTTAAAAATATTCGTGCTATTTTAATTTTATATAATAAAAAATGCTTTATAAAATTTATCTAGAAATGATTATTCTCGATTTGACATTTTTCTTGAGAAGAAACACTAGTCACATCTTAGCAAATATTACAGCCTGATTTTTATGCTAATCCATTACCTGTAGAATCATTAGTACGAATCTCTTATGGTAGAAATTCTTCACCTACTGCGTGAATTCGTGAAAGACAGTCTTTATAAAGATTCCACACTGAACCCTCTTCATTCTATTTATAATGAATGCATTGATTTTTATGCATAAATAATCTTAAAATGGATTCTGGAGATAGGCAGTTATTCTGTCGGAAATCATTGTTTGATCAATTTTTTTCTCTGAAAGAAAGTTATTTATGTCTTGAGTGCGATTAGTAGTTATTTGTTACATCTTGATGTATTGCCATCTGACAATGTTGCGAGTCCAAGCAAGTAAGTTGGCCCTAAAAACATTAAAATACTCATTATTATGCTGAACATCTGTCAACATACAACTGACCTTGAAGTTAAAATACAGATCATTCTATATAAATATTAGTTGTTTTTTATAAATACTGAGTAATAAAGTGTAATATTTACAAAAGTAAAAAAATGTCAAAATAATTATAGCCATTTAATATAAATTCTGATTAGATTAACTTAAATTTTAACCATTTAATATAAATTCCAAAACGTAATATAAATTTTGCCCATCTAATATTTATTCTGGCCGCTTATACTCTAACCTTTTAATATAAATCTTGACCCATGTATATAGTTTGACCATAACCGAATAAAAATTCAGTCCAGAAAAATATAAATAATAAGTTAGTCGCAATTGTATAGAACCGTACATGACACTAGAAGAAGATGATTTCGATATTTTACCAAAAATATAACATTACTGATATTATACTGAGATTTCTCGCATCACAAACCCTTGTCGATCGCAGACCAAGTCCCCACGAAACTTTTGGTGTAGACAAATAGTTAAGCACTTTAATTCAATTAGCTAATGGAATTAATTATTTATGAATTCAAACAAAATGATTTATACTAAGCTATCCTTGAATACAATTCGTTCTATTCTGAAAGAGCTCATGTGAATTATTCGTGTTTTGGCCGGAATCGATTCGAGCCCGTTATCAAAGCGAAACTATTCGACAACACGTTCGTCAGAACAACAATTTCTTGACTTGGAAGTTGGGAACCGGCAGCATACCTCCGGCATACTAACGATACACTCAAGTTACACATACAAAAAGCAAAAGTTCCCCGAGGGAACTACCGCGGTATCCGGGGATCGCTTGATTTATTTTTCGGCAAAAGGCACCCACTACCGGGTGTTCCAGCGATACACGGCAAACAATACCCGGTGTGTGTGTGTAAAAAGTTTTTCACCGCAGCGTATAGAGAATCTGGCGTATTTGAATAATCCTCCATTTACTTTGCAGATGCGTTGCATTTCAAATACATAGAGAGCCATATTTTCACAGGGAATATTTGCGCCGAGGTGTGTCTATGAAATTTTATAACGTATTACGTTATGGGCGTGGCTCCTGTTTACGTAAAAATTGTACAGCACTAGATATTCACATACTAATATTGATTTACATTAATAAAGTATTTGATGAGTGAATATTAAACATTTATAAGGGTAAACAATACATCATTACTAATTCAAATCATAGAGATGTTTTGTTTGGTGTAAGACAGAAGGTTTTAGTAAAAGTTTTCACTGTTTTGTTGAAAAACAAAAGGTTAATAAACTATGTGTGGTTTTATACAATGCAATTTATAAATCATCAAAACGATAATGGTTAGTCTTAATAATAAACTTTAAATCTTAAATATACGCTTTAAACGTTCTAGGAAATTAACACAAATTACCTTGTTTTGAATAATAATTTTTTTTAATTATTCTTTATAATTATCGGACGGTCACCTGAAATTTTAAAACTAGCTTTCACAAAAAAGGTAATTTAGGAGGTGTAGCTAAACACGAATATGATCAGATCATGATTGAGTTAAATATCCTAAAAGTACCATTTATAAATATAAATATGTAGCACTACACCCTAGAATGACAATAATCATACGATGAGCACCACACGATTCTTGAAAAAATTTTAATAATAAGAGGATACTAGTATTTGAGATCCCTGTGTCTTGTAACTGTAGTCTCTGGGTTGCAAATAATTGCTTCTCTGCAGAGGTATATTTTGTACTGAGCTCGATTGGCCAAGGACAGAGCCCTGACGGTGGGTCTGGTGAGGTATAAGTTCTTCTGTGTAGCGTAACTCCTACGGTATTTAGACTGATTATTTGCGGTTTTTCACGACTTCGTGCTTGACTGATTTAACAAAATACTAGGAAGAGAGGATTAAGAACTTAAGCTCTATATTTATATTTTTGAGTCTACGCCGTGCTTAATTTTTTTTATTATCTGTTGTGGCACATATTGCTACTTTAGTTGACAATTCAATGTTTATTGTCTTGCAAAATAAATATTAGGAATAAATTATCGCCTTAAAGTTTATTGAGTCTAAAGTGTAATAAATACAGAACTATTTATTATGAGCACAATACTAAGCAGTAACTATTTGGTCAAATGTCAGTTAAGTGTCAAGTCTCATGAAGTATATCTTTAATGTTTTTGTAATATTTGCTAAAGACAGTAAAATATGTATTGTTACGAATAACACAAGCTTTTTTGTATAAATATGTACCATTAATTAACATTTTATTTAAACTTTCTGAAATTTTAATTATAAATTGTGTAGCACATATGAAATTGTAATGCAATTAAAAAGTAGCGTTCAAGTAGTAGTCCTTTAAAAGGAACCTTAAACATTTAATAATTTAAATTAAAACGAAGACTCTTAGAGTTTTTTAAGAGCAAAGAGAGCCACTCAGAGTTTTTTAAACTAAGTTTCGCTCTCACTCTTCGATGGGATCTTGATTTTTTTGCAATTATACCTCATTTTTAAGTCGCTTTTTTACACTATTTGGTTTTATAAGTACCATATTTAATACTTCATATATTGTTTATTTTTATTTATTATATTAAAATTTCTAATACAAAACTCAAAAGACCTTTCAAACATATTTTTAGTCTTGACATTTTACGATATTATATTCATTCTGAGTTATCGTTTTAATAAACCTTATTTGTAATCTCGCTAGGTATTAAACATAATCTCATTACTTTTCATGAAGTAATCTAAGCTCTGTCAATCACATAGTTTTTTTATCGATAAAAAAACGATTTTCTCGTCCCAAACGACGCGCGCTCGAACATAATTCAATAAATCACACACGAGCGTATATATCTAGCATATACACGATTATACACGTGGCATATTTCATTTTTTATTGCTGCGATATCGTTAACTGTGGGCGAATTTTTCGCATCGGGTCTCTTCTCCTAGACCAGATTCGATACACGGTAGAAGTAAAAAAATGGCATCGTATGAGAGATAGGGTGCGGAATTTGCCCGATAGTGCTATTATTGCCCTCTTTTTCAATAAAAATATATCTTCGTTTAACATTGGTCGAGCACTTTCTTTTATTAGATCTTCAGAACGTCGCATTCGCCTGCAGGGACACATACGAGGTACATTGATACACAGGGTGATCAGTGAACATTTGAAATATAGATAGTAAAATTAAGTTTTCCATTGACCAATTTATGAAGCTTTGATTATGGATTTTAATTATGCGTTAGGCTTCATTAAGACAACGATGTATATATATTAAAATAACTGATACATCGTTTGTTTTCAAGCAAAAACCTATTTTTTCTTTTATTTAGATGAAACATAGGCTTATAAACGTTTTATGCATAGCGATCTTTTAGTTAAAACTTAAACCTACTGAGTTAACAGTGTTTAGGTTTTTATATATGTCGCCATTTTGTAAAAAATTGACACATTAGATTTTGATAACGAACATATACAGGTTGTTCCAAAATTCTATACTGTCACAAATATTCAATTTTAAGTATCTATAAATAAGCTCACACTGATCTTAACTATATTGCAAGTTTTATAAGCGTGTGTATGGTGGGTCGATCGACTCATAACACTAAACGTGTTTTGGAAAAAAAAACTTTTTTTTTTAATATAATTTTTTTTTGAACAGAATCATAAGTATATTCAAAAGCTGTATTTTTTATCAAAAAAATCTAAGTCTATATCTTTAAAAGAAACCAAATACTAGCATTTCCTATATGCCAAGTCGCATAAAAGCTCGTAAGGGTGCCCGGTCAATTTACCATAAGACTCGTTTTTTATTAAAAAAAAAATAGTTAAAATTTTTTTGAAATGCAAATAAAGCTTTTAAACACTTTTTGCATACAACACTTTTCAGTGAAATTTTATTTTGCAAAGATATGACACTTTTAATTTTTACATTGGCCGCCATTTTGAAAAAAAAAATTTTTTTTTTCATATAGAACGTAGGGGGTGCTCGGTAGTTTTAAACGATACTAAAAACGTAATTTTTAATCTTTGAAACCAAGCAGTTAAGAGCGTTAGCTCTTCTGAAAGTCTCAAAATGGCTCGTATGGGGGTCCGATCGAACTGATACATCGCTTGTTTTGAAGCAAAAAAATATTTTTCTTATATTTTATTTGGATGTAATTTAGGCTTCTTAACGTTTCATACATAGCAATCTTTTCGTTAAAATTTTAACCTACTGAGTTATGAGTGCTAAAGTTTTTAGACTAGTTGCCATTTTGCAAAAAATTGACACATTAGATCTTGCTAGCAAACATATACAAAATGCTTAAGAATTCTACACTGTCACAAAAATTTAACTTAAAATCTTTATAAATAAGCTTTTACTGACCCTAACTATTTTCCAAGTCTTATAAGCGTATGTATGGTAGGCCGATCGACTAAACACTAACCGTGTTTTGAAAAAAAAACTTTTTTTTTTAATTTTAATTTTTTTGAAACATAAGGGTATTTAAAAGCTCTATTTTGTATTAAAAATTCAAGTATATATCTTTAAAAGAAACTTAATACTAGCGTTAACTATTATGAACAGTTCATATTAAATCCTAATAAAAAAGCATGCATTAACGTTTTGCCTAATTAGATAGCTCCTCAGTATTTTATTTAAATGAATTTGTAGTTTTTTTGGATTTTAAATCCGAAGGAGTATGAATTTGCAGCCAAAATAGACGCCGGAAATTTGATAGCAGTTTATTCAGTTCTCGAATCGTGGTTGTGTGTTCCTTGATGCGCTCAATCATTTCGGACCCTCTCGTCTCAAATCGCAAGATCATTTCTAATGTTCTCCTCTTGAATCGCAAGATCATCTGTGATGTTTTTCTCTTGAATCACAAAATAGTCTTTGATGTTCTCGTCTTGACTCACTCGATCGTCTAGTGTGTGACAAAGTGTCAGACATTTTAAATTCATGACTTAAAAAGCCTCCGAAAAATCACAAAAATGCAGAAATCGGTTAGCTAACTGCACCGCTTTTATATTCTACTAGAAAAATATCTTCACACCTTGAATAAGTAAAATTTTCAAGATGAACACGTTCCGAGAGTCGTTAATGCGAAGGGGTAAATCACAATGATGGTTTTACGTCGAATAGACGCATTGTCTGTTGCATCTTTTATGCACGGAATAGTAGGTTTTTTAGTCATTATGAGCGTTTAACGTAAGTGCTAATAGAATGTCTGTAAAGTTACGTAATTGTGTTACTTATATTTTATTTATAAGTTGGGCCATTTGTTTAAACAATTTCTTATTTTTTTATGTTGTTTAAATAAGCTTGACATAACTATGCAACTGGCGGACACTACAGTTTCTTAAAAATAATTTTAACTGATTTTATAGTTAAATATATAGTTTTTAGCTTCATGCAACAAAATAAACTTATTTGTAAAATATAAATTGGGTAATTTTTAATTGATGTATTTCAATAATTAATTGGTGATTCGCAATTTAGTTAGTGATTCTTACATAATATAATAAACTAAAAAAAACAGCAAAATACATTAGCTAAAAAATTAACCACAATCTTAATTATAATTTCGGTTGCAATTTTTTAACAAAAACATACTTTTCATTAAAAAAATAGATTTAGTATTTAAATTTATAATTAAAAACTGTTTATATATATTAAATTGATATATTATATTTAAAATCAAAGTATATAAAATATTTTTTCTAGTATATTATCAAAGCAAAATGAAAGACTAGATATGTATTTATATCATTTAATTGTTTACATTAATAAGTCACCCTGTATATCCATGGATATTGTGAAGCCTTCGACGTGTGCGGGAGCGGAAATAATACGTGCACCTAACATGGACAACTAAGGCACAAAGGACTGTGTGAAAAATCTTTATTAAATAATATTACGCTGCGAAAGTGCCAGTAGAGATTAATGGTTTAAGATCTAGATGTATATATCAAGTATATACATACATATATGTATGTATTATAATACATATACTTGTAAGCAAACAGCGGTGCAATCAAATGGGGAATATTGTGACGTGTATGAAAATATTTATCTAAGCAAGGGATACTAATGAAAAATAATAATTAAATATGTATTTATATATTTATATATATATATATATATATATATATATATATATATATATATATATTAATATATATTAATATATGTATATATATATATATATATATATATATATATATATATATATATATATATATATATATATATATATATATATATATATATATATATATTAATATTGTCAAGATGCATCTAAAGTTTATTTCGTTTCAATTATTATAGTACTTTTTCTAGTAACATTTATTACATATGTACTATTATATTTATTTTTTATTTTTAGAACATAAAAATATGACTAGATAACATAATAAGATATTAAAAATTATTTTTAATTGCTTTTATAAATAAACCAAATTTAATTTTAGCGGATACACTTATTAGTTAAAAATCAGCGTAATGTAGAAATTCCTTGAAATTGCGTTTGTACTTGACCTTTTTAATAATTCAAGTTTCCATTAAGATTTGGTAAAGGTCAAGTGAACGCAAATTGTACATACGTATGTAAACATCGCAAATATTAAATTATTAAAAAACACACTGATGTTTTAATATAAAATTAGGATTCTTAAATAAGTAATAAGCTTTAAAGAAAAATATTTTGAAGTACCATGCTATCAACAACTTAAAATTTATAAGGATTAAGAATATATTCGTAATACAGATTATGCGTATTCGATTTATTCGAAAGTTTTTCCTACATTTATCGTTTTACAGTTGTAATTTTTTCAGCTCTTTTTTAATAAAATAAATTGCTTATTTTAACTGGGAAAAATATAGGCAAAGCGAATGTTGGAAGCATTTTCAATGAATCCTCGCAATTGCAATTGGTTCGTTTGTGAATCGCCGATGAACTTGACGTAAAAGCACAGATACGCTTTTGAATTTACGTTTAAAAAATACTAGTATTAAAAATAAAGTTTTTTATTACAGAAAGAGCTCGAAAATGGACAAATATACGTTACTGATTCTGAAACTCCATAATAAACATTCCTATCGCAAATCAGCTTTATGTAAAGTTATATATTTCACAGTGAAAACACATAAAACTTTGTACAGTATGTACTTTTAGTGTTGTGCACTTTAATGTTGCAGTAATATATCGTTTTAAGTTCCTTTGTAACATTTTAAAGGGGTGCTGGAACACCCATCTTTAACGGGAAATTTCATATTTCTGAAAATTTATGAACTTTGACCTAATAAAAGTTTTCAATATTATAAAAAATTAATATTTTTCGAGAATGTTATATTATTTTATTTAATGTAACTTGCCGATTAATATAATTGATTAGGATTTTGTATTAATAATCAGCGCAAAATTGAAATAAATTGAATCCAGACGAACTTGATTATTTTGAACCATCTATAAATCACAAGAATCAGATTGCATTTTAATCTGATTATTATTTAAATTCAAAGCTCAGACAAATTAATGGTTAGATAAGAACAAAAAATAACTTAATGTCGTATTTTCAACGAAAATCATTAGATAGAGTGTAAAATTATTAATCATCTTAAGCAATTTATTTCTTAGCTTTCAATTAGATACGTTATTTGGATAAATTTCAATATAACATAACAAAATAACACACAAGCAATTGAAAAAGTAAATATTAAATTATACTTTTTGTAACTAATATATTAATTTGTAGCCTATATATAATCAGTTTCAAGTACGTTTTGTGTTACAAAAAATAAATAAAAAGATTAGCACCTTAACTGGAAGAAATGAGTTGTCGCATAAACGCGTTAAAAGCGCTATAAACAAAAATTCCTAAAATCTTGACTATTTTCTAAATAGTATTTTTATTTATTTATTAAATTGTGAATATAATAATTGTTCGCTTATAAAGGGCCACCCATTAGACTTACTTTTGTTTGATTATAGTTAGTGTACTAATAATAATAAACGAACTGAGAGAGATATAGAGCATGAGAAAATTAATCTACTTAGCTTTTAATGCTAGTACTATGAATGGACCAGCAGAAATTAAAGCCCAGAGAAATTGATGTATCTTATAAAATGTTAATTAGGACTTATTAAAGTACTAGAACACGTCACGAATAAAAGCATACTATGACCCTTTTTAACCAAATTAGGCTCTTTCTCGTTTTACATTGCCACATAGTACTATATCTATGTATAATTATGAAAAATCTTTAATAAGTATCTTTAGTTTAATTTGAAAATAAAATCTTTTGCGTTTAAAATTTCTATAAAATAAAAATTTTAAAAACAGTTTGACTTTCACGGAAATCAATTGACAAGACATTTAGTTAAAAGTTTGACAAAGCATATATTTAATTTTGATATGGAAAAACTACGGGTCTTTTATTGTTAGATATAGAAAACGCTTTCAACATATATGACGATTTATTTCCTAAGCTGTAACACTGATTATTTACTATTTTCAAAACGCATTTTGATTTTTTTTATTATTTAATTATTAAATCTAAAATATTTTATAAATTAAAACTAATATTTATTGTAAAAAAATAAAAAAATCAAATTCACAAATTTACCACAAATGGTCACAATGTAATAAATCTCATAGACATAGAACTTAAAGTTAACTCGTGGAAGTCGGTTTTATGGATAATATATGTGTTATCCAAACCAAGCAAGCTATGGTAAATTGCAAGGTTATAGTACTAACTAACGACTAACAGAGGTTTTAATCTATTAAAGATGTAATATAATAAAATAATTTGGTATTAGCAATTAGCGTGACACTAATAATTTAGTACCATATTTCCATTAAGTGTTTATTTATAACTCGAACCCGGTTACAATCGAGTTCAATACTAGCCATTGTTTCAACAACAGTTTCAAGGTCGATTCATAATTGACCAATCACAATTCGGCAAACAGTTAACGACCATCGTCACAAAACGACCACTTCGACAGCGGTCACTCACAGTCAACGAGTAAATACGCGAGTGGTCATTCGCACTCGGGTCGCGTGCGGTCCCTTGGCTACCCCTGGCCGCGCCCTGACCCACCCAAGTCTTGTGACGTCACGTCCGTGCAACAACCCCAACTTTTAAGCCCCTGCGCACATGTCGCCTACCGGATGGAAATTTTTCTCACCTTCGAACTCAATCAGGCGACGCTTCTCGGGTCCCTCAAGGCAAATTTTCTTACCCTTTTGCTTTGGAGGAATAAAAAATGTTATGCTTTTATTCCTACTTTGTTCTTGATTTTTTTTTTGGGCCCGAAAAGTATGTCGTTCGTGAAATTGGGTCGGCGTGCATTTCGGTCCGTGAACCATAATTTTATTTTTATTTTTGCATTTTAGGTAAATTATGCTATTGTAATATATAAACTTTTGAATAATAATTACAAATTAAAGTTTTATTAATCATAAATTGGTATCAAATGCCTCACAAAAGACATTGTTTTAGAACTAATTGAGTACATTACAGCAATTTCAAAATATAATTTATATTGTTTTAATACACTAGGCAAGAATCAAAACTTATTTAGAATAGAGGTTAGTAAAGTACACTTTTTAGGGTATGTAAATAAAAAAAATATATTTTTACGTAAGTATATATTTTTGTGCTCTTTAGAAATTACCAATAGTGACATATAATATTAAAAAGGTAACAAATTATGCATCATGAATTATAGACGAGTTGCAGTGTTGTTAGCTCCTATTAAATTATTCAGTTTCAGTTACTAAACTACTGTAGTTTAATAAAATAACATGCGAGAATACGAGTAGACAGTAAATACACTGATTTAAAAAAATGAGCAAGTTTGTATGGGTTATAATTTATAAATATCAGACTATAATTTATCAGTTATATGAGCTATTGTAGACAGTTTTTAACCTATGACTTCTGATGGTTAAGATAATATTTCACTCTTTCGGAAGCTTCTCAAGAGTATAATCTAGTAGGTCCTTTTGACAGATTTAGTTTTATTTTGTATCTTATTATGTTCTTTATCTTATTATTCTTTAAAAGAGCTAATTCACTGATGAAAATCGTGAATGTGAATCGAAAGAATGCTCCTTAAGCTTTTCCACAATTCCGTTACCCGGAGTCATTTAACCGTTGAGAACTCATGTTTTTATTTGGTCAGACTTCTTTGAGAGATCAGATTCAAGGTTAGTAAGTGTGCTAGAAAAGTTAATATGCCCTTGATTATACTTAAATATATTGATGTGCTCTTCTAAGGTGGAGCGACATTTTGACGTAGAATGCATGCAGATTCCGAAATAAAACTGTAAAAGTTGAACTACTCGTCAGTGAGTACAAAATATATACTGTCGTAATGACCGAATATTACCTTAAACCATACGTCAACGTTTTATTACCGAAATTTGTCTGTTTCCAAATGAAAAATTCATAAAAAAAACAATCAAAAACGCGCGCATAAGAACAAATACGAATAACTTCAAAACCATCGCGACAAAAATTAAACACGATAAGAAATTATTAATAATTGCCGTGGCGTATAGTTCTCCCGGTGATAAGTCGCTCCGGTGCGATCTTGATGTTGTGTTTAGTCTTGAAGAATATGTGATATTAAATGAAGACTTCAACGAAAGACACATTTAGGATTGTTTCGGTGCGAATTGGTAGAAGCAAAACAATATCGTTTTTCTTTCAGACTCTTAGATATTTTGTTATCAATACTGTTTACCTGTTTACCTGTTCAATTGTTCAGTGATCCTCTCTAAAGGCTAACTTAGTGATTCAGGATGAAGTTTTATTGCTTTAGTATTGCTCTTAATCTTTGGAGAAATAATTTTTCGTATACTTTTGATAAGATAGGGAGCAGACTTATTGATTTGTAGGACATTGGTTTGACGGTTGGTTCTGCAACCTTCTATTTATCAAAGTAGTATGCTACTTTTAATATAGTTTTAAATATAATTGTCATGAATTTTATGCCTTTTTATAGCAATTTTTTAAATAATTTTATTGTACTTAGGTACTATCTAAGTTCTTTTTTAAGTTTCATTATTGCTGTTTTTATTTCCTGAATTCTAAATAATCTTATTTGTGGACAAAGTTGAAAAGGTGTTTTGAGATATTCATGTAATTCTGATTTGGTTTTATTTTGGGAGTCCAGAGAGCGTGGTTTAAAAACAGTTTCCAGATGTTTTGCAAAAGATAATGATCACTTCTTGCCTAATTGCCCCTATTATTTAAAATTAGTGGGTGATGTATTTACGGTTGCTTTTTTTCTTGTCGCTTTTCAGAGCAAGTATTTTGATGTTTCAATCGCAGATACATTTTTAAAATATTTTTATATGAAGAATTTATTATTTTGATTAGTTAAATGGCTCGATTAAGTTTTTATATGTCCTCTGGAGCTCTTGTGATCTGCCATTATTCACAAAGTTTTCTTTTTTAGATGTTCATCAGTTTTATTATGTATGATCACTGCGTTCCGGATACAATATCATAAAATCCCTGAAACGTGAGATGAAATTGTCGTTCCAATTTGGCCCATGACCAAAAACCATCACTGACTACCTAATAACACACAATCAGCAATAATACATTGCGTCAAAATTACGCCATCATGTTTGCGATTTTTATCCCAAATGCTCATCGCACATTATGTAAATATTGCGGCCGATTCGAATAATCTACTCGAATTTGCATGAGCCCTAATTAAATATGCCCAATGTTATTTGCATTCGATGCAAAAATTAATTTCGGCCATCGCGCCATATGGCCAGCAACCGTAGAAATTCGCACGATGTGTGACGTTTGAGCTTTGAGCTTTCGCAATCTGAATATAATATTTTGTATGGCTTCGTGCAAAAGTTTGCCACACCGGTTGGTGTCTGCCTGATAAATATTTAGTGGATGTGCCAGCGTGTGAAAGCACAAAGTTGTAAGTTAGACGTGTTCGTGGCGAATATTAAAATATAACAAAATTGTTTTAAGCCATTTTTTTAAGTAATTAAATTTATAGACAGCAAAACGTATACTAAACAAATAATTTTTTGACACATAAAATAAAAAGTCAGAAAAGTAAAATTGTCAAGTTAGCTAAAAATATATAATCTAGAACAGGGGATGGCAATAGGTGTCCCGCGGGCCAAAAGTATGAGGGGTTTTGAAGTGGCTCGCGAGGCGTTTTGATCTATTCAAATATTACCTAAAAATGTGCTCAAGTTGTTGTTTTTCATTGTGTTTTATATTGTTTTGACTTGTTATGTCAAGCTAATTAAAAGAAATGTTTCTTTCTTTACCCAAATATCAAATATATGAGTAAAAAGAAGTATATATAATGAGCACTGAATAAACAATTATTTTTTCACATAATACAATATGAAACTATTGACATGTATAATATTATATAATGTTTTCTTTAATCAAGTTTTTAAAACTTTATTTATTACCTTTTTGTGAACTTTAAGAACATCTTTAAATTTAAATAAAGAATAGTGAGGAGTTCTATCATAAAGCTCGTAAATGTAAAGTTAGAAATAAATTCAGGTCCTATGGAACTACTTGATTTAAGCTTTCATAAACCGTACTTCATGTTTAAAATTATGATAATATTTATGATTATGACGGATAATTTTAACAAATTAAGAATAATCGCATCAGTGATGAATCTCCGAAACCTTTTAAAATTACTAATAGAGAATTTTCTATAAATTTGTTTTGGTTAAATGAGATTATCATTTTAGTTTCTGGATGCTTTGCAAAATTTGTGGAAAATATGTTTGCTTTTGAGTATTATTACAACGTCTCTAGAAAACCATTAAAGTTATACGCAACTGCTAGTACTGTTTTTTTTTCTGTGGAAACATTGATCAAAGACTGTAAATTTTATCATATAGAGCAGGGCTTCTTAAACTATGGGTCGCGACCCCAAATGGGGTCGCTTAGCGAAATCTTGGGGTCGCGAGATTTTAATGTAAAATATTTAAATACATGAATTTAAATTAAATGTTTTAAATCATATTTTCAAGCTGCTCATTATGATCACATAACTTTTACTCACTGCCTTATTCAGCAAATGCAGCAAAAAAACTAGAACCAGAATTGAACGATGTGCTTCAGGATGCTGTTAAGATTATACATTTTATTAAGAGCCATGTCCTTAACGGCCGTCTATTTTCAAATCTCTGTAAGGATACGGATTCCCACTATACAAATTTATTATTACACGCAGAAGTAAGATGGATATCAAAAAGTCAAAGTTTAAAAAGATTATTGTTATTTAAGGATGAAATCGAAATATTTTTAACCGAACAAAAATGTGATCTTGCGGCTTTTTTTCAAAATGACCTATGACTATCCAAGCTGCGTTATCTGTCAGATATTTTTGAGAAATTAAACGATCTCAACTTGCCTCTTCAAAGAAACAATTGCGATATATTTACTTAAAATGAAACAATTGAAAGTTTTATTAAAAAGATCAACATTTGGAAAAGTAGGGTAGAAAAGGATTCGCTCGAAATGTTTTCCAGTATCGACAATTTATAATCGAGAAAAATCATTGTAAAACTTTTATCGCAAAAAATATTATAGTTCACTTAAAAGCGCTAGAAACACAGTTTCGTAAATATGTTATATCAAATATTGATTTAAAAAAGTTATTTTGGATTCAAAAACCATTTTTCATTGGCTTGAGTGAGATTCATCACCTGCCATATAAAGCTTAAGAGGAATTTGCTGAGCTTTCGAGTGACTCAAACTTAAAACTAAATTTTTCAAAAATGCCCTTGACTGAATTCTGGATCGGAACTAGAACTGAATTTCCCACAATTTTTGATATGGCATTAAGTGTTCTTCTGCCATTCAACACCACGTATTTATATGAAATTACTTTTTCAGCTTTAACACATATTAAATCCCAATATCGTTCATCGTTAGAAAGTTTTACGTCCAGCAGTGTCAAATATTGAACTAAAATTTAATTTGTTATGCAGTAAAAAACAAGCACATCCGTCTCATTAAAAAACAATTTTCCCTTTAATTTTTGTGTACTTTTAATATATACCAGCGACGATATATTTTGCTCAATATTCTTTTTTATTTATGTTATTGCAAAAAATGCAGTTTTGATGAAAAATAAGGCATATAATTTTTGTAACTATAATAAATACAATTTTACAACTTTTTGCGCAATTTTTTATTTTAGTATGTTTCTAAGCAAATTCTAAAACTATATTTTTTCATATGTATGTAATATGTATATTGTTACATAATCAATAAATCAGCACAAAATATTTATATATCTTTATTTTATATTTATCTGGGGTCACGAAGAAACTCACAATCATAAATGGGGTCGTGAATGAAAAAAGTTTAAGAAGCCCTGATATAGAGCGGTAAGGGTTTCGTTCAGGTTGTCGCATTCATAGACTAGCGTCCAATTGCATTTCGCCAACATGCTATTGAGTAAATAAAAAAAATATTTTTTAATATCTATCTGCGTATGTATGAATAACATAAGAAATATTTACAAATGGTAAGCCTAATTATTAAGGGGCTAAAAATATTGAATATAAACGTAAGCAGTAAAAGCGCAATAAATAATATTTTTTAGAATTATTTTTTATCTGGTTTCAGATGCAAAGCACTTCTCAAAATATAAGTAAACTTCGAGTGAAACTCAATGGTTTTATGATTTGTACCTTCAGTAACTCACTAACATATCCACTCAAGCTAATTATATTTTTTGAGAAAAAGACAGTATATTATATCCATGAAATAGATCTGATTATACATTTAGCTACAACAGTTACAATATACATACAGTCAAATTCAACTTAGTGACAAACGACAATACATTATCACAATACATCCTTTTGGGAATCCACACCAAATCCCCGAAGGCGTTATCCGCAAAATAAGGTGAATTTTGGCGACGCATTAATTTGCGGCGTCGAGTCGCGCATTCAAATCGCTCCCTTTCGCGATACGCAACAACAACAGTTCCTACAACACAGGAAGATAAACCCATCCGAGTGTCCCTCGGTTATCTTTCGAGTGACGAAGTCGTCTTAGCGCGCTAATCCTGGCTTAGCGAGGGCCTAAAACAAAATTACTGCCTCCGGAGTGGAGTCATGTGGCGTGATGATAAGACTTGACTGCCAACCCTCGAACCGACCGGCCACCCTTCGAACGGTTCATTCATCATTTTTTATTGAGTGTGCCGTCAAAGTTTTATAAAGCAACTCCAATTTAAGAGAGGGTGAGGGTGGTGGGCTTTTTTATTGGCTTTGACAAGACAATTTTAAAAATGTGTACAGCGGCGCACCAACACTTTGCTATATAAGATGGAGCGCTTTTGTGAACGAACGCGAAGTTTGATGGAAATTCGACAAACGAACCGCCGAAAGAGCGATGGGGTAAATGTTGTAGCATTATTTATATATATTAATGTGTTTTTATTTTAATATTTAATACTTTTAACATAAACCTAGTCTAACATCAAATTAATTAAATACAAATCTTTCGTTGATTTTTTTTTGATACACTGTATAATTAGATAGTATATTTCTTAGGATTATCTTAAAAAATCAACTTATGCATATTTAACAGTGTTTATCTATTAAAAAGTATCTGAAATGTTAAGAACAGATATTTGGTATATAAATCGTCACGCGTATGTAAATCGTGGGAAGCAAAAGAATTATATAATTATGAAAATTTGCCCGAAAACTTCTTACACGGATCCGGTCGTAAATTGGGTTCGCGACGCGGAAAATGGGCGCGACACCGGAAAAGCAGGAAACTTGTTTTTTGAACGGGAAAAAGTGCGGTCGCTTATCAGTCAAAGTTGTTATCGCGGCAATTTCCTCGCACCGGGACAGGGTTGCGTAAAAAGAATTGCTCTCATGAGGGATACTCAATAAATATTGGGAGTTTTTAAGCAAATTTTCATGTGGATCATATAATTTGATATGAGTATAAAGCAAATATGGTTTCTTCGAGTCATTTTCTTATATGATAGCAAATATATTTTATTAAATAAATTAAGACATATTAAATAGTACACAAAATGAATGTAATGTGGTAAAGTGTGGAATTCTACAGGGTTCTATTTTGCGACCATTATTATTTTATTTATGCATAAATGATTTAACTCTATGCAAACTTGCAGAAAGAATTTAACACTTTGCTGATAATACAGGGCTAATTTTTAATTCTGAAATAAACAAAGACATGCAAAGAAATATGCAGAGTGATTTTATCCATATTGGTGAATGGATTGGATTAAACAAATTATTGCTATTCCTAAAACAATATTGTAAATCAACAAATTAATTCATATTATCTTTGTATCGTTCGTTATTTTTTTTAGTAAAATTTTTGTCTGGTAAATAAAAGCTTTATTTAAAAAAAAATAAGCTTTTACATCAGGCGCGTATATTGAAAAACATTCCCTTTCACTCGCTCGCGTGTTCAACGACGGGAGTGAGTGAGAGATAAGGGCGTCCGTTACATGCGTTCCGAACGTACACTTCTTTTCACTCACTCTCGTCACTAAAAACGCGAGTGAGCGAAAGGGAATGTATCTCACCGGATGCGCCTATATTACATATAATTTAAAGCAATCCCTATTAGTATTGTCTAATATATTGTTGTGCTACGAGACCTTATTAAGTAGATGAATAGCGCAAATCAGTAGAATATATAGGCATTAATGTTTGGTTATAATGACCAAACTGATAAGGGCGAAGCCCTGGCGTTAGGGCATATGCAAATAAAAACTTGTGACGAGAGCCACCTAACAAAGAACATTCATAAAAATGATTTGTTACCGTTCTAACCTTATATGAGTATTCTTATGTAGAGGCATGTCAAGTCAATGGTAGGTTTGAGTATGTAGACCTTTTCTTAAATACGCGTTTCTTTTTCGGCAACGATTAAAATTCCTAGTACTATATCTTAAATCCATTGTCGTTATAACTAGATTTCATTAAAAAAAAATATTATTTTTTATAAAGCAGTACACTTTATCGTCCCAAAAAGTGATTTAGAGTACACATTTGATCGTCATTATTAGAAACAAATACATTGTTTCACCACGAGTGGTGAAATAAAGTATTTTATTAATATATTTATAAATATTAGTAGAAAATTGTAATACTTATCGTGCGTCCCTGTTGTGTGTGTATTTATTTTTTGTCCGCGTTTGGGGAGTTTTCAAAGGGAGGTTTGGGGTCTTCAAGGACCCCCCGGTCGCGGCCAATTGCTCAAGACGTTGACGACCGCGGGCGGCTGCTAAATTTTCCTTTTTCACACAAACACAAAGGCGGGCCTGACAAGCGTGAAACTTTGATGGAAAAGATTGGTCGGCACTTCGCGGAGTTTCGCTCTTTTGCCTGCCTGCTGAGCGTAAGCAACTTTTACGAAAAACGCTATCGTTAATAGTTGGTTCTTTCGGGTGAAAGCAGTAGAGGGGGTGTTCAAGAACGTAATTAATTGCCCGAAGCGAGTTCGATCGAACCAAGGCCTGTTTATATATTTATCAACTTAACGCCTATTTTATTTTTGATCACTGCTAAGTGACAAGAAATTTTAAGTGAATAATTACCTTTGTATATAATTTTTCAAGTTTTAAAATAGTATTATTATTCATTTTTAAATAATATGTTTATTTAATTTACAAAAATTTTCTTTTGAATTTATATTTTTATTGTAAATTTTCTGTTGCAATATGCTAGGCGTTAGTTCAATGCTTTTCGACTATGTTAACACAATCAACAACCACCAAATAAATAATTTACACTGAACTAAAATCAAAGTCAATCAATATTTATCACTACGCACAAACTTATGTTAAATATTCGTTTCAATATTTATCCGTGTGAAGTATAGGCAAACTTAATTTGTAATGATTTTACAAAATTATTGTTATATAATAATCATAAATTTTGATCTTTCAGACACGATAAAAATTAAAAAACGTTAAGCCCAAATCTTTTCAAAATCTATGCGATTTATACCACTATTTGTGCAATATTGTACAACTAGAAGTAGAGAATATATTTTGACCTAAAATTATAATTGATTGTTTTATACATATGTTATATTTTTTATAAATTGAATTTGACTCATTAGCAAAGAATTTTATTTTATTATAAAAAATGTTTTATATACAATTGTAACGATATGTTTATTTTTTAATATATCGATGTAATTAAATTTTATGATAAAATAATGTAATATATTCATAACTTTAATGACGTAGCAATATTACTTCTATATTTAACTGAACCTTAAATTAAACGCAAAAATTAATATGCAAGAGAAAAGAAAACATTAATTTAATCAAAGATGATCAAACTCTTTGATAGCCGCTTCGTAATTATATTTTTTTGTTCATTGAAAATTAAATAAACGTACAACGGTTGAACCACGGAGGAAGAAAATTGAATTAAAGGCTGATTGAAGTCGAGAAACAAAGAATCCTTTAGTCGGTAGGAAAAGAAGTAGACAAGGAACGCCGATCGAGACTTAACCCCTTTTAGTTAATTTCATCAGATTACTATCTCGTCAAGATTAGACAATCCTCTTCCTTCTCTGGCATTATTGTGATTAAATTCATAACGTAGAATAAAGCGTATCTATGTACTTATCATGGAATTGAATGCAGAAAAAAATGTACATACACTCTGAAGGTAATCTGTCATGTTATTTAAATTTCTAAATTGTCTGCGAAAGCCTTCAAGATTAATCAAGCGGAGGTAGCACTTTCTGTATCCAATATGCTTAATAAAGTAATATATTATCATCAGCTATATATCGATTGCATATATATTTGGTATAAAATATTTTTTTCAATAATATAATTAATATACAAAATATACTATAATATTATATACACTACATGTTACTGGCTTTACAATTTTGTAAAAGTAACTATAAAATAAATATTATTAAAACATAAAATTAGTTAGTGAACCAAAAACCATTTACAATTTGAGTGAAACAAAAAAGCAATAAATGTAGTTCTAATTAAAAATATATTTATCTGGACATCCTGAACCATTAAAAATTTTGTTTTGCCTTTTTGTGCTTATGTTTTAATTTAATGTTATTTTTATTTACTGTTATAAAAATGACAATGTATGCTTTTATAAAGTTTTATTAGTATAGAATATTTTATTATTTTTGATAATTTGCAATTTAAAATTTAAAAAGTATTAATGCTGTTTCTTCACCCCAAGCAAGCAATTTGATGATATTTTATTTTTATAAATAACGTGCTATTTTTGGCAAATATTGATCTGAGGGACGCAATGGAAGCAAGCCCGCTAGAGAAAAATATATAATATTTTTATTAAATCAAGGTTTCGAATCCAGGTATGGGGATTCAATGCTAGATGTTTATTTTACGTAGTTACGCTTCTTAAATTTTAGTTTATTTTAATTTTCCACCTTTTTAAATATTTATTGCGGTCACACAATTCTATTTACCTTTGTACTTTTAAACCCAATGCAAGGTTGCGCAAATTAAAATTTTACTAAAAACGGAAAAAATTGCCCCTTACAGACCAGCTTTGTCAAAAATATTAGAATAAATAATAAACAAAAATATAAACCAGTAATAAATAAACTCAATCTTTTACCAAATTATAAAAATTACCAATCTATAATGAAGCAAGTGCATAGGTTTGCAAAATATATCAACGAAGAAAAAAATATTTCTCAGCCGTATTCCTGAATAAAACACAGGTTTTTGATAAATAATGGTATCCTAAACTACTCTATAAAATTGAGAGACTGCTTTTACACAACATCTCTCAAATAATACGATTTTACCTGAAAGATATACACTTCCAAATTAAGGTTTAATAAGTGAACAGAAAAATGTGCTTTTGTGCCTTAGCCCAACTTACTGAGACCTATTCTGTATTGTTTGTAATACAAGTAACTTTTTATTTGTATTTTATATATTTTTTTAATACTTAGTAAGCATTTGCTAAACTAACTGTATCATCAGCGTATTTTTTAATGTTGAGATATTGCTTGTATTATATATAATATAAAGAGAAACGGCCCGAGCCAACTTCCCTGAGCTGGAATATTACGCGGTATCGAGTGTTCATTATTTAGTGGCACAATATATCTTCTACCTTTAGGGTATAATCGTAATAAGCGTAGTATAAAGTCAGGGGTCTTATATTTGTTTAGTTTGAAAAGCAAACTGCCTTGTCATTTTGTGTCGAAAGCTTTTTCTATGACTAACATTAAACAGCTTGTATTTTTTCATATAAAATTAGCTCATATATGCTCCGTCATTCTATTCAATTTATGTGCTTTCGAGTGATTTTTACTAAAGCCAAACTTTTTGTTATTAAATTAAATTTTTTAAATACTCTTAAATGCATAATGATTATATGTTTTTACTGATATTTTACTAAAATGGCGGTATTAAACTAATGAAACGATTACAAATCGGAATTTTAGGAACAAATTTATTTATAAAATAAATTTTAATGACTTCCTAAGTGGTGAAAAAATAAATAAAAGAAAAGCAAACGAATGTTTGTTAACTAACTCATAAAAAAACAAGCTAGGTGTTTTATCTTATTTATCAATTCTAGTTTTTAGTGACACTTAAAATTTTCCATGCGCTAATTTTTAATTTAATCGTTATTTTCTACGGATGCGATTTTATTAAACAAATCCAATTTACATACATCCCTAATTTTATTTGGTTCGAATTGCTTGCATATCCATATTTACATAAAAGTATTCGAAACTCCTGGGATGTTATATTTGGTTGATCGTAAAAAAATTATCGTTTATTACTGGTCCACAGTGTGAACATCGCATTATACTAAAACAAAAATGCCATTGTAATATAAAAAGTCGTAATATAAAACCCACACACACTTACAGTAGGGTGTTATATAAATTTGATTATCGAACACTTTCTCCCAAGGCGAAAGTTTGACAAAGGTCTCCTTGTGGTTTTTTTCATCCAGGCCAAAGTGTATTAAAGTCACCAAGTGCAATATACATATTTATAGGTCGAGTTCCAGAGGCAAGAAATGACGGGTAAACGCTGTGTACGGTACACCTACTGTACACCGTATTCGCTAAAAACATAATCAATCATTCTTTGTTTACTTCCAAGTTTTGTCACTTTATAAGGGCGCCCCAACGGGCGCGAACGAACTTCATTTATCATGCAAACACTATACAATTTGCTCGATTTTTATTTTGTGCTGCTTTTTCCTCTCTTGGTTTGTGTATTTTTTACTTTAAGATAGCGAAAGAAGGTGTCGCGCAGCAGAGGGACTTCAAACATGAAACATAAAACGAACATAACCGCAAGCGGTTTTTCTTCCAGAGGCACTTTTGCGAGTTTTGACCGAATGAAAGTGTGTTGTTTTTACCATATTTAAAATACTATAGAATAGCTTTATAAATATATAATAATAAAAAAATTCAAATCTTTTGCTTGCTTCAAAATTGTAACGCTCTACTTTAAAATTGGTACTGTGTAAATTGTATTGCTTTGTATGAAAAATCGGCTGCCATAATAAATAGATTGCAATAATACTGAAATTTTCAATACCGGTATGACTGAAAAAAAGCCCTGTTTTTAAACAGTTTTTCAAATACATGGTTTACTTAAATATAATTATTGAGACTTACTCTTTGCTAATATTGTACACCAATGTTTAGTAAAGCATATTCCGTGGACTATTTGGGTAATAATATATCTGAATAAAGATAAAAATGTACAAATACGCAGTTAAAAAAATTTCGTGTATGCAATACTAGATTTTATTTTTTATTTCGCCAGCCATCCCTATCATTAAAAAAAAGTGCGCGTTCATTGCTTTGTTACATAACAGAATTATTGGGAACTGCTGAGTAGCGTTAGATGTGGCTGAGATAAAGCAAATGTATTGAGATAAACGCATATAAAAAATACAAAAATATCATGCATGTTAAATTAAATTTAAAAAAATTGCGTTGAACTTTTTTCATAGGCAGTGTATATTCAAATAGATAATATTATTATACTTTGATATCCTACTTTGATAAAACTGCTTAGGATTATTTACAGTGAGCATCATTTATTTTACGCTTTGCCTTTTAAGCAACGGTGACATCCCTATTTTTATAGTTCTTAGTCATGTATGTATCGTTTTTAATAAATAAGATGTAGGGATTTTAAAAATAAATAAAAAAATATTATTAGTACTACAGGTATTTTCAGTCAATTTTTAACATAATACCGGTATTATTGTTATCGTTAATACTAGTATATATATAGTGTACACATATTATTAGGTTTTTAATATATTCAAATAACTCAATGAAGTATTTTTAGTATAGTCATCGTTTCAATGGTATTGTCTAATTGATATAGACAAGTTTATTTTGGATTAGCTTAGTCGGAATCCACATTGAAAATTTATGATATTAACCTTTAATATATAGTGAGTTTATAACAATATAGCGTTAGAGACAAATGTCTGAATCAAATTCCGTTTCGTGGTCTCCGTAGAGGGTCTATTCATCTCGGAACACCGCTTTTCACCATGCAGTAATTTAGCAAAGTTTCTCGCGAGACCAAAACCCTATTTGTGTATTTAACCGAATGCAGAAAATTATTTTAATTAATGCGGCTTCTATTTACGTCGCTATGCGGAGTAGAATGCGTTATGTGCGGTGTGATGTGTTGTAAATATTGAACGAGTTGTATGCTCGAGCGGTGTGGCATGCTTGTTTTAACCATTAGGAGAAATTGTTTTATATATTTTACTTAAGTAGGTTAATTACGACTTTAAACTTTTTAACCATTATGGGTGTTCCTTAAGACTGTAATGGGTGCTTTGAAAAATATGGTTTTTACTTAATCTATATCAAGAATATGTCTCATATGTCTGGAACAATAAGTACATTTTAGTATTTATTTCATATTTGTAAAAAAAATTTTGATTATTATGTACAGTTTGTTTACGCTAATTACATGTTAGATTAATTTATTTAGTATTGTCCAAATGATTCAGTCGTCTCAAACGCGAAGAGAGAAGCGGTTGATATTGCATGATTGAAGTTCGTACAAACTTTGTGTGTCTAAATTAAAAAGATTTGAAAGTTCTGTTGTTTTAAATGCGAGTGTCAAGTTAGTTTATCGTCGAGTGTCAGGATACTCATATTTATATTTATGAAACCTTCATTAGAAGATTTTGTTTTGCGCCCTTTGGGTGCAACAGGTAATTAAAAAGGCTCAAGATTGTTTTCAGCTGTATACGTTGTGACGTGGTACAACTTGTTGTTAAAACCGATTGCATACATTTAAATTTAAAACGCTATTGTAATACATTATTAGAAATAAATAAAATGATCGTGCTGGACATTATATAAAACATGCGAAAAAAGATTTTTGCAATCAACTAGTCTCTTCATAGTGTGTCATTAGGAGTCAAAGCTTTAAAAATGCACAATAATTAGTGACCATAGAATGATATGACCGAAAACCATGTTACTGGTATCCTAAAGTCTACTGATATTTCATATAATAAAGCAATCATGTAAAAACAATTGTTTTAATATCATTATACAATCCACGGAAATTTGAAGCATACGAAGCAGAAAATATAAATATTATCTTTATAAAATAATAACACTGAAAAAGTATATGATAAAACGAATCTACGAGTAAAGCTTTGAAATGTATTAATTTTTGGCAAAATAGAATGTATGTATTGTAAGAAATGTTCTATTGAAATTGGCTCGTTTCATAAGAACTGTTGACAGAGATGATGAAAATGGCTCAGCTCTGGCCGCTAAAGCGAACGCGAAAAGTGATGGCAAACATTTCCAACAATGGAAACCATTAAGCGATAGCGTGTAGGCTCGTCCCTACCTTTGCCGCAAAGCATAATCTTAAACAAAGGCGCGTAATTAATTTCGATAGACAGAAACTTCATTATGAGAGAAAATCCAAAAACAGCAGTTATGATGGTATGTGTATTATAAAGGTTATCATATAAACATGTACATTAGGGTAGACCTTATTATGAGAATTTTCGAATATATTCAAGGACCTTCTAGAAATTAACCATTTTATGATGCTGAAATAATCAAAAATTAAATTGGACGACAGGAAATAATTCAAATGTAAATTAAATATTGTCAGTGTTGAATTTTGTTATTAAATTTTTGTGGCAAAATTATTTGACAGTATAACTTGCATTACTTATAGGAAATAATAAGACAATACTAAACATTGTTAGCAGGAAGTCGCCAACACTATATGTGATGACGTCAGCTTGAAAGGTAACCCAACAAGACTAGGACACTAAACATTTAACTTTCACTCGAAAATCAATGTACAAAGTGGGCCTTTTGCGATCTCGCTTTCGTTAAAACAGAGAGGAAATTAAATCGGAAACCCAGGAGAGCTAGAATAGAGCAGAGGGATGGTGCCAAGGGTGATGGAGCAGCAACACCTACCCCCCATACACACCGCATGATGCCAAGCCGAGCCTTAAGGGTTGCTGGTACTGGACTTAATGAAGTAACCCAGGGGCCATTAACAGAATAACTTCTAACAACCGAACCACGCCGAGTGATTAGCATACGTGAATAATGTGCGACCGTTGCTGAAAGGAAAAAAGCGTCATAAATTGACTCGAGCTTCACATTTTGCCCTAGGAGGCACTTATTGTCGGATAAAGGGCAATAAAAGATAAAAGGAAATTATATAAAGTGAACATATTTATATATTAAAATAAGACCTTAGAATCTTCAACAAAAGCGGGCAAAATTTAATTTGTTTGGCGAAGTTTAGAAGTTCACCGGAAATTTTTGATATTATGAGTATATATAAGTGAATTTATAATTCGATCGTGACAGCTCAGGTCGAAAACAAAGGTAGAGCATTTCATTGGCGCAAAGAATGTTGAAGCTACGAATTGATACTGGGCCTGTAAGTAAGGGCCTATGCTTGACCATGAGAAGCGGTGGTTAAGTCCTGTTGAAAAAATTATGTTTTTATTTTTTTTTGTTTGTCTACATTTAGTTTTTTGTTATTAACGCAACTGACTCATTAACCAGGAGTATTGCTTAAAGACGTTATAATGATTTTTATACATATTAGGCGTGACGAAAAAACTCGTCATTGATTTTTAATTAAGTGTTTTTAACGGGAGAGACGAATTTTGTCGTACCTTATTTTATATCATTACAAAAATACGTGCGTGACAATTCTGTGACGAATTTTACAGTCATTCGCTTTGCCTTCTGTTTATCTTATGATAAGTATATTTAACTTTTTAACATTGTTCAATTTTAATTCATGCTTAGAATCGATTATTTAAATTATGTAATAAGAAACTATTCGCTTAAGAGATTTATTAGCTTAACGTCGAGTTTTTGACCTCATTTATAGCATTATATAAAAAATGGCTTTCATCTAGGACTCCTAAGACTGCAGTTTCCACGTTTATAGTAGACTTCGAAAAGGGCTGTCAAAAGTGTTTTTTTCTGAAACTGTAGTCTACAAAGCTGTCTCCGCTGCTAAGGCTATTCTCAGATGGTTAATTTGGAGTCTGTACCATTTTTTTGGATGGAGCGTTGCTGAGGGTATGTGCCCCTGGATAATGTGCTCAGTTAATCGTATTCTTTTTGGCGCTTTTATCAGTGTTTGATCAATATTTTATATTGTTTAGTATTATAGTGTAGTTTGTACATTTAATGAAACAATTATTTTTGCTAAGAACTAAATTTAATAACGCATTTACAGGCACTTAAGATACTAAAAAAAATATAATTTTGCAATATATAATCATAAATACGTCGCAAAAAACACTTGAATGTTAAGAGTGCTTAACCAAAAAAGTTTCTAAGCTTCTTCTCTTTTTAATACTGGCAATTTTTATTTTGCTTCGATCATATATTTTATAACTCATTATTTGAAGTTGGATTGAAATAAATATATTTTAATTGGTAGATAAAATTCTAAAGGATCTGGTACGTATTTGTTTTTATTATAAATTTAATAAAACAATAATAATAAAACAAATAGTATTGTTATAAACATATAATGGCATTAAATAAGACATACTTCAGTATCGCAAATAATATAGTTGTTAGTTCCGATATGAACATAAATCTTATTATATGAAGTTTACAATTATAAATATATATGTATAACCATCTGCTCAATTTCATTGTTTTTAAGTGAACTGAATATGATGGCAACTAGTGTTAGCAACAAAGCGTTCGTTTATTTATTCTAACCGCGTGCAAAATTTAATTTAAACAAAATCGACAAGCTACACACGCATTTAAACACACATACAAGCAAACGAGAAAGGTGAAACTTTAACGTGGAAATATTTACATAGTGAACACGATACCACACTAGAGGGTATAACCAAAATCCCCGGAGCAATACGTGTCTCGTATGAGTTTACGACATCACAACATTCCAAAGGTAACAACAGCTAAACAAAGAGAATTCTCCAACTTAGCATGTCACACCTTAGTTCCGCAAATTCAGCATACCGATATATTTATATATACATCGCATATATGCCACATAGTCTCGGGTGCATGCATTTGTCCCCGAGTATTTACAAATTAATCTTTATGGTAATTAGTCTCGGGGGGCAAATTTTGTGCAACTCCTGCTAGATAGCAAAGTTTTGCCTTTTGATTTCTTTCAACGGCCATAAAGTACGATTATGTCTCGTATTTATTTGCAGATTTTCGCGTAATTACGATGAGGAACAACTTCGTTAATGTCGTTAAGTAGCTTTCGCGACGCTTTTAATTATGCCTAATAAGCGAAAAGTCCTTAATGTGCGCCACTTTATTATGTACGTGCGCAAACAGACACACACAAGTATCGAGCACTCGGAAGGCGCATTTTTAATATTCACAAAGATGCTTATTAAATTTTAATGGTATAAAATAAATATTTATTTAAATAAAACAGAAGCCTAATAATAATAGTATTACTTAATCATAAATTTGATAATCAAACAAATCTTGAATTCTCTTAAATTTTTCAAATTTAATTTTAATATTTCCGAAAATAAAAATAGAATATTTATATCTATATTAAAATTTTTTATTTTACTAAAGTATTAAATACTGAAAATATCATTTACAAAATGACCTAGAATCACTGTAGAGGTGGTCGATCGATTATGATGATTGTCGTTCAATCATCGATATAAAAATTTTTACAAATAATATACAACATAAAATATAAATATAGCATAATAATTAACTTTTTTATTATTGTACAACATAAAAAAATCGCCTAAAAAAGTAAGCAGCAATTTAAAAAATGTGACATATCTTTTTTATTTTTATTCCTCGTTTCGAAACAGCTTTAGTGCTTTGCTTGATTGAATGGCTTTTATCTTACGTTAAAAGCTAGTCAAAATAATTTAGCAGAATATAATTCACAAGCTCACCAGTTTTATTTTTAGGTTAAATAAAAATATACTGTTTCAGGATCATAAACTATTTTTTTCAAGCAAAATGAAATACTTAATGGTTTTCAAATAAATGTATTTTTTTTACTTATTCAGATATTTGGGTAATCTAATATTGAAATAAAAAAGTATTATTTATACACGTATTATTTTATGACTGCCGTTATTTAAAATTTACATATGACTGACAATAAAATGCTCAATTGTTTTAAATTAAATTTATATTTTTGACCTGTTCAGATATCTAGAACTTAAGTAATATATTATAAAAAAATATTAATATAATAATGCAAATCTAATTATTACAGTTTTTTTAGTATAAATACAGTTAAATTAAATTTTATTATTTATTTTTAAATAAAAACATAACTTTCTGATTAGCGTTAATAAGAACTTTTACTTTTATTTATAAAACTATTGTGTGTTAATTTAATTTTATTCCTAGCAAAAAAATAGTATAATATATAGTACCTATTTTATTGGTCTTAAAAATGTTTTTTGCCTTATTTTTAATATATATGTATAGTACTTTTTTTGCTGCTTAACATGAAACGAGGCTTTAAGAGCACGTCAACATCGAGGCAACAAGCTCCTTAATATGGCTAAATTAAAAGGTTACAGTAATATTAAACATATCTTTCGAACGGGTCTAGTTATCATTACTGAAACTCATTTATTTTTAGTGATTGTGTAGTATAGAACAGAAAAGCACAAATGGGTGAAAACTGGGTTTAAAATATAAAGTAAAATTAATGGTTGGTGATAAAGACATGTTTTATAGTTCAATTTTTTTTAAAAAAAAATTAAATATCTAAATTTTTCATATGCCAAATATACATGTCTGATATAATATCATTATTATAATTAAATGATTTTTATCACGAAACTGCAAAAGAGGTGGATTTCTTTTCAGTTCGCTATTTTTCTGGTTTTTAATTTAGTTTTTTTTTGTATTTATTTAAATTGCCATAAAAACACAATATTTCTCCAACTAACCCTTCGTTTAAAGCCCAGGCCTGGGCTTATTTTATTATTAAACAAACGCGCGGCATCTTTCCGGGAGAAACTTTTCCGTTTTACTGCCGCAGACGGAGAATTCGCTTTCAACTTATTCGTCGGAATTTCGCTGGGCAAAAAATTAATATGTATGTACTCTGTATTATGTTTTATACTACAGCATAAAGCATAACGACGTTTATTTACGATACGAAAATATTGTTTTATAATGAAAACATTTGATAATGGCGGTCGTCGTGCGTAATGGGAAATTTATCGTGGTCACGATTCGAAGCGAGTCTCTAAATATTCCCATTACCTGGAAACGTGGTATAGTTATATTTTTTTAGTATTTAACTGAAATACACCGTAAATTATATTTTTAAATTATATATTTTTAAATAATTTTAGTAAGAAAATACTAAATTTTATTAAATTCATTTTAATTGTTTAAATGAGGCAACGAATATATTACAATATTAAGTAACTGAAATAAAACGGAAAGAAATAATGGTATTTTATGTTCAGTTATATTCATAAGTAATTATAACCTTTGTCAAAAATAAAAAGTAGCCCGTCATATAAGCAACAGCAAAACTTTTTTTTCATTACATACAGATCATTAAAAAAATATATTTAGTTTTGTTATATTTTTTTAGTTCACTAGTAAAAATATAATTAATCATAAGTTTTAAGACTTAACATTTAATATTAAAAATTGCCTTTATATTAGGGTCATCATTTAAAAAAAATGATTTGAACCGAACCAATTAAGCAATTCTTTAAGCAGGTGTTTAAATTATTATCATTATTTGATTTATTTTTTAGAAATATAGTATTGTGAAAAAATCATTTATATAATACAGTGGCAAATATTTTTTAAAAATTGTACTAGCTTCTCACAAATTTGTAAATATGTTTATTTATTTTTTTTAAATTTCATTATCACAATTCGACATGTTTCCCCAATGTGTCATGAATAATGTTGCATAATGATAAATAATTTAAATATATAATATTAGCTTTTGATACCTCACTGTTGTGAGACACCGCAGCTAGTATGCATACGGGAGCTGGACGTTTTTGTGCTTTAATATATTTGCTTCGTTCTACTACTAAATTATTTACTAAAAATATAGAACAGTACTTCCAGACGTTTCAGTATTTATAGTTCATAAACTTGAAGCATATTACAATATAAAAATTCCCAGTTTTCACTTTATTAAGGAGTATTGACATTATGTTTGACTGTATCTAATTAAGCTTACTTTGTGTTAGTAAATACTTTTATAAAATGTCGTATGCAAGTATTTAACTTAAAAAGCTGCTCTTGATTTAATTTATAATTAAGGTAAAAAACTTTTTTCTAAATAAAAGGAAGGAGAATTGGTAAATGTTTATTTTGAGTGAAAATTTATTACTGTGTAAATTTATATATTTTTACTAAATTTATATATTATATATTGCTGCATCAGCCTATATATTTAATACCCTAGAGGCAGCGGCGAGTGTTTCGAATTTTTAATGGCGCAACTGTAATAGAAGAAACGCTGAAATAAACTTGGCTCTTTAGCTCTCGCCCGGCTAAAGGCTTAGTTATAGCTCTTATGATGGTTTGCTTAAGTTCCAACACCTGGGACGGTCCTCCCGCGGGAACCTATTAAACTGCAATGGCAGCCGAATGACGCTATTTCTTCCGGCAGATTATGGGCCAAAGGCGCCTCTTCTGCACTTACACCACAATCCAATCGACCCGACCCGAGGTATATAAGTATACCTCTGCCGCCGCCGGCAAATCCTTTTCTAATGTGCAGACACGCCGAACTAATACCCTCTTCGTGAGTACGTTTTTGCTTTTGGCATCTCAAACACTGGCTGTCTATCTTTCGGTATAGGTTGGCATAGAACGGAATTTAAATTCCTACTAATTTATCTTGTGCTGAAAAATGACGTGGGATTAATCTCTGCAAAAGTTTTGCCAAAGTCGATTTCGCATGTTGAGCAATGTACACACGCCATGAAAACTTTGGAATGGAATTTCACGTGCGGTAGTCTTCCGCGAATTCCTACACGCACGCAGAATCGGAAATGTCAAATGCCAAAAATATGCTATGACGTCTTCGACATTTTAAAAATGTTAGGAAATCAGTGCCCTAGTAATATGCTACGAATAATAAGTAAAAAAAATATTCCTTATGCTTTGTGTATGTACAAAATATTTTAATATGCAGTCGGTAATGTAAATTTAGTATTTTATATTCAAACGACTTTTATTATGTTTGCGTTCAAAGAATCTAGTCGTAACCGTATTGGGTTAAACTTTGGATGATGTGAAGAGGGAAGCGGCTGTTTTTTTTCATTATTTTTCGTCTGTCGTTCGTCTTTCTCTTTGTTTTGAGTTTGTACAATATTAGTTTGTTAAGTTAGACCATTATTTTTTTTAATTAGGTTATAAATTTTATTTGTTTTTATTATAAATCTGACTATTATGACTTGACATTTTTTTTTAATATATCATGATTGACAATATACAAACAATAAGTATATTATAATATATTTATAAATTATTATCTAGCAATTATGGTACAAATTTAAAATGGATTATAGCTATCCTAAATAGAATTGTTTTACTATGCTGATGAGAAGGGATGCTTTATACCAAATAAATTCACTATATTGTATATTAACTGTGTATGTCGTTTGTAGGTATTTCATAAATGTAATATAATAATTGCTGATTCAATTTTGTATAATTTAATTATAGTTTTAAAGGAATAACTATTTTTTAAGTAGGTAAAGTAGCAAGCTTTTGACATGCTAATAACATGGATTAAACCTGGCTTTTTTATATTATGTTTAAAAGTCGATTGATGCATTTTAATAAAAACTAATAAATAATTATTTTGCTTTATTTTAACTAAACAAATTTAAAAAAATCAATAGTTATTAACCGCATAGTGAAAATAAAAATAAATTTTATATATAGATTTTTAAAGAGGAAATTGACTATTAATAAAATTATATTATAATAACATCTCTAGAGTAAAATTCATTCATAATACTGTATATTAACTGCGTATGTCTTTTATATATGTTCCTTTTCCCACCTGTTTGTATCACGTTGAAAAAAAACACACAGACAAACATTCACACGCATATATACAAAAACGACCCTGTCGTTTATTTTCGCGCGATACAAAACCTGCTTATAAATAAGGGTAGGTATGCACACACATAGGTACATTTCAACGCGGACGCCGACCCCTATATGTTACAAATCTCTTCCAATTTTTCTCTGACCGTCATTGAAAATACATATTTTTCCCCGGGGAGAAAGAGGACAGACAAGGGTGGGTTGAGGGTGAAAATACCAAATTTCGCCCTGACCCAATGCAAAATATGAACTATTTGCGTGTGAACTTTCCGGCGAATAAATGGAGAAA
This sequence comes from Plectrocnemia conspersa, assembly GCF_051122295.1. Classification (NCBI taxonomy): domain Eukaryota; kingdom Metazoa; phylum Arthropoda; class Insecta; order Trichoptera; family Polycentropodidae; genus Plectrocnemia; species Plectrocnemia conspersa. The sequence continues at coordinate 28,215,424 of NW_028277166.1, forward strand.
AACAGGGCAATAAATCTGGAGGGAATCATGTCAGGCCAGTCCATTTATCTTGCGAAGGCCAGGGCCGGCCGAGCCCGTCTTACAAGGGATAAACATGACTTCACTTACAATGGCTTTGAAAGTATAAAAATGGAATTCGGGATTCCCGGGACGCGCCTCTGTGCGAAGGGATATTAACATATGTTTGATTGTAAAACTGTAGGACTGTAACAATATTTTATTATATATTAAAAAAATAGTTTTAGTCGTGACTTTTCTCTGCCCTATTACCTGTATGTGCTGATATTACTCAACATTATATAATATTTTTTATGTATGTATAAACAAACTTGATTTGATTTGCCACACATTCGTTATTTACAAAACAAACCAAATTAATCAATAAATTTCTTGAATAACTTTATCGCAGTTAATATACTACCATTTCATATTCGTATAGCGCTAAATGTGAATCATAAGTGTTTTTATTTTTTTCACAAAACACATGAAACGATTTATATACAATAGTTTGCCTGTACTAAAATGACACTAAGGTTATTTAATTCTTGAAACTTTTGTGTCGCACCACGTACACGTACACGGCGCACGAGACACGCCAAATATTCTTACAACGTGAATATGAAATATGAACTGATTTGGGGATGATGTATGCCTTGGGTCCATAGGTGGTCATCTTATACATTTTTCATTGCACATTCCGGTTATAAACGATCACGGATTCTTGAAATATCACCGCCGGGGGCTGAGAGAAATTTTCTAACGAAAAATACGTACAGAGAACCTTCATCAGGCTGAAGAATTGCCTTAGCCATTCAACCGTCTAAATGCTTCACCGGTGCATGTTCGATAAAAGTGACAATAACTCTTTTAAGCGGTCATATCAATAACTTAGTTGCGACATAAAGGTACATAGCGGTCATATGTATAAAAAAAGAATATATAAGAAGTTATCAAAAGCCAGTGGTTCATTCGTAAAATTTTTAAAATTTTAAAAATATTATACTATTTATAGTAAATTAATGAACACCGTTTCCATTATATCATAAAGTCTATGACATAGACTATTCCCTTTGGGGATGTGGTGTATTTTGTCTTAGTTTCCACGACATGATTCTCCTTGTGTATCGCTCGTATGCATCGGATTTTCTTGTTGCGAATTGTATCTGATAGAAGCGTCTCATCTCTGTTTCTCACTATACATTGTATAATACTATATGGTATATTGAGATCTTAGACTATATTTGACTAAAAAAAATCCTGTCTTATCTATATTTGTGTGACACTTTCAAGATTTATATTAATTAAAAAATCTTTCAATATTAAATAGATTGTATATTAAAATAAAGTTTTTACTTAAAGTATAATTAATAAAAATATAACAAAAAAATAATTCAAATGTTTTAAAATAAAATCTTAAAAGTGATATTGAAAGCTTTGTAGTATGATCTAAACTTTCCAATTAACAAAGATTTTTAAATGAAAATAGTCAAAGAAAAGGTGGAAATTGCAAGACGGAAAAACAATATAGTTGTCCTGATTTTTTTAAGCGTCAGTTGTATTATATGTCTCTAACTTATCTTGACTTTTTTAATTGTAATATTTTTTGAAAATTGTTTTATTATGATGTTTATAAAAAGCGTATATTAAAATATTAAAATACAAATTTGTTAAAATAAGTTGATTGCAATGACAATAGTGGTTTTGAGACTTTAAGTTATTAATCTCGACATTGAATTTTATTAATCAAATAGATATGCAGATTTATTTATCATAGTAATGAAATTAAGTACTTACAAAAAATGGAATATATTTAAATTGCTGATTAAGATTGAAATCTGCGCCTAATCAAAGACTTTGTGAAATATACTACATATCATATATATGTTGAAAAAATGCATTTTAACGCCTCGTAAAGTTGAAGCCCACTCAGTGCGTAATGAATTTGCTTCGATTACGTTAAAAAAATAGAAAAAAAATCCGTGAAAGCGGCTCGTTATCTTGCGCAATCTTCGTTTTCTTTTGACGTAAAGTCGATCGAGCACAATGCGATGAAAGGAGACGATGTCCCAGCAAAACCGCGGCCCTTGCTCATCTATGTAGGCTCTCTCTTCCATTCAATCGATTCTTCAGTTACTTCTACGTCCCTCTCGTTCTTCATTCTCTCTCTCTTAATCCCTCGCTCTCCACCTCCCGGCCACGCTGGTGGATATTCAAATCTCATTACGCTAATGGCGTTGCCGAGACGAAATACGTTTATTCGTAATAAACGTGTGAATGGTGGAAAGCGTCTTTGTCTTCCGCTCGGATGGGTAGCCATCAATATTTCTTTCGCCGAGACGATTGATCGTAAAGATTCGGTGCTGTCAACCTAATGGCCCATTCTCGCCGCGAATTATACCTACCACGCATTATAAAGAGTCGAGAGAGTCAGGACGGTAAAAATATCTGAAGAGATCTATCAGGTTTATTGGAAAATCTGATGTCTACAAAATACATCTTGGAAAGCACATTAAACTATATTGTTAGTATATTCACATTTTTTTATAGGTTTGAGATTATACAGTCTCTTCACCTTAAAAATAATATGTTATTTTAATCTCATTATATTTAACACATTTTAACGTAAAGTTTAAGCGTACATAAAATATTAATAATTCTTTGATTGCCAAAATTTAATTTATCAGGTTTTCTTACCTTGAATTAAACAACGAATGAAAATTTTCAAAATCTTTTAAAAATCAATATATCATGCTTTTAAATCATAAGCACCGGTGACAAAAAGGAGACTTATAACAAGGACGGAATAGCGTAGTCCGTAACGACTCAGACTAGTAACTCTTAGGTGGCGGGTTCGAGCCCCGGCAGTGGCACTTGAATTTTTATTTATAAAAAAAGGTAATTTTTATTTATAAATAATTGTACGTATTATTTATAATTAATAATTTAAGTACAATTAGCTAAATATCTGAAGCCATTGCTGTGTTGTCTACAATCTCGATAGTAATGTTTGTTTTTCCATTTTGTGTTTATATGTAAATTTAAGGTTGTTTTTTCGTGGTCACCGATATACGAGGTTAATGGGTTAGTTAGGTTATATTTTTATAATATTTTCTGGTATGAAAATGGCAATTTCCGTTAATTGTAATATTTGTATGCTATTATTTTGATTTTCAAAATATTATAATAATTTATATATAGATTAATTGCAATTTACAATTTAAAAAGTTTCATTGGTATAACTCCACCCCAAGCAAGCATATACTAAAATTAGTATTATTAATTATTTGTATGTGAAATACGCTTTTAAAGATTATTGAAAATAAAAGTTGTATCGTGTATTACTTGTATAGCTTTATTTAATAAAAAAAGTATTATTGACGTTTTTCTACATGTTAAAACGAGTTTTAAGCTGATCTTTTTTATTAAGTAAATGTAAACCTGCTCTTAAATATAATTTAAATATAAATAACCAAATGATAATTTTTAACTATATTACCAATTTGTCAGACTTTTTATTATGTAAGAGGTAGACTTTTTTAATTATTTTCAAATAAAATAATACATAAACAATAAAAGGTTTATTAACTGTACTTTAAAGTATACATATGTAGCAAATTATTGATACTATACCTTACAACGCAGTTTTCAAAATTATGTTTGTAAGATGACAGCTTTTGTTATATAATTATTGTTTTATCAAAAAACTATTGTTAAATAAATATTTATTTATAAAAAACACACTAAAATTTACTTTACACTTTTTAACTGCATACTTTTAATTTAATTTCAAGTTTTAAATAACTTAAATATAAACTATTATAGTTTTATTGAATTTATATGCAATTTAGCTTTCTCATATTTATTAGCTAGTAATGTGGTGTCATTAAAGTTTCCAGCTGGAGACCAATTTAATGCTATTTTCCTGCCAGTAATGATTGAAATATAACCAAACTTTTACTGCATTATTTAATAGTAATAATTGATATGAAACTATTAACATAGACTCTAAAGTGGCGTAACTTAATACTTACTTTATATTTGAGCACACTCGTGTTGTCTCAAGGGTAAATCGAGAGCAATTTCATTACGGTTTGGGTACCGTTAAATATTTTAGGCAATATCAGTTCATAATACAAATGACATTAAGTATAATTTTATGTTGGGACATATCTATTAAATTTAATGCAACCGTAAATATCATATTTGTTTACCAATACATAATCCGCTTCCTTGAGAATTAAGGATGATGATCCGTATAATACTTTAGACATACAAGTTTCCTTGGAGAAGTGTAGTAGTTATCTATTGTATAGTATATGTAAGTAGATAAGGTATTGATTTCATAGTTTGGTCAATATCTTTTAAATAATTGTAGTTACATACTATATAGCGCAGCAAGAAATTTTTTTATCAATAATATCAAAATTGGATTCAATCGTTAATATATAAATACCTTATATTATATCTATTACAATTTTTGTAATAATATATTATAAGGTATTAATAAAATATATACGTAAATTGTTAAGCATCGTTTACAATGTAGTAAATATAAAAATATGAAAATTTAAATATTATAAAAATGGAACTTTTATATTTTATAATAAAATATAAATAATTCATAAATAATTTTAAATATAGTATATGACATACTTTGAACATATATAGAGGGTTTATAAATAGTGCTTATTTATTTTTTATTTAATTTATTAAAAATAAAAATGAGGTGAAATTTTAATAACGTTATATAAATATATAAAATATTTTATCGTTTCAGTTACATATTTATGAATGTAAATAAATTCCCTTTTATCCATAACACCATAGTTAAATTACCTTCCAAAAAAATATACAATTTTAGCGAGCAAAATAATTTTAAACAAATAAGAACAAATCAAAATCAAAATTTAAACTCAAAAAGTTAGCTATTCGAACACTCGCTTGCTTCGGTACCTCACGACAGTGAGCGACCGACAGCTAGTAATTATTAATTATTATGAATTTTTGTGGTGTGTCATTTAAAGGTGTAGCATTGATTCATATTCTATCAAAGAAAAGATCACTATTAAATACACTATATTATTTCGCTTATCTTTCAAAGGTGTCGCAACACTTCGAGAGCCGGATGGTCTGAAGGCGCTGTAAAAAAATTGCTGGCTAAAACTTTTCGGTAAACACTTTGCGGCCGAGTTTTCACCTAATTAGGTAATAACCCTGCGGCGCCTACCGGGGGATTTTTTCATTATCGCCCACTCCACCACTCCAGTATTTCACGGCGAAAGTTTGTTAATGTTTTTTTTATATAGCAATTTTTGCTACTGTACCACCACCGACCCTTCTCTCTCTTTCACCCTTCGGTGAAATATTATCGGAACAACAACGCCCGATCCGCCCCTGGATAATGCGACGGGGGCGAAAAATGCTCCAGCGTTGTTCCCCAACGAAGTTATGAAAATGATTGCGCGGCGATGAATTGAGAAATAGGACAACCCGCACGCGTTCGACACACCCCATAAAACAATGTTACCTTTAACAATGTTTCATCAAACTTTTGTTATAATAACTGGGAGAGATTCAAGCTGACTACGAGATTAGGTGATCGAAAGTTTTTCGTATTGTAAGCTAATTATTTACATTTTCTTGTACCTTCAGATTATATTCAAGGGCTTAAAAAAATAAAAAATCTAAATAGTTCATATATTATTTTGCATATAGTATCTAATGTTTGTTATTACTATTAATTATTATTCAATGGTCGGCGAAATATTGGCAGCCGTGATCTTGTGATGCCTCGTGATGGAACTCCTCGGGAGCGTCTTTCTTCGTCTGCATTTTTTTTCTGTCTGCCCAGCTATTGTAAAATTTTTTTAACCAAAATATTAAATGCAGAAATTGAAATTTATGAAACTGCGTAGCTCTATATCCGTGCCTATTTTATACAAAAATTAATTAAAACACAATAAAAAATGTTTAAACCACTTAAATGCCAGCGACTAATTAGTGGTTCATATGTTATTTCTCTTCACAGTCAGTATCTCTTTCATAAAATAAATACAAAATGCTTGGTTTGCTCATAAATAATTCTTGCAAATTAGGAAAAAGTATTTTATGATTATTAATTATTATGTTTTAAAAAAATATTAACAGGTAAAACAAGCGTGAGCCATCAATGTAGTTTTACGAACAACGATATATCGTCGTCAAACAATATTTTTTCTTAATCACTAGTTATTTAACATAAAGCTATAAAAATAATGTTTGATATACCTTCTTATACTAATCCTTAAAAATTGAATATTATATTTTGAATACCAACAAATAAAAAACACTATCATTTTCATACCAAAAAATATCACGCGAAATCACACTAATATGGTATATCAGTGACTACAATAAAAACAATATTAAATTTAAATACAAGCATAAAATGGCAAAGCAAATATTGCTTTAAAGATATCAATACTTTTAGTTCTTAAATATTAGAATAAAAATAAAACTAAAATTATTTATACTATTGATATAAACGTATAAAAATAAAGTTGTTTAGCATCCAAACGGTTAAGTACTGCATATGATATACCCATCGTTTAATTATGAATGTAAATATTATGATTTATTTATAATTAAAAAATAAACTTAACTTGATTTAAATTCATTACATATACATGTATATTTATAATTTCAAATCTCACTACCAAGCTCCGTGCTGGTAGTAAGATTAAAATGATAAAATGAAAGCTTTTTGAATTTTATTCGAGCTATCACTGCGCCCCCGCGATTATAATAAAATATTAACTAGCGAGAGATCAGAAAGTTTGACAATCTCACAACCTTGATCTGTAATATTTAATGTCCTTCATTTTATGGGATTATCATTGCGAAGGGGGCTTAAGCGAGGGAGCAATCAAGGCTGAGAGTTTCCCCTAGTGTAATACATAATAAATTAAACGATAAAGGGGGTCTTCTTAAATTGCGGTTTTGTCATTGGTTTATTTTTAATTCAGCATATAATTGCGCATAAATGTTAACTTACATACTATATAGTTTGTAGTAGAGAAACAAGCCGAATTTTAAAATAAGATGTTTGAATTTGATAGCATAAATATTCATCTTAAAATATAGTAATCTAGAGGTCATTGATATATGTTTATAAGCTTCTTAAATGTCACGTTTTAACAATACAAAATAATGTTATAAAACATGTAATGTAATTAGAGATGGAATCGTGCGTCAGAGGCCGTTCGCATTTAGGCGTTTTATTTTTTAATGAGAGATCCGCGCAAAGTCTTCTCGTTTCAGTCAAAGAAAACAAGAAAGGTTCTTCGGTGGGAGTTTTAATGAAGCAAATGCCGTAATATTAAAAAGGTAAACAGACGCGAATGAATCGTATTCAAATCTCGGTGATTTAACTTTCTAATTTAATAAAGGGACAAAACTTTTAATTGACATAAATACCTAGCGGAGTCGAGTGGCAATTATGCCTTAGCGAAACGGTTGCAGGCACATTGTATACAACCTTGGACGAATTTTTATGCTTGCTTGCTGCGGTGAAGTTTCAATTGTTATTTTTAGATAATCCTTGAAGTTGTAATAACTATGAAAGTCTAGACGGATATAGACATAAATGTATATATATAGAAATATTTTTATTTTACTTGTGAAATATAGTTCTACATGTATTTGTATATATAAAGTTCAATAAAATATTTTTTCATAATATACAAAATATAAAATATACATATTTATAGAGAAAAAGACTTATATATATATATATATATATATATATATATATATATATATATTTATATATATATATATATATATATATATATGTTTTATGTAACGAATAAGCCTTATAATTAAGAATTCTTAATATTATACATAATATAATATATATAACCTAGCTCGGTCTTAATAATTTCTTACAATATTTATTCGTGCGATTGGGAAAATCTAGGAAAACATAATATGTGATAATTATGTGACGATTAAAATAATAATATTCATAAAAAATATGTTATAAGCAAATAAGTAGTATTAAAATTAAATTTCTAAAATTTTGAATTGTCTAATAATACAAATATTAATTTGCAGCAAATATTTAACTATAGTTTTTTTTTACAAATCAAAATTGATCTACATATACATATGTTTTTATTTTGTTGTATATTGATGATTTAAAGTTTCTTGTCATAATTAAATACAACTTACTATATTTTATTTTAAGTTTTTTTTAAACGTTCCTTTTCCTAAAGTTTGATGTACAAATATATTTTTTTAAGAAATTGTGTTGCTATTTTTTTATGGTGTTATTAAGTAGTTTTAATGCTTTGAATATATATCAGTAATATTTTACTTATTTTAATAATTTCAATAGCCTTAAATGAATAATAATTTTGCTTTTGCCTATTAATTAAGAATATGTTTTATCATAAATACTGCGTTGATAATATATTTTATTTTATAAGGTTAATTCTGGTGCTACATTTGAATTATCATTAGTTATTATTTCTATGGCAAAAATTATTAGTGTTGAATTTTGTATTTATTTACAAATTATGTTTTTTATATCGATTTTTGTGTCACGGTCAAGTATTTCAGTTTCATTTGGTTTGATAACTTTCTCAAGATAATTGGAAAAGGTTTGGCTCATTGTTTATTTTCTTACGCACGCTTTCTATGAATCGTTTTGTTTGGCATATATGGTACTTATATTTGTACCTTAGTGTTGTTCAACTAAATAACAATTTTTATAAATGTTTTTATTTGCCGGTAAATTAAATATTGATTATTTATTTGGTTTCTGGTTTTTTGCTCTTATTATATCTTATGTATATTAGTTATGGATTTTCTCTGAATATTGTTTGACTTTGAATAAGTTTTATGTCATTGAGGAAATAAAATAATATATTATTGCTGAAGGTAAAATAAATTTATGGAAATATTGTATCATTTATATATTTTTTTTTATTTAAAATTTTTATTCCGTTTTAGCCGGTTCCAGAAATAAAATACATATTGAACGAATTAAATTAAAATAAACTTTTTTTGATACTTTAAAAAAAATGCTATAAAACCCCTATTGCATTTGAACGATTTATATATTATATAAAAATGGTGGTAATGCTTTATTAAAATTCATAAATATTTACAGAATAAATATATTTTGTTTTGAGACTGATGAAAATGTAATAATTTTATTATTTTCACAATGGTTTATACCACAGCTGAAAACTCAATAATCCATCTAGCACACAAAAATGAGTTGTGATTATGTTTGTCAACATTATGGAGCTTTAATCCGGGATAGCCAAAAAAGTCACCTTAGAAATAATTTTGTTGATTTAAGAATGCTGTGGGAGCTAAAAATATTATGTTCAAAAATATACTTTTTTCTGAAATTCTAGGACAATTTGACATATTCTCTCTGACTGTCTGTCTCTCCTCATCATAGTCTGGGCTTATATACTCAAGGGGTTAAAGGCTTTCTGAGCAGCGATCTTCCAGCCAATCGCTGCAGTCGCTTCGTAGAACAGCTAAATACGTCTACGTCTTTAAAAAGCGACGTTCGCTCATCTAAGGTCATGTTGTATTTTTCTGAAACGATCACGAATGAAGTGATTTATTATATTCGTGACCGTTTCATCACAAAGGGATTCTCTAAACGACAAAATCAAATCCTTTTACGTAATTATGTTATATATCAGCATTGTTAATAAATGACCGTTATTAGTTACAGTCATTAAGACGAGTTTTGGGTATAAAACAATAACCCTTTTAAACGTGGTCATCTGTGTGTGGTCGCTACACATTTTTTAAAATTCAGGGAATTATTAAGCTAGTCTTAAGTAAATGTTTGTTTGCTGCATATTTGACTGAAATTTCACCATAATAAACTTTATTGGCAGATGGTTTGTGTGACACTTGATCGCAAATATGCGCGATCAAGTGTCAAATATTTTTATCAGCAAAGAGCTTACTAATAATTATTTTTTAATTAAAATTTTATTTACCATTGTGAGCGCATTCATATCAACACAAAATATTTTAACTTATTTTTTATGTGTATCGAGCTTAAAATTCCGAGCAATTTTCTTTGAGAGCAGTTTTCGAGTAATCCTCCTGAGAGCAATAGTTTTGTCACCTTTGGGAAGTTCACAATACCGTGTCATCTCGAAAGGGTTAGTTTAAATAAAAATAAATTTAATACAATTTAAAAAATATATTAATTACATTTTTACTATTCCACATGCAAATGCAATATCTGAAAAGATTTTTAACGAGAGCTTGGCGTAAAGATTAAAATAATTGATTTTTAAAAATTTGGGGCTGAATAGTTCGAAATAAAATTAGACTAAATTATTTTGTCATTTTCTTTATTAGATACATTTTTAAATAGCAAAAATAAAGCTAATAACTAAAAAACTGTGTGTCAAAATCGTTGACTGTAAAAAAATATTTCCAAAAAAATTGCTGCAATTTTTTTTTTATTTTTTTTTTATTAACCCTGACTTTGATCCATTAATAACCGGCCACTTCTGTTTCTATTGTTTACTGTTGTATATATTACCGATAAAACTTAACAATTGGATATTCTAAAAATAAGTTAGGTTTATGTAAGTGCAATTAAGTGCAATAATACAGCGGAATCAGCTTATTGTGATAACTATGAAACATCTGAATTCTTATAACAATAACTGGCTGATAACATTTATCAGAAAAAATATAATACACAAATACATATTTTTATTATTAATAACATAAAATTTCACTGTATTGATGACTTAGTAAATAAATTTGTGATTGTGAATAATCACTTATTTTCCATTTATGGAATTAATTGACACGTTTCGGCAGGCCGCACCTCAAAACTTGTCGGGGGCCGCATGCGGGTTGCTTATCGCTAGTTTCAAGAAATAAAAAATATGTAAAAATAAAATAATTTAACGGCAATTTTAATTAATGATAATTTTTAAGTGTGTTTCCTGCATTACAGGGCATCAACGTTCTAAGCACCATCAAAACGCTACCCGGCGGAAAAGTCTAATGTCCAAGGCATTGCCGTTAACTGAATCGATTAGGCTGTGTTCGTAATGCCCCAAGTGTGACGAAACGCGGAAAACACATTTAATATCTGAAGTGAAAGTTTGGGGGAGAACGTTAACGGCGGGCGCCAGATAATGGAATTAATATTCGGGGCAAAGTTTTGATGTCCCAAAGTCCACTGGTGACACGCTCATGTGCTGGCTGCACTTGCTTTACGCCCTCGCCGTTAATGTCTCAGAGTGACCGTAAAAACTTTTATGTTTGTATAAACTTCCAAAATGGATTCTGTACATGTATCAAGCTTAAAAGCCTCGAATAGCCGTACTGGCAACACTATTTAAGGCAGGGATACAACACATTAACGATTTTCATGTTGCATCCGAGTGTATATGGGGAAATTAATGTTTCGGCGATTTCTGTATAAAAAAAATATAAAGTCAACCCTTTTAAATAAATAAAAGAAACAGATTAAAAACACTGTAATAAATATGAGTATGTTTTCTATATTTAACACCAATGAAAAATATAATATGTTTATTATTTATACAGATTAGTTTAAAAGTCACTAGTTCGTTTGATTTTTTTTATTATAAGTAGGTGCATGACGTGTTATTTTAAATATAATTTATATTATATTTATCTGTGAGATTAGGAAAATTTGGGCAAAACTAAATTAAAAGTATTTTTAATCAAATTGTATTTCTTTAGGTTTTAAAAATAATTCTTGAAAGATGAACATACATTTATCTATATTTGTCAAAGTTTTGTTATATCAAAGCTAATATGGTGATTTTTGTCGAAAGTGTAGATTGTTAAGTTCATTTTTCATCAAAGCATTTTCTCGCGTTTCTATGTTCTCTTTTTGTTGTGAAATTCTACGGTTTGTCTGACCAATGTAAATGTTGTCACAATTGCTACAAGATTATTTGGTAATAAATTTGGTAAAATATTTCTATTTTATTTTGAGATTTACAAATTATCTGAATACCGTCTTTGAAAAGTACTAGCCCTATCTTTTCTAAAATCGTTTGAACATATGGTATATGTGAAATAGCAATTATTTTTTCGATTGTGAATATAATTGAAGCCATTTAATTTTAATGGTTTATGACCACTATCCGAAAGTTTGTCTTCACTATGAAATAATGAGACTGTTATAGAGTTTAGTTGTAAATTATGATGGTAATAATTAGCGTTTAAGTAGCGATTTTAATGTGTTTTTTTTTTCCTATAAATCGTGTGTCCTAAAAATTCATTATAATAAGGATCAATAAGTCTAAAAATGGTAGAGATTTGTTTTGTTAAATTTTTTTTAAATTTTTTATTTTTTTATGTTGTTTACTTAAAATATTAACTAAAATATTAAATTTATTGAATCCATGTGACCCTATCACAAATATGTTGTCTACATATCTGGGCCAAATTTTTAGTTTATTTTTTTATATTAATATTATTGGATCAGATTTTTTTTTAAATTTTATTTTTAATAAATTTAAAATCCCCTATGAAAAAGTGAGTAATAATTAGCGACAAAAGTGATCTCATAGATGCTCCTTCAGTTTGTATGTAAAATTGTTTATTGTGAATAAAAAAGGTTTAATTTAGACATTGGATAAAAATAAGTGAAATTTACACATTAAAATGATATAAAAAATATACATATATAAAATATATTGAATACAAAATAAATAAATTTAACTCTGTAACCTAAAGAATCAAAGCTATGTTAGCATTCTTTCTTCAGATAAACCATAAAATGTAGATAATATAATAGAGAGTTGTGTATTTTAAAACTCTATACATTAATCTGCCATGTCACACTGTATTAAAGGCTTCAAAAGACCAATACTCTTTCTCGTATTGAAATTGGCAGATAGATTAGTCTGTTAGGTTAATACATAGTCGAATGATGTTTGTGGAAATCTAATTGTTAATGAATGATTTACCTATTAAAAAAAATCTTTCATCTAGATAAAATGATTTATTTATTAATTTTCTAAATGATGGCAGTAAACTGATTAGGCAATGGTGAATTGGTATGTTATTTAATTTGCCAGATTTAGTTATCAGATGAATTTTTGCTGTTTTACAGATAATTAAAAAAACCTCAAAAGATAAGCACACATTGGATATTTTAGTTAACGTTTAGTTTTAGCATAAAAAAAATAGGATTTTCAATTAAATTATTATCTAATTTATCTATTACTGAAGGCATTACAATACTAAGAATTTCTGATAAGCCGACTTTGTTGATCATTTGTTTTCTCTGTTTGGGTTATCATATCTTCAATTGCCGGGTCCACTTTAGTTTAGCTTTTTTTAGTCAATGCAATGGTTAATTCGTTTATGGTAGATTTGAACGTTTCGAAGTTGTTACAGTGAATGTGTATTCGTCAGTGAAGTTATATTTTCACAAATAAAAATATAGTTTTACTATTTCAAATTCATTATTTATAATTTTACTGTTTTTAAAACTACTTTTATTCACTGCACAGAGAAAAAAATTGAGAGAAAATTCTCAGTAATATAAATTTTAATAAGATCTCTCCTATAGTTATGTTACATAACCTGAACTTGTATGCTACCTAGTCTCATGTATGCATAAAATATTATTGTTATTTTAGCATATGTTAAGCCGGATTATAATCTATATAATATTTATAAACAATCTGATTTATACAATATATATTTAAAATAAAGGGCTACAAATATAAGAAAATGTAAATATCTTCTTTTATACTTACTGTTTTTTTTCCATTTTTTTTTGTCAAATTATCTTAATGATATTTAATATATTGTCCTGATAATTGTAGTTAATTTATGTATATGTATATGTATATATATATATATATATATATATATATATATATATATATATATATATATATATATATATATATAATAAGATAAAATTAGATAATAAAAAAGAGAGTTATTTTAAGTAGTAGTATATCTACGCTAATTAGTAAGTGTTTCGATAGTATGCGTTAATTTATACTTATAAAATTGCTGCTATGGATTATTCGTTTTATGTATTGGTCCAAAAAATAAAGTACAAAAAGTCTCACCAAATCGCTATTTGAACGGTTCGAAGCGCTCGGTTCATTTGCATTAAAACGTACCCAAAGCTGTAGCACCGTGGGCTTATTGTGGCTGTCAAACGAGCCGATATCGTTAATCTGCAGGTATACAATGACACCGCAGGGAATTAATTAGCATTAATTATGTCGGTAAGAATGCTCAGTGTGTGGTGGCAGGTGGAAAAGGAAATCCCGTCGGGTAGGATCGGGAGAATACCTCGCATCCCTCTCTCCGGGGATCCGGATTAGACGGGTACGTATCCCGGTGATGCATGGAATAATTACATTTCCCGAATTGTAACAATTTATCAGTTTTGCCCGATGACCGTGTGCACGTGTGCAGAATTAACCCTCTCGCAGGGGGTGGCTGCGATATGATATTTCTAGGGATGGTGGTTGTATATTAAAATTTTGTCAGGTGGCGCGCGCGACACATGTCACCAACTATCGAAATACATTGCTTAATATTTATTTATTTTTAATAATAAAAAAATATATATAATATATGACATTTATTGAGAATAAAAATATTTTAGAGAACTTAATGTAAACTTCTATGTTTTGTGATAAGCACACGTTTTTTAAATATAAAAGTATGCTTAATTATTATATTTTTTTTGTTTATATTTTTAGTGCATGCATTTTTATAATTATTTTTTTTATATAAAAAAATAATAAGGTTATTATTTTCTATTACTTGTTATTGTTACTGGTTATTTTTGAACATTTGACAGGTTACCTATTTAAAAAATGTATGTAAAAAAGGTTTTTAAGTATAGATTTTCTGTGGTGTACGAAAAATCTCGTACTTAATATGTCAAATAAAAAAATCTAATGTGCACATAATTTTCCAAGCTAGTTATAAGCAAACGATGGACTTTTTTTATCAAATTTCTTCTGCAGTCCTTAAATATGTTCAGCAACATTAAGTGCACTAATGTATTTTTAAAAGAACATTGCAAAATGCACCTTTAATTTAATATGCAATCGGACATCCTTAAACTTCATAACCAATTTCACATTTTTTTAATTTCTTAGTGGAAAAAAATCTGTTGAAAGCTTCAATATATTTTTGCAATCTGCTAATTCCCAGGCGAAGTAGTTAATTTTTATCTGATTATAATTGTTTTATTTTGATATCTAAAACAAATATAAAGAAATTTACTAGAGAGAATCGAAGAGCTATTTAAATACTTTGGTCCAAAATATTCTCATACATCTGGCAAAAAATCACTTAAAATATTCGTATAATTTTGATTTTATTAAAAATAGCTTCTATTAAATTTTACGATTTTGACTTAATCGCTAGAAATTCTCAAAAAATATTATTTAAGAAAAACACCATTAATCACTGTCACAAACAGTTTAAATATATATCAAATGCACTTACTGAGAATAATTGATAAGTTGAATATGACGGATTTTCCTTGACTTACAAATAAATTATTTCGACTAATATGCATAAGCCCAACTCAAACCATATTTTAAACTCATAAGATTTTGTTAATCTGCACTTTCTTAATTTAATATGTATAACTCAAATTACTTATGAATTAAATATACAGTGAAGGGTTAATAAATGAATAATATTAATATTTAGTCACAAGCTTTAGAGTGCTCTAGATATTCGCGGTCGCGTCCGTTATTTTTGTCCATCTTGGTCAGCTATAGAACGCTCCATGTGCCACCCAGCTTATCAACAAGCTTGGATTAGCTATGCCGAGTAGAGTGATTGTGCTTATTTAATTTGTGACTACACATTTTTTTTTAAATATTTAAGCATCGAATTATTGTTTGTAAATATAGTGGCCATTAAGATAAATTGAAAATTTGTAATAAAAAATATGCTTGCTTATTTTTTGTTTTTTTTTAGCCTTAACGTAGCTTTGTATAAACGTAACATTTTTACAACTTGATCAGGAAAAAGTAACGATACGCATCGTTTTTTTATTGTAAGCCGCAAAAAATCAACTTCTCAATTCGCTATAATATTTCTCTGACAGTAAAAATGAAGAAGAAAGTGATCGAATCAGGCCTCGTATATATTGAATTAAAATCGTGTGGTCGGAAAAGCTGGAAACGCACACGAAAATGTAATAAAGCAACGAATTTGCATCGCAGGAAAAATAAGCTCGTATTATATAAAGTAGAGAATAAAAAGTGTAATATATTACACGCGTAATACGTGAAACACGTGAACATTTTGTTATTGTTTTAGGCAATGTTTTAATTTAGGTGTTGATGGATAATCTCAGGTGAATTGAGATGAAATATTCTATGGAAGATTGAACCTGAGTAAAGAAAAAATATAATCTTTCTCAGAGTGAAAACATATTTTTTCCTTCTTATTATTAATTAAACATTTATCATATATAACTTATGCTTATAATGATTGTATTTTAGTATTAAAAAAATTATTCTTATACATAAGAACAATTTATTGAAAATCAAGCTGATTTAGTTGAAGATAAATTCATATTTTTCCGTCGCTCCTTATACTCATAAATTAGAATGCACAGCCGGCACAGTATTGAATGACGATATTTTACGATAATTAATCCAGCGAGTTTGGGAGTAAATTATTAATCTTCATTACGGCGCCGCTAATTGAACCAAATAAATAACGAACGAAACGCGAGACGCGACGTTAATTGCGAATAACATTTTGAAGGCGAAAAAAATGAAGGATCGAACGTCGTTTTTCATTTTTCTCGCGGTCCTTTTGTGTAGCGTATTCTTTATTTATTCGAGAGGACGTCGCGGCAATTTATTTCTCAACAGTGTATTACTGCTCCCTTTGTTTAGAAGGAAAGAATTCATTTCTTGGTACCCACCCCCGCCCTTGCTCGGGTCGGTCTTTTTGCGCCGTATCGCTGCCCTTTTCGGGAATTAAGTGCCGTATAAATACAATGAGAATTTTTATGGCGCCTTTGTGCACGTCCTACACAAACACAATACAATGCGCGTTTAATGACGTACGCATACGGAATTTTTATGCGTAACTCGAGTGATGAAATCTCGACTCTAAATCATGTCATTCACGTTTTTTGTTTTCCGTGTCCTTTTCTTTGTAATTAATTATAGAAAAGCAGATTATTTTTATGTTTGAAAGCAAGCGTGAAAATAAAAACGATAATAAAATCTGTACTATAATTATCATGACTTAATAAATTTAGGCATACTATTTTTACTTTTCAAGTAAAACAAAAAGATGATTTATTTAAATACTTAAGATTTAGCTTAGGGTTCATTTAATACTATTAACTTTATGACAAAAGCTACTAAAATTTAAATTTATTTATATAAAGCAAGACGTACGCTAATTTTTTATGTATGTACTATAATTTAAATTTATATATTTTAAAAATAAGGGTAATATGTTCCTACATCATATTTTAATATTTTTTATTATGATTATAGCAAAGTTTTTCAATTGTTCGTATTTGAAATCTTATATACCGTTAAAAGGTTAGGTTAGGTTATTGCTTTAATATAACTGGGAGGTTTAAAAGTTTAAATACTGGTGTTACTCTACACCTAGCAAGCATATTCTGCTTATGTACTACAATAATATTTTTTCTTGTTTATTATCGGTTATGAAGCCGTAATAACTACAAATCGTTTAAACCAGAGATCTGTAATATATTTTGTAAATTCAAGTCTATGTGTATATCCATGTATGTAACGCTTTAATTATTGCAGTTTCCTTGTTTTCTCTTAATTAAATAAGATGTAAAATATTTAATGAATTTAATAATCAATTTTTCGCAATTTATAATTTATTTTCTACATCCATTATGCAAACCAAAATAAAATATAAATAAAGTATGTATATTCTTAAATGTACTTCATACTTTTATGTGCATTTTATAATCTATTAATAGCGCATTTTTTTATTTATTAAAATAATACTATATTTATGAGCAATAAAATTAGATTTTATTGCATATTTTCAAACAAATATTTACATATTATTTTTTTTAAATTAAAATACTGTACTGTACTGTATTTTTTTAAATTAAAGTACAGTACAAAAAAAATGTTATTACTTTACTGCCTGGTTTCTATGAAAACATCGATTGGACACACCGTAAATTTTGATGAGAAAGACGATAAGGGCCGCTTCTAAGTTGTCGCACTAATAGAATTTTGCAAAATTTTATATTGCCAACAAACTGTTAAAATTTCCGTTTGATTGTACACATCTGTGTATTTAAAAATCCAGCGTTTTAATACTTAATGGAATGTCATTAAAGTTAGATGTTTACTTTTACCTAGAATTTAAATGTTTATTTTTATATTCTAAATTTAGTATTCGCTATAAAATACCTTATGCCTAAATTAAAATGTACATAATATACAATATTAGGACATTCCGTTGCATATTTTTGTTAAAAGCACTTTTTAACTACTATTTGTAATATAAAAAGGGCAGTTTTAAATCAGTGCTATTAAGAAGCGAGCCATTCAAAAATACCATATTTTCGAATCAAATGTAAAAAATTGATTTATATGTGAAAATTATAAAATAAATAATTAAGTACACGTTTTCGTTTTTAACTCATTAAACCCGCGCCTTAAAAAACGCAAGGACTTATGGAACAACCTGATATTTAAAGTAATCGAAAAGGTACGCTCTCAATAGTGATGCATACTTAAGCATAATCTCTCGTCGTATATATACAGACTCCACAAGAGGGGCTGGATCGCAAAATTCCCCGACCAACTAATCTCGCCTGGATCACCCTCTAATAAGAATATAAAATAGCAGGTGTATAGTTAACTCGAGCGAATTAACCGATTCGGGCCAGTGGATTAGTGCAAAACCAGGGTCGGCATAGGGCCGGCGATTGCCTAGGGCCATCGTCGTTTCGACCTTATCTATGCGTGAATCTTTCATGAATCAAAAGGTCGGTTTGCCCCGGGTCGAAATTACACTCTCGCCATGTTTATATTTAGTGCCGATAGAGTGAAAATTATTGTTATTGTCAATTAGGGGCGGCATTCCATTGTTGCCCACGCACGGTCGTTAAGGACAAATTGGGCGAAGAATGCCACAATTGGAATTTGCCATCTCGTCATAGGGGCCTGAAACTGTTTACGGAGGAAATGTTTTGAATTAACATAAGTTGAATGAAAAAAGTAAATAGCTATACGCAATGGTATTTGTGTGAAGTCATGCCGTCAAAGGGATAAAGACCTTAGGTCACCCAAAGCCCTACTTTCCAGGTGACTTGAACTTTATTGCGGAAAATATTGGGGGAAATCTACAGGTAGCAAAAAGTTCGATGCTTATTGTTTAGAGGGTTGTATGATACAGGTTATATGTATAAATTATTAGAGGTTCGCATGCATCCCCTAGCTAAATCGGTTTAGTTTTCTATTGTGACGTTCTCTAGAAATAAACCTGTGTTGTCTGACATTTGCGGTGTGCTAATAATACATTTGACCAATGCATAATTTACGATTCAGAACACTTGACACCTGACGTCCAGTAGTGAAAAGGCAAAATTTATGCTTTACTATTTCCAAAGAGAGCAATGGTTTTCTAGCTAGCTTTCTCGAATTCCTCAAGCACCTGGCTTTGCTACTGTTAACTCAATTTTAAAGATTAAAAAATTAATCTAACTTTAGAGATTCAGTTATTGGAGGTGTACAGAAAGTTTTGATAAACCGTGACGAAATTTTAACTAACGACGTATCACTTACGTTTTATTATAACCAAGATCTGGATACAAATGACATAGATTTTAATAAAATACGAATTCTGATATTTCTTTCTGTTTATAGTATTTTTTTCTTATAGTAAATTTTATATTTGTTTTTGCCTACCTGTGACCAAAACCTTTGTGTTTTTTATTCGTTGAAATTTTTTAAAGTAAAATTATATTAGGAATAATTACTAAAATATAATACTTGCCAATTTTATAATTAACTATAATTTTACATATAAATATTATAAAGTTTTTTTTTATTGTATTCACGTAATTCCGCATGAGAAAAAAATAACTCATTCTGCAGTTATTTCTTTCTCATGTATAAAAATATTTACTTTTAGAAAAATATATCGAGTAAACTTAAGATATATTGCGTCAAATTATTAAGTTGGTGTGTTGCTGGGCGATTTTTATAAAAGCTGAACTCTTTGTATATAATTTTATTTTCCAGAATTTTTCAAAACGAATTATGATTATTTTTTTATTATTTTACAAAATAAATATAGATATATATATATATATATATATATATATATATATATATATATATATATATATATATATATATATATATATATATATATATATATATATATATATATATATATATATATATATATATATATATATATATATATATATATATATATATATATATATATATATATATATATATATATATATATATATATATATATATATATATATATATATATGGTTAATATTTCTAGGAGTCGGATTACTCCGCGTACTTTTTTGATTCCGTGTGGAATCATGGTCCCTACGTTTCGGCCAGATTCGCCCGGCCATCCTCAGGGGAAAATTGAGAATATGTTATTATAGAATATGTTATGATACTCTAGTCCGCAGCATACATATTCTCAATTTTCCCCTGAGGATGGCCGGGCGAATCTGGCCGAAACGTAGGGACCATGATTCCACACGGAATCAAAAAAGTACGCGGAGTAATCCGACTCCTAGAAATACTAACCAAATATTTCTCCGCGAAAACGCATTCAACCACACATATATATATATATATATATATATATATATATATATATATATATATATATATATATATATATATATATATATATATATATATATATATATATATATATATATAATATAAAATTACAAAAATATATACATTTTGAAATAAATATCACAATATACCATAAAAAAATGTAATACTCAATAAATGTGAGAATTTTAATTTATATAGTTTTGCTGCAAATATAACAGATATATAAATCAAATTAAACGTTACGTCATTATTCAGATTGACTGACATATATGTAGTTCAGGAAGTTCTCAGCTTACCTAAGCCTCACCTACAACACACACACACACAACTAACCCGTCCATTCCGACCACCCATGGTGCATTGTAATTGCATCGCGGTTTTTTGCTGATCCACAATCCGCCATAATGCATGTGGGGCTCGGTCTTGTGTTTTTGGTATACGCTTCTAGGGTTCCCTTTGTAATTATTTCGTTAGTACATTTGTACCTTCCGTGGGAATGGAAAACCATTGACAATGAGATAGCGAAGCAATTCTGTAATGTACAGTAATAATATTAAGTGTTCAAGTAAATACTTGTAAACTATGTTAAAGCTGTTTAAAATATAAGTTAACGTGGTAAATAATATTTCCGTTACATGCAATTATGTAATTGTAAAACGGAACAGTTTGTGTGAATAATGGTTTAAAATATATAATCGTGCTAATTTAGGGTAAGTTAAACAGTTCCCTAGTATTAAACGTTAAATAACATGCAAAAGTAATTTGTATTTGGAGTTTTTTTTTGCGTCCGAAGGATAATTTATTTTTTGTCGCAGCCTTCGGACACCGCAAAGGTTGGAAACAATCGAAATTCGTGTAACACAAGCCCGGTTCCAAAAACACGCAAAACGCTCATCAGCGGTGTGAGCTGAGACGCCGAATAATAAAAATTAACAAAAAATAAACACGAGCAAAGTAAAAAACCAACAAAAAGCTCATTTTAGTCACGCATTCGATCATCTCGCTTGCAGGTTAAATTAAATATGTATTAAAAAATCAACGACTAGCTAACTAGAACGGTTTGGTAAAAAAAATATTATCATAAAATATTCTTAATATTAAAGAATATTTATGGAAAGCGTCAAAACGACTATGATTTATTAAACTAACACTACAAAAATCCAGAATTTTGCAACCGGCACGCTGACATTCAAAAAGCCAAATTAATGACTACAAAAGCTTTTAAAAATACATTTTTTTTGTAAACTGCAAAATCTCGCAGTGAATAAGCATTGTTTAAATTATTAAAGCGTAAGCCATTTTATACATTTTTAATCATTGCAGGTGTATGCTTCTCGACCAACAACATGGTTTCCGTAAATCTCGATCCACTGTCACTAATCTAATGGTTTTGTCTAACTATGTTTGAAAATCATTGGACTCTGGTGTACAAGTGGACGTCATATACACAGATTTTGAAAAAGCATTTGATAAAGTTAACTATGCTTTACTTGTAAAAAAGTTGTATAATTTCGGGTTTTCTGAAGATTTCATAAATCTATTCTCAAATTACTTGACCAATAGATATCAATTCGTCAAGTATAATAACTCTTTTTCAGAACGATATAAGACCCCTACTGGAGTACCTCAAGGGTCCAATTTGGGTCCATTGTTGTTTTTATTGTTCATTGATGACATAGAAACAGCAATAGAGCATTAAGATTTTTTATTTTATGCAGATGACTTGAAAATTTACAAGAAAATGCATTCGATTTCTGATTTCCTCGACCTACAGCAGAATCTCAACTCTATATGGAAATGGGCTTGCTATAACCAATTGCCTTTCAGTGTAAAGAAATGTCACACAATTTCATTTTCAAGATCGTTAACGCCGGCAAAATATTCATACCATCTAGGCGGATATTTTCTGGAAAGGTTTTCTTCAACTAAGGATTTAGGAGTGACTTTCGAAGAACGTTGAAAATTTAGCCAGCACATTGCAGAGACTCATAGCAAATCCTTAAAAATGCTCGGTTTTATCTTGAGAAAAGCGCGTTACTTCAGGAATACTTTAGTATTGCGCACTCTTTATGATACTCTAGTCCGCAGCATACTAAAAACTAGCTCCATCATTTGGGTCCCAGGCGTAATGAATCAATGTAATGAATTGAAGCTGGAAAAAGTACAACGTAAATTTCTTCGATATATATACTTAAAGGAACACGGGTAATATCCGTTTTTGTTTCCCAGTGCTTTTATTTTGGGAGCCCTGGGATACGTTTCTTTGTCGACTCGCAGAAGTGTTTATGTAATTAAACACTTCTGGAAATTGCTTAAGGTCATCGTAGACAATCCTTCAGTGCTCGAGCAGCTTCAAATGTGGGCTCCTGAAGGTGGTTATAGTTCTCGGTCGCGTCCACTATTCTTGCCTGTAAAGTCTAAAACTGGAGCACTTGCCAACTCTTCTCTGGCTAAGGCTATTCATCTGCTCAATTCTGTCCATAGAAATATTGACATTTTCTCTTGCACATATGGAGTTTTGGTTCAGTTCGTATGGGACAATGCACACCTGTTGAGGTGATTTGTGTCTGTTGTTTTGTCTTGTTTATATTTGTATGTATTATGATGTATTTGTACTTTTGACTATCGTGACGCATTGGGTTTGCCTGTCAGGTCACGATGGTTATAATTTTAATAAATAAATAAATAAATATACCAAACAATTCGTTGTTAATATCTTTAAATTATTTAGAAGGATATTTTAGGCATGTGGCTCATCAAAGCTTTAACAAAAAATATAATTTTAAAAGCGGAGCAAGCAATCACTAATCATCGATGACAACAACAAAGACGTCCGCTCGACGGACTCTTTTACGTCCGCTCGACGGAAAACTTACCAATTCGACTTCGCCACCCAATACTGAAACCTACTTTTTCTGCACACGTTCTTGGTCAATTATAAATTTTGTTAAATAAATTGTTTTAAGGAATGTAAGTAGTTCCAAAAATCATGCCGCTAAAAACATAATTAAAATTTTGTTGTCAGTAAAACTTGATTAAATACTTAAAAATTTGATTCAATGTACTTTTCAACCCAGAAGACTATGTGTCGTAGCTTTAAGTATACCTGTGTGTGTAAGATCACCGGCTACGGCGTAGACGCCCCCAGACCGCGGCAAGTTTGACCCGAGTTAAAAGCAAACAGATAACTTTTCAATATGTGAACATTGTGCTGTTAGGAGAACTGAGCAAATATCGCAGGCGAACTCGGCAGATTAACGAGAAACGAGAGACGAAGAAACCGAAACGTTCATACCTTGTTTGAGTTGTCGCGCTATACACACATACTACGGGAAATAGATTTTTAAAATTAACAATGTAACATTTTAAACTAATACTTTATTAAAAAAGTTATAGTTTTCTAAAACGCGATATTAGTGATAAAATTTTTAGTGTACTAAATAATCTTTTGCATTCGGTAACGAATAAACTTGTTTCACAAGCTACATATATTTATAGCAGTTATTAAAATTGAAGGTACAAGAAAAAAATATTATATTTTGGTTTAAATGCTGTGTGTAAAAATAATCCAAAAAGCTTTTTATTTGCTCAATTTACAAAATTTAAATAAATTCAAAACGATTCTCATTATTTCAAAATTATTATTACAATATACATATATGTACATATATATTAATGTATGTATGTAGTACCTTAGCATTAAATTATTAATATATAATTTTATTGATTTTGATATTTAGGTAATATAAATATTTTTTACACTAAGCATATTTAATTTAAATATAAACAGAAAATATAAAAACTAATTGAATGGCTTAGTTTAATTTACACTATTTAAAAAACGAAATAATTTTGCTTTTACATAGCAATTACACATTCAGAAATAATATTTCTTCCATTGAGATCTCAAAGTTTAAGATGAAAGGCAGGTTTCCCACAGATTTAAATATGCAATACGCTTTGTTTGGAAGCTTAAAAAAAATCACTTTTCGTCGTTCGTTTCGCTCAAAGAGTCCTTTGGTGAGCTTTGTTCAACGGCACATATGCAAATGTTATTTGTTCAATTACAATAATGGCAAAATCGTAGGAGGTGTCGCAGTGCAGGTGCCCCGCGGTGGTTGTTGGCACTCAGTGCTTTTTAATAAACAACCTACACTGATGTGGGTTGGGCTGGAACGAAAACCACCCAACCCCACTCGCCTAATGCGATAATTATGTTGATTTTTGTCCCGACAGACAAAGTTCCGGCTGCAGCCGACCCGAAAATTAACACTCGTGCAATTATTTTGCGGCCCACCGAACAATTTTCATCCCTTCCGGCCAAAAATTTCGAAAGCCCTCGACCGACCGCCCCCGGGTCCAATATTGAATGCTTAAAAGTTCGAGTGGGACCGACAACTTGGCAGCCGGTGCTTCAACTGCGAAATTGCCCATCGATGCTCGTTTGCTGCTTTAAATTTATTTAGTTGCTACTTTATCTATAAATAACTACATCTTCTGTGATTCCTGTTTATTGCTACTTATTTTCTTAGAAGACCTCTAATCACCATTCGATACATGTTACTTGTATTTAAATTGTACTAACGTACGTATTTTTTATAAAAGGCAAAGTAATTTAGTTATAAATAAATATAAGGGTTTAATATTATTTTAATACACATACAGTGTGTATTTCTACATATACTTGATGTTATTATTTCGGATAGTTTATGTGAAGAGGGAAATAGCTACTTTTACGTTCTCCTTAGTCATTAGTTATTTCAGGTGGACGTTCTTGATGAAGTGCTAACAGAAGTGAAGTCTGAATGGATGAAATTATTCGCTAAATATGCGCTTTAAAAATCTACCTTATTCTTACCAACCCCAGACTGATTTTTATCATATTTTCATTAAACTTGAATCAAAAATATCTTGTATGTGTTAGGTTCGTCCACATTAGTCGCTATTTTGCATTTGATATAATATGCATTTTTAAAAAATTATATACAAAACAATAATAAAATAGAGTAAATCAGTTAAAAAAAATCCTAGAGAAGTCCTAAAGGTGATTTGCGAGGTATCAGTCGGCAGTTGAAGAATCTCTTAGAGCGAAGTAGTATTCCGAGTGTCGATTTCTACTAGAGTCGACAGTGTATATTTCGGTTTTGTATCACGTAATATACACCATCGTGCGCGTAAACCAAATATCCACTCCGAACATTGGGGAGGAGGGGTAATAGGAATGTGGTGTTCTTCTAGACAGCTGCTAGGTTCGTGGGCATAGTTTGCGGGAGTTCAGATGTGCGTGTGCCTTGTTTGTTGTGACTATCTCTGCTTGTAAATCAAATTATATTTTTATTAAAAAAATATATTTGATAAAAAAATATATTTATATATAAAAAAAATATTTAATTTTATTAATCAGTAAAAAATATTGTTCTAAAATAACATTAAAAATTTTCGCTAAAAATTTAAATAAATAAAAAATAAAGATGATTCATTTGTATATTAAAGTATATTTGTGGCTGCAAATTCCAATGTATCCAAAAGAGAACAATCAAATGATAATATTTTTTATTTATAAATTGACATGAAAGCAAAATGTCTATATTTTGGCGTATAAGCCTATAGGAGATAATCATGATCCTTAGTAAAGAGAAAAACGATAAAAAGAGTTTTAAAATGAATGTGATTTCGAAGGAACATCAACCATGATTTTTAACGTTATGGTTATGTCGACAATTACTCGTGTTTTTCGCTGTAAAGCCTTTTATCTGCTGCATAAAGCACAATGCATAAAATTTAATTACCAAGCGCCCCAATTCGAAAAGGAAATATTTCTTTACTGCCCTCCCGTAATTGCAAACACACATTAAACCCAGCCATTGCACATTAACCGAGACATTCCCAAGTTCCGGCGACAAAAACGCTTAATTGTTGGATGATGCAGTAGAGTCCCTCTTAGTAGTTTTTTCATTATATTTTAATCAAAATATATAAATAAGACATAAGCTAAAAACAATTAATTTTAGATCTATTTAGAATTATGTTAATTTAAGATCTCAGCTGGATTTAATGAATAGGTAATTTACTTAAATTCTTTGTCACTGACGCTTTGTCTTTCTTATAGTTCCTGGAACACTAACACAATGAAAGTGTGTCTAATACGAAACTAAAGAGATAATTAACATGAAACCAAAGCGATCATCGCCGGTTTACCTAATTTCCTAAGATATAAAAACTTTGCTTCCTCGATCCGCTCCATGTATTTTTCCGACTTTCGACGTCGCGCTCTTGCGATTTTCCATCCGGCTAACGATTCGTTAAAATTTTACATCGGGTCATCAACGAGACGAAACGACACTGAAAGAGCCGAGTCGTAACGGTCGTTCGTGTAACAAATCGGCGCTAGGTTAGTGCGTGAATAAGTGAGCTCGCAGGACTTTGGCAAGTAGTTAAGGTAACAAGGATCGGGTAGAGCACACACCGGGTGACAAAAGAGAACTTTGCTCCTTTGGCCAACTTTAACGAGCGCTTGGGTCCCATTGAAAACCTGCCTGATACAATGTGCAATTTGTTAACACGTACAATACCTTTAGGCTATGAATCTTAAATATTCAAATGCTAAATAATAAATTCCGGAGATATTCAACTTCACTTGTAAATGAATATTATTACCTAATATTTTTAACGTCATTAAGAAAACACATTCTTAAGATAGTAATGGTTTTAAAATATTTTAGCATATTTTTTTTTAATATGTTTAACAGTAATGGGCTAACCTTTATTTTATTATAAATAATAACTTTAATTTATGTTTTACTAACAGTCTCTAGTTCCTTTCATTCTATTATTCGAAAGATTCACATAGTATACGATAAAGTTAGTTATGACACGCCTTGATAAGAAATATTTCAGAATTCAATAGATTTTATATTTACAACCCATTCATCCACTTTCTAAAAATATGAAAATTTTTACGATCGACCGTCCGAACGTGAAGTCGCATTAAATAAGCATAAAACCTCCTGGACATTTTTGCACCCTTTCGGTCATCAGCCCCGCGAAGCAACACGGGGGTGAAAAGGCACATCCTTGACGCTTCAAATCGTAAAATTATTATGTACAAAACGTTCGTCCACAAGTGGAGGAAAAAAAATCAACGAAGCGAAGGCGGCTACCCGAAGTCGTTGGAGCGTCCAGGAGCGTTTGGTTGGATGAAGAAATCAAATGTTGCACATGTACCGGTATAAAAAATATGTACATATTATATATTCGGGTAGGATGTGCGCGTGTGTATCCGACGTTGAATATGTGAAAAAAATATAAGAGGATACGCAAAGGACCCGGAAACTGGGGCGAATGTTTGGCGTCGAACCCATCCGCGTATGCTTCCGCGGTTTTGATCGAAATTGTGCGAAAATTGTGTTTGCGTAAAGGCGTTTGATGTGCGGCTAAATGCTGCCAAGTGAACGCTGTAAATATGATTTTCTTATTTGCAAGAAATAAAAATCTAACATATATTTGAATTATGTGTTTTTCTACTTAATGTAAAAATAGGCAATATATTTACGGAGTCATCAATTGGACCACCCAAATCTTCAAAAACGTAATTCAGTGACAAAATAAATAAAAAAGACAGGTCCTTGAACAAATATATTAAGCATATGGATCATTAAATAAAATAATTACATTAGCAGGTTATTTAGAAAGATTTATGCTAAATTTACGCAAGGAAGTTAGAATTATAGCATAAGAGAGAGATTATAAATGAAATTGGAGCATCTGCATTTCATTGCTTAATAATAGATAAAAGTTTAAATATTTCTTTTGAATAAAACAAATATTGCATATAAAATATAGACCAGTGTCTTATGGTTTTACAAATAAGATTAAATGTAAATGCTTTTCCATGGTAAATAAACAAAAATAATGTACAGATATTTAAAATCACAATAATTGGCATAAAATAAATATATCATGTCAACTTCTTAATAAGCTTCTATGATGTTAAAAAAAATAAATGGTATAAAAACTTGGGAGTACGATTGCCAATATAAGCATCACCGACTCTCGAATCCCATGACTTGCTTATTCAACGTCTTATGGACATCTTTAAATTAAATAATAAACAAAAAATAGTTTTATGAAAATAAAATAAAATTACCAAGCAATACACTACAATAAAATTAAATTACTAAGCAATACATAAGTGCACTACACTCTCTGGAAGTTGGCCAAAGTTGGCCAAGGACAGAGAATATAGTGGGTTAGTTTAGTCGAGTTCGGTCTGAAATTTTTCCGAGGTTACCGAGAACGGGAGGTAAAGTGGGGGTAATTCAGTCGACTTTGCCAGCTTCGAGCGCTTCCGAACATTGTTGGCAAACGGACCGAAGTCAAAGTAACCAAAGTCGGAGCTGCTCTTTTGAGCGCGCGCGGTGAGATACTTTTTTGCTCTCTCGCGTGTAAAGTGATAAGAGTGAGAGAGATATTGATATGGTTTTTCGCAAACTGAGATAAAACAAGAAGCTTGGTTCAATTTTAGTATGAGCGCTGCGTCGTGGCCTAGTTATAATACCACATGTTTTTTGGGCACTTCAACAGACTCTTTGAATATTTTAGGACACTAAAAGAATTTTTTTATATTTTTGATAGTATATTCTTCTAACATATATCGTTATTATATTTTTTTTCGTATAAAATTAAATAATTAAAAAATAATAAGTAGTACTTGATTTTGTTAGAAAAAATCGTTTCGAATATCCTTATGTATTTTTCTAGATCGGTTTATATAAATGTCACACCATAACGAATTTTCATTTAGAATCGATGGCGAAAAATTCTAGGATAGTCACAGATGTGGTGTTCGTATTCTGAAGTATCATTTTTATGCCTTATGGCATTTTGCAAAAGCCGACAAAGATTTTGCGTAAATTGAATATTTACGACCGAAAAGTTTTCACTGATATTGTATTGGTGAGTGCCCACACAAACTTTTACAATTATCAGTAGCGTAATTGTAATAATATGACAATTTATAAATTGTGATTATTAGGCACATTTTTCGTGCGTACCTCATTCACGCACGCCGTCCGGACGGCATATGAAATTTGTGACAGTGTAGCCGCTACTCGGAAGTCGGCGACCTTGGCCAACTTCAGTTAAACTTCGGTTCGGACAACTTCCAGAGAGTGTATTGCAAGTATTAGGTTCACATTGCCGGAATTTAGTAATAATGTCTTAAACATAAAGATATTCATTTTAATCATATAATATTTGTTTGGTCTTAATGACTAACATTCTAGAAATGCTTATTTCTAAAAAATATAAACATAAAGGAATAAAATATTTAGTTCATTTATAAAATAAATTTAAAGCTTTAAGTTTCAATAAGTATATTTTTTATTTATTTTTAAAATAAGCGTAGGCGTTTAATCGACTTTTTACAAAAATTTTATGACTTTCAACATAGTCAGATAATTTAGGTACAACTTTTTTTCGACCATCGTGGCGCATTGGGGTAACCTGTTAGGCCACGATGGTCTTAATTTAATCTTAAAAAAAAAACTCCTATAAATTGTTACACATTTCCAAAAAAGTGGTATATTAGTGGATAACTTATACTAGCTGCTCACACAATACCCTTGTCCTTTTACTAATTTTTAAGTTTTAAAAAAATAATAACATAACGAATTATTGTTTGAATCATTTCACTCAAATATTAAGACATTTTTTTAATTTTATAAAATATTAAAATATTAAATTGATTTGTAAAATCTGACCCAAGACCACGGCGCGACACTTTCAATGTTGCTGCGCAGACGTGCACGGGCGCAGTTTAGAAGGAACATTGATTGTGACCATGTCAGGACCATCGCTGACAAAACGTAGACGCAGAAACGCAACCTAAGTGTTGATTGGGATAAAACTATGTTTATTTATATATTTTTGTATGGTGAAGTTGGAGTCGTACCTGTACTGCTCCCATGGCGTTTGTTAAAAATAACAAATGTTCACTATCAAAAAAAGGGGTGAAGAAGAGTGCATGCACACAGCCCTCGCCTGTTTAATTGAGATTTAACACCGTCCCCATCGGCGCAAAATAAATCCTCATTCAAATCCTTGACAGTGCTCGGCGTTGTTCTTGCAGAGGAACTAAGGGGTAGAGGATCAGGATGTCTAGGAGCGGGGGTCGGTGTTAACAGGCAATATGCGGGCGTGTCGCCGTAAATCACATCTGATCCCGCGAGGTGGGAGGCGACGCGGTGACCCCACCTTGGTGACCCCGCGCCTCCTCCTCGAAGCACGGGTCGCCCATAATAAATGTGATGAAAACTACGTAGCGGGATGGGACTGTCGCCCGCGATGTGTTTTAATCAACATTCTGCTCTATTTACGGTGACACGTTTTTGCGGAGACGGTTCCGCACAAAAATCCAGAGCGGAAAGGCCCGCTGGGGTTATGTGCCAAGATAAACGACACGTGTTATTAAGAAAGTGGGCTGCTGCTGACAAGGTTGAACATAAGTTTTTATTATATACGTCGGATACGTATAATGTTAGTTTGTGGATATGTTTTTAAAATACGCACAATCCACCTTCACGAGGAAGAAAAGATCGAGCGCTAAATTTAACATAGAAGGTTTACGATCTGTACGAAAAATATTATTAATTATAAAATTATCAATGAAGATGTAGCGATCCCATACAAATGATAACGTTTGAAAGGGCCATTGTCTCAAATCCTAAACTCGCGTCAATGACTGACCAAAAACTATCATTCTGTAACAATTGAGACAAACAACACAATAGCGTAAAGGATTGCGGGGACCACATAGACCTCGAGTTTACAGTAAATATTCTCCGTCTTTGTGGCGAAACGGTCACGGATATCATAAATCACAACAACCGTGACATATCCGAAAATGCAATACGACCTTATATGAGCGAACGTCGCTTTCTAAAGGCGTAGACATATTTCGCCGTTCTACGAAGCGACTGCAGCAATTATTTGAAAGATCGCTGCATATATGCGATTGGCCAGCAAGCTTTATAGCCCTAAATATATAAGCCCGGACGACGATGAGGGGAGCCAGACAGTCGGAGGGTCAGAAAGCCACCAAGTCAGGAGTCAGAAGATACCTGCAGACGCGCCCTACCAACAGTTGCAAAGAGACGTCCTAGAACTCCCGAACGACCATCACCGCAAGACTAACTGCTTACTGACACTCGCTGAAAACAACCACAAGAACCCTGAGGATCATTCATGGACATCATAACCTGCGTGAGCTTTACCACCACATGTAGGAAACGTCTCGCCTATAATCGTCCGTCGCACACATGTAAATATTGCAATAAAAAGTCTTACTGGATTCCACATTCAGTCTCATTGACCAAGAGGTCAATGAGCCTAGGGTTTCTCAAACTCTAAAAAGATAATAATAACTTATTCACTATCTTTGGAATCAAGATCACAGGAATACATCAATAGTTGTTAAATATTTACATTGCTTATATAGCTGAAAATTGTGTACATAATGATATTTCAGGCTTATTAAAAAATATGTTAAATAATAAAAAGGGAAAACAAATAAATTTAGGAGAATTAATAAATAACAATAGTGAGTCTATGTTATATGTTGTATACACAGTAATAAATCATTATATGTATATTTACTTTTACAAATATTGTTTTTTAGATTTTATATTACGTTATTCAAAGTTTCAACTTTTTTGCTTTTGTCTCTTTAAGCTATACATAAGCATGTATTAAAAAAAAAAAAATATTCTCTAATGGATTTTTAATGTAGGTATTGCTATTTTTAATTAAAAGTGTTTTTCGCGCTGAAATACTAATCCTTGATGCATATGGAAGTTAAAATAGATACAAAAAATAACTCATAGCAATTTGTAAACGTACATTCATCAACAGTATATATATATAAGTTTATATAAATAATGATGAATGGATGTGAATAGTATTGTGTCGGTGCTCAATTGTGCGCAGTGAAATTATGAACCTTTCGAAGTGTGTGTAATCCTTCAGTCTTTAATACTGTTTGAAATTTACGATAATGTCTTTTACCTGTGGGAAAACTGAGCAGTGGATGTATATAATAGTGATATATCAAAAGTGGCTTACGTTTTGAAGTGTTGTGTTATAATTTACGATTCAGCATTTGAGCATTAGTTAATTAGTCTAACACAACTTTAATCCCTATAAATTTTATATATAAATATAAATTAAAATAATATTTTATTTTGATTAAATGTTTTGCTAATCCTAACTACATTGATTTTGTAGTCAGTTAAATTTAAAATAATAATAATATCAGTCAGCTTTAATTACTATTGAAAATATGTGTCAACTGCTATTTATTATATCTTATTTAGTATTAGTTCAACTATTTTAATTAATAAAATAAATTAAACTAAACATAAGTTTTATTTAAAATAACATTCTAAGTTGCTGCTATATTTCTATTACTTACAAATTCATAAAACTTTAAAGGTCATGAATTTCACTTAAGAAAAAAATAATTAGGTAGTATTTTTTCATTGATATTGGTCAGAGAACTGCATACATTTTTTTTATTTTCAACGGTGTATAAGCCAGAATATTGGCTGTATTTAATTATTTCATTTTGGCACTTCAATCAAATTTATCAGTGCTACCACAATGATTTTCCATTAAAATAAAATCAGCTGAAATCACACCACGTAAAAGTTTAGAGGCGATCCTTAAAAAACTTAAGTTTCCTAAGCAGGTCTAGCTAAATATTTTCAATAAGTCCAACATGATCTTCGATACTACTAGGAGACTACATACCGCATTACTAAGACGAGAACATACTTGTTTTTATAAATATTTATTTATTAGTGCATAACCTGTTGTGGTAAAACTTATTAAAGCATAAACTAATATTTTTAAATTAGCAAAAAATAATGTATAAAAATATTTTTAATGTAGATCTAGTTTCAAATGCACAGTTATAGCTTTTAACCAATTAGTGGAGATGTTGTGTCGATTCAAATACCCTGGCAATTTGATCTAGTCATTAAATTGCGAAATAATTTAGTTCGTACACAGTTTATGATGTTCAAAGGCTTACCGTGCAACAGAAACCTAAGTATAGAAGAGCAATTGAAAGTACTTAATTGCTACGTTTGATTTCTCTTGTGAAACATGAGCGTACAAAATACAAGTTTTAATAAGAATCAAGGCCTTTAAACTGTGTAACTGTTGCCAGACAATTAAGATATTAAGAATCAACTTATAAACTATGCAGAATCTCGATGTGCATTATATATACTAAAAAACAATTAATTTGTAAGTCTTTATGAATAGTGAAAATAATAAGATTTTACAGATTATAATAATTTTATACCTATCTATTTGCTTTTATTTTAGGCTCTATAATTGATATTTTTGGGCCTGTTTGATTTGATTCTAAGAGGCTTTGAAACTCGCTGCTCTACTAAAACGTTTTTTATATCTATTTCTTGAAGCGTTGATATTTTATAATCTATGGAAATGCACGGAAGTCACCCCTTTTCTACTGTTACTCACCTCTTGTCTTTAACCGAAACAGTAAAAAAACTCTCATAATGCAGAAATTCAAGTAGTAGATGTTGTATTATATATACAAATTTTGATAAGGTCTTTGTCAAGGTTTGCTATAGGTCATTAGTAAAAAAATTGTTAGACCTCGCATCATTTAATCTTGTTATTCTTGAGTTATTTGAGCGATCGTAGACAGTTTGTAAATTATGGCGGGCGATTGTCAAAATATTATTTTACCTATTCGGGGATTCATGTGTATTTTTTTTCCACGTTATTTATTAATGACATAAAAATATCAGTTAAAAAATTGGATTGTTTTTTGTATCCAAATGAGTTGAAATTGTTTGAATGCACTGACTGATTTTCTATTCTACAGAAATATTTAATTTGTATATCGAGATGATCTTTTGCCTTTTAGTGTCGTGAAGAGACATATTGTGACATTTTTTTGATCTATTTTGATCTAAATCTATAGAAATGTTAATTTTTTTAATATTTTTTTAGGAACGCTTTTCTCAATCAGCAGTTATACAAATTTTTAATGACACTAGCTCACAGCATTCTTAAATCTGGGCCTATTACTTAAAATTTTTCGATAAATAAATACCACACCCTCAGCAAAAAAAAAAAAAAATTTTAAAGATACCTTTATAAGATAATATTTAGTTATATCTTGTTCTTAAATTTTATATCAGCGCCATTTTTTAAGAAGCATATAAATACGATTCGTCGAGTCCTTACCAAAAGTTGTATGTTGTAAGACTTTCTTCAAGCAACTTAGGGGTTCTGCTGGCAGACTACTTTTTTTTTAATTATAATTTTGGATTTTAAAACATCTTCAATAATTACGATCGCTACCTCTTTTTATGGCCGTTATGGCCAGGACGTCCACTGTAGTCTAATCGCATATGACAGTCGCCGTCCGGCTCCTTGCACACTGATGTGTTTATTGTCAGCTATGATTGGTTTTGTTCATATTTTTTATGTTTATTTTTGTGTGTTTTCTAATAATATTATGTATTGATTTTTATATTTCTCTCAATTTAATTTGAATAAGTAAATTTATAAAATTCAATAATCATGTTACTTGTCACTACCTGTCTGTCAAACTAATAACTATCTTTACGATTTATTTACTGGCACAACTTCAGTCGATTTTAGGTTGATCTGGCTTACAATAAATCTAAATTTATAGTCATTTATATCTAAAGTAGAATTATTTTAAACTTAACCTTTTTTGGAACAGAAGGCATTTTAAAGAGTTTTCCAGATATAACGAAGAAATATTTATCTGAATCGGAAAAACCACGAAAATATTTTTTTAAAAAACAATTATGAATAGTTTACAATATTTAATATGTCGTAAAATTTTTATTTACAGTTTTATTAAAGAAAAATATTTCTACTAACATCATAAAGCACAAGCCTACGCATATGTCCTTGCCAGGCAAAGCGTGCGAAATCCTTTCATCCGCAAATTACACCCAACGTAACCGAATTGCCGGTAGGAGAGAGAAAGAGGAAACTGCACAAAATTCTTTCGCACGTAGCGCCCGCTTTTACTACGTCGGAATTAGCCGAAACTTTTTCTGGAAGGAGAAAAAAGACCTGCGGGAAAGACCCGGGAGGAACCGCAAGCATCTTGTAAGGAAAAGTTAGTCTAGCAACGCCGGCAAAGTCGTTTGTCTCGGAGGATGAGCCGCTTTTTATTCCATACCTCTCTTCTCATAAGCGGACGCAGAAAAGTGTTGCTGAAAAATAACATTCCAAGGATAAAATTTATTTTGCTAACTTAGTGATCATTGTTGGATTTAATTATTTTCCGTCGAGCGGTGAAATTTGTACGGTTGCACGGATTTTATTAGTAGTTGCACTAGTGCGAAGCTGTCGATTATAGAGTAATTGTTTTCTCCGATTGCTAGTGCTTCTGAATTAATTTAAATTACTGAGTTTATTTACTTGTTTAAGTATATTGCTGCAACTATTTACCGACCTGGTTTTTATATACATGTATATTTTATTTTTTATTACAAATCGGACCGTCATGACTACATAATAGTAACCACCCAGTGCAAAGCTTTCGTAAACAACGATGCATTGACTAATATTTTTTTTTCATGCCATCTAGTGTAGACCGTATGTGACAAAAGAAGGAACAAACTAAAAACATTACAATATAAATATGACTTTTTGCAAGTGTTAATATATTATAAGACACGACAACATGTTGTAATCTAAAACAATTAGTAGCGAAGTTGCCAGATTTCACACCAGTAAAAATTATTTTTTGCTTGTTTCAAACCTGTTGCAACTTATTTAAACTAAACCGCAATAGTCATGAAAGTACAGTAAGCATACAAGCTAATCTAATTATATCCAAAGTTCAGGGTAATTGATAGTAGCAACAAAAAGTGGGCGAGCACTATACCTCCCTCAAGCCATCTTTGTGTATAAACTCGGATAAACATCACTTATTATTGTTTGAGACTTGCTTCTTAAAACACATCAAGAACTCCATAATATCCACACACGAAGGTTCGTACAAACTTAAACCAAGAATAGCCGCTGATCATCAACAGACGAGATCGAGGGAGCAGCCGCTTCTCTCTTCACGTCAACGTCCATAATCTAAAGTTATGCCAGCTTAAAATACGACTGTAGACGATATTAGGAATTATTGATTTTTATTATTTAACGAATATTATATAACTATTATGGTTAGAACACACCGACGTGACACAGTAAGTGTACATAAATATATATTAATAATGGCACGTCGTTTTTACCTAACTGTTTAATTAGTTTAAATATACTTAAATGCTTTATTATTGTAAATTAATTACCACAACTTATTTTATTATAAGCCCTACTTAAAAAGTTTTACGTCACCAGAGCGAAAGGCGTTGTTTCAAAAAACTTGGCCAGGAGTTCCGAATGAGAAAAGTATTAATAAACCCCAGTAATGCTGGTGTATTAATTATAATTTATTTATTTATTACACGCCGCAAATAGAACACAATACGTACCCTTTTTGTATGGAGGCGAACAATAAGGGTGTGTTGTGTGCAGATAGCAAAAATTAATTTCGCGTGCGAGAGATCATCGCTCAATTGCTCGGACGCGCTTTGCGAAATTTATTATGACGTTTTAAATGCGCGAAATTAATTTACTGGCTCATCACCGGACGAGTGTAATCCGGGCTTTATGAGCGCTGGTAAAAATCTATGGGGCGTTAAGAATTGAACGAAAAGTTGGCCGAGCGGAGCGTGTTCCAAATTTTAAACCTGTTTCAAATTGATAGGGTAAATTTTAGTATTTTAAGTAAAAAATACGTTTTTTTAATAATTAAAATATAGCGATGTATGATCTATATTATAAATTAATTTTGTTAGTAACAAAAAATAATTTAAGCACAACAATGGTTTCACAGCAAAAAAGCTTTAAAATTAAATTTGCACCTGAAAAAAAATATAAAGATATTCTTGGATAATTATTAATTAGTCGTTTTTTTAACTATTTAAAACTATATCAGAATAATTATATTGTATAAAATATAAAACCTTGCATAGAAAATGATATGATTATTGATGATATTGCCAACCTTTTATTTCACATATATTTGTGGCAAAATTAAACGGTTAATTAATAAAAATGTTGTTATAATTTTTATATAACCTTTTTGAACAATAATATTTATTTCCTTAAAATTCAAGAGTGATATAAAAAATCTGTAGGCGACTTAAGCAGAATATTATTTCTGTTAATTTAGAATAAATATAATTGTATTATAGTTATTAATTTTTTTAACTAATATAAAAAAAATCATAAAGTGAAAACTACCATTTTTCAATAAAATATATTAAATGTATCTAAAATAAATATCTACATATAACACAGTTATGAATCAAAATAAAAATTAAATAATTATTTTATCAAAAATATTAAATTAAATATGGTACTTTAAGTGCTACTTTGCGCACACAATTAATATCCCAATTTACCTAACGTCAAACGAAATATTTACTTTCTCCGACGCAGACGTTTACCCAAAAACCCGACCTTTCGCCTATAAGATTTTGCCAACTTGATTAGCAACTTTGGCGAGCAGTAAATTTTATCGAATTCCTAGCGTGGTGCAAAAACGGTTCGTCCGAAGAATGTGTCGCAATCAATCATCCCAAATTTTGACGTTCGAGATTATATTGGCGGATCGGATTAATTCTGTGTCTATTCGAGTTTCGCGATCGATGCGTAATTTGCGAAACATAATTAAAAAAAGGACAACAACGTGGGTCTGCGTCGGATGTGATGGATTAAAATTGAGCGATTCGATTGATGTCCAGAGTCTTTTAGGGAAACATCCGCGTGGAAAATATGAGTGAATAAATTTAATTGGATGCTCTATAATACGTTACGAAAATCATTTGATGGATTGCCGAGTTCAAAAAAGGACAAAAACAGGCGCAAAAGTGTACCTACCTTTGATAACCCGAATGGTCAGCTTTTATGCTTTCCAACATTTATATCAACAATATAGATTGGTAAAAATCTTAATAACTACACTACTCGTATTTTTTATCTAAACAAGATAACCAAACATTATTTTATTCCAAAAATAAATATTGTGTTTAATTTATGATTAGTAATTTATAATAAATTATAATAAAAAGACAATGATTCTTTGAATTATGATTATTCTTCTCCGGTGACTTTTCATTTGGATTTTCCTTTCCTAGTGCCATAATAATTCACGTCGTCGCCGTTAATGGTACAATTTCGTCGCGTCCGTTACAAATCCCGACACTTTTCGAATCTCCTAATTCGGCATAACTAATTGGCCTAGTTATTTTTATGCTTAGTCTCTCCGAGGTCGCCCCCGAGCTTTGGCGCTCGAAAGCTCCCCGTCGCTGAGCTTCGAGCTTAATCTTAGAGGCGTCGCCGTAATGTAATTAAGTTGCAGCAATTTGTGTTTTTTTTTCTTTCTTTAAACCCTTTCCGCTTTCCCTGGCTGTCGATGGCCCTAATTGGAAAACGGCAAAGTAAACATCGACGCGATTCAATTATCCGACTCGTGCAATAAACGCTCGCTTTCGTGCCGTCACCTGTCAATACAATTTATAATAAAAACGAATTGTTTTACCTCCGATTTATTTTATTTGTAAATAAAATAAAAGGTAAAAATCAGTAGAAAGTGAATATTTGAGCAAGAAAAGCAGTGGGCGTGATTTTTTTGTTTTAATTAATCTCTCTTGAGGCATATCACATAATATCATTGAATTAATATGCCCAAAATGATTTTGAGCAAAGGTCAAATACATTATTCGATTTTATATAACAAAAAAAATTGCAATAAATATGGCAGTAATTGAAAAATAGTTTTACATGACAAATATATCGTTTTTTCAATATTAAAAAAATAATAAATAAATTAGAAAAATCTGTGCATATTGCTTCAAGTCCATGTAGATAAAGAAAACAGAAAATGGAAAGTGTAACAGAAAAAACTTATTTTAGTAATACTGCTCTCGAATATTTTAAGTTTAGACCAATATTTTTTGCAAAATTCATCAGAAATATTTATTTTTAGACAGAGGTACTGACATGTGAAGAAAAATAACAAGTGACACATTAATTAGTCGCTAGCTTTTAAAGGGTTAAGAGTAATAAAACATATTCTATTGAGAAATGTATTAAAAAAAAAAATAAGACTTTGACTCAAAATGACTCTGTTCCTAGCAATCATTATAAATTAAGACACTTTATGAAATTGAATTGTTTTAAGCTATTTCTTAACAATTAAATACCGCGAAAATAATTATGTCTTATTTTTGCATGCTACTAACATATATTTTAAGAGCTTAATTATAATTAATAAAAAGCTAGTTAGGCTTTAAAAATATTTTGTGATTTATTTGTGAAATATTTATTAATTTTATAGTTTTTTTGTAATGCAAATAATAAGCAAAAATATTCACTTAATGAAAAATATTAGTTAAGTCGAAAACTACTAATAAGGTTAAATCCCTTGTGTGA
Source organism: Plectrocnemia conspersa (assembly GCF_051122295.1). Lineage (NCBI taxonomy): Eukaryota > Metazoa > Arthropoda > Insecta > Trichoptera > Polycentropodidae > Plectrocnemia > Plectrocnemia conspersa. The sequence goes on from NW_028277166.1 coordinate 28,255,872, forward strand.
TAATTACTAGTATGTCATAATTTTGTATATTTACTATAGATGGTCCGAGTTATTAAGATGTTGTTTCTAAATTGTATAAAATATTAAAACTCCATTTTTATTATTAATATTTTTTTTTAAATGTACAGCATTATCACTTTAAATTTTATAATTCTCCAATTCATCACAAAGTGACTTTTCACCCTCCGATCGTGGGGTGGTGGTCGAAGGGGAATTCTAAAGAAGTTTAACGCCGAAATGGCAAATGCCGAATTTCCGCGGTCCCTTTGAAAAAGTCTAATTTTATCGTTCGTCATTACGGAATTAATTTTCCTTTTGCGGTATTCCATTTCCACCTTCCGGATCCTTCTTTTATTCATCAATGTAATATAATCCGATTTTGTTCTGCAAAGTCACCCGCGTTTAATTAAAATTTGCGATACAGGACACGTCCCAGTCGCGACAAAGGGAAGGGGCCGTTTTAACTTAACTGTTATTGAAAAAACGGTGAATTTTAAAGAAATATTACAAATTTGCCGAAATTCAATATCGGGGACAAAGGAAAATACCAAAGCGAAGCGTAAATGTATACACAAGTATGCCTAAATATTTGTGTTATGTGAATTTTTTTTTGAAGTATGGATCTGGATTGAATTATTTTATAAATGCAATACAGGTTCGTTAGCTGGCAGGGTTTAAAATATATATTTAAACAGAATATGTTGATAATTAGTGCATATATAAAAATGCTGTGAACCATGTTGTGAATTATAAAAAATAAATGTTATGCGTTAACTCGATATGGTTGTCGTGTCAGTTATGAGGGAATGGAAGTTTCGTCTTGACCCCAAGTCTTCAAACAAAAACAAAACAAGCACTTTATGGTTTCAAAAGCGATGGATAAAAGAGATGCGATACGGTTTAGCGAAAATGTTACGTAAAGTTCGGACGCTACTGTATCGAAGCGACGAATAAGGTTAAAGTGGATACTGTGGATTTAATTTATTTTATAAAATACAAGGTGAAAGTCAAGCATGTTTTAAGCTTAACCTTTTACAGCATTTTAGTTGCATCATAAAACATGTATTAAATATTTCTATTAAAAGGTTAAAATACGTAAGTTAAAACTCGCGGAATGTTATAACTAAATATATAATTTTATACATACAATATTATACTAAAATACCATAAAACGATTATTATTTTATGCATAATAAAATAAAATTTTGTCTTGAAAATAATATTTTTTTTATGGTAAGGTTATACATCTGAAAACATGTAATAATACTTATTAATTATAATTGATATGATTTAATACTTAGCCATTTTAATTCGCCTATTGATTATTTTTTAATATGGGTATACATACTTAAAAATGAACTCATTTATAGCCAGAATACGTGCCTAGTGCCTTTTGTAAACACAGAATGACCATTCGTTTGGTAAATCCATTACTGTGTACAGTATGTAAACGAAGCACTTATCACGCTTGACTAGCGCTTCACAGTAAGTTTAATATCAAATCGTTCGAGTGAGAATAGCCCCATTTATTTCTCTATAACTATTCATTCCACCCCTAAGTGAGAGAGAGAAGACTTTGAACACCTGACCGAATGTTTGTATGTGTACCTTTTGTGCCACTTCCAACAATGCCTATATAAATATATCTGTATACAAACACATGTATTCATGCGGAGCCTTTGTGCTTACCCAGTATCGGTTTTGTTTCTTTCGCTATGTGTGTTTTTGTTTTGTTTTCGGAAAATGCGAAAACTTTTCCTCCGAAGAAACGTCCAAATCTTGGACAATGGGAAAACGGTGGATGCGTATTCTTCGAACCCTTAAACAGTGACACAAAACAGCGATTCAATTTTTTTTATTATTTATTTACTGTAATATAATGTTATAAAATTATATTTTATATAACAGTTAAATAAGATAATCATTGCATTTTAAAATCGATTGTATCAATTATTTTAATTTTTTATTTTATCGGCTCACGACGGGTGACGTGTCATTTTCAATTACATATTACATTTGCTATATATTTCAATTAAACTTAATTTGATAGGGTTTTGACTCACTGTTCTTGATTTTTACTGTAAAATACTTGCGCATATTTTTCTCCGTAATAAAACACTCTCGTTATTTTATTTTTTCATACAAAAAAATATAGTTAATTTACACAAGCAACCAATTAAAAATAATCTTTGAAATTGAATATGAATTACAGTTCTTAAAGATAATCACCACAATGAAGATGTCGTGGAATATTTTATATAAACCCTAAAGTAAAATTAACTACTCAAAGTCGACGAAAGCGTCTATCAAACTTTGCAAAGATAATTGTTTTCAGAAAGCTAAACTCGCTATAGATAATATTATATATAAACAAAAAGGAATAATATTAAAATAATAAATCCGCATTACATCGCGTTTATGAAACAAAGCTTAAGAATTATTTAGTCAATATATATAGGTACAAGATGTTTCTCATATTACTCTCAACACAACACTAAAACAATTTTATTGCTAACATTATGGTTTTGCTCAAAAACTAAAGGCTAGATTTTATGTATAATAATAGGATAACGATTAGTGAAATTTTATTGTGATTAATATTTTTTACCATGAAGTTTATGTATTTCTAAATATTATTGAATCGTACTTCATTGTTTAAATGTCAGCGTTGTTTGGCTTGAATATTTCAGCGTTCGAAAATGTCAAGCTTTGCTTAGAGATCTCAATTAAACAGTGCTGAATATATTGTATTGTTGCACTAAATACAACATGGCAAGGTATATGTATTATATTAAATATAGTAATGTCGTATTTTAAAAATTGTTTATAATAACATTTATGTTTACACACAGTTAATAAGCGCGTGGTCAGAATCGGCACTATTTTTCTGATGGTTGTTTTTCAAATGTTTAAAAGATATTCTTGCTTATAATTTGCTGCTCTCAGGTACTAATTTAGTGAAAAACATATAAATATATAGAAAACATATTATTAAGTATTATTAAATAAACACATATGCTAGCAAAATAGCGATGAAAAAAAATGGTAAAGAATCAACAATTTTTTTTTAAATTTCTTAAATTTACTTAACTCACAAAAGTATAGTGTAAAATTAATAAATTTTAAATATAAACAAAAATTAAGTTTATTAAGTGTGAGTAAGTATCGTTGAAACTTAAATATATAGTTATAAAATATTTACCTTCATTCCCAAGAATAAACATTTCTTAAGAATGTTTTTTGTTAGGTGGCATCACAAAAAAATGTAAGTACGTGTTTTTAATGCCATATTTAATTAATAATAGGAAAGTTAAAATCTAATTTTTTTTAAATATTTAAAATAATATATAAATAATTAAACTAAAATTAAATAAATAAATTCTAGTGCTTTAATATATCGGGATATAAATTTACTTGAATTTGGTAGCTTAATTTTCCTATTACATGCTTTTAACGTATGATATTTCATTCCAATAAATCATTAGGATACAGTGCTGTTAAACTAAAATTGCATTTGGTTTAAATTATATTTGATTTTTTATTAAATAATTTACTATTAAGAACTATTATTTTTATTTCTCTAAAGTAGGTATTTAGCAGATCGCAAATCAGTTAACAGTGTAATACTTTAATCAAATTGTATTAAACAATTTATTGTAATAGTTTAAAATAAATTATAATAAAAATAAAATTTTAAGGTATGTATAAAGAATACAATTGCTTTCTAAATTATAAAATATAACTTGATTGTAATATTTTTTTAATAAAAAAAACTTTATTGTTTAACAAAAAAAGCACAAAAAAATTAGAGCTGATGATGAAAAAATATAATTTGCACAGTGTTCTTTTTATAAAAATCGGTGTTTATTGGTTTGAAGGTTGGTTTATGTGTGCTTTGAGTATAGAATCTTTTTTTTATTATAAAATTGAAGTATTTCTTTAAAAATCACCTATTATAAATCTTGCAGAATTTAGATTAAATTTTTAGAAAAAACAGTTAAATATATTGCAAAAATGTTAAATATATTTAGCCGTGAAAACACAGAATAATTAATATTTTACTATTTTAGAAGATTACACTTTTTTGTTAATATTTAAATATAATCAAAGGCGTGGACTTAAATAAGAAATACGATTAAATATTCAAGAAAGTAAAGCAAAGCTTTCTGCTTTAGCAAAATGTTTTTAAAGTTCCTTTGTTGTTATGAAAAAGTTTAAAACTTGATTGCGACAGGAGATGAAATCATTTGCTTTATTATGATTTAGATAAGATGCAGATCGTTAAAGTACTGTGAAGTACTCTGAAATCAAAAAAAAAGTGATGACCTAAATTTAAAATTAAATAAGAGCATGATAATAAGTTTCCAGAAATGGATCAACTACTTTATATTTAACTTTTTAAAATTTAAAAAAATATATTATATAGAAAACATTTGTATTAGGTATATGTAATTAAGATAAAATTTAGCGTTACGAATAAATGTTAGTCACACAAAGAAGTTTAATGAACAAAGGCCCTTAGCGTTATGTGTATTCACCCACACGCTCATACTTTTAACGTCGTTATTAAATTTGGCGAGCAAACTTTGGCCTGGGAATAATTGAAGTTCAAGTTGTTGCCGAAAGTCTTTTACAAGCATTAGGCAACATTTAAGAGCATTTTTGTTTTGAATGGTGAAAGGGCGTCGCGCGCGGACCCCCCGGTGTGTCGCGACAAACTTTCATATTTCACCCCCAAGTTTTCTTCGAAACTGAAAACTCAATAACCTGGAAGTTTATTAAATAACAGCGGCGATAAAGGCCTTTCCCTGAGGCCCCATCGAAACTTTGCATCCGATTGCGAGGGCCCATACGCGGATGTGTTTAATACACGACTGGCTTTCAATGTCTGATGGAAGTACTTTTACAATAGAAATTTAAGTACCAGAATAGTTTGATATTTTCCATTTCTATTTATTTTTTTAATGAGCACCTAACAATCGATACTTGACTTTTTTGATTCAAGATTTTAAAGTCAAATAATAAAGCTACTCAAACGCGTAGAAGATCTCATTTAAATAAATAAATAAAACGATTTTTTAAGCCACAAATCATTATGTCTTTATTTGGGTATTTTTTGACCTCAATGGGTTGCAATATTTCCTACTAAATTTTTGTAGGACCAAACGCCTTTTTGTTGTCATTACTTTGTAACTAAAAATCTGACCGTTTGTCAAAGTGAAACGCGTTTCTTATGACAAAGCAAAGCATCTTAGATTTTTTCGCAGCATCGTTTACATGTAGAGAGAAGCTCGACTGAATTTAGGGAATGGAGGAATTCTGTCACCGCCTTCAAAATGCATAAGAGGTTAGTGACCATGTAAACTTAAAATATTATATTATCATTAGAATACAAAGCCATTATGTAATAACCAGTTATGGTAGAAATCAAAATTAAATAGATAGTGTATCGTTTAAATATATAGTCACGTTATTCTAACGCGTAACTTCACCCTTCTGTTTACACACCCGTCCAATGTTTATTAATACGTTTACGTCGGAGAACAGTCGAGCAAAATTCCAAGCAACCACCACGAAGCAACCCCCTCCTCACTCCCACAAGCGCAAAATTGAAGGCTATCGACTCGAATCGGCGAAACTATCCACACACACATACCCACATGCCAGTTGTTTTGTTGTGTCAAAACACGGGTCAGGGTGGGTTTCTGGGGTTTTGCGAAAGGGTTTTCGCGAAGTTGAAAAGGGGTAGTTCCGTTAGGGATGAGCCGCCGTGGAATGCGTGTATTACCACTTTGAGCGCATTAACACCGCCGCCTAGCGAGGCCCTAACTAATAGTAGAAATTTAGCAATTTTAATCTGGAGCAATGTTTTAGCCATAGCATGGCCGGAGCCATAACTAACGCCCCGAAAGCATAATTGCTTAAGCACTCCCGGGGGTGGCTGGATTTTTAGTAATTTAATATCGAAACACCCCAATTTGAGGGTGGAGCGGGTGGTGGTGTATTTGAAATATTCCCGAGCGCAATTAATTCCGGCAGCTAAATGGCTTACTTGCTTATTGGCGATTAGAATTTATTAGGTTAAAAATTTATCATAACAATAAGCTTTTTTATTAAAAGTATTACAAGTTAAACCAAAGAGGAATTTGACGTTGAAATGAAAAATACAATATGATATGATGTAAATACAAATTTTAACTTTGAGAAGAAACGATAATATACAATAGTACTGTAAACAAGAACCGCAATAGTATTTTAAATAATTTATATAATAAACAAATAAAAATAACACATTAAATTATATAAAAATTAGCCATTAAAAAAATTAATTAAAATATTTACAAAAATTAGTCTTAGACAATGCAAAAATTTGCATTTGCAATTTAGAGTAGCAACTATATATTTAAAAAAAAATTAGATGCTAATTTTAATACATTTCACTAAAGATCTAGAACCATTGATATGTTGTCTTTAAACTAAGGCTGTTTTTATCGTAGTCATTGACACAAAGAGATTAGTGGGTTAGTGTCGTTTCGCGAAATATTTTCACAATATTTTTTAGTATGAAAATAACAGTGTTCTTTAATTGTTAAAATGTTGGTTGACTTTAGTCGTGTTATTAAATTTCTTAATCATTTTTACCACAATTTATAAATAATAGGTGAATATATGACACACAAGTGGGAAGCTAGTGACCGCAAGGTCATTAATTAACATAAAATCGAAGGATAGATAGAATAATATAATCAATTTATTAACCCTACAAAACAAATCAGCTAATATTTTTAAAATAAAAAATACGGTATTATATTACAATCGTAAATTATAATTTAAACTAATATTTACTTTAACATACAACAGGGTTAAGAAATCGTTCTTTCTGCAAACTTTTCGATCTTGTAATAGTATTAAACACTCGTATATGCAAAAGGTTTAAAAAATGAATCCGTCACTTCGAATAAATTCCTTCTTTCTTTGGCGTCGCAATACATTTCTACTTTTCTTTTGCATGCTTATAAATGGCGTCACGTCGAACCAAGACGCTTCTTTATTGAATAATAGATTTAAAAGAGAATACAAAAAAATCGGTCGCGTTCAGGTTTGTCTCGAACAAGAAATACTTGCTTCGCTTCCGATGGCTTTTGTCGCAACCTAAAGCTGCCGCTACACAATGAATATTTTCTTATGCAAGTAGGTCGCCGAGTTAATACAGGAAACGTCCCCGGGGTCGCCGGAATCGCAGCCAAAGTGCGGCGGTTGCATAATTAGTCGTGTTCACAGCGAACATTCCGTTTATCCAGTCAACGACAATCAGCCAACTCCTGCAAGGCCCGGGTCTTGAGAAGGACTGGTGTGTAATTACTTCTAATGCAACTCGACGTCGACGCTTTAGCATTTGCCCACTATTAACAAAATCTTACTGTTAATTGTATTTTTACATTCATATATAAAAATCAAAAAAGACATATTAGTACTAGGAAATCACATGTATTTAATTTAATTACTATCGCTTAGTCAGATTCCTTAATAATACATGCAGAATTTGATTTTTTTATATTTGCAAAAGTAATGGGTAAATATTTTTTATAACTTCTTAAACGATAATTAATATTAATTATTTAAATAAATAATTTAAACTGAGGAATTGATCTAAAAATGCATTAAAATAGTTTATTTGTTAATATTCATTGCTAACCATTAACCGATAGATAACGAGCGAGCCAGAATCTAATGCCTGCACTATATCTCTAGAAGTTACAACTGAAGTCGGCCGAGACCTACTACTTCAAGTAAGCGACCACACTGCCGCAAATTTCATATGCTGTCCGGACGGCGGCCGTACAGCTGGCATATTTGCGCGTAATCTAAAAATGTGTCATTTTATTAAAATTGCGCTACTGATAGTTATAAAAGTTTGTGTTGGCACTCACTAATACAATATCAGTGAAAACTTTTCGATCGTAAATATTAAATTTACGCAAAATCTTTGTCGGCTTTTGCAAAATGCCATAAAGCATAAAAATTATACTTCAGAATACGACCATCACATCTGTGACTATCCTAGAATTGGTCGCCATCGATTCTCAATAAGAATTCGTTCTGGTGTGACATTTATATAAACCAATCTAGGAAAATACATAAAGATATTCGAAACGATTTTTTTACCAAAATCAAGTACCACTAATTATTTAAATTTATATAAAAAAATTTAATAACGATATCTGTTAAGAGAATATATAATTAATCCCATTTTGGCGCCCTAAAATATTTAAAGATGTCAGTAAGAGTCTGTTTAAGTGCCCGATAAACATGTGGTATTATAACTTGCCCACGTGACCACGATGCAGCGCTCGACATGCGTGTTGACCATAAGACGCCTACGCGCATACTGAAATTGAATTGAGTTACTCGTTCTATCTCAGTTTGCGAAGCACCATATCATTATCTCTCTCACTCTCGTCACTTAACACGCGAGAGAGCGAAAGGGGAAGTATCTCATCGCTCGCGATCGAAAGAGCAGCTCTGACTTCGGTCCTTTTGCCGACAATGTTCGGAAGCGCTCAAAGCTGGCCATGTCAACTAAATAACCCCCACTATACCTCCCGTTCTCGGTAGCCTCGGACAACTTCCGAGAGATTTTAGAGCGGGCAGAACCGAACTCGACCGAAGTAACCCACTATATTCTCCGTCTTGGCCAACCTTGGCCAACTTCCAGAGAGTGTAGTGCAGGCATAATAATTATAAATCGTTGGCGGTAAATAGTAACAATAAAGTTAAATGTAATTTTATGTCCCTTCAATGTGCTGTGTTTATTTTTTGCATATATTAAATTTTTATTTTTTTGTTAAACGGGAAATGTTGAGGATTCCGAAACGAATGTGTCATAAAACTCACATTGTGAAACAATACATTTGGACTGTTAAATGGGGATTTTCTGTCCCTTTTCGATACACCGCTTTCACTACCCACGTAATCTCTAAATGGGTTTTGCGAAATAGAAAAAAAGCCTGAGAATTTTGCATCTTGAAAATTATGTGAAATATATATTTCATATAAAGAAATTATATATAATATTTTTATTGAAATGACCGAGTACATGGTATTTATTGGTACACGGTTCTCGTTATACCTGAGCCGAAGACCATAGTAGTGCTACTAGTCTACTAGCGCAACTAAAAATATCTGTTGTGTTTGAAGTGAAGGTGTGTGTAAAAAGACGACCGTGTTCTTTTTGGTTTACCAATTTTCGTTATGAAAATCTATTCCTGAAAGAAAAACTCCACGCTGGACCGGTAAAATTTCAGATGAAAATCTAAAATCTGTGGTGTTTAATACTGTTTAATACTGACCAGTAAACCGTTACACTGAATATGGTGTCCACGCTTTGTGTTTGGGTGCCGCATGATTTGCCACTGAAGAATTGTCTCGACAGATTGACAACAGCCCTGACCTACAAAAATGATTAACCTCCGGAGCAGCACTCCTTTTCACCACTAAAGACGAAATGCATTAATGAAAGTAATGTTGTGTGTGTGGTGGGATATTCGGGGCATTGTGTATTCTGAGCCTTTAAAATCAAATTAGACAATAAATGCTGATATGTATTGTTAACAATTGGATCATTTAAACCAGGCTTTTATTCAAAAACAATCAAATTGGCAGTCATTTATCATTAAGATAATGCTAGACCATTAACCACCCAAAGAAAATTAATTGCCTTGAAATAAAAAGTTTTACACCACTCCTATACTTGGCACTAAGTGATTTTTATTTATTTCGATCTCTTCTTTTTTTACAATGATACAAATTTTACTTCAACAGAATGGGTTAAAATATCCTTTAATGAGTTTATTGCCCTAAAATCTGTTTTTTTTTATAAAAATGAATTAAATAAATTTACTAATGTATATTGGATAAAATAAACGTTGTTTTAATTATTTTGTGCTGTTTTTATTGTTAGCAAAATGTCAAGACATAATACATCAATCTAAAAATTTTATGTCCAAATATTTTTTATCGACCTTTTAGAATGTCGGTTTGAATACACAATCATTTGCAATAGGTTTATAAAAACATGTTTGATAATACTTGATTTTTTAAAAAAAATAATAAATATTCTAATTGAGTTAAATTAGATAACTTATTAATAAATGCCTTATATGTATGACTTAGTTCTACGAGACTTTAAGGTAAACCTAATGTGTCATAATTGATCGAAAATATATGTATTTAATAATTACTAATATTGATTTCCCATAAACGATTTAAAATTAAAAATTAAGGTCCATATGAGATTCGAATCTAAGTCTTTCACTAATAATCAGTCACTTATATTTCTTGCCGGGTTCAACTTTTTTTCGCATCGGTTATGAATTCCTTCGATATATTTTTACCTTATCAATAATAGTTTAATTTAAAAATATTAGTTTAAGCTTATAAACTGATTTTTTATAGATATTGTTATTTTATATTTTTTTTAAAACTTTTATTACTTATTGACAATCGGGTTTATTAGTAAAAACAATTAGTTAGGAGTTCTAATTAATGGGTCTTAAAATAGTCAAAAAGCTCTTAGGGTGAGAATCTTGATATTATGCTATTAAATCATAAGCCCCGGTAACAAAGTAAGTCGGTTTTTAATTTTAAAATATGTTTTTTAATCATCTAAGACAAAAAAGAGGGTTCTTTGGTAAAATGGAACACTACCTTGATTAAACCGTTTTGAAGATTAAGTCTAAATATCTGCTATAAATCAAAAAGTTTGAAGGTAAACGTCACTAATGCCTTAAAAATATTAGTTACTACACGCGCATTTAAGTTTGCTAGCAAAACGGCTGTTCGTAATTTAACAGCCAACGGCAATATTTTTTTGTAATGGGCCGTCCTACCGAAAGAGAAAAAAACAAAATCTTAAAAATACAGAAACGCTGGCAACTAACGATCACTGACACCTTAAAATTTTACTGATTTTTAAATATGAACATTCGTTTAGGAGTTAAAGGCATCAGAACTTCAAGAGCTCTTCAACTTCGACAAAGTAAAGGCCAACCCAACTTCAAACCACAAAACTTTACTAAAAACGTTACTTCTCTCTTGTAATCCAGAATTGTACCTACATATGCAATATGATTTTTTTTTATTTATAACTAACATATACAAATTATATATGTAACAATCTAAATTAACAACAACAAATAACTCTTTCTTAAAAAAACAAAAATAAATACGCTTACACGTAAGATAAAACAGTTTTAAAATGTGAAAAATGCAGCGGCATGATTTGATAAAGATTTTTATAAAAACATAAATTTATATATGAGTGAAATTCTCTATTTAAGTATTATGGTACAAAATTGCTATACAAAGCATGTTTTTTACGCAGAAATACCAATTACAAATTTCAGAACTGTTATATTGATGTTTAAAATATTTTTTATGATGAAAAATAAAGACTTGGTGTGCTTACCATAAATTAGCAATTATATCAAATAGTAGTATTAAGTCAATAATAATATTTGTAATTGCTTTATGATAAACAACTTTAATATTGGATTTTAATAGTTATTCAACTAAAACTAGCAAGGCACCAAACATGCAGTTTATTATTTGCCACATTCATAAACAAAGAACTAATTTAAACTTTGAATGCACTCCGTCGTATAATACACAACACGGCTAGATTCGTTTAAGACTTAAAACCGTGTCTAGACGCAAACACACAAAAAATTCAATCTCCGCTTTCCTCCTCTACATCCACTTCTAGTTTATTAGCGAGCCAGGAGTAAACTTTGACAATTTCTACTAACATTTCGTCTGTCGTAGCTTAGTTTTCTTATTATATTGCAGTAAAACGAGTTTATCGACAATTTGACTGAATAAGTACTAAATAAAAAAAAAAGAATGATGATATTTTTTTTGTTCCTTCACATAGTCTAGTGATATTTAACTAATACTGTGATAGCTTATAATAAATTAATTACAATAGGAACACACGATGAGTAAGTTTTGCGGATATAAGTGGTCCAAATTAATGGATGCTACGCGAATTGAAAGCGGCGCTAATCAAAGATCGGTCGGTAATTAAATTTCTCATCTTATCGAGACATATAAATTAATTATCGAACGTTGATAGTCGAGATAATAAGCGGTTTTAGTTGGCGCCAACAACGCTTCCTATAAATTACAATGCGTAATATGAGGCAATTAATTTTGATCGACTAATAACTAAGGAGAGGGCCTGATGTTTGCTGTTGCTAGATATACTAATTAAGACATTGAGCAAAATTCAAATTAATATTTTTTCTCATCTTAGTAAGCTTTATAAAATAAAAAGTACACAACTAAATCATTGACGACATTTTAATTTGTTTACTGTTTAAACAATAATTATCTGATATCAGTTTTCTCTATATTATTAAAATATATTTACTTGACTAGATTCTGTTTGTGCTAATTTATTAAAATGGTATAATAAAAACCGTATTTATAATTTAATAATTAGTAAAAAAATGAGTGCGATAAAAACAGTAACGTTACTAATGATCAACTTTGTATAGTGCCACTTTTTTGCTATTTATCGATTTCATCTTAAAAATATATTATATTTTTTTATAATATAATATTGTTTTTTATAAGTTAAAGCGATAAAATTGTTAATAAAATATAAATAACCGTGCAATACGGTAGAGTGAATAATGCAAGACGTTGCTGCAGTGACCATCTTTTCCGCCGCTTATGGCACACATACACAGATAAACAACCTCGCTCGCAACAAGCTTTATATAAAAACGATTTTATGACATTAACGTCCCACCTGCTGCCCACTCCAGCTCCCCGGTAATTTTCCGTTAAACGCCGTTAACTAACGCCGCTACTATGGCGTCGCGCAATTTAACCGCACGTCCGATGCACTCGCTAACTATACATGTCATATTTTAATAAAAAATATTGAATTAAACAAAAAATGTAAACATTAAATAATTAATTTGTAATGAGATGTTCTTATTCATAAATCAAGTTATACAAATAACTTTACCACTTAAGAGTGAAAATAGAAACTTAATTAAAATGAGGGAGAGCGTCAAATATGATTTAAAACATCTCACTCAATTCAAGTCCACAGGACTTACGGCCAATACTGTTTTAAAACTATATTTAACGAATCAAATGCATTACAAAAAAAATAAAAAAACAGCTAATTAGAGCAATAAAGATTTTTCCTTGCTTGTTGTGGAGTAACATCAGTAAATATATTTTTTTTAAGCATTAAAATATAATTATGCAAAACAACGAGAAACAAAAATATTAATCAATTTATAATTTTTAATTGTTTATTGCTTTTAATTAAATATCTTTGCCATAATCATACTGAAAGTACTATGATATACTAAATTTTATTTAAGTGGTTTTTATGTGGCGTATTTCTTATTTATTTACCAGATACTTTTATTTTCTGTAAGGTGAAAAACCACTTGTTTATTATGAAATTAGGCTAGGTAATATATAAAAATGCATACTATTTAATATTTACACGTATCTAAAAAAATTTGCTAATGTTACGATTTTTTATTAATGCCTGTTTATAACAAAAAATGGACGATTTAAGTTTCAGATTTGCTTATAAATTCATCTACATGTTTGATGCACTTTAATTTTAAAAAGCTGTTGAGCGTAAGATAAAAAATTGTAGCAATTAGACGGTAAAAGCCAGTTAATTGGTTACGCTGCTGCTTGTGACTATCTAAGATTAAGACAAATTAGGGGCACTTGCAAATAAAGCAATAAAAGTAACCTAAGCAAAAGAAAATACGGAAAATACAATAAAAAAGATGTGGCTAACCCAAGTTTTAAATGTCTGTGTCAGCGATGCAAAACTTTTATCTGTTTGAAAAAATCATTACGCAGGCATTATTAAAATATAACTAAACGACAACAATAAAGTCTGTTTTCGCCCTTAATCATGGCATTGGCCATATGGTCAAAAATGATAGCAACGTAAAACCTTTCCTATTTCAATTTTTAAATATAAGTAAAAAATAGCGTACTTTATTTTAAAAATTTCTTTGTGAGTAATTTTTTATTTATTTATTAATTTATTTAAATCCTTAAACTTAAAAAATATATTTTTATATGGAACTTTAATAAATTTAAACGTAAACTCTTAACTATTCAGATTTCGATTTGAATATACAAAAGTTAATATGAACTTACACCTAGCAAAACTACACCTAGTATCGACCGCAAAAGACTATACTTGTAAAAAAAATAACAAACAACAAAAATCTGTTTCCGCCCTAAATTTTTTTAAAATACACTACTATCAGAATCTTTTATATAGAACTAACACAAGTCAGAACTAGACTTTTGTACTACTGAACTTTTTGTTTAAAACACACAAAAGTTTAGCTGAACTCGCGCAAAACTACAAGTTTTTCACTTTACCTCAAACGCGACTCAGCTAAGACTAAAATCCAAGAGCTCAACACGATTAGAGACAACGTGTAGAAATTTTGAAACTGATCCAAATTGAAATAATTTTAAATTATCATATATAATAATATAACAAACTTTCTATTTATTAAAAATAAACGCCTAACTGCAAGATTTTCACATCAGAATTTGTCAAAAATTGCGCTACGTCGAGCGGCGGAATTTTTTTTTTCTAATTTGTATGCAAGTACATTTATCTTGACAGTTATTAAATTTGTAGACTATAAACAATGCAGTGACTTTATGTGGATGGAATTAAATTGCTTAGGAATATTAATAGATATTGAATTTAAATACAAATATAATATAACAGCAAAATATTAAATATAAAACAAAAAAATAATTTAAAAATATTTTATATTATATTGGACAAAGCTCTTTAAATTTGTACTATTCTCAACTAAGTAAAAATCGTAGTTAAAAAAATTATCTAAAAATAGCGTAAAAGTTTCTTTCATAAATACAATATTCACAAAAGTCTAGGTTTAATATTTGTATCATTGCATAGCCTAGAAATTTGACATATTTTTTTTTATGTAATCCTATGGATTTTAACTAATAATATTTTTGAAAAAACTTGCTTTAGAAAACGAAAAAAATAAATAAGTTTAATATTTGGTAAGAGATGTAAACCTTATATATAGTATATTTAATTTAAGTTATATAATAGCAAAGAAGATGATTTATTTCAGGAAAATACGAGAATTAGATTGCAATTCCTATGCTTTATTCGTATGGAATAAGAAAATATCCTTAAATGTTCGACATCAGCGAATGTCGCTGCGTAACCTAAGATAAAGTGAAGTGGAGATTCAACTTAAATTAAACCATGACCCTTTTGTGCTGTAAAGCTTTACTGATAAAAGGTCTAGGATTACATTACAATAATACGAATAATATTACCATAACCTAATAATATACTAACAAAACGTTTTTATTATAATTAAGTAGATTATATACAATATTATATTAAAAGATACGTGTTAACTAGAACTCTTAAAAAAATATATTTTAATTTAATCGTTCCAGTACCACGATAAATTACATGGTTTAAATGGCAGTGACGTATATTACAATTTGCAACTTTATAACGACACTTTCAAAATAATAACTAAGATTAAGCAGCATGCAAGGCAAGCAATGCAAATGCTAATACTTACTTATTACTATATTATACGTCGTACAACGTATAGACACAAGAAGTGGGCGTGTTTTAGACTAAATTGTATTGAAATATACAAAGTTTCCTAATTAAATGCGGGAAACGACCTTATTTACTGAAGGCTCACTTTACTAGGAAGTTGCCAGGGGCCACCAACTCATGGCATGTGTACGGACCACGAATTTAAAACGATATATTATATTTATACCGACTGTATGTATATATGTAGATACATTACAATTTAATAAATAACAGTATAAAATATATTTTTAAAGGAGTGGTGTTCTACGATGGTATATAATATATAAAATAGTACAAAAGTACAGATGTAATTAAAAACATAGACCATATAAATTTATATAAATTATAAGAAAGCTAATCTGTGCCCACATAATCATCAGATGTTGAAATAAATTAATATGACTTAATTTACATTTAAAACTTTGTAATTAATTTTCATGTTATTTGGTATTAATTAAAAAACGAACTATATGATACTTTTATCACAGCAAAATATAACATATTTTGTATGTATAGACTAATAGTGCTCTAGGAAAATATACATTGGTTTTATTTATGCAAATATTTTCCATAAAGTAATGTTAGAAATTTCTTAGATGAATTATTCATATGATAATATTCCTAGAAGGGTTTAATAATATTTCTAAGGTTACACGTAAAGTATATCGCCAGCTTAGTCGCAATATTGCAAAACACATTTATTTATAAAAAAATAAGCATCAGTATTGCCTTATTTGCATTAAAAATAATATTTGAAGTTAATTTTAAGTAGAGCGAAAAAAATAATAAAATAATTAAAACGATGATTGGTTTTGATTTATTTTTTTAAACCATACAGTGCCAAATATAAAAAAATTATATGCTTTATTATCTATAAATAGTAAAATATCAGTAGATCTGACCCTTATGACATTTTATAAAAGTGCTGTCATGAGTTAATAATTTATAAGCAACAAATTTATGAAGATTATTCAAATATTTATAAATAAATCTTAGTATTTTATCAAGAAACCCTATATCTTTTAACTTAGTTATTAGGATTAAGTAATTAACTTCATTAAAAGTATTTTCGAAATGTTTTTAAATGTATATAGCATATATTTGAATACACATTTCAAGAAATTTAATCAACGTTTCTGTGAATGTCTGAAAATTAAGGACAGAAGAGCATATATACAATTTATATACACAAGTCATGTATTAAAGATACAATTTTAGTATACACATATGTATGTTTATTATATTTATTTTTTCCTCGAGTCTATATCTGAGATTTGAACATGGCAATTATTAAAAAAAAATTTTTACATATCTCATGGGATCAAGAAAATTTTATTGACATACTTTTAAAAATAATATGAAATCGGATTTATTTCATCTCTAGGGGAAAAATCTTAAATTGAGCTTTCAGTGTTTTGAAAAAATGGTATTTGCGTTAAATCGTAATTTTATATGAGGTAATTTAGAAACATTACTGTATGGACGTATAAAGTATATGTAATATTTTATTTATATTATAATAATATTTAATTGGAATATGAAAACCTGATATTTATTGTAGCCATATAATCAGTTCTTAAGCAAATATTTATTCATGCAATAATTTATGTTACTTATTTTTAATATTAGTTATTTTTTTCTCGCTATTTAAGAGAGTTAGCATTCACCCGGTGGGAGGCAGTTCAGTGGGCGTTTCGGGAAATCTAAGAGTAACAAAGTGTGGCCGGGCCAAACCTCTCCGCTCGGTAACTGCCACTCGAGTCGAGTGTTAAAAATTAACCCATCCGATTCAAGTGTCGTGAAAGAGTCGAATTTATAACCATTTTAGGCGCTATTTCTTTCCGACCTAACTATTTAACTGTACGATCGGCTCGTAATATTTATTTTGTAGTAATTTTGCTTGTGTTTAAATTTATTTAAACAAAGAATATCATAAATAGATTTTCTTATTTCTGCGTTAACTATTTCTCAAAAAAGAAAATTAATTCACATCCAAAAATTCATGGCACATACTATATAAATTTATTTTATTACGTTTAATATTTTTGTATATTTTTATTTTTTATCTGATTTTTTTAAGAAGAATTAGGGTCAATAAAAATGAAAATATAGTTAAATATTAGCTAACATAAAAATACAAAATTATTATTTAAATAATTTACTTAAAATCTTACATAAGATAATATGAAAAATTTTAAAATAATATATAAGATATTATCAATGTATATTATAATATAGTAAAATAATAATTTATAATTAGGTACAAAAGTATTACATAAAATTAATTTTAAATCCTAATGAGATATTCTCATAAATGAGATTAAAAAATCATGCATTTTAAATTACCGGTAATTTAAATTTTAATTTAAAATAATATTTAATAGTATGATTTATATAGCATTTGCACAAAAACATTGACTATAGCTTTATTTAGCCAGCAAACGATTCATGCCCAAAACTTAAGTCATTAATCCTTATTTTTTTAGTTTTTTTTTTTAACTGGAAAATTTTCAAATAAATCGAAGCTAAATCGTGATTCCTAGAGTCGGTCATAAAACTGATATTGTCTTATATAGTTTCGAAATAGTAATCGACTCTGTTATTTTTTTTACTACCTGCTCAAAGTTTAGCTGCAAATTTAAGCTATGGTAATTATTAAGAAATATTTGTTTTAAATAAATTCTTAACAGAATAAAATTAAATAAGAATAATTTAATTTTTATATTTTTACTAACCGGAAAATTTTCAATAAATTTGAAGCAAAATTATGATTTTGGGTGTCGTCAATAAAACTGATATTAACTTATATGATATTTGCAAACCCTGTTTTTTTTTTATTACTGACTTTAAATTCAATTGTAAATCTACCATACTAAAACTCAAACTATTTTTAAAGTTTCATCGAGTGCCAATTATTCATAAATATGTATTTTAATTGAATTATTAACAAAAATATATTACATAAGAGTTCTTGAGAGTTTTATGATAATTCTTTAAGCTTATCGATAAATGAGATTTTTTTTAAATAAAAATAGTTACACTAATCATAACTTCAGGTATTCCTAATGCATCACGATATGTCTAATAAAAATAAATAAAAAAAAAACATAGAATTTTAAGCCAAAAATATACTAACCGGATCAGTTTTTCGCACCTATCAATGTAAATATTAAAAATCTGAATGGCTTTAGCTAAGCATTTAAGTTTCTCAATCTTTTTTATTTCTTGCAAAATAAAAGTTTAATTAAATTTATATTTTGGCTTTCTCATGAATTCTCAAAAAAATTATTAAAATAAATATATGTTAATATAATAATACACTATATTATTGTTAATATTTTTGTTTTATTCATAAACATCTGGATAATCGTTAAAAGAACAAACTTCAATTGTATGGTTTAGCATAATGAGGCGAATAATCAAAAGACCAGAACAGATTGATACATTTTGATTGATTACGAAAGAATTTTAGGATCTCGTATTTATATCCAAATCGTAAAAAAATTGGCAATAACAGCTGCTGCTACTGTACAATTTTTATATTTCGAATAAGATAAATATGAAAAAAAGGTTCTGTTTCTACATATTTTAAGGGTTAAGTTGAGGCAATACGTAATATTTTTATTGTGTGCCATACATACATGTAATTATATCTTTCATTACAATGAAAAAAATCTTTATAAGAGCGTAAAGATTAAATATATAACATAATTAGTGATACAAAATTATTTAAAAACTCTTTAAAAACTGTATATCTTAAAAGGTTTATATGTAAATACTTTAATGATAGAAGTTGCATTTGAACTCTAAAAATGCATAAAACCACATTGTTGTCATGTTTCTGTATACATTCACAACTGTTTCGATATTAAATCTTTATATATTTTATAACATTGCATTATGCAACATTTTATAAAATGATCGTCGTAAAATGGCGGCACGCCATTTTTAGTGCACATTTAATTTTATGTATTCTATCACAGCGGCCATAATTTATACATGAAATTTCCTTGCACGGAACGAGTTCATTGTTTTATTTCTTATCCCCAAAATGTGTGTAGCTTAATAAAAAATGCTTTTAGATATACCTTAATTTTTGTAGCGCTTAAAAAAATCTATAAATGATAATTTGTCAAAATTTTAATAAATATTATCGTGCCTTAGAAAAGTAAAAGATGGTGTATTTTCAATTGGCGCTGCAGTAATTCTTTTATTAAGTTTTTTATTAATTTAATTTTGACTTATGAAATACACATGCTATCGGTCAAGAGGTCGCACGTTTTAATTATAACTGAAATACACGCTTGTGTTGAAGTCTGATCACGGTTGCGTGTCTAGAAGGAACACTTATTGTATTATGCAATACTTCATACTGTAACTGTTTATATTTTACTCGCATGCTTTTGTGATAGCGGATCTAACACGGTTTTGTCGTGGACTTACTTTATATTGTAAAAACACTATACACATATAAATTAAATTATAACAAAAAATCTATAGTGGTTATAGCCGGACAATGTAGCGGATATGGCTTTCTATCTCTTTATTTTATGACATTCTAGTAACAAGGGAGCAATTTTAATGCCTTTGCCGTTATACATTGTATATAGAAAGAAACGGGTCTTTAAAACGAGCCAACAGTAAAAATTTCAACGAATGGATCAATAAAACTGGGCAGTTAGCGATATTGAAATGCAGTTACTGCGGTGTATGTTAATCTAATATGATGGATACAAAGTTACAGTTTTGTACATATTTAAATCGAATTATTTAAAGAATCTTAAATTTATTTTGTAGTTATGTGCATGTGTTACATTGCAAGATAAATATAGTGAGGGAAAGATTTAACTCCAAAGTCTCCAGCCTCAATTATTCGGGCGAAGATAAATTTCCAGTAGTTTGCACTGGTTTTTGTAGCTGGGATGTTTCTTGCATTTCAATATCCGACCAACAGTCCTTGGCAGTAAATTGAAATAATTAGTGGTTTGGAGACCACCTAGGAGAGGATAGCGCTTTTTGTCGGTAGTTGGGAGACGCTTTCAGCCAAGAGTCGACAAATTTCGCAACATAAATTATAACCGAGACAAAATATCGTAAATGTTAATAAAAAATAATTTATGTACAATTGTTATAAATATCTAACCCCTTTATATCTAAGTAATAAATCAATAAGTCAATAAGATACTATTTATTAGTCATATTTCATGCAAAAAAAGAAACGGAAGTTTATATTTTTTTAGCGTGAGTTTTTAATAATTATTTTTTCCTAAAACCTGGTTTTGTGGTGTTTTTTAATTTAAATAAATACCCGATTATTATTATTATAAATTAAACATTTTATATATTAAATCAATTATGTTTTATTTTCATGCTATTTAATCGCAATTATTTTTATTATTAAGCCATTAAATTCAACATTTTTTTATCTGAAACTTTAATACTACAATATGTTGTTCAGGCATTTGATCAAATCGCTCCACATAGAACATAATTGAAAGCTCAAGACGCATCACGTGTGGCTTGTCTTATGACATCCCTTCGGTAACCTATCGATCAAAAGATTTCACGCTCCGTTTGACTGATTTCGCCTGTCTTTCCTTAAAATTATGGCCAGCTGTCCAGGATCTGACCCATTTATTTTCGGATTAGCGCCGCTTCTTTATAAAAAGGCAATCAATCGTGAAACTATAAGGCGCACACATTGAACCCCCGGTGACGAATTGCGACCTCTGCCTAAGAAAGTTTGCGTGGTAAAAATTTATCCGACGCGAATTGGTCTATCAGGAATTGGGAGGGTCGGGTTGAAAAAAAAAACTGTGCGCTGAAATCCCATTTCGTTTGATAGACAAGACGCTGAGGGTACCTTCGGGTGTAATGAGGTAGGGTCTGTCCTTTCTTGACTCTTCAAGACCCCGTCTCACCTCTAGACCTTAAGTTGAAGACAAAGAGTCAGATCAATCGTTGCGGAAGGTTTACACGACCCTTTGCCAAGCAACGTGCTTATATAATATATTTTAAAGTCGTTTAAAATTAAATTTAAAAAAATTAAACAACCTTCTGGTAAGTTATTATAATATTATTTTATTTAATAATGTGAATTATTGTGCCCGGATTTAGTTTGCTACTATATTTAATGCTTCTGCAATGATAATATGGCGATCTTTGACGGTTAGGCCTTCTTTTGGTTAAATATGTACGAACTTAGTGCGTTAGAGAGCTCTTAAAGGTCTAATGCAGGGATCGGCAACCTTCGTGGGCCACATTCAGTTTTTAATTTTATTTACTTAGAAAAATATGGGGGCTTCAAACAGTCGATTCAATTAGTATATCACAAGATAAATCTGATCAATTCCATTATATAATTTTTACCATATTAAATAATAGGAAAAGCGGAAAGTAATGAAAATTTTTAAGGGAACGATTTTGAAATTAGCTTACCGCCGGCTGTCGTCGAGGTAACACGTAAGATTTGATCTTATTTTGTAGCTCTGTTAGTCTACTGCAGGTTTTTATTTACTCTATAGAAAAAAATGTCAAGACCAAAAATCGAGGAGACCCATTTGCGTTATTATATGCTATTTTTGTTCGATCAAGGAAAGAAAGCAAAAGAAGCCACTCAGATCATCTGTGAAATTTATGGAGACGTATTGCATCTTCAAAAATGTCACAGGTGGTTGAGAAAATTCAAAAGTGGTGACAGGGATTGAAAAATGCCCCCAAATCGGGAAGATCTACAAAATTAGACGATGACGTGTTTAAATCAGCAGTGGAAGCGGATCCCCGAAAAACCATTAAATAATTGTCAAAAGAGGCTTGGCTGCCCTTATACGACCGTTAAAGACCATCTCAAGCGCATTGGAAAAAAACACAGGCAAGGAATTTGGGTACCGCACGAACTTTCGCAAACGGCCATTGAGCAGCGAATTACCATCTGTTCGTCGCTATTGTCTAGGCACGAAACGGCATCATTTCTGGGAAGGATCGTTACAAGCGATGAGAAGTGGATCCTATACAACAATCCAAACAAAAAAACAATGGATTTCTAAAAACGAAGTACCCATACCTACCCCTAAGCCCTCATTGACCTTAAAAAACGTCCTTCTTTGTGTTTAGTGGGACATGATTGGCGTCATTCATTACGTGTTAATAAAATCTGGTGGAACAACTACCGCAGGGGTATACTGTGGTCAATTAGTCAGAATGAAAGCGGAGCTGTTGAAAAAACGTTCAGTTTCGGTCAACAATTCTAAGCGAATTTTACAGCACGACAATGCCAGACTACATGCGGCATGGATCACGCAGGAAAAAATCAGGGAGCTTGATTTTAAAGTTTAACAGCATCCCCCATATTCCCCCGATATCGCACCCTCTGACTACCATCTTCTTAGATCTTTAGAGCATTCCCTTAAAAATAAAATTTTTAATTCATTTGACGGTATCTAAAATCGCATAGAATCATTATTTAACGAAAAATCTGCAGAGTTCTACAAGAAAGGGTTCTACTGAAAAGCTGCCTGATCGTTGGAGAAAAGTAATAGAAAACAATGGAAATTATTTTGCTGATTGAAATTGTATATATATTTTTTTTTTAATAATTTTTTTGTATGGGAAAAAAATTATCAGGACTTTCCACTTTTTCTTATATTTACTTTTAATACTAAAAAACTATAGATGCCAACATCAAGAAAGCAACAAATAAAAATAGCCGCACAGAAAAATTTGAGGATTTTTCCGTTAGAAGACACTAATTTTTTTCAAGAAAATTAGTCGCAAAGTATAAAAATTTCTCTTGATAATTTTTAATTGTGAACAAGAAATTTAGCCGCGCAGCGAAAATTTTCAGTATTTTAATTTGAAATATTTCTGATTGTGCTCAATAAAATTCGCTGCAAAGAGAAAAAAATCCCTAATTATCATTAAAATACTTTTTTAAATTACTTCTAATCCGGCGACCTCACAGAAAATACCTCAAAAAAACAAAATACAAAATAATTTTATGTAATAAAATATATAATATATATTATTTTTAAAATATAGAAATATTCAATCAAATACGAGAACTAATAAAATATGCTTATTTCAATCGTTGGATTTTGTGGAGAGCCCAGCAGTCATCTAAGAGCATTCCGAAGTTAATTTAGGTTTTGAAACTGTGAAGAATCTCATTCTTGAAGCTCGCGTGGATGACTGATCAAAAATGAGCGTTTATCAATAAGGATAAACTTTGTATGGGACCATACAAAGCCTCCGTTACTAGATTTTTTTCCAATATTAACACGCAAAGATTTTTCAATGCATTAAATCAATATTTATTTGCTATGAAACGGTCACGGGAAACAATATATCACCGAAAGACAAAAAGCACCGTCAGGTAATAATATTACCGTTGCACAATTCAACCTCAAAGTTGTCCATCAAACAAATGTCACTTTCTAAAGGCGTATATATATCATTGCTCTAAGAAGCGAATAAATGATGATCGCTGCATGATTGTATTTATTCAGCAAGATTTACAGCCCTGTTTACATAATACAGACACTCGACCACTCTAACAGATTCGGCACGCCAGCGAACAACATACAGTCATGGACGCTCACATTTTGAGAGGGACTCCATCATACGTGCACCGCAGCAGAGAGGGATCAACCTCTGCTATACTGTCGCTGCCACACAAATCAGAACTCTAAAGATCTTTCATTGACATCATCCTTCCGCCAGCTTCTCCACCACTGCTCGGAGAAAACATCTCGACCATCATAGTAGCCGCAATATATGTAGTATAATTACTTGTCCCCTATAGGATTGAAATACAAAAAAAAACTATTTGGCTTTATAATAAATATTATACAATATTATAGTAAGCATTAATTTATCATAGCTGTATTTATCTGGCGTGATATTGTACATGCTACATGCTAAAGCTAACGACATTATAAATAAATCATTATATTTTTCTTGATTTATATTTAATGTCTGTGAGTCAAATGTGATTCAAGAATCCAATAAGCTCCTGCGGTAATTTTACTGTCAAAGTCTTTAATAACTATGAATTAATTTTGTCAAAAATATTAAAAAATAAAATCGACAAGATATGAAATACAAGGTAATTTTACACATAAAATAAGTTATATTGACTTTGGTAATATTTAAATTACATACTGTATAGTGTAATTATACAAATCACGTTTCGGAAAAAGTTATGTGAGTTCAAAAGCCAGTTATATCATATATTATCATATTCTTTAAAATATTCTAAAATGTTTAAATGAGGCAGATAATTATTAATATTGTAGTATTACTAAAAGTAACTAAACAACTCATTTAAATCAATTTCCTAACAAATTTAAATTATGCATATCACGAGAATATGCTGATAACGAAAGTAACCTCAAATTCGTTTAAGTTGTGATTCGAGTTGAAAATTGCTTCTATGTATTAAACAATTCTATTTCATATTAACCCTTTGATGGTTACATAGCACATATTCTAGAACGTTATCCCATCACTCTGCAGCACGTTTGCTGCTCCATCAGAATTTTTAACGTTGCGCCGTGTTTATATTCAATGTATCCGGCAACGGCAATGTAAATAAAGGGACTTTTATGGCCGAGTGTAAAACGGCCATAAACGGTTAGTTTAATGGCCGTACACGCATTCCACGTGGAAACGGTGGCATAATCAAATTGATCCCAGCTCCTAATGACGGCCTCTTGCAAACACCGCAAAGTTGATCGGCCGCAAGACTGACGAGGGTGGATAACAAAACCACTCCTCAAACCGCTTCGCTTGTACCGGGGGGTTGAGTAAATCTTGGCTTATCAGTGGCCTGCCTACTCAAAATAGAACATAGTAAATGCGTGCGAAGGCTGCCGCTTAAGATTTTAGAGACTTGGATCTCGTGCCTTTTGGGACGTATCTAAATCGTAGGCGAGGGAATTACTAAATTTAGAATACTTTACAACTATAAAAGGAAAAACATTGTTAAAAATAATTATGCAATACATATCTATTTTTAATTCGTATTAAATATCAAGTCGAACTCTCGGATTACAATTTATTGTTTAAGTCGTACTATGTTTGTATTGTAAGGGTCGTCCTAATCTGCGTAGCGATCGATCGTCACAGATCAGGTTTACCTAGATTTACATAATGATCACACGGATAAATAATAAAATTCATATTGGAACACTTCTAATAATAAGCTACTTTAGCTCATAGATAAAATCATAAGCATGTTAAAAAAATAGTTTATTGTAAAATAAACATTTTATTTTGCAAGAATTACGGGCGGTACTGAAACACAAACCTTTCCTTCCAATTATTATATTAAATCATATTTTATTGAATAAATTAATTAAAGTAATTAATTCGTGACAGTTTTATTTAAAAAATATGCAAAATCCAGTATATTAATTTTTAGGGTTTTAAATCTGCATATGGAATGCGATTTTCTAACCCTATTATTTCTTATAGTCTCGCATTAATTATGTATTAAATCACAATAAAGTGATGTTGTACATATATGCGTGGCTTATAAAGATTTTTAATAACCATTAGAACTAGACGATGGATGAAATGACTTATTTTTTAGTGGCCGTTTACTTTTGTGATACAATTCTTGTCAGTGGTTACAATTAACTTTGCTCGTTTAACTTATGTTCATTACGTTTTGAACGGCCGTTTTAACCATTACAAATAATAAACGTTGTGTCTTATTATATATTCTTGTATATTTGAACATTGTTTTATATAGTTGCTTAAATTTAATTTTAAAATAAATTTATGTAAGACAAAGAAGGCATATACTTGTATTTTATTGGCCCATGATATAAAAGAAGATAGTAATTGTTATGTACAATAATTAAGAATTTTGTCTATAAATGTTTTTTGTGTAATGTTTTGCCTAATTATTACTGTCGAAATACATATTAATAAGTAAATCATAAAATTTAATGGATTTTCAAAGAAAAAAGTAACATGGTTTATGATTTTCTAAAAATACAATTTTAATATTAAAATCATATACCTCAAAAATCATCATTGAAAATATCTAATGTTATCACAAGAAAAATGTGTTATGTATATGGTATATTTGACCTATACAAATAATAGTAAACTTTTGCATTTTCATGGATTTTAGCGAACTACAGAGATTTTTTTCTTTTCCGTGAAGTTGAAAATTAGAGGGTTAGCTAATAAACATTTAATATTATAAGAAATATAAATGTAACATATTTTAGTGTTGTTAATATTATTTATATATTTTAGTATTTGTGTTATGAAAAATAAGAAAAACAATGTTTTTAAGAAGCTGTATCTATATTTAAAATTAAATTTTTTTCCTTAGAAAATAACGTAGATATTGTTTTTTTCTGTAAATTATCTTTTTAAAATTAGTGGGTTTTTATTTTTTGCAAGATATTAATTGTTCAATTTTACTAGGTATATTTTAAAGAAATATATTGATTTTTAATTAACATTCTTAATTAGAAAATAACGTAGACATTGTTTTTCATCTATAATATAAGTTTTAATTAATTATTTTTTTAGAATTTATGGGTTTTTATTTTGTGCAAGATATTAATCATTCAATTTTACTAGTTATATTTTAAAGATATATATTTATTATAAAAATATATAATTAGGCTTTCTTTGGCCCGGAAGTTATGCAGTTTGGATAAATGTTCTTAAACAAAACATAATTGGTTCGATTTTTGTAGATAACGTAGGGAAAAATATTAACGCTAATAATAAATAGTCTAGCTACTATTATAAAGACTAACTTTTTTAATAAAAAAAATTATTAATTTTAACGAATTTTCATAAACATATTTTCAATTTTATATGTTTAAATATAACGTCAGTAGTAAATGTGTAGTATTAGCAAACGTAAAATCATGTCAAAATAGTAAAAACTGGTAGGAAAATTGAAAGAGTATCGCCGTACATGTACGGCGGTTAATCTTTCACTGTTTTGAAGTACTACAAGTCGTAATAAATTTACATATAATATAATTGTAATAAATTTACATATATATAAATAATATATAAAAACATTATTTTTATATAATATATTTTTTAATTAATATTTTTATAAATAATTTCTATACAAGATAATAATATAAAAAATATTTTACAATAATTTTATTAAAGATTTAGAACCTCTGTTTTAATTTAAAAAAATCCACAAAAGCCGAATAATATATAATGATAATGTAAAATAAATTAACAAAATTTAGTAATAGAAGTACTAACATAAAAAAGGTAAAATTAATTGAAAAATGGTAAAAATTATTCAAAATGAAAAAAGGGACCTGGACATTTGATTGAACTTCGCGTGCTTTTTTTAGTATTGACTCTTTAGGACACTTTCATTAAGACAATAAGATCTATATTTTGCTGTCATAATAAAACACTTATTTTAATATGCGTTACAGCTACAAGATACCAACTTAATAATCAATCTTCCTACTTGCGATTTGGTAAATATTTGAAAAAAAAATTTTTTTATCCTGTATGTTTAACGTCTTAATCGATTGATGTTTTAGGCAAACCTACTCGCTTGTCATCTTTGATAATTTTTAACTATTAGTTTTTACGTGGCACTCTCGCTAATAGTCTTCCTTAATATTTGTACATTATTAATGAATGATTGAATTACATTTTCAGAATAAAGAAATCGCCTAGAGAGAAAAAAATGTGTCGTTAATATTTGGCTACTAAATACTAAATTTATATTAACGTGTTAAAAATATATGCATTACAGATACTAGTACGATCAGAACAATAATATGAGTTTAACTAAAAATGTTTTTTCATTCGTATATAAATAATTCCATTATTATTTAGTTTGTCACTGAATTAAGTATATATACCAGATTAACAAAAGTATATAATCCTGTATGGCTAAAATACAGTAAATCAGCTTATATTTATCCTATGCTAGAGATCAACTCCTTTGTGCACGTTATTCAGAATATAACCACAAACCCTTATCATCAAATAATGTAATCGCTTATATAGCGTGACATCTGCCCTTCGTAAATTAATTATTTGTACTTTTATAAAACATAGCAAAAACCCATAACTTTATTCGATTACGTTGTTAATGCTATATGTTATTTTTATAATTTAATCTTAAAAATAACAATTACAATCTCTTCCAAGATATTATTAAAAGAATGAGATTTTAAGCAAGAATCAATTTATAATCAACAGTTGCCTTTCACTGATTCTAAGAATATAATCTGTTCATATTAAAAACGTGACGAATCAAATACGCGTAGGCGTAAAGTAAAATTTGTAAAAAATCACCAAATTCAATTATGAAAACGATAAAATTATCCCCAAACGCGCAAAATCGCCGATCGGAAAGTAATTCGGACCTTTGAGGGCATTTCCGATCGCGCCCAAAAGACGGGCATGAATCGCACTTAATGACTGCGTAAATTCGAAACTTTCTCTAGAGGGGCATTAAGCAGAACCCCCTACCCCTACCATCGCCACCACTACCCAGTCCCGTCGATAAATCTTTGCATTCCTTTAAGAATGGCTTAAATATCCGCCAAGAGGGGCTTAATGGCGTGAAGCGCCTACTACGCCTTCTGCTAATTTGAAGACAATCACTCAAAGTTTTCGGCGTTCAAATCCCGTTCCGCAAAAGAAAGTGTCTTAACGGCTAGATCTTGTATTTAATTATCTTTGATTGACTTTTATTCAGATTAATATCACTCGATGATTTTTAAATGAATTGCTTTCAAACGAACCCTTGAACGAAGTGAACGTTGATATTGAGTGAAAGAATATTGACTTTCTTTACTCATTACTAAAATTACTTTAGCTTTTTTAATTTGAAAATATATAAATAAGTTTAATACCTTACTAAATCAAGCTCAATTGCTTGATCTTGTTTTATTCTTAAGGCACTTAATTAAGAAGTAAAATATCAATCCACGACTCACTGATTAGGAAAATGGGTCTTAAAATTAAAGCTCACCTTGCATCGTTGATTGGGTAATCCTCTCGAAATAACTTTTCGGATCTAGAGCGAAGAATCACAATGACGTTAGTTAACCCACATCCGACCGGGTACTTTACCGGGATACCCCACAGGTGAAAAGGAACAAGCAGCGAGACGCCAGAGGCAAATAATCCGACAATTTGCATGCATAACCTCCGAGAGGCTTTCCTTCCTCCCGCTGCTTCTTATTCAACCGGAGACGAGCAGTGACACTTTCGAAAACTGAAACTTGTTCGGAATCTCTTCGCTCGAGAATCGAAACTTTCACCTAATGCCCGAACGGGACTGGATTAATCGCCGTTAAATTTGATTTTTAGACGAGACCGGAAATCTTGAGAAGGTACTCTAAAAGATATTAAAGCCGTGGAATAGAAAACTTTGACCTGCTTTTCCTCTACGAGCTATGTTGTATGGATTAAGCTAGTCAATTGCATTCCAAATAATTTTAAACAAATTGAGATCCATTAATTGCTATAAAGAAAGCTCGATTTATTAGTTATGAAAAAGAAAAAAAAATAACCAATAAATAAACTAACCATCTCGATCCAAAATAATTTATTTTAAAGGGTCACAAAGATTGTCTAGCTGCTCTTTTAAAGCATGTTTTAACTAATTTCCATAAGGTTTCTGATCTCAATTAAACATAAAAATAAATAATAATTTTATAATGTCAAAAAATGCACTGAAGTCACATCAATTCATCACCTGTTCATTAAAAACTAAATTTTCCCGCTGAATTAATCTAAATAATCATATATAAATAGGGCTTAATCGTCCATTATCAGATTAATCCTAAGATCTTAGTGATAAAATTTTGGCTAAAATTTCTTGTTATTTATTACGATAGAAAGTAAAGCTGGTCTCTACACGTAAAATAGGTTTATAAAAATTTTTTTCAAGTCTGCGATAAACCAAAAAGTTTGAGAAACCGTAAGTTATTTGTGTCCTATATGTCACCTTATTTCGCAAAATTCCCTAATTAAAATTCATAATTTGGAATACATAAATCTATAATTATTAGAAATATGAATAAAAAAAAATCTCGCTAAAAAATATATTTTGGGATATACATTTATGAATATCTCATTTAAAAAAATATATTCGAAAAATACATGATTAGGTAGTTTAAAACAGAAACTTTGATAAAGAGTATTGAGGTTAATTATTGATTTTTAAATTCAATAATATAAAGCCTAACTTTAAATAAAAATTGACATTTTTATTATATATTATTATTCCATAAACGGTAAGATAGGGGGTGACTCATCAATGAATATTTTAATGAGTTATCCAAATCCTCAAAGCTTAAATTTTTAAAACACTCCTTTTTTTCCCCATGTGTTAAATAAGATCAAAATCGCAATTTATTTGTCGCTTAAGCCCGCCACTGAGGCATTTGCTTGCTTGAGTACGCAACGCATTTCTGCAGAGCCAGAGCTATCAACGCCCCTAGAAACTAGGTCTCACAAAAGGTCTGCCTACGCACCGAAAAATAACCATAAAAAGAGCTACATTTTAAATTTTAAGACTTAATTCCGAAAGTTGTTGAAATACTATATAATCTTTGTCCAACAAACATGAAAAAAATAATAAAATTAAAAAGATTTAATTTAAAATTTCTGAACCCATTTTACTCAGTTTATTTATAAAATTATTGACTTGATTGTATTATATATATGAATAAATTATAATTAATTGTTAAAATACAATTGTATTAACATGTATTATGTATTGTAACATATATGAGATTAATCTAATTCCCAATTCAGCAAGTTTGACGAGGTGAATTCCGAGATGATTCCTGGTGGAGGATTGCCTCTTGTCCTCATGGGGCGGCTACTCTTGTCAATAAAGACTGTCTTGATAATGGACCATTGATTAATGCGGTGCTGATACGGTGCTCCGTGTCAAAGGTTGACTGACAATGATTGCGTAATTGCAGAACAGATTAATGTCGACTAGTGTCGTCGAATAAGAATATGTAAATCAGTTTATGATGCCTATATATATTTAAATTAATTTTAAAAGACGCCTATGTATCACAAAATATATGTAAATATATAGTTTATGTTTTAAAAAAGCTTTTATTAAAGTAAACTATTTATTGTTAATCGATATTGATATCAATATTTTTTGGTAAGAACCATAAGAATAATAGTAAATTATTAAATAAATAAATAGGTAATAATCTACTAATATAAAATAATTAAATACATATTAGCAAATAGTATATCATCGTTGGAAAATTACACATATTGCGCAGCATTCAAAACAGCAATGAAAATCATTCATACGAATATACGTTAATACGTCATACGATAAATTTGCATTATTTATACACGTGAATTTGCAACCAGAACGTAGACCACGTAGGCAGGATAAATGCAATATCAGCTTATGCCGCAAGTTCGACAAAAGGATATTCAAACATGAATACTACTAACTGCGTCACTGAAACGTCAGGTAAGATTTAGTACTTGCAAGTAGGTAGATCTACTATAGCGTCACTAGTTTTAAACCTCAATGAGAAAATATTTTTTAAGCAAAATATTTTTTGCGATTTAAGATCACCGTTTTTTACTTCTACAAAAGTAATTTTTAATTGAAAATTAAATAATTTATTGATTAAATTACTTTTAACATACAATGGTTTACATTTTTTATATAAGTACATTTTTTTTTGTTTTTCAACAAATTATGTTACTTTTATTTGTACTAAAAATGTTTTTTTACGATGCCATAAAGTTTGTTTAAATGTATGTAACATATATTTATATAAAGTTTTACCGCTTGTATATCATAAACAAACTTTTGATACTTCACCCCATAAATCATGTCGAAAATAATAGCCAGGTATAAAATCAGATTTCAACTTTGAAATTTTAAACACGTGCCATATTCTGTCATATAATTTACAATAAATTTATCTATTTTAAAAGTAGATGTTTTTAATATAAAAAGTACAGTAGATTTCTGCTTTGTTTCAAAAACTAATTGCTTTATCATTTGCGCGTATTTAAAACTCTTTATATATTTTGTCTAATTCATGACCGATACTTATAAAAAACACATAGGAACCAATATTTCTAAAGATATCATCGAAGTGAGTTTAAAACAATATGACATATAGCTTGTTATGTGTCCGTCTATTGTCACGCACGGTCTGGACCAAACAAATCCTTTGTTTAATGGCAGATACGTCATAAGTAATGACGTTTATGACAATTTTATGTGAGAGTTTATGTTTTACTCTGCCACAATTTCACTGTAAGCCTTAATGATGCTTTCATGTCTATTGATTTATAACGCAGTTTTTTCACTTAGATTTTAAGTTTTAAAAAGGTTCTGCGTTTATAGGATCGACTACTCAAATGAAATTCAAAAATAATAAAAGCTTTTTTAATTTACACAATATTAAAATAGCAAATTTAATTTTCTGCAGCATTTATCAGACTTACAACAAACATTTCAAGAATATTTTTCTGGCCACAAATAAAAATCATCCTTAATTTTAAATTCCTTTAATAATTTCGCGATACCTCTCAATTGCTTTATATTATTATTAACATTATTAAAACTAAACAATAATTCTTATTCACTTTGATATTAGTTGATTTAGATTAATAAATAATTTAATCAAGGTGCTAAATAAATATTTTTTAGGAATTTAGTAGTCATATAAAATCCCAATATCTCATTTATTTTTCTAACACCAGCATAAACACGCGTTATGGAGATATATTAAACCAATATATTTTGATAAAAATCTGAGTCCGTAATCACATGACTCCCCTAACGCGTAAACCTAATATATTCGCATAATAAATATGTTCCTATATTCTTAAAATACTCCTACTGCAATTTCAACAATGATTTAAACACAACTGCAAGTGTTTTTCTATGCATTTTTTACATTATTTTTTTCCTAACAATTTATAATTATATACAGGATTATTGTGTGTAGAAATTTCACAAAAATACTATTAAATTAAATTAATTTATTTATAATAAAATTCATTCGTAAGAAAATAAATCTAGGAAAATCAAATTGTCAATGAAAAATCGTGATTAAATTTATTTATATTTACCAATGATTTTGACATTCTAGACACAATAAAAATTTTATTTTGAGTTTATATTTAATTCAAGCCCAGGTCTTTCTGTTATTGGTCACATTTTATACCACTAGATATATAAGTTAAAATATTATTTAATTAGTAATGATTTAGTAACAACCAACAAGAGGTTAAAGCCATGAATCATGCGCTTTAAATCCTAATAATATTTTATTCAAATTATTAAAAAAAATTCTCATTACAACTATTTACTTTTAATAGTAGCAAAAACACCTTTGAAATTAACACATTGAATCCCAAGCGACACAAGTTGCCATTGCGTTGCGATCGGCACCGTCCGTGAGCACTGGAATATATAGAAAAAGGGAAAAACTTTCCAATGCAGCTAAAAGTTTTTTCATCTGTGAAGCACGGATTTCTGCTGCACTTTAATGGTGGCAGCGGATGCAGCGATCGCTGTTTGCTCAGTTATTGGTGCCGAGCTGTATCCCTAGGGGTTTAGCGGTGGTATTACAATTTTCCATTTTGCCGTAGCATTACGACTAAATTAATATTGACCGATAGAGATATAACAGCGGACAATTTTCTCTATAAAGCAAATTGTAAATTGTAATATAAATCAGGTATGAGTTGGTAAAATATATTAATTTGGAGGTATAGCTAATTTACAACACATTTATATTACATTCAATAACTATAAATTAATAATAATGATAAGTGAAACAAACATCGCAACCAAATCGACTAATGACTACGCAATCTATGATTCCAATTTTTATTTAATTTGAATAATTACTAAAATAATGAGATTTGGCCACCTTGCACTTGTCTTTTCGCATTCAACTGCTTAAATTACATACCTCAACATCAGAGTTACTAGTTTATAAGCCAAGTTTTTTAATACAAACATGTTTTCGTACTAAATATTCTACTATGTTAAGGTGTATGTGTACTTGAGTTGATGTATCGTATTATATATGTAAAACGTTAAAATAAAACTTTTTTGTATAATGACCATCATGAAGTATTGGGGTACATGTCAAGTCACAATGGTTAGATTTGTAATTAAAGTGAATAAATAAAATATGTATAATATTTGGAATGCTTATTTCGAATTTTAAAGACTATCTTAGAAACAAAGGAATTAAATTTTGAACAATGGTGAATGGGTGTATTTAGAAAAAAAGCGTTAAAAACTTTTAGATTGAACCATTTTTTAGTCATTATTTTTTAAACGAATTTATGTCTATAGAGATAGACCAAATTAATGTTATAAGTGAGTAGAATTAAAACTTCAGTAAAATTCATATAGAAGAAAATGATTGAGATATAATTTTTTATTAATTTCACCTTCAATAAGCTTACGGTAAAACGCAATTAAATACAATCACTAATAAACCAGAAAGTATCAATAAAATAGTATGATCAAATTGGGCATTTAAATTTTTTAAATAAATATGGTAAACTCAACATGCGACACTTGGCCTCAGATACTCCCACCACTAGCGGTTATTAAATCCGTGCATTCTGTTGCTTTGCAATGAATTTTGAATTCAGTTACCTCGAAACATGATTAGTTGAATGTCCTGCAATATTCTCAGCATGCTGTGATTCTGAACCACAAACTAATAGCTGTAGTCTTCAGCGATACTCCGCCGATAAGTCCGCCGTTTCTAAAATCGATACATCCCAATGAAAAGTTCAGGAACGAGTATGTTGCCAGGATGCAATTCCGTCGTTTGGCACGGCAGTTATATTATCAATTTATGGCCATTAGAGCCATTGCACAATGTCTCGCTTTACGACATGCTCTGCGGAGCAATTTGCGACACTATCGTGTGTCTCGGGATAAAACCGCAGCGCTCGAGAGCAATATTGTACCGGACCGGGGCGGGCCTGGCTTCGATCATTAAACCCGCCAGATGCCATCCGATTGTAATCTGGCGGACACTTTACACAGACAGGGAGAGAGGAAGAAGAAGGCTTTATTTGGCTGGAAATAGCAGGAGGCTTCAGAAAAATTGCGACTGAGAATCAAACCATAACACCTTTGTAATTTATATTGTATTTTAAATCTGACGTTTGTCAAATACAAAACAAACTTTTGAATTTTATAAATAATATTTTAATTTTAATTTGTAGAATTTTAAAGGTGTTTGAAATATCAAAAGTTACTTAAAGAATACATATGGTAAAATAATCGACTACAAATTTATATACATAGGTGTCCATGAAATGACAAGCAAACGCATGGGTTTGGTAACCGCAATTATTTTTACGTGGCTTATAAATATTTTTTCGACATAAAAAAATAATTAGAACTAAACTTTCATTTTACACAGTTAGTAAAAATAACTTTGGCGTTTAAGTCACTATTAAAGCTAGATACAAAAAATGTAGAAAATACTCTAATGTAACAAAAAAACTATTGGCTTATTATGTTAACACTTAACCAAAAGGTTAGGTAGTTCCTATCCGTTATATTTGCTGATGAAATAGAATATATTTATTTTTTGTGCTTAGCGAAGAGTTATTCATAGAAAATCTTATTATGTTGTAATCTATTGAACACACGTTTGTGTTATATGAAAATAATACGACTAATTTTTATCCTCAAAGCATATTTTTGTATATATACATATGAAGGTCGTAAAATAAAAATATATTTTTTTGCGTAACAATACTTTATATTACAAATTTACCGAGACTCATATAATCTGTTTTAATCCACCGAAGACTTAAGTTAAAAATGTTTCAAATTTTTTTGCTGATTTTTTTATTAAAAATAAAACACTTTTCAGATATTAATTATTTTGCTTTTAATTTTGATCGTTAAAATAAGTTTTTTAATTATTTTTTTAATTTAAAATTTATCAAGAATTCTGCCATTTTAAGTGTTGATAAAGCAAAACCAGTTTATACTAGTCATATTATATCAAAATATAATATATAAAAACAGTATAAACTAGGATATTCCAAGATATCTAAAAAGCACTTATTGCAAAGGCAAATTGACTATGAAAAAAAGTAGTATTAAAACTTGTAGCATTTTCGCGCAAAATACGCAATAAGCAAAATTTCCATACTACTTACCGACAAGTATATTTGAGAAGATCAGATATTCTGCAGTGTTACAAACACATAAAAATATATTGCATTGGCAAATGCAGTTTGTGGAATAAGTTTTACAAACTAAATCAAATTCACATGTGACTTAAAAGGTTTTGTGAGAAAGCTCGAAAATTACTGGAAAATATTAAGGATAAAAAATAATGTAATATTAAATAAATTATCATTTTTAATTATTACACATTGTAAAAAAAGCAGTGCTTTCAAAAATGTTATTTAGAAACATTTGGAAGCATTGTAAAAGAGTTTAACAACTATTTCCTGAGCTCAGTGATTTAAATTGAGTTTAATTTAGTTCGTTATCCTTTAAAATTGTCAGTTAAAAAAGTTCCTTGTGATTAACAAAACAAAGTTCCCATGTCTCCACCTGTTTAAATTTTGATCGAGAAACGATTTTTATAATAAACATACCTGATTCCCCTAAATCATAGCTACTATTACGCACCACGAAAAAATAAGGATAAAGAAAAATTAATTTAAGTTAGAGAAGAATATGCCCGAGAAAGTAACCGCTTCCCTCTTTATTTAAAATAAAATGTTTGTCCAAAAATAATCACTATCGATACCATAATTTAAATGATTGCAATTTTATGAGTATTGCTTGTTTTTAATACAATTAAATAAAGTAAATATTTAATAAACATTTATTTAAATAAACGCAATCATACTGCTTAAAGAAAAAAAATATTTCAGTATATAAATTTAATATTTTGGCCAAATAAAAACGATTCTTTAATTCGTTAAATCATGAAAAAATAATAAAAAGTTACTGTAGGATTAATACGTGATGTACATTTTAGTGAATATTCACTATTTTTAAATTACAAAAAAAAAACTTTAAAAAAATTTTTTAATGGCAAATGTATATTTTTTTTAATGGCAAATATTTATATCATATTTAATCCTACAGTTAGCACTGTAAGATTAAATATGATATAAATTGGCCATGCATTTTGTTTCAATTCTTAAAATATTTTTTGATACATCTGATAAAGTAAACCAAAATTGTATCATATATGTAAGAAATATAAAATTAATATATTTAAAAAAAGGCGTTCAAAGGGCAACAAAAACATAAAAACATAACCCAAATAAACATTAATTCATTATTAGTAAACACAACCTTACTTTGCGTTATGTAACCGAAATTATTATCGAAATTATTATATTGTGAATTGTTGTTACAAAACAGACGTTAACTCAATGCGTAATTGAAAGTAAACACAATCAACAGTTACAAGTAAATAGTGAGACGACGGACTAAAATCAGTTAGTAAATTAGTTATGTAAATTTTAACAATAGATAATAATTAATAGATGTCCGGTATTATTTTAAATATGTAAAACCATATTCATCCATGAGTTTAAAAAATCTGCTATGAGCAATTTAAATCAAAATTATATTATAAATACAAGTTCTGATCTTGTTGATGCAATTAAAACACAAAAAATAGGGTATAAATGTAATTTAAACTAGGTCTTTCAAGTTTTAGTCACCGACTTATACTACTGATCTATCGTGCTGGTGTAAAATAATGCTTTTATGTTAACAAGAAAACACTAATATAATAAATAAATAGGATCAAAAAATAAGTTTATGCTTAAATTAAAATGTATTTTACTTCTTTTAATATATTTAAAATTTATTTTATTTAATTTTTTTGCTGGGGGCGGCAACTGTAGTGCTGCAATGACGGTTTTGACGAAAAAAACGAATTACGCATTTTTTTCTATTCTATCCGATAATCAAAGATCAATTGTCCAGCGTGGCTTAAGACAGTTACTAATTTAGGAGCGTGGCAAAAATACTACGAAAGTTTTTTGAAACGGTCTCAACGTTTTCATACTACTTTTTAAATCCATTTTAAAGTTGTTATAAAAACATAGCTTGATTCAAAGATGATAGCAACAAAATATTTTCCTGTGTTTTACGTTTTGCTGTTGCAAAAATGTTTTTTATTAAAAAAACAGGTATAGTTCGTTAATTTATTAAATTTTTATGTATTATATATTAAAAATATTTTTTTATTGAATTAACTATATTTTGTGTATTGCTTTTGTACGCCACAGTACTTTTTTATAATAAATAAATTTTGGTTGATAACATTTTTTTTAATAAAAATGCTAATGAATACAAACATCCAAAATAAAATTTTAAATAAAAATGAAAAAATATAATAGATACCGTTAGATTATAACATTTCTCTCAACCCTGACCATGGCCCATATTAGATTTATTTTCCTAGAAATCGATTATCCTTTATTTTGGCTATAAGCTGTTAAGCTTTGAATTTTAGAAAATCTATTTTTCGATTTGTTACAAATTATTTTTAGAGAAATAATAAACTAAACACTGCAAAAATATCTATGACGTCTTTGCATCGAATATTATTTATCACTTTGCTTTTGTTGCGTACTCTTTATTTACTACTTTTTATATGTATTTGTGTGCTTTAAAAAACAACGCATACATAATTCATGGGCTAATAAGTGGGGTACTATAGGAATAATGCTCGGGCGGTTTAAGCACGAATCCAGAATAGGAAGTTATCATGCGGGAGCTTTGGGAGGCTTACTGATCTCCTCATCTCTGCTCTGCTTATTTTTTTCTCTTCCCCGGTTTCCCACACCGCTCTGCGGGAAGATTGATGGGCGTCTGTATTGTCCGCTGCGGAAACATAATCCGACAGTCGGGGCTCCTCTCCCATCATGTCTTAGTTAAGTATTGA
Source organism: Plectrocnemia conspersa (assembly GCF_051122295.1). Lineage (NCBI taxonomy): Eukaryota > Metazoa > Arthropoda > Insecta > Trichoptera > Polycentropodidae > Plectrocnemia > Plectrocnemia conspersa. The sequence goes on from NW_028277166.1 coordinate 28,295,499, forward strand.
ATATGTGAAAGTTTATTTGGTTAGCGTGGGTCGACGAGGGTCCAAAATGGATCGGCCAAATTCGTTCGATTTAATTTAATCTTGTTTAGTGAGTGTGTATGTTGTGCGTACTGGCGTATAATGTATACCTAAGGCTATTGATTTGATATGAGCGAGACGCCTAAGATAGATGGTGATAATATTATTTATTGTATTTTATAAATACAATGTTAAATATTATATGTAAATATAATACGAAATGTTATTTCCTATTCTTAGAAGAATGATTCCTGGTGGACTCTATAAAAGGGGGTTTCGTTTTGTATATACATCGTAAAAGTGCAGCCTTTGAAAGTTTTAATAAATGTTCCTATTTAGATTTTGCTGGGGGCGACTCACTGTAGTGGTGCAGTTGTGGTTCGATAAGTCATTTAAACAAAAAAATCGTTGTTTTCTTTGACCCTTCGACCAAAAATGTCAAAGTGAGTTATTTTTGTACTGACTATGCAAAATATTTATAATTCATATATGGTATGGGTTTAACATACAAAAGGTAAATTTATTTTATTTAAATTACAACAGTAAAAATGTGGATATAGTATTTGTAGCAATAAATAAATACTAACATAAAGATTTAATTTATGTTATTCATTATCATAGCGTTGCATAATAATATATTAAAAGGGATCTTAAAAACTAAATAAATTACATAATAATTAAAGCAGACTACTTAGCTAGAACAGATCTGATAAAGTAAAAACGGCTGTTATTCACAGAGCTTTAATCATTTTATCTATGTTAATTTGGCGTAAGCTTCGCTGAATACAAGTTCAGTCGTCTGAATTTATAATTGATAAGCAAAGTTGAAAGTTTTAGTAAAAATTTAAAACTAATTAAGCATTTTCTAATGGAAACGTTCTGGCTTGTATACGATTAAGATAAATAAAAAGACCAACATGGAATACTTGAGAATAAAGTGGAATTTTATCAATAAATACTCTTATGAACACAAAAATGTGACGCTTCTATATCAAAAGCCTAAAATAAATTTTATCATATAATATATTTAACAATATGAGCTGCAAGCTACTGTATGTAGCACTAAGAAATATATCATGTTGAAAAATAACAGTCTAAAATTTCTAGTGCATCTATAACAGCGCTGTTTAACTTCTCTTAGTCCTTGAGCCATTTTTACTTTTGTAAACATTTCGGGAGCCAAAAAGTCTTTTGTACTGAGAAATCTCAAAAAAGATTACCTCAGACATTTCTATTCACTTACGGATACTGGTGGGTGTTTTAATTTGTATACCACATGATTTGGTAAAGGAAAAATAAATCAGAGATGATATTTTTGACCTTATTTTAAAAAAAAATAATAATTGGTTTTCAGACCGCCAAAATAGGTTTGTGAACCCCCAGATTGATAAGAATATTATTAATGTCTAAGTAAGGATATTCTTTTAAATCAATGAAATGAAAAATTTGCTAATAATTTGAAATATTTATTTTAAGATCTTAATGTGTGGTAAGTCGAAGTGCGCAATTTACACTTAAAATTCCAAAAATCAATAATAAATGATATTACGTTACTATTTATAAAATATTTATTGTGCTTTGCAGTTACTGCAAAGGCGCATTATCAGGGAAGGCGCGGGCTCTCTGTGTATATGCCTAGTTTATGCAGCTGCAGCTCTAGAGAGTGCTGTTTCTTAAAGATCTCATATTACAGCCCTTTTTGGAAGTGTATTTTTTAGATACATAAATAGCCAGGGGCATAGCCTTATGCGCCCTTGAGCAAACATATTTTTTTGTTCCGTTTATTATGACTAAGTGACGTGATGACTAAACTGTGACTATACTGCTACTGTAACCTGACTAATCATTACATATTTTTTTCTGACAAAAGAAAGGGTTTTGATTATATATAACCCATAAATAAGTCACCTCTTATTTTACATAGTAGATTTTTATGTATTTTTTTAAATCTGTTAAACTGATAACAATAAATATGTTTATAAATTAGCATTTTTTTAAAAAACTTATATTTTGAAATATAAAAAAAATTATAAAAACTATAAATGTCTAGTTATATTATTCACCAATATTTTAATATTCAAAGATATGGTATTGGATTACCTAATAGTGCTTTTTTGACTAACAAATAAAATAAAATTAAAACCTTTACATTATGAATATATTGATCAAAGAAATAATGCAACTAAATCAAAATATAAAAATAAAATTTAAAATACAAAACGTTTATAATACCAAAAAGTTTCTATTTTTTTAAAAAAAAAAATTTTACCAGGGAAAAGTAATGTTATTAAAAATGTAATAAATCTATTAAACCATTATAGGCAAAGTTATAAATACGTTTAGAATAAACATAAAAATTGCATAAAACGAAAAGTCAACGAAAAGGCGTCAAGGATATTTATTTTTTTGGACAACATTCCAAAACAGTGGTCGTGGACCAAAAATATCTGTACATTTTTTTATCCCGTCAATAAAGTATTTTTTCTTGTTTGGTCGGTTATTTATAGTCCTAGACTGAAATGGCAGTACAAGAGGGGAGGACTTTTTCGAAAGAGTTGTATCACCAATAAAAAAAATTGATTTGCCATTTGAAAAGTTTGGCAACCTTGCTGCAGATGGAGCTCTAGTCATGGTTAGCTCACAAAAAGGGCGTTTGTCAAGAAATAACTAAAACGTCTCGGTCTTTATCTAAGAAATTTAATTAAATCACTGCATCATAAGCCAGGAAAGGCAGTAGTAACAGTACAGTAGTGTCTTGCATAAATTTTAAAAGAAGCAGAGGGATTAACAGATTGCAGTTTGAAGAGCTAATAAATGATATTGGCTCTTGATTGCTATTTGCTAAGTTTTTTCCTTGGCCGGCCGCCCTCATTAAAAAACTACCCTATGATAGCCTGACCCTCACCCAAATAGCCCTTATCAGTGCTCCCAGAAACTGCAATTTTTAGAATTTAATCCGCGGAGTAAAGCTCTCTTTAGAAAATTACCCACAGGTCTGCGCTACATTTTACTACTTTTTACTACTTAAGAAGATAATATATATATATATATATATATATATATATATATATATATATATATATATATATATATATATATATATATATATATATATATATATATATATATATTATCTATATATATATATGACATATATATATATATATATATATATATATATATATATATATATATATATATATATATATATATATATGTCATTAACAATTGTTTTCTGCTACGTGATTTGACCTATTTATTAAAATGTAATTATTTAATATTTTAAAGAATAAAAGTATCTGTTACAGATTAATAATACTTCAAATAAAGCTTAGTTTTCAAAACTTACAAAACATATTTCAAAATGATGTTTTTCTTTTTATATTTAAGGTATTGTAATACATGTTTTAGAATACAAACATTAACAGCTATAAATCGTAAAAATTTGCTTAAAATTATTAATTTATTTATGTTAAAATATACATAAAACTATTTTAAGGGTTTTTTTCTTGTTTCTTAAAACTAAATATTTACTATGAAATGTTTCCCTAAGCTAAATTAAGAATAACAATGTTTTCATTACACTTGAACAGGTAGCTATCTGCTCGATGTGTATTGAAAAAATATATTTAAACACGTATATGTAATCATGCTAAAAATAACGAAGTAAGTGTTTATCGTGTAAAGAGATTCATGTTATAAATAAAAAAATGTTGTTTTTACGTACGATAAATCATTTTTAATGAGTTATTTATATGGTAGTAAAAAAAGGTTTTTTATTAAAACGAAAATGTATTACAAAATATAAGTTTGCAGTTTTTATTACTAGATTTATATACATATATATGTATATAAATATTTTGTAATTTTTTTAATACGTTTGTCTCAATAATATATATATATATTAACAGACATACTATTAAAAATGTTTTCTGTTTTATATCCATTTTTATGTTAATAATTAGTTATTAGTTACAATTTGATAAAAAAATTTAAATATATAACAAAACGTTAGTGGTTAGTATTCAAGAAAAACAAATAAAAAACCGTATCCAATTTAAGCGAAAAAAATAATAAAAGTACAATAAAATAAGTGATAATTTAAGTTTATTTCATTGCAGAATTGTAATTATTTATATGTTATCTTCAGCCTCTAAAGCAGAAGCGGGAACGTCCGGCCCTCGGGCCTTATACGGCTCACGAGTCAATTTAAATTGGCCGCTGAAATAAAAAATGATTTCTAAACCGTAAAAATTAATATTATTTTTAAAAAAATCTACCCTTGATTTCAGTAACTAAACGACAGAATTAACACTACATATGCTCTCCAAAAACCCCAAACCAAATCAAAATTTTCTTGGTATTTTATATCCCATTCAGAATACTGTTTAAGCACAGCGTATCAGAAAGCAACGTGAGTTTTCACGCAACGACAGCTAGTCATAACTGTCAGTTGTTCCTAAATCGCATTTAGCTCACGTGTACGATACGTGTCGGTTATCTAACATTACCCGGGGATAACAACGGGCGCTTGTCCGTGGAACACGTTCATCAGCAGCCGGTAACAAATGACAGGAGCCTTGTTCAATTGACAGCGCATACGTTGGTGGCTACGCGGGACAACCTCATATACATTTCATGAAAGTGTGTATGTACACCTAAGTACCTATCCCTAACCGATGTCGAGACGCCAGTTTCGAGCTAACCGAGAGACGTTATCGCGAGTAAAACGTTTAAGTATGTTACGTCAGTAAATCGTAGATCATAGTTTCTCGTATTATATGCGCATACGTAATACGTGAAACTTTAAAACAAGTTATGAATAAAAGAATAAATAGGTCTTATTATCTAACCTTTCAATGCGATTTTAGTGATCGATAAGATTATGTGTGCTGTCTATCGTCGTCGTTGCTTAATAAAATGTATTTAAAAAACAACAATTATTTTATTCCTATTAATTGCATAATAAAATTATTTGTAAATGCACAAAAAAGTAACGTACAAGTTTTAATCACTTGCATAATTAAAAAATAATAATAGTGCTTAACTCGTGACCATATAATCACGTTAAAATTTAAAAATATTTTACGAACCACGTTGAGAACCACAAAAATGTTATTCACCTATTTGTACCGCCAAAAAAACACTTTTTGTTTATAAATGGCGCACGCTAGACAATACAATATATCCTTAGCACATTACTATCGTTCTTTGACTCTCTAGTTTACGATCGCCGGCGATTTCCTATTTTGTTATCATATTTTGGCAAAATATACAGCTTTTATTATCATCATTATTGCACAGAATTTGTTACAATTTTTTTTAAACTTTTTAGTGGGATATAAAAAGAAAAAAGAACCAAAAATAAAGTCAATTACATATATTTAATTTTAGAAACATGTTTTTCGGCAAAATAAATATAGCAAAAATTATTTAAGAGTAAAAATGCGCTATTGATAATTTTGAAAAATAAATACTAACAAAACAGTCTGTTACTTATTCATGCAAACTAAACGGCTTACTATCTTACAATAGATGTTTGCTAAAGTAAACTGTATTCTTATTTTTTATATTTTTATAAAATCTAAACGTTTTTCACTGACATCATTAAAATAAATGCTGTGCCTAAGCAGTCATTGATGAACAGTTAATTCCGGCCAGTTTGACTTTGGTTTTTTAAGTTAAAATATATATACTCAACAAGCTTAAGCTTAAGTGAAATTTTGATTTATTAATAAGTTAATCAAAATAACTTATTTATATCGTAAGGAAAATTCACAGAAAAGCGAAAACACAGCAAAAAATAATACTAGTAACACATATATTAAAGTTTAAACTAAATCTATGTACTCGTTATATCTACCCTTAAAATAATTAAATCCGTAATTTAAATTTTAGTGTTTGCTTTTGTATGCGTTTACACTTAACCCGATTCAGATGGTTTTGGATGCAATTTTAATCACGGTTAAAAGTTAACCTCGGCTTACTTAACCCGCATCCGCGTGCGCGGTTGAGAACTTTTACGTTAACTTAAATATTTACACCCTGCTCTTAGACAGCTGCGCTTGTAAACGTTCACGTTTTGAACGTGAACATTTTCGATTGGGTATTCTAAAACGAAGCTTAAATATTCACTGCGGTCGGTTAGCCTTTTCAGAAAATACTCTACGTAAACTCTAAAACATTTAAAAATATACCAATAACAATATCTAAAACGAACGACTAAGCGGTCTTAATGTTTCAAACTAATTTATTTAAAAATAAAATTTTCTTTTTAATAAGAAACTTATTAATAAATATACTAAGCGTCAAACGTCACTTTCTTATTATTATACATTCATATAAATTTAAGCTGACGGTTCAAAGATGAGCTGTCTAAAGTTTAACGCTGCCATCAGACGATCGAAGTAGCTTTCGTTTAATTAAATTTTCTGAGAAATATTTGCAAGGCTTACTGAATTACATAATGCATGCATGCAAGTCTCGGTTGTATTATCAGAAAGTATGAGATTATACCCTCGGTTGAATGTGTAATACTCAGCTACGTAACTGGCAAGGGATAATCTTTTTTAGATTTGCGCCGCAGGTGTAACAAATGAGATTGGAAAATTGCCATATTGTTTTATAAAACAGTTTTTATCAAAGCATTAGTGGAAAAAATCGCACAACAAAAGCAACACATGAAAAATATGAACAAAGAGATTTTTGATAATAATAGTGTTATAATTAAAACGTATACATAATCAAACTGGGATTAAATTTTAATACTTCAGTATGTAAAGAATATAATGATTTAAAATTCTATTGATGTTTTTTCCAGTAGTCTATTTAAAATAAAAGCATAAATAAAAACACTAAAATATAGCATTTTATTTAAAAAAAATATTAATATATTATATTTTTAAATATGAACTAGCTTTTTGTTTGGTCTGAGGTTTTGGTGCAGAAAAATCGTTAGTAGATGAACTTGTATAATTTTAATATTTTTTTTTCATTAAAATATACATAATTAAATTATTTCTTTGACACATCCACAATATGTGTTTACGTCTTAAGAATAAACAGTCCTGATCATCACATTAGTGATCAGTAACAATTGAAGAACAATTGTATGTTGCGCAGGATAAAATATATTGTGTAGCTAGCGCGCATCCTTTCCAAACAGAGATTTTTTTAGCGGTACTTATGGATAATTAACGTCTCAAAATGTGCTTCGTGCGTGATATATCTCTAACTATTTACGCAATTATTTAGTCACGATATAGTTCTTTCATTGGTATGAATTAACCATATGTGACCTAAATGTGAAGTAAAGTGAGCAAAAAACTTGCTTTCGAAAATGCAACATCCGATTTATCGAGTTCCAAGGCTGGGAGATTGATGCACAATCGCGATTGGCCACTAAAGAATATAAGCCCGGACTCTGATGAGGAGAGGGCAGAAGGCTGAGGCACCAGACAAGAAACCGGCAGAAACAAGCAGACAGCCAGCGACGCAGTCAATCTACCAGCACCCATCCGGAATAACCAGCTATGCGCCCTCACACCTCACATCTGACACTCGCCGCACGCAGCCACAAGAGCCCAAAGTATCATCTACGGCCTTTACCACCTGCGCCACCTTTACCTTCATCGCGAGAAACGTCACGCCGTAATCGTCCATTTGTCACATGTAAATATAACTTAATAAAAAAGTGTATTTAGATTTACACAAGAGTCTCATTGACCGCGAGGTCAACTCCCAACCAACTAAGACTAACCACCTAAACTATAAATTTAGCTAGATATTCTAATAAAAAAAAATTGAATGCATTATTATTTCAATAATCTTTAAATATATAAAATACCAAAATACTGTTTTTAAACCATTGTTTTATTTATAAAGATATCATTCACTAATATTATCTATCATGGCACTTACTATTAACTTAAGATTTTTTAATATTTTTTTTAAGCAAAAGTTTTAATATACGATATATTTTTTAGAAAAGAAAATAATTGAATATTTTTGAAAAACAAAAACTGTAAGGTAAAAGCTATGTGAGCTCTTCTGTAAAAGATAAAAATACTAAGGGCGGAGCTCTAGCAGCGGAACAAAGGGCGTGGACGTTGCTTTATATGTGGCATGCAACTCCTTATTTCGTCCTCGAGTACAACTGTCTGTAACTACTTGCTTAAATGACCATTTTAACTTGTCCACTGGGAATTGAAAGAGTTTTTTTAAAACCCATTCGGATATTTTAATTATTCATCAAAATCGATAAGTCACCGCTTATCTCGTGTGTCTATAACCAGCTTAATATAACTGATTATTTAAAATCTCTACTACAGTATAATTTCATTTTTACTTTCAAGCATATATCATTTTACTGCAGTAGGGTTGGTTTATTATGCTAGTAATTTAAAATTCATAAAAAATAAACCAATGAAATTTGATATTCTATATTTTTTAAATATTTATAAAAATGTATTACCGAAAGTATGATACTACTTGGGTTTATTTTTATTAGATAAAAATACGTTTATTTTTTCTGTGAATAAATATATCGCATTATATACACATTTGAGACGTATCGCAACCGGTATATAAAATGTCCCAGGCCAAGTCCCTTCTATTATGCTGAGAGTTGTTCGAGACGCCGTCCCTCGGGAAATTGAATTTCCCAGAAACGAGGGAATGCGGAATACGGTGGCCGGATGATTACTTTTGCCACAGTTCATCATTGCATTTGATAAATTTAGCCAGCAAACACGGCCTAAGTCCAAACGCCGCACAATGGCCCACAAGTATAAATCGCGAATGCCTCGCTAAACTGTTATAGCCTTGTTATTTATTCAAAAAGGCGTGGGTTAAGCTCTTTTTAAGCTTTCTTTCATTTCCCACAAGCATTCAGGTTCGATTGCTTTTTTTGTGAAGCTCTTATTTCATCGCACAGTGAACACTGCATAATTCACGGAACACGCAAATTGCATGTAACGTCAATGGCGGACGTATTCTTGGGTCATTTGAAATAGACGATGTATCTATGTTAATGGATGTATGGTATTCTTGGCAGTTGAATAATGAATATGTGGTTTCAAATATCTACATAAGGAATTGTATGTAATTATTCGCACGGACCTCATATTTAATTTACTGGGCAATACCAAGAAAATTTATTAAGGTCACTACAAAATGAAAAATGTTTTTTGTGTAAGCTTATTTAAATTAATTAGAGGATTATTATTGTCATATACCTATAATATTTCAATTACATAAGTTTATCAATATATGGCACAAAAAACGTGAAAATAAAAAAATCTAGCACCTATGACTGATGTTTTGAAGCATTCATAAAAAATGTAAAAATTAAAATATTTACATCGACGCTAAATTATTATGTCATATAATTGTCAGTTATCTGTGGGAATATTGTGCTTAGATTTTAATTATAGTACATTGTTTATATTGTGCATTATTTTTTAAAAGCCATGGGCGAGAAATAAGATGACCTTACGCAGAAATGGAAACAAATTTACTTAGCATATGTATCACAATCATGGCTACGCGATCGTCGTATAGGATAGTATCCCCAAATATTAATTATTAAAATCACGTTTTATTAGCATTTATATGATTTGATCTACGTTAACTGGAAATCCGTATACGTACTAAGTATATGTTAAATTATCACCGTTAAAGCATACCTGTTTTATTAGCAATTCGAATATTTATATTCAAGCAAATCTAACGAATATGTGCGGTAAATAAGAAGCAATGATAATTTTGATGTATTGCAAATCAAAAACTCACATTTTGGTATCGGCTCGTTGACGGAACTGAAAATTGAAAGATTTTATTACAAAGATGATTTTAAAATAGTTTAGGTAGTATATATCTTATTTTAAATGTTAAAACATGCCTAGTTAATCAGCAATCCAGATATTTATATTCAGTCAGATCGAACAACGCACTTGAAAAATCGATAAAATTTATTTTTATGAACCGCTGTCACTTTGCTGCCGGCCATTTTGATTTACAATTAAATACTGATTTTTCATTGGTCGACAGTCAGAGCCTTCGATCAAAAACAAAAGAATCCAATAATAAAGACTCTAAAAATAATCGATAAAATTCAAATTGTATTTTTATTAATAATATTTAAATATATTTCCTTTGTTTTCTTAAAATTATTATAAACCGTTGAACGTGCGCATAACAATAATTTCGACTAATCTCAAAACCGTCGCGAAACAAAGTGAAATCAATTAATAATAATTATCGCAGGGTATAATTCTTTTAGTGACGAGTGATGCTGTGTTCAGTGTTAAAAATCTGTGATGTGTGACTGGAGACTTCAACGCGAGACACATGCACTGGGATTGTTCCGATGCGATTTGTTCCAGTAAGTGAATCTTTAATTATTTACACGACACGGGCACTACTGTAAAATTTCCGATATCTTTGACGCAATATCTTTAGTTGTTCAAAGGTAACTCCCCGATTTATATAATGCACTGCATCCAGGCTCTGTCTTCGGACCACCTTCCAGTGTTCTTTACGTTGGACGGTGAGGTCGAGATGGTGTCTGAAGTTATTTTTAATTATTTAAAGGCTGACTGAAAGCGATTTAGGAACATAGTAGAATCTCAGATATTAATTAAATGAATTTAAAATTACACTAAAATTATGGACAATGATGTTCATTACTTAACATCCGTGCTCGAGCAGGCCAAATATTATTAGTTCAGTTGCGTAAAAATATTAGTAATGACGTAAAACGTACCCCAAAAATTAATGAATTTTATAAAATTAAAAATAATAAATAAAATAGGACTCTAGTGTACTTCTCTGAGGTACACCACCTGGTATTTTATGCAGTTAATTTTCAAGGAAATTTATAAAAAAACTTAAGTTTTCAAGGGATAAATTCAAAACATCAAAAACGTTTCATGATCGCGTGAATTAAATAAAATCTTTGAAACCGAGAGACTATTCTATATAGACGATGACAAAATCACTTAAAAATAGAAACTGAAATATACTAACTTTATAATCCAGGAAGCACATGACTAACGCAATTCTGGAGAAGGTCGAGTTATTAGCTGAGGCATTTTTCATATTATATCAACTTACACAAAATTACGTTGATCAAAAAATTCGAACTAAAGTAGACCGGGTAATTAAAGATATAATTAGCTCTCAAATAAATTAATAATTGTTTAACATAGTGGGCCTATCGGAATTTCTTAGTATTGTTAAATGATTATCAAATAAAAAGGCTCTAGAATAGTCAAAGTAGAAAATATATTTATTTAAAAACCTTTTTTTTTACTTAGATTAAATATTTATTTTATGCTTATCTTTTAAATATTTTCCAATTATTTGAAAAATAGCAAAGTTTTATTCGATAGAAAAACTTGGCAAATCTTATATTTTCTGTTGAGGTAAAGATTTTATAATAAATATTGTTATTAAAAATATTACCTGTTACATACAATGTTCTTTAAGTCACGCTTTTTGTATGCATGCATTTTTGAAGATTCAAAATCCCCATGTGTCAAAGTTACAGTCATCTGATACATATAACACACGATGGTCATTCAAGTTTTGTGATTGAAGTTCATACAACAGCGTGTTGTATAATAATTTAATGAGACATGAATGTAACTGGAAAAGTTCCATGTAGTTGTTTCGCTGCGACAGCGGAAATTGGATTGTGTGAAAGTAAACTTATGCTGCATAATGAATTTCACTTTGTGCTGCCGGCATTTCAACTTCTAATTAAAATTCCACTTTTAACAATAATTTCAGTCTTGACGGTCGTTTTTGCCGATTATACATCTCATCTCGTTAAGAAACTTTCTCGATTTGTCATCGATACAAACGTCGCCAATTAATCGACCCTTTCTATTTATGGCGGTTTAAATTATTCTAAGAACAGGGTTTATCATGGGGTCATTTGAATCAATTATATTATATATCATTAATAATCTTAAAATCCTATAATTTCAATTGAGAAAATGTTTTTAAAACACGGGTTATTATTGTTATTTGATGTAACTTCGTGGCATATTTCCAAGCCGCGTTATAAAAACGTTAGCCTATTTTAAATATTGGTTTATAGCACTTTGCACATCGCGTCGTAAAGCGGCGCTTGCCTCTAAACACCTAAGCAATATATAATTTTCACTTGTCTTGTAGCTAGCGAGCTCGCTAGGCCTGTGTTTTGTGTACATTGAAAATATTATGGCATCCCGTTGGCAAGCCTTCGGAACCGGCTCGTACCGGCACGCCATGCCGCGGTAACTACCCCTATTGAACTTTGTTATTAAAGATAACACCACCCCGGTTGGCGGCTACCCTATCTCGATCTCAGCAAAGCCTGATTATATTCCGTCCATTGAAAATGGCTTGTTTGGCAGGAGCGAATTTGTTGCACGCTTTTCAGCAAGAGCCACTTAATTATTTGGCAATTTGAGAAATAATCTAGAGCAAGGCTTGTCAAACTTTTTCATATCAAGGCCACTTAAACCAATCATTCTAAGTTATACAATTTTCAAAAATTTTATTTTCTTGCAACAAAAAAAAATATTAAAAATGATTGCAAATTTGTAAATCAGTATTATATGATATACTGTTTTAATGCAGTGTTTGCTGCAAAATCTCTGTGTAATAAAACACAAATTTATTTATTATTTAGTGTTTTTTTTGAGCTCTAAATCTACCATAAAGACTAAACAATAACTTATTTTTCTTCTAAACAAGCTCTTAATCCGTAAAAATCAAAGAAATCTTAGTCCATGAATAAGCACATCTATCTTTGAGATTTAACAACCATAATATATTAAAAATGTTTGTATTCTTTTAAGTTGTGGAATCTATGTAATTTGTAAAGGTGGTAATTAATTTTAGAATATTATATTAATTTATACTTTAATGTTTTGTAACCTTAAGGGGTGACTTCGTAGCTAGTAAGATGCTTAGTGGAATCTAGTTAGAGTTTTATCACATTATATTTACATATGTTGCGACAGACGATAAATGGCAAGAAGCTTTCTCCGAGCAGTGGTGGAGAAGCTGGCGCAGGGATGATATCAGTGGAAGGTCCTCAAAAGCGTGGCAGCGAGGGTACAGTAGAAGTTGATCCCTCTCTGCTACGGTGGTGCTTGTATGAAAGGGTTCCTCTCGCCTATGACAGTATATTGTCCGCGGGCGACGAGCGTCTACTTGTCTCTTTGAGTGTCAGCCTGAGTCTTAGCTGCTTGTGACTGCCATTTCCTCATCGGAATCTAGGCTTAAATATCCAAGGCTGCAAAGCTTTCTGACTCATCACAATCATGCTGCGATCATCCAACCAGTAGATGTACTTGTTTCTTAGAACAGCGAAATAGGTATACGCCTTTAGAAAGCAACATTCGCTTGATCGGCACTGTCCAATCTTGTGAATCTGGTGATTTAATATATCCGTGACAGTTTCAAAACAAAGAAATAGTCTCTTAATGCCAGAGAATACTTACTTTAAAAACAAAACTCGTGGTATTTGTGCGATTTTTTTTGTCGTAACATCCTAAAAAGGGCTATGTGATCCCAATCCTTGTTGTTGATGGATGATCACTTTGGTCACAGTAAATTAACGCAAGTCTTAATCCCAATACGCTTTCAAACGTGGTCATCTGTGTAGTCGGCACAATACAATGGTAAAAATATTGAATGAAATTAATTAGTGAATCTTTACATTCTTTAATTCTAAAGTTATTGAAATATAATGTTGCTTGTTCCTAAAATCTTACTTTTTTTTCTTCGTTAATAAAATCTTCTTATTCGTAATTCAAAAAAATTACGATCCTTATTCCCCGCCGATAATATACCGCTAGCAATTACTGCTGCGTAAATTGATCCCATTAGCAATTTATAGCCTACAAATGAATGCTAGTATATTTTATCGTTTAAACGTAATGATTAGTTAAATCATAAAAAGTTATTTATTATTTAAGTTTTGCCTACACCTTTTAAATAGTGAGTAATTTTTTAGTATATACATACATATATACACCATAAGGCCGGTTTCACACGTGCCGGATGGATTTGACGACACTGGTCTGGCGTCGTGTAGTGGGGGTGGTGTTGTATGGGCAGCGTCAGGCCAGCGCCGGATGGATTCGTCTGGCACGACTGAAATGGTCAGTACTAGCCCATACAACATCACCCCCACTACACGGCGCTAGCCCGGTGCCGGGCGAATCCATCCGGCACGTGTGAAACCGGACTAAGAGTGAGTTTATTGTCACTTTTATTTATTTTGTAATTAGTTTTCTACATATTTTTTCTTTAATCAGTTTTTTAAATAATCGTATTACATTTATTTATTAATAAAGCAAATTGAGTTGCTAAGGAATTTTTTTTTATTAACGTACAGAAAAGTAGTATTAAATCCATTATTTAAACAATGAGTTAGTATAAAATAATACAATATATACAATTTAGAATACAAAATAACAATCGGTTAATTTTGAACTTGACTTATTTTAACATTAGATACACTGCAAAAATTCAAAATGAATGCTTATGCAATCTTTATAATCAGTCATGTTGCAATAATGAATTACTAAGAAACTGTAATTTTTTTAACACAGACTTAGATAATTAACAATATCACCCTGCTTATCGAATTCAATAACAAGCCTTTTAATGCGTTTTTAAAAATCGCGATACTTTTTTTTGTTGCCCGGATCATTTACACTTTTTTAATTTATTATGTTTTGATCATTAGTGGATAAAAGTAAGATGTAAATAAAAAAGTCCTTACCAATGCAACTTTTTTGCACGTGTTTTTCACATGAAAGTCGTGTAGTCTTATATTTAAAAAATCAGGTGTTTATCAATGATAAGAAACAAGTCTTACCTGACATTCCTTTAATATACCTACATGAAGTCAGACAATGAGTCTATTCCTAAAATCGTAGTTTTTGTCAGAAATGTCAAAATTTATGGGTGAAACAGACGTCATATTGCTTTTATTATGATTAGGAGCTTGAGATGATTTATAAAAGATTTAAGTATGTTTTTAGTAAGAACATTAACGATATCTTTATAGCCACCAAACGAATATATATATCTAAAACCTTCTGGGATTTGTATCCCTATTTTATTAATTGTATCTTAGCTTGTGTTCACAGAACTCAAAACTTGCAATAATACATCTCTAAAAAATATTTTGTGTATACACTGTTCTCTGTGTTTGTTGCCTATTGAATCGCTAGTCGAACACACTGTAAATTTTATCAAAGAAAGCGGCAAGTGCTGCACGTTGTTTTTCTTACTAATTAGCGCCCCACTACATTCGGCAAAAATATATTATTTGTTAAGTCAAAATCGACTTTTATCACGTAATCACTTTTCACAAATGTTTTGGAGGCGATGTCAATATTAGTTAATAATATAATTCAAATTAATAATTTTGAATATTGGTTATTATAAAGTGTTATATGTGTTTAATGTTCTTTGCTACACATATGCGGAGTGTCGGTGTACATATTAATTAATATACCACGCTTTTATACTTTGGTCAATGCTATCAAAACAATGTAAATGATATCGTAGTATCCGTGTGATTATTTCATATCCAAATATGCAGAGTATGGTGTGCTTTTTTTAAGTAAAATAAAAATCTGCGCTCTCTAACAAGGCCTCGCACGGCAAACAAGCACATAAAAATGTTTTATTTAACGCTGGCATATTTAATCTGGTCCGCTGTTGCAGATATAATGCAGACGGGAATAACTTTTTAATTAAAGCGAAATACTTTGTTTCCGAATGTGCGCCAGTCTTTGGCATGTTCACTATTAATAATTTATAAATGTACATGCACTTAGATATTGGAATGCTTTAGATTGAATTAATTACGAAGCGTGCAATTTTAAATGGAATTTTTAAATAGGAATTTATATTTCTTAAATATAAATATACTATATTAATCAAACTCAAGTTTAAGCGTTGCAATTTTATTTATTGTGTCATAGTTTAAAATAAAACAATGATAAATTTGTCTTTGGTGAAGCCTTATATGTTAATTGACTGACTATGATATATTTTAAAAGATAGATCTTTTTCTTCTCACAAGCCTAGCCTTCATCAATTTATGTTTTTTAACATTGACCTAGCTAACATATTAAAATATTATTTTTAATTATTTTTTACTATAACTTTTATTATTATTGAATTTTTTAAACAGTTTTATATGACTACATACTATTTTAGAGATGTCTGGTTTTGGTTCTGTGTTATATTCAAGGTCGTACTAGCCCGCCGTATCTCCATCACGTACGTTAGTAAGGATCAGAAGATTGCGGTTCGTTTAAATGGCTATTAGTGAAGTCGATGAGATCACTCGCTGCACTTTTGATACGACTCGTTTTACCTATTTGGGTGGTCCTAATATTATTCCAATATATATTCCAAAAGCTATTATTTTATTTTGTAAAAAATATTCTGAATGACTTGAGTTTATCATATCTAATTATTATATCAATATTATATCTAATTATTTGAATAATTAATGTGTCAATAGGGCGAAGCTTTCCATTTATATTTCTACAGTTATTAATCAATATAGTAAAATATAGCTATTTGATAATTTTTAATTGTCTCATTGTTTAATTTTAATTATCTGCTAATGTTTGCTTTTACCCAGATTCTAAGATATTTTCTTTTTCTCTGGTGAATGTGGGATGTCACTGTGGTAAGTTGGTCTGGGGATAAACCGTAAATTATCTAATGGCGCCGGTAATTACGGCGTCTCGCATAAATCTGCTTATCTTCCGTTAACATCTGAAACTTTTCACCTTAATACGCTTCCGCTCTCGGTCCTCCTTTATATAACCAAATAAATACACACATACATTCACCAGTACAAATCACGTTTAAATTTGTTTTCTGGTTTTGCGTTAAACGCTTCCCAAGGACCCGCCCTCTTCCGCCCTCTGTGTGTAATAATTATCAGGCGAAAGTAAAATAAAAGTGCGATACCAGAGATACGTCCCTGACTTGTGTAAACGGATTAAAAAAATAAATAATGAAAAAAGTATAAAACTCCGGCTTTAGCAGGATATTTGCTAAAGTGACCTTTGCCCTTGCGGGGTATTATCGTTGCGTAATACAATAATATAATGGTATGACAACGTATCTGATAATGTGTATGTGAATGTGATATCGGGTCGGGTATTACCTTTTGTGGGTTGTAATTAACATATTATGAGTATAAATAGATGAAATTTTATGAAGTAAATTTAAGGTAGAATTGGATTAAAGCTGGTCATCATATTATTTTATACCAGAGATATTTTATAATATTTAATAAATATTATTTTATATTATAAAATAAATATTCATATAAAAATTACGCTTTGTAAAAATAAAATATGTGCTTGTCGGGATGCGATTCACTTTAAAGCCTCGGAGATATCGTTCTTAACAAATATGATGCTTAGATTTAAAAAAAATATTTTCGGTACTACCGGTTTTTTATTTGTAATACTGGTAGAACTGCACGTAAATTTTTGCTCCAATACTAGTATTACCGGTGCCGGTACTACTGGTATTGCAATCTCTGCTTGGTATCTGCTAAGCAGCGAAATTTGGCACTAACCTTTTCTTGGTTAACAATGGGTCTAAGGTTTAAGTGCAAAATTCTATTGCATTTGAAATAAATACCGTTAACAAACATCTGCAAAATATGCGTTACTGCTCTATTGATGAAAAAAACTCATATTCTTATGCTTGCACTACACTCTCTGGAAGTTGTCCGAACCGAAGTTTAACTAAAGTCGGCTGAGGTCGCCGACTGCCACAAATTTCATATGCCATCCAGACGGCGGGCGTGAATGACGTACGCACGGCGGCTGCTGTCATGTACAGCTGGCATATTTGCGCGCGAGTGAAAAATGTACCAAATTATCGCAATTTTTAAATTGTGTGGGCACTCACCAATAAAATATCAATGAAAACTTTTCGGTCGTAAATATTCAATTTACGCAAAATATGTGTCGGCTTTTGCAAAATGCCATAAGGCATCAAAATTATACTTCAGAATACGAACACCACGTCTGTGACTATCCTAGAATTTGTCGCCATCGATTTTAAATAAGAATTCATAATGGTGTGACATTTATATAAACCGATCTAGGAAAATACATAAGGATATTCGAAACGATTTTTTTTAACAAAATCAAGTACCACTAATTATTTTTCAATTATTTATTTTATGTGAAATGAAATATTATAACGACAACTGTTAAAAAAATATACTATATAATTAGTCTCTTTTGGTGCCCTAAAATATTCAGAAATGTCAGTAAGAGTCTGTTGAAGTCCCCGATAAGCATGTGGTATTATAATTTGATCACGTGACCACTATGCAGCGCTCGACGTGCGTGTTAACCATAGGATGCCTACGCGCATACTGAAATTAAACCGAGCTACTCGTTCTATCTCAGTTTGCGAAAAACCATATCATTATCTCTCTCACTCTCGTCACTTAACACGCGAGAGAGCGAAAGGGGAAGTATCTTACCACTCGTGCTCGAAAGAGCAGCTCCGACTTTGGTTTCTTTGACTTCGGTCCGTTTGCCGATAATGTTCAGAAGCGCTCGAAGCAGGCCAAGTCGACTGAATTACTCCCACTTATCTCCCGTTTTTGGTAACCTCGGACAACTTCCGAGAGATTTTAGAGTGGGCAGAACCGAACTCGACCGAAGTAACCCACTATATTCTCCGTCCTTGGCCAACCTTGGCCAACTTCCAGAGAGTGTAGTGCAGGCATTAGTCAATTCGGGAAATGCAAATCTATTATTTTTAAATCTTTCGACTACTGGTTTTATCGAAAAAAATGTTTTTATTGAGTTTTATCAGACAATTTTTGTTATTTGAATAATGCAGGACTGTCGATTATCGAGTTTTTAAATATACTTTTTACATTAAATATAAAATCTAAGCCTGAAAGGTGATCTGAGAGTATGAGAACAGGTAGACCAGGACAGCTTCGGCTGGATGTTAAGTCAAAATGTCTGAATGTCCAGCATCAGCGTATAGTGCTTCATGGCCAGGATAGAGTGAGGTGGAGTAAAATCATGTATAAGGCCAAAGTTCACCCGAGCTGTGGCAATACCAAACATACTACACTATTTTTTATAGCTCATAAGTTATATAAAACTTGCTTCTTTACTGGAGTGGTCAGATTGAGAATAAGCTCTTCTTATTTCGTAGCATACGATCGGTTGGCAACATAGACAACACTCGTGCAAAAACATTCATCACCCAATTAAAAACTTGTTCCATTACCGCACAACGCCGGCTTCATTTTATTTTTATCATTTCGCAAAACATCAAGCTCTCGCACCTCGAAAGCAAAAGGTGAAAATCCAACTGAGAGCGAGAGAGAACAGGAGCGAAAACGGACACGCTAATTAAGTGATTATGACGGTGAAGTTAGCATTAGCGCTGTGCGAAAGTTTATCCATGCTAGCATGAAAGTTCCGTCTGTCTCAATTCATCCGAATAATTGTTGCCGGGCTGACGACCCGTGACCCTTAATGTATGATGAAGTGTTGTTAATTGAGCGGTAACCATGGCTACCGGCCGGCGCACTCATGCACCCCCAACGAGTTATGTAATAATTATGGATTCCATTCGTTTGACGGTTATTAAAGCCGGCTTTGCGGTAAATTTCCAACGGTGCGCTAATAATGATGAAAGGAATTTTGCAACGCCGAGGCTAAATACATAGTGGCGATTTTAGCACCTTGTGAAAGATTTTGCTTTTTTATATCAGTCTAATGTAAATTTTTTTCAGTTTGCTACAATTATCAGATATTTATATTACCCTAAGAAACAGGCATGGGTTTCAATCAATAGTTCGGGACAATATAAACATTTTAAAGTGAACCCAGCAAATCATAATCCAAAGCTGCAAATAAAAAGGCAGTAAGATAGAAAAAGTAACCTAAGCCAAATTAACCTAACCTTACTTAAAAATAGTCTAACGTAGCATAACATGATTAAAATATGGTCACAAAATTATTTTACACAAAATTAATATTTTTAATCGATGAACAACGACGTGAGACAATACTTAAAGCAGTTTTTAAAATTATCGATTCAGTATTAATATAATAAAAAGATAATTTCATAATATATCTTTAAGACTTTTGATAATTCTACCAATGTTTTCTTACAATCTTTAAATATTAAAAATGCTGTAGTTTATTCATAAATATCTTTGAAATATTTTAGACTTTTCTATTAGTTAAAATATATAATGATTAATTTTTTAAAATATTTTCTTACTCTTTTGAGTTTTATAATATCATCATAGACACAAATACTCAACTGACAGTTTCAAGTTAGTTTTAGTTGTATGTGATAAATGGTTCAATGGAACAATAATTTACAAAAAATAGTATTTTTTTTATATTAACAGTTCACGGGTAACTTCCAATATTAAAATAATAAAAAAATCATATATGGAGTAATCAGATTAAAGCTAATTAAACTATTACAATATAAGAGGTAAAACCCTTTCCTCCAACGTTAATGGAATAAAAACCGAATTATACGGAATTAAGGTATCCCACCTAGGTGGTAGTGGCGCACGAGACCTTAATTGCTCATGTGACGTAATCTAATTTACCATAGGGGCACTTGTTAGTTCAAAGTTTGGCTCTAAACAAACCCAGAGCCCTGGGTTACTAGGGTTTTATTTTGTGCATTGTTTGCGACGTCGGAAAGACAAACAAGGAAGAAAAAAGGTTTCTGGTCCGACTTAACGCGTATTTATACGTGAACATTATCCAGAAAGAGAGAGAGAGAGAGAGAGGAGGAGAGAAAAAGAGAAGAAATTAGCACTAGTTGTAATATCTTGTGAGAGTAAATATTTGCGGGACTAATTGAGACTTTAAACCCGCCCTAGGGGCGATAAACCATCGTGTGTTTTCAACGTAAATTCACGTGTAACGTAAACGTCGTAGTTTTTATATTATATGTGTATATGTGTATGTGCATATAATATATAAAAGGTTTATATTATTTGTTTGTCTGCAATTATTTCGATGACACATTAAATATTTTGGTTTTTATGATATATTTTCTAGTAATTTTTGTATTACTTTTAAAATAAATACATTGTTAAATAACAATAAATAATACTTTTGATTTTATTTGCAATAAAATTAATACTAAATCTTAAATTTTTATATGGGTAAATGCAAATTTGTTTACTCTGCTGTATCAGTTATTTTTATAAAATAATATTTTTAAAACGCATTTGATCAGTCTTGTAACTAAAAGAGTTGTGAGGTGTACAATTTTGCTTTTGATACATCTCATTTGATTTCCTCTTTATGACTGCTTACCCTTTCCCTTAAAAATAACTAATAAAAAAGCTAAGCTTCTAAATTTATAATTTAATTTTGATAAGTTAAAGCTGGGATGCTTTTCTGGGCCATACATGCTTCATGGCTTTTTTGTAAAAGATTGTTAAGTCATCCGGAGTGCTCTTCTAATATATATAATATATTTCCCCTTTTTAATTCATCTTTGTTCTCTCATTGGTATATATGTAAACAGATAAACAGTCTTAAAATAATTTATTACACATTGGTAGATCATAACTCTTTTTTGAACAAAAATGTTTTTTTGCTTGGTAAAATAGAACACCACCGTGGGAAACCTTTTACCAGCTTAAGTAACAAAATGCACGCTGCAAATAAAAATGATTTAAATATTCGTTTCATTAAAAAAACGCGCGTTTTTTAAGCAGCTATTTTAAATATCCCTTAGCGTCTAACGAAAATTTATTTTCAAAAAGCTTTGCATTTTTTTTAATTGACAATTTCACTTGAAAAGATGTGAACAATATAGGCTGGGTTTTGTATATTATTACTGTAACGCAGGCCAACGAAAAATAAATTGTTCTTAGACATTTTGTATAAAAATTCCCCCGAGACGTTTAAGAGAAAGTCGATTTAACTGTAGATCAACAAATATCGCAGAAACTGTGTTTTTTTGCATCTATTGCTCGAGTTCTGAAATTCAGAGTTCAACCAGCAGAGTCTGAAGCCTACAGACTGAAAAATATTAAAAAAGCTGGACGTATTATTGACCGAGAGCCAGCTGCAAAGGGCCTGAATGATTTAGAAGGCTTCTCGGTAGTGAGACTAATCCTTTATAATGCATCCAGAGCGTTCAGGTGCCCTGCCGGAGAAAATCTCTGTAGCTCTACATTTTAATAATTTATTTTACAAAAAGCATATTAAATGCCCCCACATTAAACAATAATTTAATAACTGTTACCTAACTAAAATATTTCAAGCAATTTTTTTTTTTTTTAATTATTTAAAATGTAGTGAATGCGGGCTATTGAATGAATGCGTGGCTATTGTGCAATTCTGGGTGTTCTACCGGTTTATATTTATTTATCAAATTATAGCAATATCCTATAAATATTTTCAATACCATTCCTAAAATGCCAAAAATCTGAAATTAAATATTAATAAATACTTGTTTTTTAACAATATCTATTTTAAACGCTAAATAATAGGTGTTATTATTTTTATATAAATATTATATAAAAAACTGAAAAAAACTAAGATTTTTATATAAATGAAATATATTTATATTTTTATATTTTAGTATCAATACTTTCTATTTGACTTATATAAAAATTTGTATAGATAAAATTTAATATTAGCTTTCTAACTTTACTTATGCTAAAGTTATGTGACAGCTAGTAGTAATAAATTAAATTTATATATTTTTGAAGCACGGTCTATAAATAGAATAACGATTTAGGAGACAAAGTTTTGGCTGTGTGTTGGTATAGGTAAATTTGTTAGGAAAGGTAAAAGGAGCAGCGGGCAAAATTGACATTGAAGGGATGAGTGATTGCGAAGGAGACGGAAAGCAAACTCGAAAAATTGGCTTGGGAACCATTGAAATAATTTGTATATACAAAAGGCAATAATGCCTTGAATGGTGGTTGCGAGTGCGGAATAAGAAGGGATGAAGGTAAGCTTTATTTTTTTAGCTTATACGTATGTACCTACTTTGGTAGCGAAATGCTCAATCATATTTTTTTGCATAAAAAAATACATTTAAATATTTCAAGTACGGGCTTATTAAAAATTTATTTAATTATATCAAACAACTTTTTTTGTGTTTAAGTTATAGTAATATTTTATAAATATATACAGATTATTTTTAAAAAAAAATTTATTCTGCTAAAAACAGATTATTAAAAATCTTAGCTGATATTAAATAGACTAACATGCAATGCTAATTTAAAAAGGAGCTTGATGGCGATACGGTTAGTGCAAACGTTCTTGTTTAAACAGTCAGAAAAAAGGCACGCGATCATGACTCTCATGACCCTTAAATATTTTGTCAAAATTCTAAGCAACGTATCTAAACTTTTTATTTAAAGGCGAAGTGCTTAGTTATTATAGAATATAAAATTATTTTCTAAGAATTGTGCATACTTAGGGATCATAAAGACACAAATAACTAATGGATCGTCAGTTCCTCATAACAAAGACTAGAATCTTTTAAAATTTTACGCAGGCGTCGTTTATGTGTAGAGAGGACATTGATTTTCCTTTAAAAATTATTTAGTAAAACATTTAATAGCAAAAACGTTTTTACCGAGATCGTAAAATATTGTAAAAAAATGGTAAACGAAACATAAAAATTCTAAAACAGATCAAATGCATCTAAAGAGCTTCGAAAGAAAATTGAATTTTATAACTGCTTTGTTTGAGTCATTATTAAATAGCTTAAAGAGCATAGGCTAGACCTCTGAAAAACCCCCGAAGAGGTAACACATTTTTGACAATAGTTTGCTATAGGTTACAACTCTCACTTATTCGTAGCTTTTAACTATTCGAATATAAAATAAAAAATTGACAATCAAATATTCGAATATATTTGTAAAAATTTTCTCGGTTTTACCGATATTAATTTATTTTATTTAATTTAATTTTTTTGTTAAGAAGAAGTATCTTATTGTATTACATTTCAAAACAAAACAAAGGCGCATCATGTCTATGAAAATTTGTGATTTTAACTAATCTTTATATGATTAATTTTATAATTTTCTTTCCTAACTTTGTAACGACCCAAAGCCTGCAAAGCGGTTTACTCAGTTAGATAAAAATCAAAATATAGAGGACAATTATTTAATTCTAAGGCTCACCTAGAAGGATTTGTTGGATATGATACAACTAAACACAAATGATGTCTCTTGGATTGAATCTAGTACATTGTTGACATTGTTAAGCTCACTGTTAATTAATTGGATTTATTTTCGATCATTAGCATTGATTGGGCGGCCATGATTTTGCTCTACCAGATAAACGACTATGTTAATCGAACAAAGGAAGACAAAGATGTCGTACCATGGGATGTGGGGATACAGGATCGTTTAATCAAATATTGAGGTCAACCGCTATCTGTTATCATAGCAAATTATACCCAAATTGCCCCTAGGCTGGGAACCATCTTGTCGCCGACAGCACAGGGAAGCGGAAAATTCGGATAATACGATCGATATAGGAATGAACCACGATTTAGACGTTTGAATGCATAAACAAATTAGTTTGATAATCTCAAATTTATATTATTCTATTTAAGAATATAAGAGGATGCTTTGGTGAAGTACTTTATCAAGTCTTCACATAGACGGTAGCTTACAGGACGATAGACCAGTGGAATAAGTCGATGACCAATGTGGCATAAGTCGATGAATACTATATGGTGAATCCTTAGTGTGTTTAAATTTATATAATTAAAATTACAACCTATTATCACAGATTTGGTTTTTAAAATCTGTTCCAATTTCGTGGATGAAATTTTGGAATAATATATAAAAATAGTGACATATAGTAATTACCAGCTTAAATAATACTTTATAAATCTCGAAAAGTCTTACTACTTTTTGGATAGTTTTTGGTTCTGTTTACTTTGTTGTTACACATTGAGCTAACTAAATAAATATAATATATTTTATTTGCTTAATTTTGTAAAATACAGTTTTATATGTATAAAATGTAAACAATAATGCTATTATATTCAGTAATTTTATTTTTAAGTGAATGCTCTGATCGGTACAAATGCAACATCAAATAATTATAGCTAATGTTCTAAAACAAAAAAAAAATCTAAAAGTATCAAATTTTAATACCAATATTTAGTCAAAAAAGTTTAAGCATTATATTAATAATTTTCTTTTTAAATACCACCGTTAATAAAAATGCAGTACAGTACCTATATTACGTTATTTTACGAGGGCGGTGGATCGTTTTCCTCGATGGCGTGCGATAAAAATAAAACGAAATAACTTCATCATCATCATCGTCGACGTCATTATCGTCATCGTCTACACCGCGGGGTGATTAACAAGCGAGACACATTAGAAAGAGTAATTATGCCCAAAGCTCGTTATGCTCCGAAGCGATTTTAATTTATAATACTTCAATCACAATTATGACTCAATTACATACAAAACTGCCGTTCGCTGAGCTTTCTACGAAAAAAGGTACGTTTAAAACGCCATTTTGCAAAAAATAAAAAAAAAACGCATTTCTGGCGAGCTCGGTCGAAAGATTGATTAAAAATTCCCAATATAAACTAACAGCCACACTTTTTTATATCCATTATTTTTACCAAAATAATGTTTATTTTATTTAGAATTACTTGTTTTCCATTGAAAAATTTATTTCTTATTTTTCATTATACAATATTAATAGGAAAGCAGTTTGATTGAAAAATATAGGTATTGTTCGATTTTGGCGTCGAATATGCAATTATTTTTTATCCGACGGTGTTTTAAAAAGTTGTTATTAGTGAGTTTGTGAATGTGGTGCTGTGACTGAGTGTCAAGTTCTTAAGACTGTTTTTTCAGAGTTGCTTAATCGAATGAAAGCAAATTTAATACTTATTTATTATGAATTGTATTCTGCTTCGATCATAGTACACCTATTAATTAAAGTGTAACTTCCAGGTGGTCATTTGTTGGCAACCATTACATAATTAAAAATTAAATGTATAGTATTATTTTTAGTCATGTGTGAACAACAGCGTTTCCCAACCTTTTTTGGCTTACGTATCACTTGGTAGTATTAGTATTTCGAGAAATTTGTTATTCTATTTGCATTATAAATTTTATAGGGTGACTATATTTCCCGGAACTCAATTAATTTTAATTAAAAAAAAATACATACAATTAGATTAAATTATTTGTTTAAAAAAATGAAAGGCACCGCAGGCAATTTTTTTCAAAAATTACCGATATTAATAAAAAATATATGTATATAAAATTAATTAAACACGGTAAATGTAAAAATTCTTCTAATGAAAACTAGACAATTTACACTTTTATTTTTACAAATTTACAACAGCAATTTTTATTTTAAATATAATAATATTAATGAAATTGCATTTAAAAATATTTTTATTACCGAAATTTTCTATTTATTATCGAATATAATAGTTATGAAAGTGTTGCTTAAGATTATATTACATTGTTTTCAAGTTATAAGTTTAATTTTTAAACAAATTTTACGAAAATATAAGCACAATAATATAAGCAAAATAAATTTAGTGAAATCCTGTGCTTGTTTCGAAGAACATAATTTTTTGAAATTTGGTTTAAAATATGTGAGATATACCCTAAATCTACACCTGTGTTTAATATGTTTTGATACTTATTTTGTAAAAAAACATATAAAGAAAAAGCTCTTTCTACTAATTTCGTACTAGTGAACAGTAATAAGAATTTGAGACCTTTTTAGAGAGTTCTTCATATTCTTTATCAATGTTTAACCAAAAATTAATTAGATTGTTTCGTTGGAATTTTACTTGTATACTTTTGTCACTTGATAAGTCTACTAAATCTTTTATTGATAATGATGAAGCTTTTTCTTAATGTTCTGCATAGGAGGGATTTGAAATCCAATTATTATCTTTGTTTTCGAGTTTTGGAAAATACTCCATGAAAGACGATTTTAATCCTGTTAAATGAACTAATATATATTCTCGTAAATCTTGAGACAAGCTAACCTTATTTTCAACAAAAAAAGTATGTAGAGCTTCGAATACTTCCGGTTGAATATTTTCGATACACTGTTTCCAAAAATCTAATTTCTTAATCATACTTTCAATTTTATCATTAACATTAAAGATTGTCATCGAGCTTTTCTGAAAAATTACATTTAGGAAAAATACAATAATTTAAATGATATTTTTATGACTGATTTTTTTTTTCTTTTAATGTCCGCCATTACTGATTATTTTTCGCGTACCACCGGTGGTACGCGTACCACAGGTTGGGAACCGCTGGTGTACAACATTATAAAAAGGGTCCAAATATCGTGGTTAGTGATTGGTGGCTTAGGTTTGCGTGATTATTTCAATTTTATTTGTGTTTTGTTAAGCAAAATACTTGTTGGTAATTATTGCCGTGGATAAGTCAATTAAATATTAAAAAAATAGGACTATTTTTATACTTTAAGTTATTTTTATATGCAGAAATTGCCATATTTTTTAAATTAGTTTTTATTTATTATACGGTTAAATGTGAAAATTAGCTATCTGTATTATTTTAGTTTAGTAAAATTCTACAAAATTATCGTTATTTTTTTTCTAGTATATGATATGTTGCTCTGAATATAACAGTTAATTTTATGCAGTACTAAAAATTTTGCAGTTTAAATAAAATTATAAACTTTTAGTGCAAGAATAAAACTATAACTCTAATTATATTTAAAAAACAGATAATTACATATTTATGCAAAAATCAGCGTTTAGCCTATATAGCTACTATAAGGTAGATTTGATGCTTAATATCGAAGTAGTAAAAAAATAATTATAACACTAGAACTATTTAATAGAAAAAATTCCCTTTTTAATTTTAAAATTAAAAAATAGTCAAATATTAAAATATAAATTAAAATAAAAAGCTAGTGATATTTGATAAATTATTAGTAAATTTTATATATTTATATACCTTTATCAACAATATTATGAAAAAAAACATTGAATATTTCGTCTATGCCAAATTTAGAAAAACATAAATTTTCTTGATACTAATAATATTATATATGAGATATTGAATTAACCTAGTTTTTTTGCATTTTAAAAATAATTTAAAATACATTGTTTGCAGAAAAAGGTTAAAATTACGAATCTATATGTGATTTAAAATTTAAATTAAATTATTTATTAAAAATATGATTTAACAATCCAAATTTTGATTGTCAAGTACATTATAATCAACTTATTATCTATTTTTTACTAGTGTTTCTTATACATATTTATTGTGTATAAATGTATATTTTTATTACATTATACGGTGAAACGCAATGCGGGGCGAATCGTAAAAATTTCACGATAAAATCGTAGGTAAAGAAGGTCGAACGTATTATATTTCGCCCTTGTGTACGACCGGAATTTCCGTATTGGGATTGCGCGTCGTTTACGTAGGTGTGCCGTAAATTATCTTTGGATCACCCTGTTGATACTGAATGAGCGCCATTTGTGTTTATGATGATTATTGTGTCGATTTTCCCAAAAGAAATATTTACTGTTGGTTATGAAATGAATTTATTTTATTACGCCAATGATTGGAAACGCTTACTCCGCAAACTTTTTATAGTCATATTCAATCAAAAGGTCATGGGTTTGATCAACACGAACACCAATTTTATTCAAATATAAAAATCAACATTGCTAATTTTTTGCTTATAGTTAAAGTACTACAAATATCTAATAATTGCTAGAATTTAATTTATGTTGTTTTTATATATTAAAATAAAAGCATCAAATTTGAATTATGCTCATTAAGAAAATACTTAAAACCCAAATTACTAGAAATCCAGTTTTAAATTACTCACTTATTTATTTTTCAAGATTTTAATTAATAAAATTACGCTTTTGACCTCTAACATTTAACCCAAATGTACCTTAATAAGTTTACATAATCAATCATATTTTTCAATTAATTTGATTTTGTAATTACCTTATTACAATGATAAAGCACCTCATTACTTTATTATTGAATAACGCCTACTTATTTACGCATTTTCAATCTTAATTACGCTCTTTAATTAATATTTTTAATTAATTATGGTTTTGTCGTCGGAGTTTAATCGCTTTTTGTAATTTTCCACGTGAGGCGCAAGGGAAAATTTCAATGTCAAAATACAAACAATCGAATTAAGCGGCGTAATTTTCTTTTGTGATATTAGCGCAAAAGCCTCCTCCTCTTTTTCCTTCTTCTCATTCTACTTCAAAGCCGACTGTACATTTTCGTCAAGTTTATTGGTAACCTTTTTGCTTGGTTTATGACCACGCGGGCGTAAGATTATAACGTAATACCACAAGCGAAATTGACCACCGGAGGTTGGGCGCCTCTGAACTCCCACGCGAATTTTGCTACAGTTTTGTTACGACTTATTTTTAATGGTATTATAATCCTGCAGCATAATTTCAAGTTTTTTTATAATACAATTCTAACAACAATATATAGATAATTTTTATGTATCATTTTTAATAATCATTTTTTCACAAAAATTAATGTAAGCATTTAGTTTTCGTTAGTATATATTTATATACATACATATATTATCAAAATTAGAGTTGGAACATATTTTTCAATGAAAATAACACACATTTAGTTCTTTATTAATTTTATTTCTGCTTATTTAGTAACATAACTCAATAAAAAATTGTACATATATTATAACTAATTTTTTATTGCAGTTTATAGGTCTAGTTTTAGTGAATATTACCTAGCACCACTTTTCCTCCTCCCAATATTTTCTATTTATTTTTATTTCTGACATCAGTTGATAATAAAATAGTATGACCATAGTAAATTATCGCATTGTATAATTTTCTTACAAAAATTAGTCGTTAATTTATTAAATTCTGCCTTTGGAGTTGGCAATAAGACACTGCTAAGCCTTTGTAAATTAGTAACTTTATTGCATTGCGTTTCTTAGAATCAATTCACTATTTTCATTTAATATATTTTATATGCCACAATGTACTTTCTTCTAGCAATTTAGTACTGAAAAACATGATTTGAAGTATAGACAATGACCTTGACATACAACTGCAGCTTTTGTTTAACACTGTGATAAATAAACAAGAGCAAGATTGATAGTTGCTAGACAATATACTTGCGATATGATGCTAAATATTCCTTACCTGTTCAAATATCATTAAAATGCGGTTTTATACAGATAATTATTCATACAATTTAGCTTTAGTATAGTTCTGTAAAACTATAAGAATTACATGTCATACAGGTCATGAAAATTTGTTATGCTTTTTTAATAATCCAACAATATATAATTTAAAACGCCATCAAAAAAATATCACTTAATAGTTTTAACACGACTGTTCCAGTATGATCCTAGACCTTAAAGCTGACAACCTCAAAGTCAAGCAAAAAGTAAGCCTTTTCACTTTAATTGCTAGATTTGTTTTAGCTAGACGTCATCTTGAGTTGCCAATAGTTATTCATGCTTTAAAACGATGCATTTGTATCATTCATTTCTATGATGCATAAATATTTTATAGTACTTTTGTTAGGTTTTTCCATTATGGTGTAACAATAAAAAAAACTAATAATAAAAATAGTATTTTTCGTTGGGTTTACGGTTTTATTAAACACTAAAAAGTATTTATTGAAAATTATAATTTACAGAAGTATTTAGAATTGAGTTGTTAAGAATATTAAAGGATTCTGTTTGGCTGTAGTTACCTAATTTTTTTAAATTAGTAAACCTATAATACTTTATCACAAGCTATTTAGACGTTTTTAGTTCATTTATATTCTGGTTATCCTTTTTAATGCTAGCTAATTTAATAATATTACGAAAAAAACTACCGTTGCTTTTTTAATTGATTATCAGTGACAAGTTATATTTAATTTATTTTAAAGTCTATCTATTTATTATTTGATGGTGTGGTCAAGTTTAAAAATGCTTATACATATTATAAATAGCAACGGTTTAAAATTTTACATTGGAGAACGTGAGTAAATAGTAATTCGAAAAAATTTAATGTCAATTTATTAAAAAAAAAATACATAATGACTGAATACTTCCCAACCAAAAATTTGGGAAATATTTAGAAGTACTGATTTTGTGCACTTAATTTATTAAATGACATTAAAATAAGAACATCCAACCTTGTAAAAAGCCTCTTACTAGCGCCTTAATAAACTAAGCCAATGAAACTAGTCTCCAAAAGGCCTGACTCCACCAGAGAGCCTCAGCTCCTTTGACTCCCAGAGAGCCTCTAAAGCACCCAATATAAATGCCATGTATTCCTAAGTGTTATTAAAAATAAATATGGATTTGTTATGGTTAGAATTACATCTCTACTACAAAAATAATTTTGCTTTATTATCGATCCAATATAATGGTATTATATTAATGTCGCGTAAAAATCTACGTGGCGTGAAAAACTCGATGCCGGTAATTTGAAAAAGGCAAACAAGCGTTTGTCAACATTCTCTGGTTTTAATGGTAGACATAGTGGAGTTCGGTAAAAAAAATCTGGTTACCGAGCAATCGGGCTAATGTGGGCTCATTCGGCAAACACGTATCGTAATATTACACACGTTCGCATTATGTTTGCGTTTTATACACACTGGCAAATGCGGCGAGAATTTATAATGAAGTCATAATTCATAGGAGTTGTTAAATTGCGACTGGACGCCCGTTGCGTTTGTATGTATAAATTTTGTATCGTTAAATCGTAGTTTGTATTCGTTAGGGGTTAAAAAATGTACATATGTAAATGAATAATAACATTTTGTATCATAAATATTTCCCGAGACGAGTGTGGCTACATTTTTTTTATTTCACGAAGTAATTTTACGAGTTTTTATTTTTTTTTGTATTGTGCGAATGCTACGATAGATAGCACTTTTGAATTATACAGAGCTTGTTTTTTCCATTACGTGGAGTGTCAATCACAGAGGTGCACTTTAGCTTGATACATGTATACTATTTTATATATTTTCAAATAGTTAATTCACAACAAAAATCATTGAAATGAATACATAATAGAGTGTTTTAATATAGGACGTGCCATAAGTTTTTTCGCAATTTTTAAATGTGTCAGTATGGTGAGAGATTCTTTTCAAACACAATCCTTGCATTTCCCAGGATAATATCATGAATTAAATGCAGTAACATGAGGTCACTTGTCATTAGAGTCTCCAATTCGAGTAATCGAGTACTCGATACTCGAGTATTTTTGTCTATTTTTCAAGTACTTGATAATCGAGTATTTTCAAAATTACTCGATTAATACTCGAAATTAAAAAATTTTGAAATATTTCAGAAACAAAAATAACTTTAACTCGGTCCAGAAAAAGTTTAACGTCTTGCTTTTATTTGGCGTTTTTGCCCGAAGTCCCGAGTTAGAGCGGTTACTATCAGGTATAATTTTTTCATAGTTCCATAGTTGCATAGTTCCGGTCGTCGGCTATGTTAGTGGGTACGACGGAGAAATTTCTTTTGTGTTTTCTGTTCGACAGTCCCGACTTATCTAATTTATGGCAATGAACAATATGAAATATCAACAAAAAAAAATTTTAGGTTTTATGACTATGCAGTTGTAGCGTAAAGTGTTGTAAATTGTTTATACTGATCCCTCAGCTTAAAATATAAATCAAAACAATTGTGTGTTTTAAAGGCATTTAAAGTAAAGTCAGTTCTTTGCGAACCGTTTAGCTCTAGAGTGAAAGGGATTCACCCAAATACATCTTCGAAGGATATAGATTTAAATTATTCGCATTAATCAGGAGTAGAATATTGTATATTGTTAAGAAAAACAATCTATTCAAGAAGAATTACAAAATGCTATTTTGTCAATAGTCGAAGAAAATAAGAGAAAAGCAGAGAAGGGAATGAAAGAAGAGAACATAAAAAGAGAGTTCAAAAAATTTTATATCTATAAAAAGCGAACAGATATAAATTAGAAGCCTTATCCAACGCATTAATGACAATAAGACCAACATCAACAGCAACGGAAAGGGTTTTTTCCATAACGGGAATATTAAAACCAAAGGTTAGCAGTAATATTAAATTCGAGACACTTTTTGCATTATTGTTTTTAAAAAGTATGTTCGTAAAGTTAAAATAATTGTAAAAATTAACATACTAAGTATTTTATTTATTTATTTATATGTGCACGAATTTGAATAATAGCTATTTTAGTACATTTGGTAAATACTCGAAAGTACTCGAGTACTCGAGTATTTTAAAATTTTAATATTCGATACTCGAGTAGTTGATGGTTCGAGTAATTGGAGACTCTACTTGTCATACATCCGATGTGATCATATATAGCAGGCGCATACGGTGAAATACATTTTTTTTTACTAATTATTTAAAAAATTAATAATAATGTCAATACTGATAGTACCAGTATTGAATGTTTTTCTATAAATAATACTGGTATTAAAAAATCAATTATTATTGAAATACTTACTTGGACCTAATCAACAAGGTGGTCGGTTACGTCTGGAATCGAACATGACACCAGACAAAAATAGTACTGAGTATGATCTTATTTTTTTTATAGGAAAAACTAGTTGCTTATTTTTTTTATTAGTTTGAAATGGTATTTTAAATGACCTCAAAGATAACGGTGCAGTTGATTAGACTTTACATTTTTATCTCTCTCTCGCCGTTTTAAACTGGTTCCGAGAAACGTTGTTTGTTTGGCATACTGTCGCCACAGTAGATACATAATTGTGTCGTAATGCGCACACATATTATGTTTATCAATAGCATATTGCTTAAGATAAGCTTATTGGAAATTTTTCATTACTATTACATACCTTGTTAATTGTTGTTTTTGTTAGCTAACAATTGTTTTTTTAAAGGGCACTACGTTTATATTGTGGTAATTTTGTTTAGTGCCACTTTCGAAACACCACAACGCCAACTAGCGCCTAATCGTTTCGCAGCAGTCGTAATTTATTTTGACGACCGCAAATTGACGAATATTACAGTGCACGGGGCAAAACCATAATCCGCGCTCGCAGCTCATGAACGGTAATTCGGGGGCAATCGCGGTGTCCCCGTTTCGCAAATGCGGGGCTTCCAATAGACAGACAGACAGGCAAGAGTGTTTACGGCCGTTTTATGACTTCAATCCTCATCAAACGGTTAATGCCGCAAGATCCGACTGCCGCGTATAATTTAAACGCCACTAAATAAACCGTTTAAACCAGCCGGCGCAGGTTATTCATGAATGTTTTACGCTTCGTCCGACATAGTAAATTTCAATCGCGCACCCCTAAACTGATTTGTCATCGAAAAGGCCACCTGTGTGTGCTTATGAGGGTTAATGGAAAATTTGATGGGGTTTGTTATGGGATGCGTGAGAGAAGATAGTGCAATTTTGCAGTTTACTGCATGTCATTTATTTGTGATTAAGTTCACAATTTTTTTAAATTATTTTATCACTCGTTTTTAGCGCTTGGAGTTCACCCCTTTTACAAAACCCGACACACTAACCCTTTTTTATTTATAATACCATTTGCGTGATTTAATGTCAGTGTGGTTGCGGCGCTGCCGTAAAACTGGCTCTAGAGAAGTCTCGTAAAATTCT
Source organism: Plectrocnemia conspersa (assembly GCF_051122295.1). Classification (NCBI taxonomy): domain Eukaryota; kingdom Metazoa; phylum Arthropoda; class Insecta; order Trichoptera; family Polycentropodidae; genus Plectrocnemia; species Plectrocnemia conspersa. Next base: position 28,330,185 of record NW_028277166.1, read on the forward strand.
ATCCCGAGATTGCAATTGAGTTGCATGTCGCCAGATGCACGCGGTTCATCTCTCGGTTCGCCGAAACGGCGACTCTTGGGAAATTGACAAGTTACTACTGATACAAGACTTGGGAGGATGGAGCTCCATCTGTCCCCTTATTCCATTTTGGCGATATTTTCTTCATCTCGCCGGAATACATCACGAATTCAAGAAGGGGATTTAAGTGAATCACATAACTATTTTGTTACACGTGTGTGTATTGTATGGGAATATACACTGTATGTTACGTTTATAAAATAAAATAAAACTTATTTTAACTAATAGTGGATTTTGTAAATATTGTGTTGCTTATAATATCTAATTTCTTGTCAAAACAGATGTGTTGTTTATCCTGTTAAATACTAGTGTTATAGTCAGTAGCTAATATCTGAAATACATTGGTTTAAATCCTTATTAATAAATGTGTTAAAAATCAAATTTCGTTATTATCATATAGTTATTTTTCTGATCCAACATCAAAAATCAGTTTTTTCTCAGATAAATATTGTAATTATTAATGAGCTATGTAGCGCATGATAACATTTTATAACTGTAATCTATTAAATACTACATAATAAATAACATTTGGGATCAAATTAAGACCATTGTTACTTATATTATATATATTTTTTTCGTCCCGCTCGTTCCACTGTTATCTTTCACCAAAACGGTGACAAAATTTTTCGATGGAAAAATTAGAGTTGATTTTGAAAAGACCTTCGATAAGGTTTGTCATAGATTATTTTTTTTCAATTATTTCTTATTTAACCTGGTTATTCTCAAATTAGTCGAAAGAGTATTTAACCCCTTCGGGTGTTCCTTAAGGGTCCAATCTGGTCCCTCCGCTTTTTATAATATTTATTATTGACATAAATACGGCAGTTATAAATTTAATTTTTCTTCTGTACGCAGATCATTTAAAATTGTATACATACGCTCGATCTGTTGCAGACTCATTCTCTCTAGTGATTTAGATTCTCTGTGGAGATGGGCTTCCGTTAACCGTGTCGAAATGTGCCATACTGTGTCATTTTATTGATCTCGTTCAACACCATGTTTTTCTATGATCTCGGTGGGAACATCTTAAATAAAGAAACTTTCACTAAAGATCTTGAAAACATTTTTGAGAGCAAGTGGAGGTTCTCTCTGCACTTGCACGACATCTGTGATAAATCTTGCAAGATACTCGGCTTTATTATAAAGAACGCCTTTTATTTTGACGATCCGTCAGTTATTCGCTAGCACGAGTTGGGACTAGGACGTCTGCACTTGCCAACTCGCCTATGGCTGTGACCATCCAGCTCCTTAATACGCTGGCATTGCACATTGACCTGCTTAATGTCAGCTAAATGTCAGCTACAAGGAGCTGATTTGGTTCGTGTCATATTTATTTATTATATATTTTTTTTGTGTATTAGAATAATACAATTATTGTTTTAGACCATCATTACGACTATTTAACGATTGTCTTGATTTAATTTAAATAAATAAATAAATAATTAATGATATTATTGGTATAGAAAAATAAAAAATAAATATGTTTGCAAACGAAACTTGATATTATTGCATAGATGGATTAGTTATTTAAGGTACCTACAACTCCTTAAACAATTGCGAATTAGGTATAATCCAAATATAGGTAAAAATAATGTACACGAACTTATTGTATGATTACTAAATATACAGATATGTTAGATAATAAAAAAATAGTTATTGATAACCCTATTATAAAAATTATTATTAATATGAAATATTTAGGAGTCATGGTAAATGAAAAAAAATCTCATGAAACATTGTGATTATTGTATTTTTCTGGCCAAATTCAGGGGAATTCAAGTGCCCTTATCTAATCCCCCTCGCCTCCCAAAATGACGTCCCTGAGTGAACGTACACGGAACATTTTACATTCTTCATTTTCTTTATATCAATTCTTTGGGCTTGGAAACTAATGTACATAGAGGGTTGTTGCATTTATTATGTAACTCTCTGTTCTTGATTTTTTAGGAATAGTACTAAATTTCGCTGAAAATAGTGTTCCATAAGTTCTTTTGATATGGGAGTTATATCTTTTACCTTATTATTATCTAATTTATCTTCATTGGTCTCTTCAAATTCCTTTTTACTGTCACGTGGTATATTCTCGATGAGATCATATAAATCATCTTCATTCAGAGAATCAATATTCATTGTTTCTGTTCCATTTTTGTACATAAAAGGAATTTTATAAAATGATTGTATTTATATCATATAAAAGAAAAAAAATATTTATAAAAATATTTTCAAAAGCAAATAATATGCTTAATTACAAATATATGTACACTATTCGATATATTTTATTACACGAATGCGCTGTGATTCATATGGGAATCATACTATTTTTATCTCTTAAAATCATGAGTATGCCTGATATATATATATATATATATTTTTAATTTATTGTACACATATTGTATAAACTTAAGAATTAGAAAAAATAACCTTACTTTGAATAGCAATCACAAATTATTTTAGTTTCAGACAAAGTTAAATCTATCGGTAAAACAGTTTTATTTAAAAGCAACATGTTCTAAAATGTGTAAATGGTTGTTTCATAGTAACAACAACGCGTTTGTTGTTTTCTATACTATTTATATAAAAATATTATGAAAAGTAGTGGTTGATTTATATGTGCATCATAGCGCACTTTAGGGTTAAATATTTTAACATAACTTATATTTTTCGACGTGCGCAAGTGCGGTCTCTTCCTATTTATATTATAAATCACTTAGATACATAATACTTTAAATGTCTTATTTAAACCTTTAAATTCAAAAATAGGGTAAAAAAATAATAGCGATTTAAAATTAATATTTAAAACCAAAAAAGTTGAGGGTCCGGTGTTCGCACACTCGCTAGCTTTGGTACCTCACTACAGTGAAGTACCAATGCTAAAAATAAAATATTTTAAATTTCTTAGTTACTAGAATTAACATAAAAAATAATTTAATATATTTATATAATATAAACATAAATTTAATTTGCCTATTAAATACATTTATATTTTTAGTAATACCGTTTAATTTATATTTATTCACATTTAAAATACATGTACTTTTTTATTTAAAATGTATATTTTAGGTCAATAATCCTCGATTAGTTTTGCTATTTAGTTTATTTATTATGAATATAAATATAAATAAAAATAACTATTATATTTATTTTGGTTCAAGAGAAACATCGAAAAAAGCAATATTTTTCTTTGTGGGGAGCTAAAAGAAGTAAGAACTTGATTGAAGATTAACTCTTTGTTGTTGGAACTTAAGAAGGATCTCGAGGGATATCGAACTTAATACCCCGTGTCCGACATGTTCAATTCTAAAGGTTTCGTCCGTGTACATTTACAATATCTCCTATTGAAATGCGGAAAATATGCACGTTACATTCCACATATAGATATGAATCTAGTGTTATGATATTATAGTTATAAATATAATCTTCTAGTTATTTGCTAATAGTATTTTTTTATTCTTCCGTTACATTCATAACATTGTAGCACATAATTTATTTGGTTTTAGTATAGTCTTTTTAAATAAATATGCTAACAATAATCCGCTCGTTTAACTCCATTGTTCGACAGTGACGAAATAAATAAGTAGGACAATTAAATTCATTGACATTTGCAGGACTGGAATTACATTATAGATTAAACCTTAGCTGAGATATAATTGTCGGTATTGTAGCGGTGTGCAAAAGTCTATCTTTAATTCCTGCGAAATTCCACGAAACGCGAATTTGCCGAAAACAAACAGCTGCCATTCATAATTACGCAGGAACAAGCGAGCTTCATCAAATATTTAGTGTCGTCGATCATTATTCATCATTCACAAAATTTAGCTGTCTATAGGATAAACCGTATTTTATAAAGTCGTAAGTCGCATTCTTAATTGCTCACAGAAGCGTACTTTTTTCTTCAATATGATTTTATTTTATTATTAATTGATAAAAAATAATATTGATCTTTACGTCGACAGATAAGCAAGGGTCACAATTTTACAATTGAAATTTAAAAAAATAATAAGTGACACACAAGATAGATAGGAACACAAAAATATCTCTAAATGTTCATTTTGTTTCAATAGAACGACATAAAATTTAATTACACTATATAAAGCAAACGTCCGATTCGGAATCGCCGAATGAAAATCCGCCAAACAAACAGTTTTGTTTTAACAATTGTCAGCCATTTTTTATCTCCGTACATTTTATATATTTTGTTCGAAACATATAAACATTTTTTTATTCAGACAAAATCGTCGTATTTTCTGAACAATTTCGTCGTTCTCGGAACAGACATGGTGGTGAAATTGCTAACATTTTCCAAGAGAAAATCCGAAAGTGTGCAGAAAATCGAAATCAACTCTTAAGTTCAGCATCTACGGTCCATTGTTGCCACACGGCGCTATGGTCAGATCCAGTCTTAAGAGTATAATCGCCACTTTGTTGCTGGAACGATCACGGCTTACAACAAAAACTATTTCAATAATTGCAGTAATCCATACTTAACCTTTTCGGTTTAGTTATAAATGGTAGCTCAAGATTTTTTTCGAATTTCTTACAAATCACAATATCATTTTCTAAAATGTGTTTTATTTCTTTGATATTATTAAAAATAATTTTTATTTGTTTGTTTTTCTTATAATTTTTCTCTAAAATTGAATTTACAACATCTAAAGCAATGATGCAGAACTAACTTAACTCTCGTAAATAATGTTCTTTAACGAACTTCTAGCACAAAGCGTATTATAAGTAAACTGTAAATTTTAACGAACCTAACAGAGGTCAATGCGCAATAATTTTAACCGTCGTCACCTTTATTATAGTAATTTCTGCGCAATGTAATTACATTATTCTCAAACACCTCACTATTGCTAAGGCTTATCGGACATCAGTTCGCTAAACTTAACGAAACGAAAATTAGACCGCAATATTTCGCCGATTCGGTGCGACGCAATTAAATCAAGAAATTATACGACCAAACGAACAATTAAGTGAAATTTATCGCTGTGTCCCTCCAAGACTATCGCCGTAAACAATTGCCATAATGTAAGCTTTGCTTGCGTTAACCACCGCACGACACTTCACATAATCGTGCAAAAAATTTCTGAACTCTTAAAGAAACAATACAATATAATAATTAGCGTTTGCTCCACTGCTTCTACGAGATTGCATTGCTGCGTCTCTAACTTTACTAACAATAGTAGTCACATTTTTTTTCAAAAATATTAATAACTTATTTTATATCTTATTTTGTGATTGATTCATAGACCATCTTAAAATTTATTATAAAAAAAAACAACTAGGATAGCTCAACTGAAATATTTTAGGTCAAAGATAAAAATACTAAAAGTCCTAATGTTAGGAAACTTTTTGAACATACACATAATAATAAAAGTTAACTGTAATAATCTAATCTGAAAACTAAACACGCCTAACGTGACTGGAACGCCGGCAGATCGTTTAACATACAATATTTACATGTTATGTGAAAATAAATAAAGCTTTGTTCGCGTCTGAAGGTTATATTTTTTTATGTAAAAATTAAAACGTCTTACATTGTAATGGTTATAGTGCAAAAGTTTTCTCGTCTGGGTTTTAACGGCCAAGATTTATTGCGTTTTAACAAAATATTTAACGTAAAATGCACTCATAAATTCACTTTGCATAGGCAACTTTGAGATCGTTTTACATTAAAAATTGTTAGTTTTTTAATGCATTTTAATCAAAAGTTTTATTTTCGGTTTTTTGGCACGCATACATAGTTGATAATTTGCCAATACAATTACATTCAATACGACAATATATAAAAAAGTAGCTGTCAGTACTTCACTGTCGTGAGGTACCGCAGCTATTGAGTGTGTGTAAATACCGGACCCACCACTTTTTCGGGTTTTAAATTATATTTTTAATTTATCCTGATTTTTGTTATTATGGTTTTAGTATTTGTTTCTTGATATTAAATATTTAAAATGTTACATAGCTATTTTTAATATGGTTGAATATTATTGAAGTAAAAATCATTTTTTTTCTGCATATTTTATTGATATATTAATCGGCTGGGTTAGTTTAGTTATTAATTTAACGGTATTTTTTGCGTCAGAGTTTTATTAAGATGTCAGAATACATCGGTCAGATCATAAGCGACCAAAATAAATATTACTTTGTCAGAATATATATTAAATAGCTCTCTCGCACCTAAATTGTCCTACTATATGTCCTAATATTTATTTATTTATTTAATAATCACACGAGCATCCTTTATCTTAATACTGATCGTCATGTATTTTTATTCTGATCGTATTCTATTTTTATATTAACCATTTGATGGTAATTCTACCCTTGAATAATATTATTATGATTATTCATTATTTTAGTTCTGATCGTATATAATTATGTACTTAATAAAATTCTAAGCAAGATGATTAAGATTTTTTTACTTTGCTGACTCTTCATATATTTATTTTAATTAAATATTTCTTTGTACATTGCCTATTATGTCAGGCTTATTTGTTATTAAAAGCATTGTTTTATAATTTAATTATTAAATTTCTTAAGTAAACTCACGATGAACCGAAAAATAGTAATTGTCTAATAAAAAGCATAAGGTCCAAAATGATTTCGTAATATGCTTTGATATCAGATTTGCATGCCATATGGGTTCGCAAATGCCGTCTTACTGTAGAGTGAACAGCCAGCAAAACTGACGTTTTGGCGAGCTATCACCAGTCGGTCACCATAATAAGGGAACCGGTTGGTGCGCTGAACCACACTTAATAAATACAAATTTAAATTCAGATTTAACACAGATACACTCGTAACCCCAATACCATCTTTATATAATAAAAATATTACACATAATAAATTCATTTAATAAGGCAATTATTTATTATTAGCTGAAGAGCATAACTCATGTGTCGATTAATATTAGTTAAAAAAAGTAGCCATCAAAAGACGCAAAACTGTGACATTTTTAAAACAAATAAAAAATAATTTTAATAGAAATGTAAAGCGTTCTGGTTCTTTATCCGTCTTTTTAAAATATTAATAGTGTTTTTAACGTTATGTGTTGATATTTTGTCGGGGTGGTGTGGAGCAACTTTGTTTTAGCCTGGGGCGCTAAATAAGCTAGGGTCGATCCTGTATAAAATAAAATATTTATGAATTTTTTCATACATATTTTCATTTTAAGCATATTAGATTATATTTCAATAGTATTATAATATATAACATTGGTCATAAATTTAATACTTTTCATCATATTTTTATTTTTCGTAGAGAGCTATTATTTATAAAAGATCTATTTGAGTATTTAATAGTTTAAATCTATAAAATATTGTTTTGGCAGGTCCAGCATGTGCAGGATTTAACTAGTAATTAACTTAATGTGACTTTGTTTTAGTATGTTATATAATTTAAATTTGCATAGGTAAAACATAACTTTTTAATTTTATTTAGTCAAACGGAACGAATTTACGCGTAAAGCTAAATCAAAATCATCTCTGTTATCAGCTGTCATATTTCTATTTTAATTATTTTAATGCTCTTTTTTCATATACATTTTTTGCATGTACCCTGCAATAAAGCACTGCATATACAGTATCCTATATTATATATGATATGTAGATATGTAGAAACGACAGTACATATCCTTTGGAAAAACACTCCTAGCGACATTACTATTTTTAAGCCGCTCAAAAAAATTGTATTTTTAATCGTATATAAGCTTTTATCGATGTTTATTTTTATTTCTCATACATACTACATGTATATATGACATATTTTTTTAAAGTCAAATAAAATGAAAAATATTTCTTATTAGCTATGTTAACTAGATTGTATTTTTTTAATAAACACCTTTTTTATAATAAAAAATAATGTTTTAAAGCCATATAATATCATAAGCTCTATGAGTATAAAATAAAATCTATTATTTCACCACACACAAGCTACATATTGCGTTTTTCCTCTCAAACATTTTTTCTAAAATTTGCTTTCACGACCTCTCGGAATGGAATGCCCAGACCATATTCGCCGCCATTTCCTTTTTTTATCAACTTTCACCATCACCCGGGGTCATTCCTACCTCGGTGCAATACGCTTCAAAACGACTTGGCTAGGGATTATCAATGGCGAAAAAAATGAATATGAAAGAGCGATATTCTAAAAAAAAACGAAAAACATCTCATTGTGCTTGCGGCCACCGGTTTATGGGGGCTCGCGACCCGCTCGGGGACGTAACGGGCCATAAACAAGACCTTTGTGTGGCTGGCGATCAACATGCGGTGTTTATTGAGCACAACCAGACAAGGGTTGCCGAATGAATAAAAAGCGCGGAATAACCAACAGGCATCAGGCTGGCACACTGAATTAAGCACAGGCAATGACGTGAAATATTTTGCTAAATGGTAGTGATTCCAGTGAATAGCGTTTTAAACGAGTATATAACATATTTTAAAAGCATATACTTATATTGGCATTTTAAAATAAAGCTTTTAAATTGCTAGCTTAAATAAAAAAATATTTTAATAAATTGCTTTTATGCAGGAACGGAACAATGGATTTTTTAATTAAAAATAATTCGCTGACACTGATCAGCATTGCTGTGATTTTAATAAATATTATTATATAATATGCATTAAATCTGATTGTAATTATACCGACACATCGCAAGATCTTTTTAACAGCTCAAATTACTTATAAAAGCAATTTTAAAAAATAGTATAAGGCATTTTCCGTGCATTGAGAAATAATAAATAAATAAAATATAAGCTAAAAACGGGATGCTACTAGCTCTTTGGAGTATCATAGCATAAAGCGTATGTATAAAAAAAATACGCGCCAAAGACCATGTGTCTATTTTCATTGTTCTTTGAACTCACTGATTGACTGATCGCCAAAGTAGCCATTCTAGACCGTGTTTTCTCTTAAGGCGTAAACACATTTTAGAGATGTGTTTAAGAAGTAATGTAATTGCTTCGTTAACATATTTATCTTAATTAGTCAGAGTTGACTCAAACGCATAATATAAAATATATGATACTAAGTCACATTGAAACAAAAAAGCGGGAGATAAAGTGGCAATGATTTTAACAGACAACGCTTTATTACAACGTCCAGCTACTAGGACTCAAATCTCTGACTCCTAAAAGTCGCATTTTGATAGGATACTATTTCGTTACTGTGATAAATTGTATCTGTATAAAAAACTGTTTTCATCTTATTTCGGGTGTCTTCGACTGCAAAGTCACACACTGTAAGTTTAATAATAAAAAAATATTATATCAAGAGTCCTCTTATACGCCAGATGTCTTTTGACACATCTTTTCAGTTCAAGATTGAATTTTACTTTATGAAATTATTACATCAGTAGTTTTTACAAAAAACGTTATATTAATAATTAGAAACTGTGTGCAAGATTCCAATGCACGTGCGTTTATTGCGGCTCTTTAAATAATATTTAACTCTATCCTTTTTAAAGCAAACTTCATTAGCATTTATGATTATATGCCACAAAGATATGTAGTATCTATAGTCTTGTCTTGAGAAATTTTAATGCTGAAGGCCAAAATCTTGCTGGAGAATAGTATTTCTTGCATAATGCTCCATATACTTGTTGGCGAGATTTCAGCTATGAAACATCACGAACGCAACTGATCCTCTGGGAGAAATTACAGTAGATTTAGCCGGAGAGCACCTGCCGAGGTTGGGGTCACGACTCGGAGATTCACTATGGCCTGTCCGACCTCTCGGTGCACTTCATTTTGTTGGGGGCCCGCGCCGAGAATATGAAATTTAAGCTAATGCTCCAGCGTACTTTTCACACTATTAAAAATGAACGATGGTAATAGCACCGGCGTCGGCTCTCGCATTTGTACGCTTGGATAATGTCTTCCTGGCCAAGTTATTTTGTCAGGTCATCCAATAATTTAGGGGAGTTTTAGCATATTTTTAACAAAAATACAGCAGAGCAGCAGCGCATTTAGAAAATAATTTATTTTTGATCTACTTTTTCTGTATTTTAATATAATAAAATATTGAATAGATAGTTTATTTTTTAATTTATTATTTTATCTAATTTCTTCAGCTCAACGTGCATTTAGAAACAAAAATAAATACATATATCACGTAAATGTGTACACAGACATAAGATGAGCTCTATCCTTCCTACACCTAAGCTGTAACACGTACTTTCATATTTCTTCATTTCTTGTTTCATAACTCCAGGATATCATTAACTTTCTCTTCATACACGATATCCAAGCTTTAGGGAAATTTTTCGACTTTTTTCTTTGCTTGTTTTTACTTCGTATGGGATTTCATTCGGAATTTATTTAATAACACTTTAATTAAAATTTCTCTTTGTTCGTTTCGTTTATATAAAAAAACGTTTTATACACATAGGATATTTAGCAAACGGGAAAAGTTCGGGAAATTCTCTGCCTGAATCCTGGTTCACCGTGTTCTTTTTTCTTCGTTCGTTTGCCATGTGAAACTTTAATGATCACGAAAAGTGTTTGTTTTCACTCGGGGCGTGGGCGGTAGGCTTTTTTCGAAAACTAATGCTAACGTGTTCCGAACACGCATTCTATGTATGTACTCACCCCTTACTCTTGCCACTTCTAGGTGGGTCAGTGTGCTGACCCACTTAAGGGTCGGGCCTGGTGTTTGCTGCAACGTTATAACATTTCTTGGACCTCTAGCTCAAGGTCAGCAAAGTGCTATGTGATTGAAAAGTCGATATAAAAATAAAATTTTATGGCACACATTAACTTGTCTAAGCATATAATTTTAAAAACCTAACTAAAAGAGCTGTAAATTTTAAACAAGTTAACAACAACAGCTGTCGGTATCTTACTGTAGTATAATACCGCAGCTAACTTGCGTACGGCTGATGGTCATTTAGTTCGTCGGGCTTAAATTTATTTGATTGCTGTATATATTAAATAAATATTTTTTTATTTATTGATACGAACATAACTTTATAAATTGCATATGTGCTTTTAAAAGAAACAAAAAAACATTTACATTACATTATATAATTTAATTTTTATAAAATTTTCACTCCACCTGCAAAATCAATTGCATTAAGTTTCGAAAACTTGTGAATTGGAGATTTGGCACTAAGTCTTTACAGAAATAAATTTCACAAGTACATATTTTTTACAATCAAAACACACGGACGTGGAATATTACGATAACGTAACAGATTGAGAAAATTTATTTATTTGCCCATTTATTATAAAATCATCATCATGCCCATTTATTGTACTTGGTAAAAATTAGCCAAACTATTTTTCTACAAAAAAATAAAAAAAATATACTATGTTACTCCACACCTAGCAAGCATATGTTAAAATGAGTCTTAATAATTATTTAAATACAAATACTCAAGTTTTTGTAGTAAGCAGACAATGGCAGCAATCTCTTAAGAGCAAAATTCCAAATAAGTTTAATAAATTTTAGCTTGTATTTTACACTTAATTTCCATTTTGCAATATTACCTTTTAAAGATGCTGTTAAAAAGTTTATCTACGTTTCGTGAATATCAATGACTACCTTTTTTTGATTGATTTTTACTTCTTAAAATATTTATTAAAGTTTTGAAGAAATTTTTCGTAATCTATTCACCATTGGTTTAAGACGTACATAGATAAACGCAAGTTTTTTAATATTGTTTGGATACTAGATAAAATATTACCAAAAAAACTGGCTGGAAGTGTTCATTATTTAATGAAACAATATAGTTTCTACTTTTTGTTTCTAAGCAGATATTCTGGGTACTTGTATAATTTATAAATCAATCTGTCATACCATGCGTTAGAATTTGAAAATATAATTATTATAGACAATATACTAATAATATCATACACAAGTACATTTAAAACGTTTGTTTCGTGACACTTCTTGGTAAAAAGCGGGAGAAGGGGATGAAACATTTTTTGTACTTCATTGTTATGATTCCATTTATTTACGCATATATGTTATTTTATAACTTTAACACTAAAGACTGATATTTTTAACGAAAGCAATGTAGAATAACAGAACTTTGTCATGTTTTTATAACAAGAATTTATAAAATAATAATATTTAGCTTCATTATATACTTGTGTGAACAACTCTTCCTATCAGATATTCACAACAAAACAACGCCTTAATCGATGGCGTGAGCTGCTTTGAAGCAGCTACTCGTATTTGCGGTGAGCGATGTCGTTCGACAGTAGAGAGTTCGTGCTTTGACTCTGTGTACAACCTTCACCAGTCAAAGAGTTAATTTGTTCGTGTGACCACTTCATTTAATAATCCACTGCACGAATTCAATCGACGAAACCAATGATCAAACTGGCAGCGCGTCTGAAACGTTTAATTACTTTCAGAGTGACCAAAATGTATTACGTGCTACCTTCGTTGCTAGTGTGGACACTTTGGAGAGACTCGATTTGACTCAAGGCTTGAGTCAATATAGCAAGTGTATCTAGGCTCTGTATACACACGTTGATAAGGAAATTAAATTAAAAATGTTAATCAGGATGACGAAATAATGTTTATGAAAACTGAGATAGTTATTAACTAAAAAAAAAAATTTTCCAAAATAATACTTTGTAATCTTATTAGACTTGTTGAAAGAAATATTTTTATTATAAATAATCAAAAAAGAAACAGAATTATATATGTTTGATTTTGATTTAAAATAAAATAGCTTATATAATATTTTTAGTTAACTTTTTATATACTTGTTTGAAAAGACTTTTGCTAGATTATTTTGAGAAATAATCCAATTTTATTTCTCGGGAATTCTTCTTCAAAATAAATTGAAGCTAATGTATTTAGGACAATCTCTACTGATTACGGGAAGTTAAATGAAATGTGCAAAAAAGTTCATGAACGGATTTTTTCTTGAAAATATATTTTCACAGCGACTTTCGAGGTCAAACGTCAACCTGATTCGATTTCAATAACAATGGGAAACGTCTGGAAAATGAAAGATGAAATTTATGAAATGATAATGAATTCGTTTCTGGGGCGCGATCAGAAAGGAGTATTACGTCTTTTTATCAAAATATGACTTTTCGCGAAAGCTCGTCGGTGATGATTTTAAAAATTTGCATATAAATTATTTTCGGCCACAGAAAACCCATCTCCGAATGCTTTTTGCTTTAGAATTTGTGCGTAAGTACATAATAATTTGTATAAGTAATTTCGAGAAGCGTTGCCGAAAACAAATTTCGCAATTAAAACTTGTATTTCTTATTTATCTTAGCCCAAATTTCGTATCTGTTTCAATCGAAATATTATTTTAGAACTTCAATTAATTCGTAGCTTTGTTACGAAATAATTTATCCGTCTCGGTGTATGCAAAATTTGTCGCGCAATAACGATTTCCAGCTCTCGCTTCAATATAATTAGTAAGTCCATAAGTATGCGCGTGTGCTTGGATTATAATATAACTGCGAGAGTCATGAACATAAAGGTTTTCCTAAAAGTTTTAATATCACGAGATATAGTGATATTTTACAAATAATTATTAAAAAAATATTTTTTTCCTAATCGTTCCTAATCGTAAAAAAATTTAATAAAACTCATAATATAATTAAACACTTAGTATTAATAATGATGATATTATTATAATTATTTGCTTTAAATAATTATTTTTTAATTAAAAATTATTATTGCTAATATTATATATATAAACAAAAATACCCACGAATAATTGTTGGTAAGACCCGTCATTGAACCTTATACATGTGTCGTCTCCATTAAACTCAAAATGGATGTTTTTGCTTTTTTTTGACTAAAAACAATTTTAATTTTCTATGCTGCGGGCGCAAATTTAAATAAAACATTGTGCATCTAAACTATAAGACTTCTGTATAAAATGCATTTTTTTACTTTTTGCCCCAGCTGCGTTTTGTACACTTTTTACCATTTATGGGAAAATACGTACTCTAAGCCACTGTTTTTGATACGATATTAATTATGTCTGTCTTATATTAAGCCAGTCAAAAATAGTATATACGTTAATCTCTTCCCATTTCTCTATAGAAAATAATCTAGAACACTACATAAAATAATAAACAGTATTCTAAAATTCATTATTTGTGATATTAGGTACTACAATAATCTTATGAGTTAAATTGCGATAAAAACAATTAACACCTACAAGAAAGTAGTGAGACACGAGGCTGAAATAGTGACATATTTAAATAGCTATAAATTTAGCTATTATTTTTTTTCCATTAAATTAAATTTAATAACACACAGCTAATTATAATATGAGGCACTTAAATATATGTGATATGTCACATTTACTTTCTATAAACAATTTTAATTTAAAGAATACTTTTTATTTCAATATATCTATATGGTAAAACATAAATTACTCTTACTTATTCAAATATATCTATATGTTAAAACATAAATTACACGTCACAATAACTTCTCCTAAATGGTGAGCAGTAGCAACGTGACATTTGCACATGTTATTTATCCTGGTATTTTTAGATCAACTGTGCTATTTTTTTAATTTTAACTTTTAGATTGAAATGAACTGTACTGACGACTAATTACTATAAACAAATAAGTAATGATATCAAAACATTTATTAATTGAATATTATTATTTAGTTAGGAAGATGTTTAAAAATTTGATTTTTTTATTATTAATATTATTATATGTGAAAATGATATTCAACTCAAAACAAAGAGAAAAAAGTAGATTGCCCGATATTACATCCGTTTTCATTTGAGTAATCTTATACGAACGGATTATCCTTGCGGCGTATTGCGAATTCAAACATGGCGAGTCGTTCCGCTAGAGAATAGAAAAAGCTTTCAAATAAATGGAAGATAAAACCAGACCAGAGTCAGTGAGGGTAAGTTCGTCAGCGTCATTCATTTCCACCCCGTTTTCAACGTCAGGGATTTCCTGAGAACATTAAATGTGTCGTTATGCGTCAAACTCGCTCATGTCTACTATTGTAGACCACTGAAATGTACATATGTTTAATCGAATTTCGTATACAATCACAATAAAAAATTTAATAAATTAGGGTATATGATTTCTTAGTAACCATTTTTATGCTTTAAAGTAATGTTCATAAGCAATACGTTTATTTAGATATATCTTAATACTTGTCAATTGAAAATAATAACATTTGATTTTGAGCGATTTCCAATGTGTAATGTAGTAAAAATCAAAGTTTTTTCTGACATACTGGTGACTTGGACGAGTTTAATGACTAGGGACAGTTTGTAAGCATATATTATCGTGTATGTTTTATAACAGTATATGTATGTACTACATTCTCACGAATGCGATTGTATGAATTCTAATGCTTGCACTACACTCTCTGGAATTGGTCCGAACCGAAGTTCAACATAAGTCGGCCGAGGTCGCCGACTTCCGAGTAGCGGCCACATTGCCACAAATATCATATGCATCAGGAGGCCGGGCTTGAATGACGTCCGCACGGCGGTTGGTGTCATGTACAGCTGGCATATTTGCGCGCTATCGAAAAATGTGCCAAGCAATCGCAATTTTTAAATTAGTATATTATTAAAATTACGTTACTGATAATTATAAAAGTTTGTGTGGGCACTCACCAATACAATATCAGTGAAATTTTTTGGTCGTAAATATTCAATTTACGCAAAATCTTTGTCGGCTTTTGCAAAATGCCATAAGGCATATAAAGTATACTTCAGAATACGAACACTACATCTGTGACTATCCTAAAATTTGTTGCCATCGATTCTAAACAAGAATTCGTTATGGTGTGACATTTATATAAACCGATCAAAGAAAATATATAAGGAAATTCGATTTCTTTAACAAAATCAAGTAGCACTAATTATTTTTTAAATATTTAATTTTATATGAAAAAAAATATAATAACGATATCTGTTTGATAAATTATTATTATTTTATTTTATTAATTTATTTAGCTTAATAGCTAATCTTTACATCTAACAAATTTAGTAAACACAAATAAAAATATATAAAAAATACATAACAGAAAGAAAAAATAAAAATATACAATAATAAAGTCTTAATATTATAATTTATTTCTAAATGTACGAAGGTGTTTTCTTATTCCATTTATGAAACCCGTTATATTTTTGCTGTTTCGGATTTCTCTTGGAAGACTATTATATAAATCAAAACCTCCGTACATAATTCCCCTAGCCGTACTCGTTTTCTTATACTTAATTATCTTTAAATTTTCTCTATTTCTAGTATTATATTTATGTACATCTTTATTTCTTATTAAATACTTATTAAAATATTTTGGTAACATATTATTTTCTAACTTATATATAAATACTAAAACATTCATACTCAATATTTCTTGAACATTCAACCATTCTAATCTATCAATCATATTTTTACAATTAGTTAATCTATTTTTATTTAAGATTACTCTCATTGCCCTATTTTGTAATTTTTGCAACATTTGTTGTTCTAATTTACTTAACATATTTAATAGTGTTGCACAATAATTAAAATGGGGCAATATTATACTATTGTAAATTATTTTTTTTGTATTTATACTTAATATATTTCTTAATCTAGATAATAAACCTATTTTTCTACTAATTTTTTTAATATGTAATTACAATGTTCTTTAAAATTTAATTTTGTATCAACAATTACTCCTAAATATTTTATATTATCCACTATTTCTATACTAGAGTTATTTATTACTATTTTGGTACTATTATTTAACACATTTTTATAATTAATAAACATACATTTAGTTTTATTCTCATTTAATTTAAGTACATTATTCTTTAACCATATTTCTAATATACTTAATTCATTATTTAAATTATTTACAATTTCTTTAATGTTATCACCTATGCAATACATTAATGTGTCATCCGCAAATAGATGAATTTTACATTTTTTCACGTTATTAACTATATCATTAATATACAAACAAAATATAAAAACAAATAACAATGGTCCCAATTTAGACCCTTGTGGTACTCCATAAGACACTAATTTCTCTTCAGAATATACATTATTTATTTTAACTTTTTGTTTTCTTTCATATAAGTAATTATTAAACCATCTTAAAACTATATCACTTATACCTATACTCTCCAATTTCTTTAACATTATTTTTCTGTCTATTGTTTCGAAGGCTCTCTTGAAATCCAAGAAAACTGCTCCAATGATTTTGTTTGTATCCTTAGCCAACAGCCAATCATTTATCACTACTTGTAATGCAGTTTCAGTGGAATGCTTTTCTCTGAATCCCGATTGTTGTTCACATATTATGTTTTGAGAAGTAATAAATTCCTTTAATTGTTTGATTACTACTTCTTCTATTATTTTTTCTATACACGGTAGCATATTGATTGGTCTCATTTCTTTAACTTTTTTACTCTTTTAACCATATTGTATGCAAACATTATATTTGATCTTTCACACTGCAAATCTAGCGAGGTTTACGAGCATGTTTGGTGCCTCAAACTGCACCGCCTCATAGAGTTTGCTTGTACTGACAATATCATATGCTGTTTTAAAGTCTATTAATGCATTATAAATGGCAAATTTATACTCTATGGCTTTTTCTAATATCGCCGTAATAAGTGATTATTCAATTATTATTATATATGTTTTTACTTAGATCTTTAATTCACATGATACTCCTCGATACATTATGATTCTCTTAAAGGCAAGAAAACATGATCTGCCAAAGTTTTACACGCGACGCTGGGCAACAGGTCTTGAAAAGTTAAGCCCCAAAAGCCCCGGCTAACCGGAAAACAATGGAATAATCCCTTTTGTTTGATATCGATTTTGCAGAATGCATGGCGCCGCTTTATCAACGGCGTTTTAATGAGTTTCTTGTCGATCGGGCTCTAGATGAAAAGTTGGCGACTCGGCGAACGATCGTCGGGCCCTGGGGGGCGAGTTTTTGGAAAAAACTGCGCCCTGGGGGAAAAGGCCCCTCCGCACAGTGTGCACAAAGGGCGGGTCTTTCGCTTTCAAGCGGCCGGAAAAGTTGATTTGTGAACGAAATTGGCGTAAAGCGAGCGAGAATGTGTCGTTAATGGGACAACTGGGAAGTCGATGCCTTTGATCCGCTGCGTAAACACTTGTGAATAGGATACACGTGTACTACACTACTCTGGATTTATTTTATTAAAAATTATATATAATATTTATATATAAAAAAGCACTGAAAGTTTTTAAAAATTAGATGAAATGAACTCTATTAAATTATCAGGACATTTATTAGAAAAAATACCTTGTGGGTAAATGTGTATCATAAACAATACATTTTTGTCGAAAGTCTCTATGAATACGGAAAAATCTTGTTAGATCATCATTGATCAACTACTGTTTAATAATATGTGTATTAGTTATTCAGAAAATATCTTAAATTAGTTTTCTCTTTACACTCGTAATTCTTCGTACTCTAACCACTATAGAGAATTATTCATAGCGTCTTGTATGTGAAAAGCGGCGCGGGTGGTAAATGAGGTAATCCCACCACCCACACGTGGGCCACCCGCGGCTCCCTCGATTTTACGAACTTCATATTTCAGTCGTAAATATTTAATTAAATATTTCGCACTAGCTGGCAGCGGGGATCGTCAAACGCGGACCGCGGCCCTCCGGTTTCAGACCGACTCCCCTTCCGGCCCGAATTCCTTCATTGGTATTCGCGTTGCTGCTTCACGGTTTTACCTGCTGTTACCTGTCTTTTCCTTAAGCGCGGGCAGATTATAAATTTATGCTCGTTTATTGTGATCGTAACTTAGGATCGGCCGACACTTAAAAAGCTTTCTAGTGTGAGAAGTAGGGATAGGGAGAGATTTGCGATTTGTAATTGTAAAAAATAAAAAATAAATATTTTAAAGCACTGTATCTTTGAACTTTGCATACACTTATTTATAAAATAATCAATAGTAGTGGTATGGAGATTGCCACAAAAAGAGATTTAAAGTTCAGAGCGTCTAATGTCTCAAGATGGTCATAAAATAAAATATCGTATATACATTAGAAAAAAGCAAAAAAATACAAAATAATAAAATTCCATCAAATTGCTAATACGATAAGATACCTTTCGCACAAAGTTATTCAATAAATCTAATAATTTAAACTCCATATTTAAAGAAACCATCACATAGATCACACGATAATGGATCTTAATATATATTTAAATCATTTTAGTGATTTTAAAATTTAAGAAACCCTTAAAAAATTATTTTTATACTCTTAAAATGATCCTAAAGTTATTTTATAATCGCAGATAAATTTAGCCAAAAGAGTCGGAAATTATGCCAAGTGGTATAAATCTCTAACATCTAGTTGTTTTTAAAGTTGATTAATTTTTTGTTCAACCAAATCAGGTTTATAATATATATGAAAATAATTCTGGTTTTAAATATAAATTAATACACTGGCACGTAAATAAAATCAAATAATATTTTCTCAATGTTTAATATTTTATTTTAAACTAAGCTGCGTTGCTTTCACGATAGTCTTGTAAATTGCTTTGTTTACGCATTTGAATGTCGGTGCTTATTTCTATTTCTGGGTGATCTCGCCTATTTGTATAATACGATTTCTCTCGAGGGTTGCATTATAAAGCGCCTTTGTTCTAACACAGAATGATGTAGGAAACCCTAGACTTTTAATTATGTTTGCATTGCCTTTATTTTTTTAATTAATGTCTTATGTTATTATTATGTCTAAGTTTTACAGTTTTATTATAGGTGTATTATTTTTTTATATTGGCAAATAATTATTACACAAATATTAAGAAATTCGGTATAAACTGTGATTCATGATTATAAATTTAATTACTTGTATTTAATGATTTCGAAAACTTTGTATGGTAGATATGCCATAGAAAGCTTTATAATATTTGATTTTTAATTTTCTCTATTTTATTATTACATTACCTATTTGAAAAGACAGATACACCTGTACAAATCAATGCCTTTAATATACGATTGTGGAGAATAATGTTCATAAATATTTTGTCAACCAAAGAGAGACTTATGTCAATTATTTAGGAGCTCCAGCTCAAATACATAATGTTAAGAATTTGCTTGAGGATACTGTAATATATGTTTTACAAATGAAAGAAAAGCCATTTTGTGGTATGTATCATAATATTCAATAACGCCCAGCCCACACGATTTTTGAGTGCTTTGTGCAAATTTCTCGCAACACTGCAAAGTTTCAGTTTTTGTTTTTATTCAAATATTTCTTGCAGCGTGACGTCACTCAGAGTGTAGTGGTAAAGGCGGTGGGGTCGTTTGCGTAATACGACTGTACATATTAAACAGTGAATTCCGTTTGTTTGCTCACCTTAATATGATAATTCAACGCGTTATCTACAACGCATTGTTTTGCCCAATTTGAATAGAATGTAAATCGGAAAATTATTATAATTAGTCGCGGGGATAAATAACGGATCGACCCCCGACACCAAAATCGTTACGTTCTTCTGTAGCGGTGTGTTACGTTTACGGCTACGTGGCGGTCAGATTTATGTGTGACAAGGAGACACTGGTCATAGTGCTTTTTTTTGGTAATAAAAATGTTCATAATATATCATTATTATAATTTGATGATCAAAAATACACTGTACGACAATCATCAGCTGCGAAAGTCCTAATCTAAATGTTTTTGAATTGAAAAAACATATTGATTATCAGCTTAATAGTTTACAGCGGTTTATTTTTAAAAACAAATATTTTTAAATACTTTTTTGATATTTATTTTTAATGTAATTTATAAATTATTTTTATATAGGCAATTATTTATTGTCTAATATAACGTTAACTTTTAGCGATTTCTTTTTATTGTCTCATTATATTTTATACAAATTAACTAAGAGAACAGTACATACATATAAATACTTCAATCAAAATTTATTAACACAAACTTAGGCTACTTACACATTCACGAAAATTATTTCTCGGGAATTTCTAGAAAAAAGTGCAGAATTAATATGTTTCATTGTTCGAGAAATTCGTTAATAATTAATAATTTAAAAAGACATTTTTATGATAAAAATTAAATTTGCACAAATATTTTTATTGTTTTACAACTGATGCATAAGAAAGGGTGGGTCTGTGTCAGATGCTCAATATTATATTATGTTTTAAAAGAGGGCAAAAGTAATTGAATGACAATTTTTTAATGACTTTCCTTACTTCTTTAATTAGAATTATTTTTAGAATATGTAATAAGTAAATTAATAATCAGATAAGAATAAATTGCTTTGTGTAGAAATCGACTAATTTAAAAATAATGGAGGATTTTCACAGAATTACGCCAATAAGTTTGTCTGTCGGTGTCACTTTTTTTACCTTTATCGTGTTTAAAATTTTGAAGGTTGTTCGCTTTAATGATTATACATTTCCCTGAAAAATCCCAAACTCAGAGAAACCAGTTTGTTTTATTTTAATAAAATATTTTTTATTGGACTAGATTATCATAATTTGTTACAAATTTATTGATAGAATAAAAATAGTGCTAAGAAAATCAGAGTATATTTTTAAATGTTTATAGTTAAAGTTTAAATACCTTTATTAAATAATATGAACATTATAATTTTATTATGTTTATTAATAATATCTTTACTTCATAATCGTATGTTGTTCACAAGATACAATGCATATTTTTTATATTAAAATAAAAACTCTCATATAAAATTACATCATTTTTGAATCATATAAGAGCTTTGTTTTCATGTAATAAAATTCCCAGTAAAGTATTTTAAAGTAATGAAAACATATAAAGTAGGATTTAAAGTAAAAGCTGAACATTTTTTTCCGAGATTCGAAATTTTATATAAAGCAATTGTGGTGAATTTTTATTTTGTATTGTTTTATTTATACCCTTTATAACATAACTGTGATTTATTTTTCAATTGAGCGCTTTTGACGTGCGATAAGGCGTAATATGTTTGTAATATCGGTTCATCGCCCTTTTCTAATCATTTACTAGAGGTCAGGGTTGGAAAAACAAATGGGGGAAAATTGCGTAGCAAGAGGGTGGGAAAAATTTGCGGCATTACGTGGGCAAGAGTGTGCGCGAGCGTGTTTCACGGGATGTTGAAATAATACAAAAGATCCTTTTGATGTTTCTACGATTTTCTTTTCGGAAGTTTTTCCGGGACCGCTCAGGGGGACGTGCCACTCTCCCGACGTGCTCCAGAAGTCAACAACCTTTTTCCTCACTTTTGGTCGCGTAATTGAGATTTTTGCAGCGATTGTATAATAGTTCAGTAAGATGGATAAATGCGACAATATCAACCAATGACGTAAATCGAATAATGCTCTTAGTCTAAATATTTCATTATATAGCTTAATAAATCAATTGAGTTTGACTTTTAATCGTATTTAATTTTATTATCATTATTTACCGGTTGACCAATATCAATATACTTGATCAATTGCTATATTAATTAGTGAATTCAATATTTTATTTTAATTTTGATTGAAACGTTTTAGTTGAAGCGATAGTAGTCCTCTTATAAATAGTCGGTATTTGTTCCTAAGCGTTCCGAGTAGTAAGGAATTTCTTTGAAGAAATTAGCAATCCTGTTGTTGATGTGTAGTTCGGTTTTGTACCGCGAAACATACACATTTAAGGGGGTAGTAAGAATGCGGCGTTTTTCTTGACAACTGCTAGGTTTGTGGGTACGGCTCGTACGACTTTAGACGCGTGTAGGGCTTGTCTCTCAACCAGTGTTGTGTATAAATCAAATTAAAGTTTTAATTTGTATTTTAGGATCCGTGTTTCATCGTGATTAAAATTAGTGGGGGTGTTACCAATTTTCTATTTTATTCTTACGATCATTTAAAACAATATAAAAAACTCTACTGTCCTCAGTTAATGCCTGTCATAAGACATATAGTACAATATTTTCAGAACCCAAACTTTGGAAATTAAAAAAAAATATGGAAAATAATATGGATGAGCCACCTCTTATCTTTTGGAATATAGATTTGGAATATAGATTTAGCGTGGCACATGTAGCTGTAATATTTGCATCAAATGTTAATTTTAAATTAAGATAAAGAAAATAATTATTCAGCAATTTTTTTTGTAATGTTAAAAGGTGAAACAAATCTAGATTTTTTTTTAATAATATTTTAATTTTAAATAAATAATAAGCAATTATTTTACATTAATTCAAAAACAAATAAATATTTATAAGATTATATTATTTTTTAAATACTATTTGCTGCACAGTAATACTGTTCCTTAACAACAAATACCAATGTGCATTAATAATAAAAAAATCCACACACACTGCAATTTTTATTGTCGTTTTTTTATGTTTTTCTTTTTATATTCAATTTTTGATGAAACTTTTATTAAGCCCACGGAGAGTTTACGACCGGTAATCGTACGTAAAGGCACTGCAGTTAACGCCCTATCGGCATTATTAATCGTAAAAACGGTAGATGCCAGCTATGAAACATGATTGAGGATCGTTTGGCCGAAACGAAAAATAGTACGGACGATTTTCATTACAGGCAGGCGTAAATTTTTAGCATTCGTACATTGGCTATCAAGCTTACTTTTAAATAAAACTAAAGTAAAATAATATTTTTCAGTTACTAAAATATTAAACAATTTTTAATAGGTTCTCACAAAATAAATGCATTTTTAATGTTTTGTATATTTATAATGGTAGTATTTCCCAGCTCGGCTTTTGATGACAGAGAAAAAATAATCTAGAACATCGTTTAGACATTCACATTATTACCCTTTACCAAATTAAGAGGCAAGAGGCGGTAAATACCTTGACTCCAATATTGAATTTAATAAACATATATTGAAAATTCGCTCCAGAGAGCTTGCCGCTATTGCGGACCTTAGACCGATATGTATTAAGAAAAAAATGTTTGCTAACAACTAATTAAACTCATTTTAACATATGCCTATACTGTGTAAAGTAACACTAGTAATTTTATTTTTTCAAATATTAATTACAGAGCAACACTGTTATTTTCAAAATAGAATATATTATACAAATATCTCGCAAATCCATACATACTAAGTCACTTATCTCGTGTATCGGCGACCACGATAAAATCGCCATTAAATATAAATATAAGCTCAAAATGCCAAGGTACATATTGCTTTAGTAGTTAGAACCTAAGCTAATAATAATTCCAGTACTTCAATGTATTCTTATTCATTTTTTGCTTGAATTGTCAATGGTTTTTTATTTTTTTTACTTAAATTATAACTACAATCGTTTTGTTTTAAATTTTTTTTTTTAATAATTGAGCTAATAACTAATTGTTAACATTAAAAAGTTCATAAAACAGTAACATGTTTATTATCTCTAATCAGTATGAACATAAAAGTATTTATATTATTGAAATACACGAATTTAAAAATTATTATGGTGGTTGGAAAAAATGTGTTAATTCGGACTGTGCGCTCGATGGCCTTCAACGTTCTCGTCAGTGTCTTGACGTATTGAAATATTTCAATCCTTATATCAATAACGATGATTTTGTAAAGATTCAGACTTTTTGTCCATGTCTAAAATAAATATTTGGCGTATGTAATAAAATATTTTTTTATTATATATATTTAGGATATGGAAGTATAATATTTTTAGGAAGAACCAAATTTTAGGTTTTTTCCTTATACAAAACTAATAAATCTTTAAAATTTAATATACGATTTTAAGTTAGTAAATGTGGCAAAGTATTTAAAATATCTAACGAGATTCTTTCCTAACAATTTTTTTTGATTCGCAATTTTACAATAATACTGAATATCTTTTGTAGTCTCTAAGCACTCAATCTTTATTAATTGCAGATTTTCTAAAAATTATTATTAATAATAGAGCAATTGTTTTAATTGTTGCAAGCCAAGGGCTAAGCCCTGACGTCGGGCCCAAGAGTGTAGGTCTCTGTAGTGCACGGTATTTTTTTTCAAAATTTACCGCTGGAGGAGTGGTTTTTTAAATTAAAACTTTTGTTTGTAAATCACATCTCCTCTAAAAAGCACTTCTTTTACTTTCCAAGAAGTGGCTTTGCGTACACATGTGTTTGCCACAACTTAAATTTTTACTTCTGGGCAATATGTCTAATAAGCCTTGTTTGAGATGTGATAAGCAATCACTTTAACAATACTATTCGATATGTATTGATATTTAGAATATTAAAATATAGCTCGGTAACATGAAATATAATAACAAATGTATTCCTTACAAATGAAAACATTTTTTTATGCAATTTGACAAGCTTAAGTATAATGAATTACAACGGGGTAAAACAGAACTAACTTTGTAAGTCCAACACAAATAATACTTACGTAGTAAGTACGTAGTAAAAACACCGGACTAAAAGTTTGGAAGGTTTTTAATGTTAACGCATTTTTATAAGTAAGTATTCAAGTCGGCTGCGAGAGCTTGAACCCGTTGCCTCTGCATTATTATTCCAGCGGTTCAGTAAACTTGCTATTTTGGCCTTTTATTTGCAGGAATTAGTATATAAACAGTAAAAATGAATTATTAAATATAAATTGTAGATATCTTGATGTAACATTTTTTGAGTACTGAAATTAAAACCGCATTAACGCATTTTTGTGTAATATATTACTCATGTAGTGTTATATAAATTATGTGGGTTTCTCACTCGAATTTTATTATTCATTATCTGGTTAGATGAGCATGGCATTATTTAACTATTTATTTTTTAATTATTAATATGTTTAAAATAGAGTAGTATTATTATATTACTTTAGTACTATACGGTCCGGAAAGACACAATTGATAATATTGATCTTCATCTGAGTCACAACTAGCTTGTAGCAATACAAATTATTTTATGTATAAATATTAAAGCTAGGGGTAGACTGAGAAAATAATTAGAGGAGCTCAACTCCTTCTTGAAACGGTTCGCGATAAACTTTAAACTAGGAGTCGATGAGTTTCATCGAATACTTTAAAACCCTCACAAAAAGCTTTATCAACGACACGCAATATAACAATTCAAAGTTGCTGGCATCGGTATGATTTAACGAGAACAGCGTATATATACATATAGTTTACTGCTCTTGATTCTATAATCTTTTTAATCCTTAATACAAAATTTTATAATCATTCTTTAAGCGCATAACTTTACTATTAAAAATAATCAATTCAAGCCATGATTATGGGTCACAATAATAAAGAAAATTGTAAAAAAAATATTTTAGAAAAATATTAATTAAATAAATTCCCACTTAGCCCCTGAGCCGCCTGTCTTCGTTCTCGAATTGATATTGCACCCGTGGAATGTTGCAGAAAAATTGATTACGGGTCCGTGATTGCGGGCCGGCCCAAAGTCGGGGTCCGCAAATTTAATAATGTATTCCGATCCGGCGGCAATATACGGTTTCGGTCTACGCTGATTTTGAATTAAATCGTTCTATACCTATATACCTAAAGTATAAAACCTATTGTGCTTGCGAAATTATGCTCGTTCAGCGATTTGAATTTTATTCAGGCACTGCATTGTAGAATCACCTGGCTCTAACAACATAACCGATGAATATAAGCCGAGCGAGTGGACAATGTGCGGATTTAACGCGCTTCTTTATTTGCGAATTGGCGGTGGGTTTGGCACATCCACATATTTAATGCTTTAAACTGCCGAATCGATTACGGATTCGTGTTATGCACGGGTAGTTTATCTACGTTTAACCATCAATTTGTCGCGAAATCCAGAACAGCGCTATTAATCGTTACGTAGGTGGAATATACTACGAAACAATAGGTTTAAATATATATTCATAAAAACTATTTATTATTTTTATATTAAAAATCTAAAATAAGGAAAGCTAAACTTAAGCTTAAACTATCTTAAAAGAAAATGAACATATCACGTAAAGCTCTCAGCAATATTTTGAGAAACGTCCAAAGTTTAAGATTTTCAGCGTCAACTGAGTTGCTCTTAATTTTTTTTTAATTAAAATCAATGTAAATTTTCAATAATCCAATGGACTTGCTCTATAGTTCCGTGTCAATTTTTGAATACAAATTAGTGATCTGAAATAATTTTTTTTTTTCAAATATCGGGTTTATTCATTTAATTCATGGATTTTTAAATAATTTGCCAGCATTTCAGAAAATTAAGTTATTTAAGGACGCTATGAATTAGCGTATCGTACAGAAGGCGAATTGTCAACAAATCATTTTTTTATTAAAAATGTTACCATTGCACTTGTAAAAAATACTTCAGTTGATCTTTTAACTCAAAAACACGATTCACAATATTTATTTTATACATAAAAATTTATTTAATTTTACTATGACAATCAACGTTGATTAATCTGTTGAGGCGTTGGACTTATAACCCAGAGGTCACGGGTTCTGATTCCCGAAACAAAGTCAACTAATAAACTGACCTCTGCTGCAAAATGACATATATTGATTAAAAATAATATTACCTACCTAATAGTTTTATTTATATTATTTATATATACATACGTAAGTGATTTTCGAATTTTTATTCAAGTATTTTAATACTTATTTGCAGGAGGCAGCTGCCATAGGCCTTGCAATATTGGGGGCCTCAGCTTGGCAACTCAATTGTCCAAGTCCGTTCGAAAGGATCTTTATAAAACATAATTCGTGTTCACTGGATATATTAAATTATATGGTTTCACATTTTTATGTTTTTCATAGCTATTACTTACATGTGTTAGGAACGATTTAATAAGCTAGCAACATTTAATGTCAATTACTAGATAAATTAATTTGCTAATGTTAAAGCGCACAAAGCTTTTATAAAATAATTAAATGTAAAAATTAAAAAAATATTAAAGACCAGTGACGTAGAGTTGGCACTGATTTGCGCCTTTTAGGTTACAGCTATGGTTTTTAAATAAACATTGTTTTTAACTGTTCTAATATTAAATAAAAAATAAATAAAGTATTTGCAATTATATTGAAAATTATTTAACCAATTAGTACAAAAAATCAATTAAGTGTCTGTAAATTAATATTTAATAAAAAAATAATGATTGATTAATAATATTTATTTTAATTATACGGCAAATATTTTCATATAAAATATGTATTATATAACACAATGCTGTGAAAATTACTTTGATGGCGTCAAACGAATACAGCTTAATTTATTATTTTACATACTTTTTGATCATAGACGTTATTTTAGCTTTTTCCAGGGTGTAGTTAAATTTAGCCGGTTTGTAAATTTAGATATAAAATTTCAGCTCCTCTTTATGTTGAAAATCGGCAATGTTTTTTTATAGCTTTGGTTCTATATCCCTAATGTTACTATATTCATAAAAATAGGACGTCTAACGAAAAGTGTTTTCAGTAAAATCAAATATGCTTTTTGACAGACAATTTAAATTTTGCAAGAAAAAATTTTATATTTTTAATGTATATATGTTGCTTACTTAAAATAATAAGATTTATTTCAACTCAGGTACAAAATTTTTTGAGAAATGTCAATATTTTTACAAATTACACACATATTTATGGCAAAATTTAGGGTCGGCAAATGCATCATTCAAATGTAATCCCTGTGTCTCAAAATTAATAAATACAAAAATTCAATATATTCTTATACAGTTACAAAACAGAAAATATGTTGCATGTGTTGCAAGATCCAGTATAAAAAAATAAAACATTCCTATCGTATGTGTTTCCGAAAGTGCATTTTCACGAAGTAAGTGCTAATTTAACGAAGTAATAATTCTTGATTTCAATTCTCCATTTACTTTATTTATTTTAACACCTTCGTGCATTAAGACAATTGAGGCATCGTAGACAATCCTTCAGTGCTCGAGCAGCTTCAAATGTGGGCTCCTGAAGGTGGATATAGTTCTCGGTCGCGTCCACTTTTCTTGCCTGTTAAGTGTAGAACTGGAGCACTTGCCAACTCTTCTCTGGCCAAGGCCATTTATATGCTCAATTCTGTCCATAGTAATATTAACATTTTCTCTTGCACTTATGGAGTTTTGGTTCAATTCGTATGGGACAATGCACACCTGTTGAGGTGATTTGTGTCTGTTGTTTTGTCTTGTTTATATTTATATGTATTATGATGTATTAGTACTTTTGACTATCGTGACGCATTAGGTTTGCCTGTCAGGTCACGATGGTTATAATTTTATTAAATAAATAAATAAATAAATTGTAATTTTAATTGTTTTTTTTATTTTCTGATCATGATATTTATTATATTTATATTTAATTAAAATTTGCTTAATGTCAAAATTAGCTATTAAGCTAAATATATTAATAAAATGATAAATTTATTTTTTTAACATTTTTTTTATTAAACCAAAGTTTATAAGAAAAAAAATTAGCTAGGAAAAAATAATACATGTCATAGCATATTAAAAAAAATAAAAACAAAAATCAGACACAAAAAAATAGGAACTAAACCAGTCGTTAAATATTTAGCGAACGATACACTAGTATAAAAAATAATAAGAAACGCATTTGGCGCTGAAGGATTGTTTTTCTCGTCTAGAATTAAAACTCGCCCGAAAACAAACCCTCCAACAGTCACAAAGTTCGCACACGACCCTCGTTGGCTCCTGTCATTAATCAAAGCTGGAGAGGATCGTTAAAAAGTTTACACGCCCGCCTTATTTTAACGCGATATTGAAAATAAAATTTTAACACACAAAAAAAAGCAGTGTACGCAACGAGTTTTTGTTTTTATTTCGTCGGCTGATAAATAAATAACTGAATATGGGCAGTGGAGGCAAAAAAAAACTTTTGCAACCGCTGATGTGCAGCGTCCTGAAACAATGTTGCCGGCGCTCTCAACTTTACGCTCGAGTTTAACCCGTTACGGGCCGGCAGCCTTCAAAATTAACCCCTGCGGGCATGACGGGCCGCAACTTTTGCGTTTAATACAAATATGGCGTTTTACACATATTTTAAATAATTAAATCGTAAATTTTCAAATGTTACACATGCTTTCAGCGTATCAAAAAATTTTATATTGGACGTTGGGAATTTTTAGGACCAACATAATGTGTGTTTCAAGATAATTTACTTTTTTAAACGCATTGATATTTTTTACAAGTGACCTACACCTATTAGATTTCACACTGCTTTTGAACTAAACTTGGTCTGACATGAAGCGAAAAGTGGCTGTTTTCTTGGTCTTCTGCGGGTTTTCTCGGTCGATACTCGGCGTATTTCTGCTTCATACGTATTCGACTGAACTTTTGTTAATTTCAAATCGAAAGCAAAGTGATTGCCAAGTTCTTAATTGGCGGTATGGAAATCCTTGATGTAAGTGATTTCTTAGTTCATGTACGCTCTTATACTTATACTGTTTCAGAGTTAGAGAAAGTCGTTTGCAATTCATATTTTTTAATATCTAACCAAATCAACGTTTCGGGGCGGAAACAGAATATTTTTTTGTCTGCTATGTATTTTGTCAAAATATATTCTGTGATTGCTACCAATCAATAATATTTATATTAAATTAATCAATTATAAGGCTTAAAAAGTTTGTCTATTTGTAGACGTATTCCAATGCAATATATTTTATCAAAAAAAAAAAAAAATTTACTACCTTTTTAAATTTTAGCTAAAAAAATCATATTTCGTATGTGGACAGCAATTTAAGTAATTTGTTTTTTTTTACTATAAAAGAACATAAAAAAATATTAGAATAAGTTTACATTTTAGATTTCATTAGTGATGTATTTAAATTAGTGTCGTAATGAATCCTGGCAGGCAAAACAGAAACTTGTCTCTTTTATAGAATAAAGTCAATTGCGAGTTTCTGTGCAGCAAGTTTCTAATTTAATGTTTGTCGACGTTGCACGCGAATCCCAATAATCTCTCAAGTGTCTAATACTTAGGTATATATGTATTAAATATAGCTGGTATATTGAAACCGCTTCTTAATGGCATTCGGCGCGAACTATTTGACTAAATCCCCGGCATTACCACCTAACCCGCGTCTCTAATTTAACTACGTAATAAACTATTTTCATTAGGGTTGATTTACACAGCGGAGGAACGCGGATATTTTTGCATCGGATTTTCACTTTGAAACATCTGCAATAGTTTGCTTTAATCAATTTGAGGATCTATATGTAAAAAAGGTAGCTGAAAACAATCTATACTTATACGGTTTAAAAACACATTTAGTCGCTAAATGTTATATTAGACTCTTTAGTAAGTTATCACGTCAAAAAGATTTGTCATGCCTTCAACGTCCTTTGTTAGATGATGCAAACTTGTTTTCTTTAATTCAATTAGTCGCGGTTCTTTTCATTCCTTGGCATCTTCTATATTCTTATATACGGCTCTTTCTCTTGGAATCTGGAGAAAATAAAGTGCTTCTTGTTAATGTAATATATATAATTAGTCTAAAATACGATTTGTTTTTAGGAAAAGATTGTGTCAATTATTTAACATAAGCTTTATCCTCTTACAATATAAAATCAAAACAATCATTACTAAATGTTTTTAAATATTTTTTATAAAATTAATAGGAACTCACGTTGGCAAATGTAATGATTGAAAACCCCTGTCGGACAAAACCGGCTCTGGATGAATACCCGGTGCCCGATAAATTTCACGCTTTAAATACAGCGCGCCAGCCGTGATATATCACCCCGAGAGTGCGCCATTTTTCATGCCACAACCCCCGCCGAATATGAACATATTCATATTACCTGGTCTCGTTTAACGAGAGAACCCCGTTGCGGCATTGTGTGCCCCCGCTGTCACTTATCTGTCTGTCCTGCCTGCCCCATGTTGCCCCAAATTACACGAGAACCTCGAGATATAAGTAGCACTAAGAAATGTCTAGGTTGAATCTTAATCCATATAATTTTTTATTGAATTAAATTTATAAGTATTTTTAATGTGCAAAGAAAGACATGTGTTGCAATTTAAAGTATATTTAATTTATTGGAATATTTAATTACTATATTAATGAACAAGAAAATATTTTATAGATAAAAAACCTCTGAAATGTAGTCAGGTCCTCAAATTATTTGAGTGATCATGATAGTTCATTACCTATTCTTGTTCTACAATGGTGCAAATTGTGCCTTCAGCTCTTTCTTTATTTATTAAAAAAAATAAAAATAAAAATATAGTGTTTTTTGTGTGCTGTGCCATTGTGTAGATAAATTTGATCTGTTGCGGAGTATATACAAAGTGATTAGGCTTTATTATGCGTTGGAAAAAATCATTTTAATGCAGGTTCTTTATAATGCAACACTTATTATACAAATAGGCTAGATTAAACTAATAACTAATGTCAAAATATTTCTCTTTGCATAGAGTTTAGGTGTAAGATCAGTCACTGCCCTCTTTACTTTGGAGAGGCAGCTGAAAAGTTCGTCTATGTTTTGTAAATATAATTGACTAATTTATTTTTTAATTCTGAAATATATATTTGTAGTCTCTTTTACAAAATGAAAGTTAATACTGTCTTGTTTTTTTACTTTTTGAACACAAACTATGGATTTCTTGCTTTTGTATCTATTAAGTTTGTATGAACTTCGACCAAGATTTCAGAAGCTACCGCTTCTATGTTTCACTTCGACGCACGGTGGGGTATTTGCTCGATCTGGGCGGCCAAAATTCGATTATGAAAATTTAAGCGCAGGTAAAAAAGAAATTGCTCTGTAAAGCTGATAATTTTGCGCACAATAATCAACAATTCCCCCACTCCTTGCATAACGCTAGCGCCCCCACGATCGGTCGGATGTCAGTCATCCCTTCGAGTGCACGCATCGTTTTCTCGGCGTCGATTGCATACTCGTACATTGGGCGATTATTATTATTTTATTTGAGTACAGTTAAAAATCCAAGCCATTGATTGTGATAAAGCAGGTAAGTGTTTCTACGTTTCAGTTGCTGTCATATTAAACACACAATATTGTTTTGAATAAGTACTTTTGCCTATTTTTTTTCTAATTTGGAGTTCATTAGTTATATTTCCCACCACTTTTTGATGTAGATTTTATTTACAATATAAAGCTTAGGTCTTTTCTTTTATGATAAATGTAAAATTGGCTGCAGATTTTTGCCGTTTTTAACACATTGCATACCATTATTCTTAAAAATTGGACGTGACTTGGTCGCGAAAGTTAGGACCTAAACGTTTTAAACTATTGTAACTTTTTAATTAGGTGACGTGTTAACGTCAAATTTTTAATTCAGTTTTAAAATGATTGTTATTTTATATTAATATGATCACTATGGTAAAATCAGTAAACCTTAAATTGTGGATCGCGTACTAATAAAATAAAATAATAATTTGTATATATACACCAAATAAACACATATTTAAAAATGAAAACGATACCAAGTATAATAAAATACTAGTCAAATACTTTTTCTTGTTATAAAAACAGCAAATATCAAACTTTGTGACATACAATTTATTTTTTATTTTTAACACTTGACGCGGCGAAATTCGCACGACCGTTCAATTCGGAATTCCTCTTTTTCGGGCCTACAATTGAAGAAATACTTTAAATACTTATTTAAATAAAGTTTTATAAATTATTTCATGAAAAATTTAAAAATAAAAAAACTTTTTTTTTTAAAGTTGTTTTTTAAAAAAAAAATTTTTAATGTATTTTTCAACACTTATAATATTATATATTTGACTAAGAGCACTTATAGAATCATACAAAGTGAAGAAATAATTTTGGCCGCCCAGATCGGGCAAATACCCCACTATGGTGACGTCTGGAATATGGAATTGAGCCTAATTTCGAAATATAACAAAAATAAACACCCATGATATAGAAAGCCAGAATAATACTATAATAATTTTTGTTGTAACCTGTTCTTTATTTAAAACAGTAAATAAATAAATACCATTTTACCGTTTACAAACAGACTTTTAAAGCACACGAAATCTCAACTGTCAAAATTTTAGTTGGTAAATTTTTGATGTACCTTAACAAAATTCACTCATTACTCGAGATATAACAGCGAGAAAATTACATTCTCTTCCGTGAACAAAGCAGAGACATTACCGCTAGTTACGCGCGTAATAATCTCATTATGGTGCGGCGCCATAGTAATTTACTAAAGTAACGCGATTTACGCTCACTTTGGACCAGGGCGTGTAAATGTTTCGATTTAAAAACCTTAACAAAGAGGAGCTAATTTATATAGAAGACTAACTTTGAACAACATTTATTATTTGAAACTAGTTTTAGTTCTCCTTTAAAACTATTTAAAATTATATAAATATGAAATACAACGTAACAAAGTCTGGTTTTTGAATGCTATTGGATAATTAAAATAAAAATCTAGTTAGACTGAAAATTTTAAATATTATTTTTTACAATTCGTTGGTTTGATGATTACTGTTTAGACGATTTTCTGTCTTTTGATTGATCAAATAACATTGATCAGTACAATAGATGCGTGGTAAAAGTCAAAGATTGCTACTTAAAGACCTGGGTTTGAATCCCATACTCACATTAGTATTTCTCGAATTTTTTTCTCGAATTAGTGATATATATTTATAATCTTTATTGAATATATTGTATTTTTCTAGATTTTCATAAACTCGCTAATAAATCAATTTATTAATAATTTAAAAAAATCAAACTGAATCGTACATATAAAATATTAAAAATACTGTAATATGGAATTTGTATAAAAAAAGTTACGTAACACGTAAATAATTATTAAATATGTACATTTGTACTATCAAATTAAATTAATATATGTTATTTTTTATTGTTGTACTTCAAAATATGTCCATGCTTATAATTGATTTTTCTCAAACCAGAATAATCGTAGCAGCTCAATTGTGTGCGTAACAATATTATAAAATAATATCTGCATAAAACTTAAAACATAAGTATAAAATCATAGTATTTATAGCCTTATACACTTCTAAATTAAATTTTGATATTATTTCAAGTATATTTTACACCCAAAAGCGTGAGCCTAAAAGTTCTGTACATAATATTTGTTTACCTGCCGTTACACGCCGACGCACCGCCCTTGCTACATATTAATTATGATAAGAGCATTTTCCGGCAACATCTGCTACTATTTGATTTCCCTGAAGAGCGCCATGCTACAAGTACGTGATGTATGAAGATATTAAGGAAAAACATCGTAAATGAACGCTTAAAAATGTAAAAAATATTTTTACAGCAACAAGAGCAGTTGCAATATTTTTTTTTCTGTACGTTTAATTAACCGTGCATTTTTATACAATGCGTACGTTTTTAAAACTAAAGATTTTTTTTCAAAATGAATTATAACCTAGAGAGCTTCGCTTTTTCCCGATTTGCATTGCAAATTTCTACAATACTCGCACGTCACGCGGAGAAGCATATTTTTTACACAAACCGCAGGATTAAGCATGATTTTATTTATTATGTGCAAGCACTACCGGAAACGTATGTTATAACTTTTTTAAACAGCTATAATGCACCTTAATATTATTAAATATACAAACTATCGACATTAAAATGTATAGATACCAGAAATACCTATGAAATTATTCTTTAATCGTACCTAATATCAATTAGTCTAT
This sequence comes from Plectrocnemia conspersa, assembly GCF_051122295.1. Lineage (NCBI taxonomy): Eukaryota > Metazoa > Arthropoda > Insecta > Trichoptera > Polycentropodidae > Plectrocnemia > Plectrocnemia conspersa. The sequence goes on from NW_028277166.1 coordinate 28,365,767, forward strand.
AATAAATTATCGCAAAATTTTTCTGTAAGGTATGTTTTTTCTTAAATCATAATTTAATGAAATTATAGTATTTTATATTCCAATCGATACAAAAAATTATTAGGCACAGCGTAGGTTGTGTACTGTCTATTTTACCAGATTAAATTTTCTATCAGATTTAATCCGATAATCCAAAGTCAATATCATCAGATAAATAAAAAATATAAATACCTTAATGTATGTATCAATATCTGAATTTAAAATAGAGTAGTTTAAGTTTTTGAAAAAAATGATATTGTACGCTGCTTTAACATTAAAAAATATATGTGCAAGGTAATACTCTATTATAATGGAATATATTCATATATGCATATCTTTGCAACGTTAACCGACACGATAGGTTATTGTAGTGTAAGTAAAGTCGGAATAATGTTGTCCATGCGGTCTAGACCAGGGGTCGACAGACTTTTTGTGTCAGGTCCCAGATCGTAAAAAAAGTTAGAGTCAAGAAGCAAAATTAAAGCGAGCTTTTAAAATCGTTTCTCTAATTTTTTTTAACGCAGTGTAAATCTCATACATAAGCACTGTAATTTTAAGTATAATTTGTTTGGAAATCTAATGGCATATGCACCAAAAACTAATTTTCAAAGACATTTAGATTTTTTAAATAGTTTAAAAAATACCAATAAAAGTTTCTGTGACCAACAACTGCTATATTGGTAAGCAATTCAGTATGTTTAAGCTTAGCATATCTAAAAAATAGAGTCACGAGACTGACAATGGTTAAGTTAACAAGAACAAAATATATTCACCGCTCTTACAACTGGTTCAATTACATATAAAAGATTTTGATGCTTTTCACAAAATACTTGCTAGTAATATTTTTATGCAGTGAATGAGAGCTATGTTTTAGATACTTTAAACAAAGCATTGACTTGAATCAACAATGTAGTACAAACCTGTAACTCAGTTAGTAACTAACTGTTGGCAAAAAACAATAAAAAATAATTTTACCTAACCATTTATTTTTAAATATTCGCTATTTTTCAAAGTGAATTTGTTATTTTTTGATATCATAACGATGCCTTACAAAAACTTTGTTTAGCAAGGGCTCTGAGAGTCAAATTATTTTGGAAACATTTCTTGGTACTCAATGAAATAAATAACCATAAAATATATTTCTACAAAAAATATGAAGTCAGGTCTGAGGAGGTCAGGAACGTAAAAAAAACTTATAATGCTCATAAAGTTTAATAAACTGTAGCTAAGCTATTTATATACCACATTTACCCCTCGATTTTTTCATTGCAGCTGAAATTTTTTTTTAATACGCGGCGATGTACAGTAAAAACAAACCTACATCTGGAACCTCTCCCACTTCCCATACAGTTTGTTATTAGTTTATTTTTGGAGTGCACGCGTGTCGTTAAAACTTTTGCTCGTTTACATTATAATTAAGAGAAATGTTAATAAGTACACTTTGTTACTATTTAATCGATTTATTAAAAAAAATGTTTAATTCTTTGATACACGCGGTTTTGACTTGCGCAAAAATTTATGGAACGTATCTATCGCGTAAATCAAGGGATGAATGTAAAGACTTGAACAGACAAACTAGCATATTTATATTTTCTGATTTTTTTATTTTTCTTGTAATACCATAGCTCAATACAATGATAAAAATCAAAAATCAAAATTCAAATAAAAAATCCAATCAAAAATCATAGCTCAATTACAATGATAAAAATCAAAACAATAGCAAAAAACTAGTATCCAAAAATCAGACTTTAAGTATGGGAATCAGTATCGTATATTTTATATGAATAAATATAAACTTTCATTCATTAAAATTAAATATCAATGTGTGTCACATTACAACTTTTATAATCTTTGAAACTCACGTCAAATAATACGCATAGCCTAGCTTTGTATTAATATTCGTATCCTTGGACGATATCAAAAAACGACCACATTGGTTTAGTTATAAAAGGCCACTCGGAAGTCATACTATTGTTAGTAGTAAATTAGTAAATATATTTTAAGAAACGATTAAAAACATTTAGTGGAGAGAGAGATCAGCTTAAAGACTCGACTTAAAACAGCGCTATGAGCTAAACTGCGAGAGCACTACTACTTTTTATCTACCTTGATAAACCTTAACTCCTGTTTACTTAACCACCAACATTTTATCTTTATATTGATTTAATTTATCATTGACCTAGCATTTAAAAACATTAGGTAATGAGAATTCATATGAATGGTATAGTATAATCGTATCATAATATACTCCTAGGATATTCTGCAGAACCCTTGGATTACTCACATCGCCGGTGGCTCGCACACTAAAACCGTGTACGTGTTGCTTTATATCAATTTGAGAGCTTGTGTCTGTGTTTCAATTTATACACACAGCTGTATGTATGTGTGTGTTTTTGATAAATGTCCCCAGGGCAAGCTGCTCCCTGCGGAAACAGCCAAGACCTTAGCAGCCCTGCGGTTCCGTAATGAATTCTGCGTGCGATTATGGCATCTTCCGCACCCTTAATACCCCCCGAATCCCTATGTGTAGTACGACTAGCATGTATCTCGCATAAATATTGCACTGAGCCTTATATTCGACTATCAAATGAGCGAAACTCGACCTTGTCCAAAATGTAATTTTATAATTCAACAGAGAAGCATTGGCAGACTCTCGAGAGAAATCATACTTGAGTTGCGATTTATTATTATTTTTTTCTATTTAAGTGGAATTAAAGTGGCGCTTTTTGTCTTTAAATGTGGGATATAAATATAACATAAGCACTTTTGCATGTGTAATAATATATGAACATATTTTTTTTACTGAACTATGTAATTTCGTGTGTTCAATATAATGCCATTATTTTAAAAATGTTTGTCGGCACGTTAAACATACAAAAAAAACAGGTGCACGAGACTATGATTTCATTAATTAAAAAAATATGTTATATCAGCAGTTTGCTTTGTGTTGTTTTTGGAAAATAAAAAACAAATAAATGTTTATAAATAGCGTATTTGGTATTGTAGTATTTCTCAAAAAGTATGAATTAACACAAAACTAAAATTAAAATTCTTGGTATTTTTAGTACTTATATTTGTAAAATTTTTTTAATAAAAAAAAATTATAACTTTAGTATTTAATACGTATGTATATTATATTGTTGATCCGGACGATTGTATGACACAAAAAACCCAGTCACAGAAATACAAAATATGTAAATTCTTTTTTTCTTTCTTATGCAACTATCCTTATCAATCATAGATATAAATTTGTCATTTCATCTTGCATAATTCGAATCTGTGTCTCATGAGACTAGACCCGCTTCCTTGCTTTTAATATGAATAATGATTGTCACCGTCTCGCGGGATGACCATGAGGTACCATAATAGTCACGTTTTCACGACCCACTCAAAAGATAATTTCATTGTTCCTTCTCTTATCATAAAGGCAGAGCTTGGCCGTGGAGTCTGTGCACAAGTGCGCCATTTTCAGAATGAAACTGTGCCCAGACTCGTGCTAGGGTTAATCAATCGAATTTTAAGTAAAATATGATTTATTTATAAAGAAATGTCAACCATTAGTTTCGACGTACCTACAAACTTTATAAAACCTCGTTTTTAATCCATATTTTCACTGGTAAAAACATTTCTAATTAATGTTAAATAATGATGATGAAAGTATTGCATGTGCCCTCTCAAAAATATGAAAATGCAAAACCAATATTACTCACTTCAGTAATTATTATTAATTACATTGATGTATACCAATTTTAAAATCATGATATTAATTTACTGACAGATTTTAATTTATTATATGAACATGCTTATACATGTAGTGCGTCTTTGAACGTATTTCCAGACGACAAGATTGATACTCTTATCATCTTAGAGCGTATTTGATACATCTTGCGGTTACGGGTGGGATTATGGTGGTCAGACGAAGAGAGCCATTAAAACCCGAATGTCTGAACACAAAAGAGGGCCAAAATAGAATGCTCATCCATTAGTGAAAATATACACCGTAAGCCTCACCCCCTTCCCGCATCACAGAAACCTACAAATTCTATACGTATTGACACAAAACTGACAGATAGGTGGATTCAGCGTTAATATTCTCATGAAGCTTAGGATAAAAATATTGACAAAACCATGCAAAAATGTTTTTTTAAATATTTTTTTGTATGTTTTTTTTTGCGTCCATATATTGTAATATTTCTAATTCGTCTTATTCACTAAGCACTAAGGGTTTTGATCAATCTTATATGTGCTTGAGGTTATCGCTATACCTCTTTTGCCATTAAGAGCCCTCTTGAGTTTTCACTTTTTTTTAAATATATGTATGTATATGGTAGAGGAAAAGCGATTATATAGAAAAGCTTTCTAAACTGTCAAAGCAATAAATTTGATATATATATATATATATTTATTATACTTTTAAATTATACGCACTTAATTATTAAATTCAAAAAAAATAAAAACAATTGAATATTAAATATTATTATATTGTATATAACTAATATTCGTTTAAAAGAGATATATAATAATTTGGTTATATTTTCTAAACAATTGAATCCTGCAAATCTTTATTTAGAATAAAAAAAATACAATAAAACTTGACAATTTAATTATAATTATCTAATTGTCAATGTCTCAAATTATTTTAATAAAAATATCCAAAACAATATATTTTACAAATGAGTTATTTTTTATAAAACGTTTTATTCGATACAAGTATTAGTCTTACAAACATAGTTATGTATGCAACATATACTAGTAATCATTAACTATTTTTATGTATTTATTTATGTTATTAGCTACAATAAAAATAAAACGTTAGTGAAAAAATTTTTCTTAAATCTTTTACAATTTGGGAGGGAAAATAATAATTGATTAAGTGCTAAATTAAAAATATTTTTCTAATGATCTGAATTTATTAAAATTTGCTCTTAATTTATGTTTTGGAATTATGTACTTATATTTAAATTTAAGATTGTTTTATTGTTGTTTCCAATATATGGTATTGATGGGTTGGTGTGGTTATGCAAAATATTTTTTGCTAAAAATATAACAATTTATTTTAATTGTCAGTGCTTGTTGGCTACTGTGAAGTTGGAATGTGTATTTTATAATATTTTTATGATTTTTTAATTTTTTTCCAATGTTACTCCACTCCTAGCAAGCAAATACTGATTTGCTTCTGTTCAATTTTTTGCATACTGAAATTAAGCAATCTTTATAGTTATTATTATTCTAAGAGCCACAATGGCAGCCAATATATTGAAGTTAGTTTGCTAGTTTCTAGCTCTTGAATAATTTTTGACAGATTGTAGCAGAATAATCATGAATTCATTTATCTAAAAAATTACCATGCGTAATAATCATTAATGAGAAAATTACCATACATACATATAATGTAGGTTAAACTTATTATAAATATACATTTGCATTTACACATTAAGTCTATTTGTTATACGTGTTAATTAATATTATTACAAAAGCGTATGATTTATTTTCAATAAGCCAACATTATAGCCCAATTTTAATTAACCGAACAAATAATATTGAATGTTTGGTTAAGCTATTGTAATATTTTGTGTCAATACGTAAAACATTGCACGTCAAAATACAACATGTATTTTAATTTATTGTCATTTGTATTGTTTAATTATGAAAGTTCAATGGTAAACTTTAATAAAACATGTATGATTTTATGTCATAAATCCCTATTTGTAACTAATTAAAAAATATAAATCTTAACCGTAACTTTATTATTAAAATGTGCTACTTAGCATTTATTATTCTCTAAAACGGTTGATGGATTTACGTAAATCTGAATACTTTACATTAAAATATGCAGTAATCGTAAATAATGCATTCGAAGTTTATAATAGTATTATAGATTCAGTGGTAAAAAATGTGAGCGAGGGACTTTAGAATATTTTTACAAAAGTTATAACATACATATAAATTAGTCATTTAAAATCTATGTCGCTTGGAAAGTTGCGTAAAGATATAAGAGCTAAGTTACTTTAAAGTAGTCATTTAAAATTGTGAAAAAATGTGGTAAAACATTTGCGTTCATAAATCTTATGCTAAGTTTTTAATAGTCAGTTTATCCATCACACTAAAAATAAATACATGACGATATATGTAAACCTTATTATTATTAATATTTAACTTATTGAAATAATGCTATTAAAGGGTAAGTTGTTTAGGCTCTGATGTATGAATTAAATATGCGTTAAAGAATCGATTTTCAAGGGTGAGGACCCAATATGCTTTGCTATGATCCTTGGAGTATGTAAATATTGATAAAGTAACATTATATAGATGAAAGCTATTTTTCTAAAAAATCAATAACACACTTTGTTTAACTATGTGAGCCTGAATAATAAGAAGAAAAACGAGAATGAAGGGATACTAATTAGGAGCGAATGGCTAGGGCCTTTGTTTCGTTTTGACAAATCCCCGCAGTGTCCGCGACAATTACCCGGGCATTTTGACACAATTGCCAAAAACCGGGCGAACGTTGAGCAAAACCCGAAGAAAAAGCGCCTCACCCGCAGAAACGTCGGATTGAATTGTTGTGAAGTGGAGCAGGAGAGTGGGAGGAAATGAGGGAGGACTTCCAATTACCCTCACTGTTCTCCCCGGCCAGATTCTGGTAATATATTGTTAAGTGACTCAGAGTGCCCCCTGATGAAACAAGACACTGCCGAGTCACGCAGGCCAGATTCAATTTTCAATAGCAATTAACGCGACGAATTTAAGATGTAAGAAAAAAAATACATGTGTCTTACTAACATGTGTGGGTGTTGTGCGTCGTTCGAATATATTGTGTTTCAATAATATTTTTGATACTTTATATATATTTATTATATATATTTATGCAAACGCCAATTCTCTAAGTACATATAAACAATACCTTATTAGGACTATACAAACAAACCATTTAAATAAACATATTTTAATGTTGAAAACGACGGCACATATCAGTTTAAAATCGATTTTAACTTTTGTTCTAAAGATGTGTCTTTCTGCAAATATTAATAAAGCAGTCGGACTTCATTGTTAGTACTTGATATGAAAAAATAGATCATTATATTATTATTATTTATTTTATTAATTTATTTAGCTTAATAGCTAATCTTTACATCTAACAAATTTAGTAAACATATATAAAAATATATAAAAAATACATAACAGAAAGAAAAAATAAAAATATACAATAATTAAGTCTTAATATTATAATTTATTTCTATATGTACGAAGGTGTTTTTTTATTCCATTTATGAAACCCGTTATATTTTTGCTGTTTCGGATTTCTCTTGGAAGACTATTATATAAATCAAAACCTCCGTACATAATTCCCCTAGCCGTACTCGTTTTCTTATACTTAATTATCTTTAAATTTTCTTTATTTCTAGTATTATATTTATGTACATCTTTATTTCTTATTAAATACTTATTAAAATATTTTGGTAACATATCATTTTCTAACTTATATATAAATACTAAAACATTCATACTAAATATTTCTTGAACATTCAACCATTCTAATCTATCAATCATACTTTTACAATTAGTTAATCTATTTTTATTTAAGATTACTCTCATTGCCCTATTTTGTAATTTTTGCAACATTTGTTTATCTAATTTATTTAACATATTTAATAGTGTTGCACAATAATTATAATGGGGCAATATTATACTATTGTAAATTATTTTTTTTGTATTTATACTTAATATATTTCTTAATCTAGATAATATACCTATTTTTCTACTAATTTTTTTTAATATGTAATTACAATGTTCTTTAAAATTTAATTTTGTATCAACAATTACTCCTAAATATTTTATATTATCCACTATTTCTATACTAGAGTTATTTATTACTATTTTGGTACTATTATCTAAAACATTTTTATAATTAATAAACATACATTTAGTTTTATTCTCATTTAATTTATTTATTGTGTGAGATTAAAACACATGAAGCTATTTATAAGAAAAAATATGGTACTCTCTGATAATGTGATGTTTTTTATAGCTATTTTAATTATATAAACATTCTTTAGACTCACATTTAAAATCTCTGATTTTTTTATTATTATTTATGATCTTTAAGAACGATCACCGCTTTTATGCAATAATATAATATAAATATTAATTTGTAATATCAGCGGTTCTTAATTTTATTTATAAAAAAACATTTAATTTTATTGTATAAACAATTTTAAGGTGTATCTTACTACGATAGTTTATGGCTTGTTTATCTTATTGCTTTCATATTGCAGTTTGAATACATATATATTTTATAACATCCACTTTCAACGACCGCCCATTAAACCACGATTTATACAGCCCAGCATAAAACTTGTTTTATTGCACTTTCTTAATTGTCCATTCCGCGCGCCATTTTTTCTTCTTCTCTTCCAGAGGGGTACGGCTATCCGTTAGTTTATTATTTAGCTCGGGATGATGCCGGCTTCAATTTTTACGATGGCTAAAATAAGCAGTAAACGTAAACTTTATGTTAATGAGAACCTCCTTTTCTCTCCAACAGGTGAGAGAGGTGGAGAAGACCCGCCGGTAATTTCAGGAAAGTCTCGGACCCTTAAGATTTCCGGAGGTGTCACACGGCGGCTGATTGCTGATGGTATCTCTGAGAAGGGGCCCCGGGGCCGGGCCCCCAATGGGACCTCGCCATGTGTCTGGCTAAAATTCACCCCTATTGCACGCGAGCGTTCTCTTTTTGTCACATTTTACGGCCAAGAGTTGAGCTTTTGAGTCTCACAGGAACATAATGAAAGATTTTTGAGGTCAGACACACTCGTTCGAAAACGCTTGTTCGCTTTTCTTATCCGCGGCTCAAACTGTTTCCTAAATGGCCGACCGCTTTTTTATGTGAGGCTCGTAAATTGTGGCAATGAAATTTTCGCATCTGATAAGTGTATTTGCGAGATATATGTATGTATGTTTTCTTTTATACTGTTCTCTTGTAAAAACATATATGTATGTATGTTATCGAATCGGTTCTTACACGTTGTACATATTTAAAAAAATGTACCTCTCTAATCTCAAGTCTCATACAAATAAGGGTAAGATTATTATTTTATATGATTATTTGGTTCACTTTGTGCACATTACCTGATAATTAAAAATATGGTGGATGTTTCTTTCTAGTAAATCAAAGAATTTCATTGATATTAAAACTTAACAACAGTTAAAAAAATATTTTTTTAATTAGTTATTTATTTTTTATAAATTATTTTTTAGCCAAAGAACATTTTTTCAGCCATGTTTTTTAACCATTCTCTACCCATGATTTTTAAAGGTTTGTAAATATATGGCTGACAGATGGATCTTAATCATATAACACTTGATAATAAGGCAAAAGTTCGATATATTTATTTTAAAATAAATTTGTAAGAGGGCGTGAATTATTTAAACTAGCTGTCGGTGTCTCACTGACGTGAGGTACCGAAGCTAGCAAGTGTGCAAATACTGGACCTATAATTTTGGTGATTTAAATATTTTTCTTGCTTCGTATTATTTATTTTAATTGCTTGACATTAAAAATTTTAAATATTTTGCAGCACAATACATTCAAAATATGATGAGATCGCATGTGCGCGTCCGACTGCATGTTTTACTGTAACCACGTTACTGCGTGAATTTGCGCACTACATAGACAAATATTAAAGGTTTCGTAACTATTTGTTAAAATGGTTTAATCTATAAAAAAACTCATTAAAGAATTAGTTTCAGTTCAGATAAATATTCATTTATAATTCAAAGTTAGGTTTGAATTGTTTCCAGTAAGTTGAACCAAACTGCTTGCATCACAATCATTGTCACGTGATCGTCGTGAAAGATAGCATCCCCAAATATCAATAGATAAATACTACGTTTTATTAGCATTTACATTGTTTGATCAATGCTAAATTTCAATTCTCTTACGTACTAAGTATATGTTTCATGTTCGCTTAAAAGTGCAAGAATCTGGTACAAAAATTAAAATTACATATGTTAGTAAATAGATGCGTTGGTCAAATAAAATATTTCTAGAGACGCTCACGTAATCTTTAAGACGTAGATTAACATTTTTATAATAATAATGTATTGCATTTTAATGAAAGAATAGGGTGAGAATAATTTGGTTTTCTTTGTAAGTGCTTAGTAATAACTTAAAAGCAAATCAGAGGCTACTTTCGATAAAAGAAACTAACATTTTATATTACATCAGTATGTCATGTGTATGATATATTAAATGTATTACAGAACTTGTGTCGCAATTTATTATTTTAATAATATCCCTCAAACCTCAAATACTAATAAAGGCAAGATAGATTGAAGTTAAATATAAGCTATGTTTAATATTAAGTAATAATCTAGTTATTATTCTCATTGAGCGCATTCTAAGAATGGCTATAAATTATATTTAGTATTTAATTAAACTAAGTTGGGATTTATTATAATTAAATATATTTCTTCCTTCCAGATTTTTTCTATCAATCAAAAACAAAAACAATTACACGCAATCACGCAGTGATTCGGGATAAAACCAAGCAAAGGGTAAAATCGGGTATCCCTCGCACTACCGACCCGAGATTTAATTAATCAGCAGGGTGTGTACAAGTTGTGTAACGAATTCCCGATGGGCAACGTCTACTTTCAGGTTTGCGGGAAGCGATTTAATTGCATCAGAAACACAGTCCGCTGACTCACAGGAAATAAGACTATAATTAATTCTCGGCTAGAGAAGAAACGCTCGTTGAGCGATAGGCCAAAGAAAATCCTCTGGGATAGCCAAACGCACACTTTCCTGCTAGAACGTAATCGTTCAACGTTATGACCCAACGTAAAAATGTTACACGGACCATAAACCTAAGGCCAGTCGAGATTTTTGCACCAGAAGCGATAGTCATAAAAGCTGCAACTATAAATTTTCCAACCAAATGTGTTTCGTATGCAGATCGCTTTTAAGCCCTAACATGTGTATGCGTGTATAGTGTATGTTTGTTAATTAATTCCATAAATAAATTTATGTACTAAAATTTAAAGTACATGTATGTATGTATATGAGATAGGTAGAAGGATGTGTCTGGTATCTGGCAGTTATGAACTAACTTTGGGAATTAATAAAACACTACGTAGCAACTATCGCGGGAACTAAACCTTTAACCCAAAGGCCGGCAGATAGAAAGGTAAATATAAAGCATTAAATTGTTTCCAGTAAGTTGCGAGCAAAACGTTTGATGAAATTGAAAGACAATAGACAAAAGTTAAACTAAACAGCGTTAAATACATATAGTTATATTACGTTTAAGAGGTATTAGTACGTTTCATGTGGAAAAGTTAAATTGCTGACCTTGAAAATAGTCTTTAGAAGAGATTGGCAAACTATTTTTAATAACTCAAAGCTTAAACATTACGCTTAAGGCTACCTATCATCTCGTTTTACGTTTATTATTCTTATACTTAACTTATTAAGAAAATATTTTGAAACTTTCGCTTTTCGGACTTCAATGTTTTATTTAAGTTAAAGAATAGTTCACGCCTAATTTTCATAGCAAATATTATTATGAAATTATATGTTTTTATTTCTATATTTAAAATTTTAGTATTATTTATTTTATCATTAAAGCATTACTAATAATAAAAGAAGCCCTTCAATCTATTTTCTGTCAAACTATCAAATTTTTGTATTATTAGGTGATTTTTCAGTTAACCAAACTGTTGATAATTTCACTAAACACAAAAGGATATTTTTTAAAATCATAATGCGTTTTAAATAATCTTTGGTTAATAAAATTGTCAACAGTTTAACTAATAAAAATCACATTTTGGAAAACCGCTAAAATTCCTATGATAAAAAAGCCTGATATGAATCTTATATTTCCATTAGTCCATAACTGTGAAATGTAAGATTTATATCAGACTTTTTTATCGAATTATTTTTAGCGGTTTTCCAAATGGTTAGAAAATACCCAAAAGAAAAGCAAGCGTTAAATATGTTAAGTAAAGAATGCAAATTTCAGTAAGGTCTTAATCGATGCGTAATCTTATCTGTCAGTTATACTTGATTTTTCAAGTTTTAATTCCATTTAAAATTTTTCCTAAGCTAACTTTGCAAATTGAATCAATATCTACTGTGGATCAGAACGCTAATATCCAATTTTTATTTAATATTTTATATAAAATGGAAGTCAAGTATTTAACTTACGATGAAACAGCGATGACCAAATCATCGTTGTCATTAAATCATCTGCATTTATACCAGTGGTTTGATTTATTGGATTGTATTATATATAGTTCAAACTTAAATTATTATAAAAATGTAACACATTAATTAAATTATTAAAATATGCACGTATATTGCATTTATTAAATTAAATATGATTATTATTATATACATGTGAAACGCATTAATATTGTCATTAGGTTTTAACTATAAATATGATATAATTAAATGAATATTTCATACCGGATCATACAGTCGTATTATTCACGGGGCATTCTTTCTTTCTGCTTCCATTTGAGACATGGTGAAACGTTTGTTTATTCACTTTATTTTAACTTCTAGTGCAAAAGTCATTTTAAATAAAAAATATGTCAAACATATTTCTTCATGGTTTGAGGCCTATTTTATAAATGCTTTCTATATATATTTTTGAATCAGTGTTTAAATTTTTAGTGCATTTATTTATTTATTAAAATTACTTTTTGATTTGTTATGTAAAAAAAAACTAAATAGATAAATTTAAAATCATGTTTCTTTATGAATATTATTTTCTTTGTTGTTTTTATAAAGACAAATCGTAATATCTAATTTAAGTTCGAAAGTTCTTCGAATCACACTTGACACTTTTTTAATAAAAAGTAAATGAGGTATACTTAATTATCATTTTTTCAAACAACTTTGAACATCAACGAGCTAGCTTTACAAGGACTGTTTTTGACTTTTTAGTTAAAGTTATTCGCTCACAATTTTCGACGCAAAAGCTGCTCCGGTAAACATACAGTGCCTTCAGATTACTTTGAGTGCTTTACTTTTTACCAATGATTAAAGATCTGCTGTTTTTCTTGAAATTAACTATTAATTTAATTCGATTACTCGTACGACACTAAGCCCACATTGTGTTTTTTAAGCCATTACCCATAATACTTGTAAATCTTAATGATAAAAGAACTATTATAAAAAACTATTTTTTTTTCTATTTTCACAATTTTCATTATTAGTTAATTTTCTCTTGTAAACATTTAAAATATATCTGTAATTTATATTAAAGGATTAAAAATATAAAACAAGAGAGTGCGTTTCTTAGTTAATTATAAAAAATACAAACTGAGCATCCTAGATAATGTTTACTATAGTATTCCTGGTGAGGTGGTTTTCATGATCTCTTTGTCTTTCATTTACGCGTGTATAGCTCTAACTACGATAAAAAATGTAGTTGATATGCACAAATTTATAATTCTGTATTTTAATATCAGGATACCCTTGTAAAACATATTCAATAAATTGTATACCCTTTCATAATACACCCACACACATATAGATCATCATGAAAGCAAACATACGCAATCATCCAGCTATTGCAATTGAATCAATCATTTTTTAATTGGCAGCGCATTCGAAGCGATATCGAAAATTAAACATCCTGTATTTCAATAGTATGATAGAATAAAAATAAATAAAAAAGCAGTGCGATAAAACGACTAGGCGGCAAATTGGCTTTGATTTGTATCTCGCTCGCCATTTGCATACGCGACCCCTGTTAATTAATAATTCGACCCTTTGTCGTTTGCAATCGACCTATTCTCATTTGGTGCATTGTGGGACGCTGGCCACGGCTGTTTTGACATTTCACAATGCGATTAAACGGGACTCGTCATGTGGTGACGTTAAATGGTGATTATGGTGATGGGCCTTCGTGTTTTGTTAAGGATGATGTTGATCAACACTATTGATGACCTTCTCTCTTATACAGTTTAGTAAAAATATGCATTTTTTATATATTATGCGTTTAAAAAATATTTTAATTCTAAAGCTTTACGTTTAAAAAAAATCCAGGTACATTCTATTAATAATCTGGGTCCAGAAAGCTCAAAATATTTTCCGTGCCACGTTTTATTTTCGCTCCAACATTAACTGATTGAGGCGTAATCGCTCCGGAGAGATTCGGCATCATAAACGCGATGACACTTCATCTGAATTACAAAACGGTCCCGCAGGAGCAGAGAGCCAGAAATAAAACGCTCCATATACCTACGAGAAGCGAAAATAAAAACACAATACGACTAACGGACGGGTCAGGACCCCATTCTGCGGGACCCCCGTTTAAATGTCAACCGGGGCGTGTCCGCTTTTGACAGACATTAAAACTTACTAATGGTTTTTCATAATCCCAAAGTGTATGTATTTACAGCCTCTTGCTCGTTGGCGATTCCTGCGGCGTATCTCTTTCTCTCTCCACATCGTCGACGTGGAATTTTAATAAACCTAGGAAGCCTTCCTTTTCTTTTAATTTTTTTGTTCTTTTATTTTTCTCGTTTTTTTGCTTTATGTCCCCCACCATGATTCGGCAGCTGCTAAACAATGAAGAAATGAGCGCGTTGCCATTGTGTCTGTAATGTTTGCGAGAATGCTTAATTAAATTTTCGCCGCATTTCTTTCTGGGGGGCCCTACTCGAAAAGAAGCATTGGATGTAGGTAGGTATTTCGAATATTTAATGTATTTTAAATCCTCGAGGAGAATTGCGTTGTCCTGATAAACGCATACGTAGCCATAATATAAAAAATATTTATTAATAAAAAAATAATTAATCAATGATCCTATATACAAAATATTAATATTACCTTAGCTATTTAAGACTACGTATATATTTTTTTAATAAAAATAATAATACGCTATTGAACATAATTAGTAAAGAAATTAAGGTATATTACCTTACATCTTGGTTATTTAATCTTAATTGTGAACTTATATTTTCGCAAAATATGTTTATACGACTTTTTGTGTGACATTAAATGATTTAAAAAATAAGGTTTAAACTATGGCTTTACGATTTTCTATTTGTTAAAACTCAAAGTAGAAAATATATAATATTAAAACCGATGACTGAAAATGGTGAACAAAGTTACAATACACTTAAAAGTACATTATATTTTGTTTTAAATCCGATCAACTATTTTAGAAAATGTATTTTATTTAACTAAATTTTAGTTTTGAGAAGCAGGCCGTATGTGGTTTACAAACTGCGTGTTTTACACCACTGCTCTACACCAATCTCGATTTTTTAGACCAACTTTACCTTACAAAAACTATTTAACATTGCTGCCCGGTACTGACACCTGAATTTTATGTGCATTGGTTAAATTTTCATTTGTACAATAAAACTCTAATATTTGCTAAATCGACGACAAAAAAATTAATTAGCGCACTTTAAAAATATGCAAATGACGCACCGATCGTGAGCAACAAAACGCATTAGGAGCACCATAAATCCATTTATCTGCTTTACCTTTTCTTATGTGGGCCGACGCAAACCAGCTAAATTATAAGGGATTAGAATTTTGAAAAGAAAATCAATAGTTATTCGAAGCTTTATTAAAGTGTTAATTTTAGGAATTGATTTTCAATACGCGCCCCATGAGCTCGAGGGCACTGTGAACCTTGTTAATTATTAAGTGTGCACCCTCTAGCATGCTTTGGTAGTCTGGTTATAAGATAATGCAACCGGCTCACTTTTATTATAAAAAAATATTTTCTTATTTATTTTTATTTCTCACAGTTTAAAACAGTCACAGCAAAGTTATCGTAAAAAGTGACAGTAAAAAGTGGGCGAGCACTAAGCCGTTGCCATGCTGTATAAAAACAGATACACAGCGCTCAAACAGTAACATCTGTTCAAAACTCACTGAGATCGTATGAACTTGAGTTATGAATAGTCATGATACTTTATTGTATATTATAAAAATAGATAAATACTGAATTTTATAAATTTAATTTTTAATCAATAAGAAAGTTATATTTTTATATTTGCTTATTTTAAACTAATACTTTGCTCAAGGGTTTCCTTTATTTTTAATATAAGACCAAGCTCGACACTTTTAAGTCTCAAAATTATAGATTCAAACCTGTTAATTACAGCAACCAAAGTTTATGGGTTAATTTAAATGTTTAATTAATATAAACACACAGAGGGTGAGATTGTATTAGGGGCGACGTTAAAATGTAAGAATAAAAAATATCGCTTTCTTCGCTCACGCGTTATCTTCGTTTTTTCAACTGGGAAGTGTACTAAGTGATCAAATATTTTTAGAGCGGTCTTAATTAAGAGGAGGAGCTTAAAACGACGAATGAGGAAAGGGAAAGGATAAAATATTCATTTATTCGTAATTACTGATAGCAAAGTGCTAGCTTTTACTGCGCTAAATTTTTCCATTCATAATTGAGGCGTCGAGGGAATTTAACGCTGCGGTTATAATAATGCCAGGGATGTTCGACAAGTAGTGAATATTTTTTGTGGCAAACATTATAAATCGGTAGCTGAGTTTTAGATATTTATTTGGCTAATTGTAGTTTAATATATTTTTTTAATATAAAATGCTAAATACTAGATAAACAATCATCGTCTTTATTCTGTATCTTTTACGGATCACTTCACACGTTTCTATCAGATAATATAACATGAATGAAAATATAAATATTTCTCATGTGTGATAATTAGTAGATGAGAAAAGGCAAAGTCATAGCTTAAATCTATGTGGTTTAAAATTAAGAGACAATCTTTTGGTACTATTATTGATTGGATATTGAAGGAAGTGTATTGTAAATTGAAGATAATATCTTAAATTCTATTTTGTCTATCATATAAAAACAATGAAAATTTATACGCATTCAATTCGAGCCGTTTAATGATTTGTTTACGATAACGAAAATCGGACAGAGGGGCCTTTTTCTTCTGGTCTAAGCCGTCGTTTTACGATGGGCCCCAGCCGTTTCGACCCTCACCCGGCAACAAATCTCCGTAACATATAGAAAGAGAAGAGCCTCTAAAATCCGAATAAGGTGTGCGACCTTCGAGACCTTCGAGCATTCGAGTGTAAAAAAATACATCTTCACCTAGGGCCGGCAAACTATAAGCACAATTCTTTCTATTTTATCATTTTGTTATCGAAACTTTTTTTCAATTTTATTGAATAACGCAATGTTTATTTTATACAAAAAATAGCTACAGTTGTATCTTCTGTCATAAATAATCTTTATTTTATTTTCATCGAAATGAATCAATCTCGCGAATTAACGATCAGCCCTGGACTTAGTTAAATGAACAAAGTTTTTGGAATAGTTGAATGCTTAGCCATTATGCGGAGTTTTCCCGGGCAGTTTCCCAAGGTTTTCACACTCCATAGGGTCGTTAAATGCCCTGACGTAAACGTACGAGGCGTAACGACTTGTTAGCATTAACTCTATATAAATTAAATATGTATGTATACATAAAAATTAAAATATTTATTTATTATTTTATTGCTCGGAGGGTTATGGTAAATTCTCACTGCGAAGATTTAGCAATGCGAAATATTTTATGACAAAGCTATGCGTTTCTCTTCAAAGGACGCGAGTTTTGAATTCCTTCGAAATTACTATGAATCTATTTTATAAATATAACGTTTATTTTATGAATATTTCATTGTTAGAAATTCAAAAATAAATACCTTTAAATTGTCACAAGAAAACCGTTGATACTAAAATAGCTTATACAATATATATCTACTATATTTAAATACAATAGCACGATGAATTAAATATTTATATATTGCATACATTCTGAAATTATTAAGATAATGTAAATAATATAAATTTTGTAGTAAAATATCTTAAATTTTTGGCATTACTGCTTATTTCCAAGAATCTTTTGAAATATTAAAGCTAATCAAACATTTTTATGTTTAATATTTCTTGAGAAATATGCTATTTTTAGTTTTTATATTTATCAAACCTAAATTCAGTGTAAATTTTACTAATATAAATAATATTTTTTAAACTTATAAATTATGCAATATTTATTATATGTAGCAAAGACTCTTCAGCAGTGTTTGTTTTAGATTATTGTGCTACAGCCATTAACTACATTTTTAAAAATAAAAGAAAAAATATTGCGGTAGAATAACAGAATGGCAATTATACTAATATTTAAGAGAATCAACAAGATGCACTCAATATCATTTATCATATTAATAAGATGTGAATGACCAGTAAGACTCAAAGGTTAAAAATATAGTCAAAGAAGTCCGAAAGCAAAAAACAGTAAAAACTACAATAAGAAGTTCTGATAAAAAACTTCTATAGTTTAAAATGCTTTATTTATAGTTGGCACTGATTTTTGTTAGCAAAATAAACTAAATTGCCTTTTTAATTACCTTAACTTTAAAAAAAATTTAAAAACATAATTTAGAAGGCGTTAATTGAAAACGCTAAAATAAATATAGCAACGTTATTATAATAAATATATGCTAAAACAAACACTGTAGCTTTTATTTAGAAGTTCTTAAAGTAATAATAACAAAATAAATTGACAGATTTTTATCGAAAACAACATTAACTTAGTCATTAGAAAAGCGATTTTTATAGTGATTACAAAAAATGAGCAAATTATTTCAAAAATATATACAAAATGTTAGGATCAGTAATTAACGGTTTTTAAGAGCAATTTGTATGCTATGGTCAAAACAAAAGTATTAAAAATCAGTCACATAAATAGTGTATATAATTAGTAAGTTTATGAAATTATTTTTTATATTAGAATAAACTACTAAAGCCAAGAAAAGACTAAAGAATATTATATTTAAATAAAAAAAAAATATTGTGTTGCGACAATTCACGAAACAAGACTTTTCTTCTTTCAAGAATGTCTTTTTAACAAATAATAAAAACTCATAATTATATCTTCTTAAATTATAAAAATGCATTGTATTTTAAAAAGCTTTTAAGTGCATTCTATATACACTATATATGTTTGAACTCTTGTTATTCAAAATTAAAAGCAAAGTAATAGTTTTATAGCCCAGTTCTGGGTTTATGATGGTTTATGAAGTGCTGAAGAAGGTAGGCAGTACTGAAAAATATACCTAATGTTTCTTTTAGCCCTCGATTATCTCACTAGTGCCAATGATTTGAGCAGAACCAGACTCTTTATATTTGTCTTAAACAGATCCGTTAAGACAATTTAGCGTATTTACTTGCGTAACGATAGATCTTAAGTTAGTATATTTGCCGATGTCGTCTTTTTATAGAATGTTAAAATTAGCGTAGTTGTTTGCAATCGATTCTTGTTTTTTTTTGTTAAAGTAGGGTCCAACGGTTTTAAGTTTATTGGCTTTAAAACAATAAATAAGCAATATTTACGAATAAATTTGTTTTGAAAACTATGTTTGTCAAAAATATGTTTACCCCTAAAAATAAAATACATTTATTGTTAATTATAGTTAATAAAAAATAAATTGAAATTAAAAAAAAATTACTTACTAGTACTAACGAATTGGATACTAAAATTATTAAAGAAACAATAATTATTATAAAACTCCTATTTTATAAATTAAATCACTCTATGAAGAAAAAATTATTAAAAAAAAGTTATTTCATAACTAATAAAAAAAATCAACAAATTAATGAATATTTTTTTTTTAAATTGAGCTTAAACAAATACAGATAAATTTAAATGTATAATTAATTAATTTTTTCCAGTATCTTAATATATTAGTAAGCATAAAACATTTAGGAGTTATTATTAATTAAATATGAAATTGTATGATTTATTTTATAATATGCTAGAACACCCTTAGTACTGATATCTTACTTTTAATTACCGCTCATACAATTAAAGTAAGTCATCTGTTCTATTTTTAAGCCATGGTGTCTTCTGAAGTCTCTTTTTCAGGATAATTAAAAACTTCATATTGCCGCGCCGCACAATTTATGTCTCGACATCCAGAGACCGCCATTGTGCAACTCGTACATTCTTTATTTGTCCTTCTCTCTAGGGTGGGCGTAGGATAGAAATGATACCTTGTGGTCGCATTGGGTATTGTTTGCCCGTGGGGTGGGATCCCGTAATCCCCGGGTCAGCCGGGATTACGAGCCTCCCGGCTATTACCCGGCCGTTGCTGTCAAATGTGCGCACCGTGCTGAGTACTACACTTTTCGGCAACTAAGCCTGCTGGCCGCTTCAGCGATATTTTCCATTATACTGACCGTTTTGTGAATAAACATTGAATGCATGCACAACACCCTCGACAGTGAACTTTGGCAGGACCTTACTGTACACTTTGTATGTGTCGTGTAATGTAATAAACACATTCAGGTAGATTCAAAAATATTTTTTTTACCCTTAAATTAGTGATTTTCATATATTTTTTACAATTACTATCGAAAGGTAAAACTTTTTTTTTTACAAAAGAGCATTTTTTTTAGTTGTTTTTATTTACTAGAATATCATATGAACTATGCAGCAAAAGAAAAATCAATCATTTCTTTTATGTCTTAATTTAGTGTACTTTGAATATTAAGGCATTTTAATCACTTTTATTAAAATGCGCAAGGAATTAATCAGAAACACAAAAAGTTAAACATCCAGTATCCGCACGCATGCTAGCTGCGGAGTCTTACGACAGTGAGAAACCGACAACTTGTCAATTATATTGTAATTTACTGATTATTAGCTCTTTTTAACGTAGTAATATTTATGAATTCTGTATTTCAGTAAATTTTAGTAAACATATAAACAGAAAAAAAAACTTTGATAATTATAATATAGATTAAATTAAATTAAATTAATTAAATAAATTAGACTCATTACGCTATCAAATGATTGTACTGGACTCTCCATATTTTACTGTATATACACAAAATCTAACTAAACCACAGCACGTGCATTTAATGGCAACATTCCAACCGAACCCCCCAACCCATCAGATATTCTCAATACATTCAATTAATCAAATCGCCGTGGGGTATAGTGGGTGTAAAATTGCACTTTTGCATTTTTAACACGTCTGATATGTCCGACGGCAAATTGGCATCGACATGCACTTCGTGATGATATCCAATCCTTCAATCGCTTCGTATCTGATTGGAGGCTTGTCAATTCTGGCAATCAGACGTGTGTCCACACGGGTGGCATGTTTGTGATCTAAATCTGGCGATGATTTTTGCTTACTTTGACATCGGCGATTCGCGCGACAGATAAGGATGGTGATGTGCGAACAGAATGACACACATCGGATTGCGGTTTTTCAATCTAGATATGCTAAAAAAATAATTTTGAAAGCTCCAATAATTTTAAATGTTGCTATAACACATACAAGATTATCTATCCATTTAAAAAACAGGAACGATACTGAATTTCGTTCATCAGTTAAGAATATATTTTGGTTTTCTTGTTCATGGCGTTGTAGCTATTTATTGCTACTAAAACTAAAAGCTCAATGTTTTTTTTTATTTTTTTAATAATGACAATAATATTATATGGTATAAAAATAAGTTTTTTTATTCATTACAAAATAAATTAATAAGCTGGATATATTACAGTTCATTAAATAAAATTTTTAACTTCTACATATGAGTCAAAAGTGGCACTTGTTGAATAAGTACAGAAAAAAATGATATATGCAAACACCCGTGAAAATTTGACAAGTAGATTTATACCGAAAAAGCAAATATACAGATGCGCGAGTTTTCTTCGTTGAAATTTTTTGTCACAAAAATAAGAGGGAAAAAATGCGACACATTTCCAGAGCGTGGGTTTCGAGAATCGATAGTTTTAATATATATAGCCTCAAGAATATCCATTGTGGAGTCCATAATAATGCAGGAACTTTGAATTCGGGGCCGTAATGATGCGGGAAAAGAAGTTCAGGAAAAAGTAGGTTGGGGGGGGGGGTGTTTGGTATTCCCGATTTCTACTATTCCGCCGAATTTAAAAGTTTTATTCGGCTTAAAGAACCCCTTTGACGCAAAGTTTCAAAACTCGACGGAATAATTTTATATATTCTGCAACTGAATAAAGATGACCATCGATTTTCCGCGACCGGAGGAAAAGCCGAACGGCAAAATTTACCGCTCGTGCATAATCTGACCAAGAATTTGAATGAATTCATAATAAACGATCTGAGAAATTGACAAATTGTTATTAAAAAATGGTTTAAAGCAAAATAATATTTATTAAAAACTATTAAAATTAAAAAATATTGTTTAATGATTTATTTTTGGATTTAAAAGCTTAGAATTTTTTATAAGCTAATTCAATAAAGAATTTTGATTGAAATCTTTAAAGCATTTTATATCAACTCTTTTGATCTCTTCTGACAAGATCTTTAAATAAGCATATATTTACGACTCATTGCTAAAGCTCTTGATATAGAAACGCAAAACTATGCTCTATGTTTCAACCAATTTATTTTATTTTTTATAAAACTTAATATTATCAGGTTGGTACATAAGATGGCATTATTAATACACTGCTATTATCACACACTGAAAGAATTGTAAAATTATTGTTGATTTATAAGGCCAGAGAAAAAACTTATGGGACAATCTGATATACATATGTTCTTTTTAGATTTTAAATTTGCGTTTAAAAGCTTTAAAGTACTTACACTTCTTAATCACTAACATTAAAAAAGTAATAGTAATG
Source organism: Plectrocnemia conspersa (assembly GCF_051122295.1). Taxonomy (NCBI): domain Eukaryota; kingdom Metazoa; phylum Arthropoda; class Insecta; order Trichoptera; family Polycentropodidae; genus Plectrocnemia; species Plectrocnemia conspersa. The sequence goes on from NW_028277166.1 coordinate 28,388,468, forward strand.
ATCACTAAACTACTTTAAATGGCTTAGTCTTCTTCAGTCGTCTTTTCAAATAGTCCATATTGAGGAGATTGGCTGCTTGATGTTATCGTTTTATTGTCTCGTTTAGTGACCTTTTATATTTCGAGATTTTGTTACTCAAAGACTAACCTTTGATTACTGAATACTTGAAAATTGTATCTAGGACCGAAATGTGGTATAAAGTAACGCTCCATTCTAATTTTATATAATATTTTTTTCGCGACAAATTCATGGAAATATTTTAATAGATTACAATAAACTTTAACTAGTTACTAAACATATTTAACAAATGGTTTAAGTAACAAGAATTTTGCGGTGCAAATGTATCTCGCTTAGGGATGAAAAGGTTAATAGCAAAACTTTTCACTAGGGAGCATTTACGATGTTTTGTAGCACTTTATTTTGTAATAATTTTAGTATTTTAATGTGGCACTGCTTTGCACATCTCCAAAGTTGTAAGTCATAAACCCAAACTAGTTGTAGAATTTATTTGTATATCTTGACTTAGTTGTATTATGATATCTTAAATATTTTTTTCCATAATCCGATACAAATTATTTTATATATGATAAATTCGTAAGTTTATTAAATAAATATAATACGAGCAACAACCCCTATGTTAATAGTTTAAATTACTATAAATCTTAAAATGCTTATTAATTTAAAATAATAATTACTGGTAAAGTAATATTTGATAAATTTATTTAAATAATTGAGGCTCATATTTTACATTTAATGAGTTGATAATATATAAAGGGGTGCAATTTAGTATTTTTCCTGGGGCGCTCAATCTTATCGTAACAATCATCTGCATAGTTGTCACGATACTGAGAGTTTTTTTGCATAGGAAGAAACCCAAAAACTATCAAAAAGACCACATTCTCTGCAGACATAATAAAATCCACGGCAGTCTTTGCCAAAATATCCAAGAACAAATAATAATAAAAATAGACAAGCTTTAAAAATCAATATTAAAAATAGTCAGTAAGTTATTTGTTAAGACCAATATATAAGGCCAAGAAAGAAGGTAAGTGGCCAACTAACGCGTATTTAGGCATTCAACTTTTTAAACTGACCAACTAATATATACCGACACTATTGATATTGCTTTCGCTGATAACATTGTAAATACCAAGAATAGCAAGATTATTTAAAAATCGGTTTAAGTACGAATTTTTCCAAAATGTATAATAAAGCGGTTAACAAACGTTGGCGCGCGAGCGCAACCACATGAATATAAAGTCGCCGTATCCAATCTTGACTAGGATTTTTGCACAGCCAGGGGTTATCACGTCTGTACGTCGTTATAATCCAGTTATGAATTATGAACCGGGCGAGCGTGTAAAAGTCTGCGAATAAGCCAGCATTTGTACAGTCCAAGTTTGAACCGCGCTTGAACACCGGTAAATAAATTGCGACTAGTGTATATTGGTATACCGGTATATACCGAGCAGCTAGCGGCAACTTGTCTGCGCTTCCTTGAATTCATAATTGAATCTTGCTGGGTTGCAGTTTCGGTCGTTAACCGCTGTTTTTTGTATGTAAAACATACAGGTTGATACTTAAATGGTAATATTTTGAAAAAAAATTAAAGCTATATATTTATATCTAAATTCATACATATATATTTCTGTCTGTAATTTATTTGCGTCAGGGTGTTAGTAAATAAGAAAAAAGTACAATATATCTATAATAGATGTTATACATAGTATTGTTTGCTATGAAGAAATATTTTATAAAATTTGCATTAAAAATAGTAAAAGAGCAATAGACATCCTCTCTGTTCATCAATTTAAGCTTACAGTATCAACCTAATGTTTCAAAGCCGTAATATAATACATTATAATAAATTTAGAAACCAGTTGTAGTTAAATAGCATATAAAAGCAGAGAGGAAATGTTCTCCGATAATATACACAGATCTAGGTAGTATAGGATTGGGGTCCATGGAAGCTGCGCCAGCAGTAAGAGAACGTAGTGAATTGAAGACGTTATCGTCGCATGACTTTCATCCAATACAAAGAGAGCATGAATACGTTGCGATAAGTTACTGCGGATTTTTCGAGCTTTCCAAGTTAAATTTTCAACTCTTAGGAATGTATTATATTTTTCCATTTAAAAGTAGCAGTGATTTTACATAATATTTTGTGTAATTAAAAAAATACTTCATTACTATGCAATGTTTTAATTATATTTTAATAAAGCAAAGCAAACAACATTAAATCTGAATAAAAAAAATTAGGTATTTCAAATGACATGTTTCGTTGTTTTTTTGCTGAGATCCATAATGAATAATATTAAGAATTTGCTAATTTTGACCTTTCAGGCTTTTTTCTTGTAAATTAAATCAGTAGTTTAAATGTAAGGTAAAATATTATCATAGCAACAAACTAATTATAAAATAAATAAATTATTCTTGATAAACTTGATCTGACCCTTGCGTCAGGTGTGGGTTTTTGTGTTAAGATAAAGCTTGTTAATATTTAATATATGTAAACAGTTATGAAATGTTCTTTGTGGATACGTCTGTAATTTCCAGGTGTCACCAAAATAAGCTTTATCTGAATAAATAACAAATAATAAATAATATTACGAATATTTTAATATTGGCAAATTTTGATCATTTAGACTTTTTTTCTTGGTAAAGTAATAAGTAGTTTAGATTTTAGAGAAAATACGTACTTAGCAAAAAAAAAAAAAATAGAAAATAAATAAATCATTATTATTAAACTTCTTCTAACCTTTGCGTCAGGAGTGGGTTTTTGTGTTAAGAAAAGCTTGTTAACATTTTTTATACATAAACAGTTAAAAAATGTTATTTGTGGGTACATCCGTAGGCATCATAAGATTCCATATCGAGCTCGACGGTTTACCGTTACATTCTAAATAGAATCCACTACTATTTGCCTCTCAGCCATACACCGTGGGGGTGTTACCCTGCGCTTCTAAAGAAATATTCACCATTTTATTTTTATTATATAATAATGCTTTTTTCTTAAAATAAATTCAAATATTTTATTGCTTTTGGAAACAACAATAGTAGGAACACATTTAATAATTACTATAATACTTATATTTATTTAAAATATCTTTGAAATTCTGCACAAAATTAAGAAAATCAGATACATAAATAGCAAAATTATGGAATGAAGTTAGTGGTATTGTAGGTTAATCAAATTTATTCATTTAACAATACAGAACTGACGCTGATCTCCTAGAAATAAAATAAGGAGGGGTGTCGCACGCAACGAAGAAAGAGATAAAGCATGCTATTTCGTGTAACGGTACGCTTCATAAGATTCCCATGTCATCTGGACGAAGTACCGTTACACGAAAGAGCATGCTTTATCTCTTTCTTCGTTGTATGCGACACCACTCCCACTTTTATTTCTAGGGGATCAGCGTCAGTTCTGGATTGTTAAATGAATAAATTTGATTAACCAACAATACCACTAACTTCATTCCATAATTTTACTACTTATGTATCTGATTTTTTTTTAATTTTGTGCGGAATTTCAACGATATTTTAAATAAATATAATTATTATAGTCATTAATAAATGTATTCCTAATATTTTTGTTTTCAAAAGCAATAAAATATTTATATTTATTATAAGAAAAGAGAATTATTATATAATAAAAATAAAATGGTAAATATTTCTTTAGAAGCGCAGGGTAACACCCCCACGGTGTATGGCTGAGAGGCAAATAGTAGTGGATTCAAATTAGAATGTAACGGTAAACCGTCGAACTCGAAAGGGAATCTTATGATGCTAACAGAACTTCGTCCAGACGACATGGGAATCTTATGAAGCCATCCGTAGTCTCCGGCGTCTCTTAAATCAGATATTTCTGGATTTCGAACGTCAATCTGGACCAGTGGATGCGAAGAGAGAAGCGGCGGCTTCTATGATCTTCGCTGGTCTAAAGTTAAATCGGCTCGATGTACAAGTTGAAGAGCTTTAAAAGTTCTAATGCTTAGGACTCTATAATGGATGTTACAGTAAAGCGTTAATGAGTCTCAGAGGAGGTAAATTGAAATGAAGAAATTTTTCTTGATTGCCAACATTCCAATATTTATATTCATGACCTTCTAAATATAAGATTTTTTTGTCTGCTCCTTTTCAATAGGACCATTTTTTTCGGACGGTTTTCCATGGTAGTGTTCTATTTTTCTATGACAGTTACAACGCTTTATCACATGCTTAATTACGTTAATCCCTGCAATTGTGAATAAAAAAGTTAAACGAAGTTAAAGTTAAAGATTTTTTTCTCTTATATTTTTTTCTATTTTTGTATAACATTTTCTTACGATCATATTTTAAATACATTTTTGCATTGCTAATGACTCATTCATTATATATTTTTTTAAATATTGCTAATAAAATATATTATTATATCTTTATTTGCTATAAAGCTGTTTATAACAAATTTTCACCCGAATTAATTTCTTTATAATATTTTTATATTTTATTTAATGTAGTGACAAGTAGAAAAATGTATTCAAAATTACAGTGTCATATAATGTTTAAGACGAACCTTAGCTGTATATATTTATTTATTTAAATTAAATTTAGATCATTGTAACCAAACAGGTTACCCCAATGCTTCATAATACCAAAAAACAATAATTGTATTATTTTAATACACAAAAAAATATATGTATATATAATGAAAATAATACACAAAAAATGTTTTTTATTTACGAAGCAAACAAAAAAATCATACAATATCAAAATTTAATGATACGAATGTCAGCTATGAGAACCAGCTCCTCATTGCTGACAAGAAACAGGTCAATTTGCAATGCCGGCGTATTAAGGAGCCGGGTGGCTACAGCAATTGGCGATGCGGCAAGTGCGGACGTCCTAGCCCCAATGTCCATTAAGAGAGAACGAAAATTTTTTTAATAAAATAAAAATAAATTTCGCAAAAAATGTATAGCAAAACCTTAAATTTTATTTAAAAAAGTCACATAATTAACACTTAATAATTTTCTATTGCCTTTGTCCTAGCAAAATACATCATTAAGTATAAGCAGAATATATCATTAATGTACGTCTAATACTCTATATTGCACTGTTATTTTAAATACATTCTACTAAGTAAATTGGAAAGATACAAATATTTTATTTTTATGACCCTTTTAACTTGTATCACGCAACTAATTCTGCGTTGTTATTAAATGTATGTGTACATATAAAATATTTAAATTATTTTATATAAAAGCCAACATTACGCAATGTAACAAACTATAGTTTGTCGATAGTCAGGTGTTTAAAATTAACCATGATTTTTCATTATATTTAAAAATAACCATAGTACTTATTTGAAATCACTATTATCAAACGTCGCCTGGATACGCCTATTAGTTTGATTGTTACATAAACACGCTTTTGCTTTGTAGGTATTGATTTTTCTTATTATTTAAATACTGTTGTTACAAAATTCATGTGAATCAATTGAGATATACAAGTGTTATATATTAGTCATACGTGAAGTTTTGTGTGTGTGTGCTCAACTTTGGATTCTGGACGTCGAGTTGGACCAGAGATGCTAAGAGAAAAGCAGCGGCTTGCAATCTTCGATAGTCAAGTTCAAGATGCTTAGCTGATCCCGGCTTCACCTCCGAGATGGCAAGTAAGTGGAAACATTTGTCGTAATGTGTCGTAAGCCATCGTTTCAATGCGGTTTAGTTGTTATTGTTTTATAAATAGCAAAGGTCCCAAAATTAGGCATTGTGAAATCCGATCAGTATTTAAAAGGCGCTATTTAATATTATTAATTTGTATAAATATAATATTTAGTATTGCTTTTTTGAATATACTTTTAGAAAAAAATCGTGGGGTCCATAACCAGTTATTTAATAACTATGTATTTTGTCGGTTTTTTCCACGCAGAAAAAATATTGAAATAACATTTTAGGGAAATCATTATTAGATTAATGAGTTAGTGAATAATTAGCGATTTAATATCAGACAAGAATTTAAGCTAGTAAAAATTTACTTTCAGGTTTAGTTCATGCATTTCATATCCTTTTCAAAATAAATATAATAAATATTTATTCAATTTAATCGATTTTTAATTTTTATTTAAATTTTAATTATATATTAGGCTTACACAAATATAATTACTAAACCATTAAATATTTATTATATTTTCCAGTAAATAAGTTTAATCAGTGCTTAGCTAAAAAAACATCTAGCGATTTATTTGTATATTAAACAATTAGTAAGTAATAGGACACCAGAATCTATTCAAAGTATATTTAAACAATTAAAAACTACTTCAACAGCTTCCACAATCTGGCTCATTTTTATTTTAAATATACATCACGATATTTAATTGTAAATGTTTAAAACCCACTCTGTGATGTTCGATTATATTTAAAATTATTTAATAGTCACTAGTTCTGATAAGAATTATAAAGCACTCTTTTTGAATATTACATTCCAATAAATTCACCAACTTATGTTATTTATTTACTATCAAACCCTTAATTTAAGGATTAAATAAATGGATTAAATTGTTACTTGAAAATTGAACCAACAAAAGTAAATTTAATTCTAGGATTGAAAACGTTGTATAATACAACATTTTTCTCTCATTTTGCCAACAAGGTTGCACGTCTTTCATCTGCTGCATCTCGGACGATTTATCATCTAGAAAGAATTAATAACTCGCTGAATCATTGCAGTAGTTCAATTTTATTTATAGATACAACTTTCAAAAGCAATTTAAAAACATTTATAACAACTCATCCATTTTAACTGTCATGAGACTGATTTATCTTATTGAGAAATAAATCAATAGCAATTATTTATTGTAAAATGTGTATAAACTACATAATTTTTTTGTACCTCCAACACTAAAAATGGCTGACGCTTGGACTAAAATTTTCATTTGCTTATCTTGCACAAATCCGCTTTGGAGAATAAAATAAAAAACGTCGTTGACAGTAAAAATAAATATTTGAGATTATCGTAACCGCATCCAGAATTGTGATAGACATGAAGTTAGATAACATGTTTTAATATTAGGTCAGCTAAGGCTGTAAAATAGGTAGTAAAATATACATACATGCTGAAAAAATAAATACAAAATATCATGCTTTAAGCATATTTTTTTAGTATAATTAGTAATTAGATAAATTTAATATTAGGATATTTAGATTAATTGGCGTAAAATCTAACTTTTTTGAGAATTTGCAAAAAAAAACACGTTTCAATAACATTGTCATAATAACACCACGTCAAATTTATCTTTATTAAATTAACATAATATCTTAATTATAATTACCCAAACAAATACTTTTGATTGTTTAAACCATTGAAATATTTTGTGTCAATACATATAATGTTTCAAGTTAGAATTTAATATTTAATTTAACTTTATTTGTTCGTGCGAATTAACGTTTCATTTTATTAGCATAGTAAATATTTCAACGATTGGAATAAACACTCAAATAATTACCATTAAAATAGGTTAATGATTTTATTTAATTAACTTGTATATAGATCTGCATTAGTGACTTATAAACAAATACCAAACTGTATTATAGCTCACTAAAAAATATTCAACTTTTAAAAAAATGACTGAAATACTACTTGGCCCTCAAAACAATCTTACCTTTTTAAAAAAATCTTGTCAAGTGAAAGCTGTATATATTAGATATTGTTTAAAGTATTGTAAAGGGTATAAATGTATATATATATATATATATATATATATATATATATATATATATATATATATATATATATATATATATATATATATATATATATATATATATATATTCAAATATTTATTTAAATATATTCTCTTCTATGATGACAGGAATTAATGCCACAATGAACAAGCTAGCTTGATTTTAATTTAAAAACCAAATCTAATCTGATAATTGATTAAAATTATAATTATTTACTATTCACTAATTTTGATCTACCAGGCTTAATTACAATTGTGAAGATAATTTCTGTAGAATTTAAACCTGAGTATTTAAAGTATTAAGTCAGCTACAAATATTAAATATTTTATTTTTATGTTTTACTACATTAAGAATATATATTATTCTTGGCAAATCCGTGAGACGCAAATATATTGTTATTATTACTCTTTCACCAAAACTTTGAAAACTAAAGTTCATGCAATGATAACTGGTAGTTTTGATATAACTTATGAAAGTTTTTATCTATATTATATATTTTTTTTTTTTATGTAGCGATTTAATATTAATAGACTAAATTTTTAGACGTTTAACCCCTAAATATTTTATGATGATATAATGAATTTCAGTCCGCTGTTAAAGCTTATTTTGAGAACAAAATCATAAGGTACTGATATGTTCATTTAAGATATAAAAAGAGCAATATTATTAAAAATATTATATTTTAATATGATTTTTATATCTATATACATATTCTAATTTTATATTTAAATATTTATATAAGATCCTTTTGATTTGCGATGTTTTAAAATTATTTTATTAAAAAATTTTTATTATTATTATTTTTTTATAAGTCTAAGTAATGCATCGTAGCAAAAAAATAACGTTTTGCTTAGTTGGAGTTTTTTAATTAATTATGTGAACATATATTAGATGTATAATTTAAAAACATGTTTTTTTTTGCTTTAATAACTAATGGCTTTACAAAGTTTTTCTTAAATAGTTATATTTCTTTAAATGGCTTATTATTTTACCATTTAACTTCCTTGTATATTTTTATATTTATTTAAAATCACCAGTGAATAAATAATATTAACCTTTTCGAGTAAAACTTGATTATCAGATTAACGAAATTTTAATAAAATAATTTTAAAGCTGTGTCTTAAATGAATAAAGCATTATTATAGTTTTTATGTTTAAGTTAAAAATTATTATAGTATAATATTATAAATGTAAGGATTTTCACTATTTAGAATTATATAGCATAAAGCTATAAAATATTCCTAAAATTGTTTTTTTATATTTTAAAACAATTGATTTAACAATAAAACATAAGTATATTATTTTACCTTGTGTGAATACTGACCTTGCAAAATTACAAAATTTTTGTATAAATTATTTTTTAATTACTACTACACTGCAAAGTAGCACTGCGTTATGTTGTTTTCTAGTCGTATCAAAATCAAGTTAAACTCTTGAATTCAGGTGCTTTTATGAACCAGATCGAAAAATAAAAGTGATTTTATTTGGGATTTTAATGATCGTCTTTATCGTTTCAGTGAAGCTTTGCTTAATTCTATGTCAACTGAAGTCTTGTTATTCAAAGTCGGAAGCAAAATAGTATTTCGTTTACAGTTTCTTACGAAAAATTTTACATTGTTTTCTATGCACGTCACAAATTAATACATATCTATCAATGCAGCGAACTCTAAATTTCCTGCTTTTATTTCTGTGGCAACTGCTTAATCTTTTTCTTATCCTTTTACTTAGTAAATGGCTTATAGTTAAAGTATGAATATTATTTGTAAATTTATTTTATAGTTTAAGTCTAAGCTATTTCTGTAAAACTTTTTATCACTGTTTTCGCGACTATGTACATTTTTTTCATCAAATCGGTTGCTACTTTTCTTATAAATATTTTTTTTCAGTACGGTAAATAAATAAATGTATTTAAAGTACCAATATATATTATCACTAAATCTAAAAATTATGCTGTTAGTGCAGACTTTGAAAGTTTAAAATTATGTCTTTGTCATAAAAATAGTTAAAATATGAATGACTTAAATAAAGATTTAACAATTTAAATGGGTATTATAAGCGTTGAGATCTTTTGATAAAATTTCTGAATTTCTTAGTCCAAACACAGCATCGAAATCGCAACGGGTTAATGAGGAATTATACCCTGTTTTCTCTGATCTTATATTTTTAATAAAATGTTCACGAATTGAACTCACTATTTATTAACTTAAATTCTTAGTCAATATTTTGATCTAAAATTTAGATGAAATTATTTAAGTTCTTTACCATCATCAGAGCAATATATATTTATCTTTGACAAAAAATATTTGTTCTCCAGTCGGTTTAATAATTGTGTATGTTTCAATAAACTAATTTCAATGAAACAAATATAGATAGATGCGATAAAATTTGCCACAAAAAATATAAAACAGATCAAACGCATCTTGTCAAATTTAAATAATCAGCATTCAAAATTTTACTACAAAATTTAACTGACATGTTTATGTCATAATTACATAACCAGAAGAGCAAAAGGCTCAGTTAGGACTTTTAGGTGAAATATTTTTTCGATAATGGCTTCAAGGATTTTTCAAAATCAGTATTTACGACATCTATTATGATTTATTCATCAAGAGATTTAAATATTATTTTGGTAAAAGATTGTTAGTGACAGTGAAACGGAAAAAGTGAGCATCAAAATTTTAATAATAATCAAATGTTCGAGAAATATATTTCTCAAAATTGTATTAGTTTAGTTATAATTCCTGAAAAGTTATTTATGGATATAAGGTGTTAATTTAAATATTTCATTTTGTGAGTTGTTACATGGGCAATGTATTATATTCAAAAGGTTGTATGTATATTATTAGCAATATACACAACCATAAAATGTATTTCTGTATTCAAGCTCAATCGAAAATTTTTCTTGAAAATTATTATTCCCCATAGCGTAGTAAGTGTTTGTATCGCCTTTATCGGAAACAAACACAAAATTTGCGCCAAACGCCACACAGAGCCGCAGAAAGCCCTGGGGTCAAACGGCAACACAGAGAGAGACAGTTTATCGTAATCGGCTACCACCTTTGAGCCCCGGATACTCCCATTTGACTGATAACTCCAATTCAAATATCGCACCGAACCGGATAACTCTTTGATGCTACCCGAAACACAAATTCGGAAATATCCTCTCTGTGAAAGTCCGCCCGAATGGTGGAAAAGCGCTTTCAAAGATTCGGATTTGGTGCATACAACGATCAAATAAAGTGACCTTAAAATATTTAAATCTATACATAGATACTAATATAGAGCTACCAAAGATTAAAAAAATTATATCGCAAGATTTATAAATCTGATCATAAATAATTTTTCTCCTAGCTGTATATCATATATACATAAGTATTTGTATGAATGTTTTTCCCGACAGTGAAAAGATAATCTGCAAATATTTCTGAGTCACATCAAAACGAGGGTATTCCGCAGTGAAAATTCACTGTCCGCCTCCGTTATTGTTCTGAAGTGCGATAAAAAGAACAAAAGGTCATATTCTTCGACCGTAAATAACCGAGTGTACTTTAACACGTAGCTCTTAAAAGCATTCCGCGGTAGGTAGCCGGCCATAGCTACCCCTAGCTACATACCCAGGGAACGATCGCTTTATACCGCATTCCGATCGACTTCATAATAGACACTTATGATATTGTACGTGAATTGCATCCGACTCGGTCGTAACTTAGCCGGGGTTTGTGAAAACACCGCTTCGCCGAGATGCCAATCTGTGGGGTGTTTCAACCCCCGTGTGAGTGAGGAATGATTTTTCCCTGGCGAAAATATGCGAGTTAGAGCGCGAAATTGAGACGTAGTTACGGTTGTATCATCCTTCCTTCACGTGTAATGCAATTTGCATAACTGTTTACCAGCGAAAAATTTCGAGACAGAGAGATGACAAACGTGCTTTTGGCTCATGAAAAATATATTTTCATAAGTTAAGGAGTAGTACAAAATACAAAAATAAATTTACTTTAACATATACCCTTAAATTAACCTTAATAAAATGTATAACACTTTAAATTTGTAATAACCAACCTATACATAAAAAACCATAAATATAAAATAACATGATCAACACAAATTGTAATTTAGTACAATGTATCAAATAGATACATATTTTATTTTAAGTATTATTCATCTAAAAATAATTAAATTGAAAACTTATGTGTTAAATTGTAATTGTCTTTTTAATACCATGTTAGTTTACTTTATTGAAAAATATTTGGAGAAAATTAAACAGTGATTTATACGATTATTTTTTTTTCTATCCAGAAACTGTTTTATCTTTTAATTTTTAGGTTTTATAGTATATTTGGCAAACATTAATAGTTTTCAATGCGCCATACTTACTACATTTTTTGCATTGATGTTTTGTTCTTTTTTTTGAGCAAGGCATACATTTTCTTTTATTAGCAGAAACATTTTGATTATCTACATTATCCGTAGGCTTAATGTTTGATGTTAAGACATTAGATTTGGTAAATTTTAAGTAAATTTTGTGTTTCATTGATTTAACCCTTTCTGCTTGTAAGGTGCACCAGCGCTTGCCTCTATATTACTCGTAGGGTGCGTCAGGCGCACCATTTTAATTAATGAAATATAACGTCAATTTTTAGATATTTCCTGTGCATGTTTTGAATAGCGTTTTTGCAGTGTTGTAGACAAGAGTTTCAAGAAGCATATCTTATTAAAAAAATAACATTTTTACTTGAATCAAGCTTCGGAGAGCTCATTTATCACGATAAGTCGGTTTTTTTTTTAATGACTTAGTTTAAATGCAGATGTGTCGTAGATTTCTCCCGAAGGCAATGGTTGGCGATCGTCCTTCGGTGACGTTTTTATTGCCTATTGGGGTTTCGACAGTGTCTCGGGTGTCCATACTGCGTGTCTTAGTAAGACTATAGTGATTAACAATTTTGTTTTAGTTACTAATTTTTTCATTTTTTAAAATTTTATTGTGAATTTTTTTTTATTATTTTATTGTGAAAAAAACAGTGCTATCGCGGAATATAGTGATTGTAATGATAATAATAAGATGGTGCGTCTCACGCACCTTACGAGCAGAAAGGGTTAAGTGATCATTCGTCAACTTTTAGAGAGTTTCCTTAAAAAATCTCTTTTACTTTTTATAGGCTAATTGTTATCAATAAAAATAATTTATGCGTCTATTGCACTAATATCTTACAATAAAAAAATAATAATGGCCTACATTTTCATCTGCAGTCAATAATTTAATTTTCAAGTAAATTTTATTTTAATCGATCATTCAAAAATAATATCAGATCTTCACGGATCTTCAAAGTAAAATACATTCATTATAACAAAGCTAAGCATATTGAAAAAAAAATATAGACGTTACATTTCAAAATGAATATAACTATTTGTTTCAAGTTCTCAGAAGGATTGGGCAAACTTATGTACAACATAAGCACTCTATTGGCCGCAGTTTGTCAACTAGAATGTGACAAAGGACCAGGATTTGGAATTAACAAATCCTTTAGACAATGACCCGACTGGATTGCTTTGAATATGTATAAATACATTTAAATTATAATATCTTAATTGATTCACCTTTATTGAACCATACAAAATGCATAACAATCAACAGTGTGTTGATCATACAATTTTAAGTAATAATAAAGAAATCCCGAAACATTTAATTTTGTCTATATTTTGTAATATTACGCAATTTTTGACCATTGTTCTTCAACCTACCTATTTTATATCTCAGTTATATACTTTTTTGTATAAAATCCAAATTTTAAACTAGTATTTTTTTAAATTTATGAATAAGCGTTTAATATTGCTACTTTACTGATGGGTGATCCAAATAAGACGCTTTAGTTTATAATATATGTATATACATATGTACGGTAAAGATAACTCTGTTGGCGTTTAGCGTCATAAATTTGACAGGTCGATAAGCCATGTTTCGGATATCGGCCGGCGGAAATTACTCAATACACCAACAGAGCAAAATTTAGTTATTGATTGGTACTTCACAAAAAAATATGTGTAGTATACTATTATTATTATTATTTAAATTCACTCATAAATACAACATATAAATGAATTAATATATTTTTTTTAAGATCGCAAAATCTTTTATTTTTCTCATTTATATAATATATTAAGCCAAATCTAAAGCAAGATATTGGCATTAAATTTAACTGATTGAACGAAACAGAATTCTTCGCGATGATTCTTATCGAGTTTCGCCAATCTAAGATCTAGGAGTACCTTTCGAGGATGCTGCACGAGTCTCTGTCCCGGCTTATTTCTGTTCAAAGTGCACTTTCTTGCCCGTGGCTAAATACACGAGCACTTAACCTGAGACTATTCTGGACAACATCGAAGTCGCTCGCTCTTCTTAAATCCGCCTCCCACTGCGAGGAATGGGGTTTTGGGGCAGATGGGGTATCGCATAAGTGAAACCACCCCCGTCCAACTTTAGCCACTGAACGAAATGCCACAACGAATTACACGAGTTTACATAAATTACTGCAGCTTACCCACCGGATGCATATCGACCGAGATGAGAGACCGTATCTTTCTTCTCGCGGTGCAGCCGTGTAACGTGGCACGTGATGGGAAAATTTGCTGAAGTCGAAGAAATGCATTTGGAAATGTCTGCAGGAGATGATACAAAAAATTGAATGATCGATTCCTACTATTGCATGAGCATTTGAATCTGTCATGACATAATGAGTTTACTGTTTTCACTCATTTATGTATACAACTAATATATTCTGCTGATGTATGTAGATCTACTTATTTATTATTTAAAAAACGTGATATAAGCTCAATATTTTGTGCATTAAGCGTGATTTTATAAACGCGTAATCACTTTTTTATTTTCTATATTTAACTTCATATCTAGTTTATTTTTTGTAAAAGTAGTTCATCTTTAATTGGTACGATAAGTGTATTCAAACAAAGAAATAGGTAAGTGTATATATTAGTTAAGCAGGTACAAAACGCAGCATCCCCGAATTACAATTTGTAACAAATGATAACGTTGGCATTTTTAAAAGATATCTTATTCTCAGATTTATGGTTCACATTAAAAAATAATATTTAAATCTGTATAATCTTTGCTGCACCATAATTAAAATTATAGTAGACTGAAACATAAAATATGCATCTTTAATGGTAGGTTTTTTGAAATATTAATACAGAGCTGAAATATTATAGCATAATCTGAAAAAAGTAAGCCAATTTTTTTTTTTAGCATAATACATAATTAATAAATATTGACTTGACTAATTTAAATATTTTTAAAGTCTAATATTATAAATTGCAAAGTTTTTGACACAAAACTACTATATTTTACGCAATATTAAAAAACTAATAAAATTAAGTTACAGTTAAGGATATTAAAAGATAATAATAGAAGTTAGCTATAAAACTTAACTACTACTTTGTATTAGATTCACTTGACTCCTAGATTAAATTAAAAATATATTTATTAAATTGAGAGTAAAATTAGGCTTAAACGCTTTTCTCGCAATTTGTTTTAAAATGACACTCATGGGTCACCATCACCCCCTGCGCGATCTCCGGCGCTTTTTCATCCCTCAGCACTTTAAAGGGATAAGAAAGGGTTATACGTTCACACGCCGAGGGGTGGCACGTTCTCGGACGGTGTAAAAGAAAACCCATAAAATCGGCGGGCAGAGGACGCCAAATCCTCCATTCAATTTCCTGAAAGTGTAGTCAGGATTGTCCTAGTTGGGTTTCGGGGTGTGATGACCGAGGGGTGGATATCTCCTCGGGTCAATCACAAGCCACCGGCCGCGAGGGTGTCGTCCACTTTTATTGCCACGACATCCGCCCACCCCTGAAAACCCTACCCCATACGAATTCATTTACAGTCGACAAAAGCGCAAAGATGGTCACGCACTGCGCTTAACTGTCGGAAGGTGGGGTTTATTGAATGTTTCGGATACATTTTTAAACGTTTGCGTCGAGTAATACTGGTCGTTTTAAAAACGTTTTCATTTTGAAGTGGATACGGAAGTTGTATATTTGACTACCCTTTGTACTTTAAAAATAGAAAAAGACTTGGATTGTAACAGTGTTAGTGCGAAATCTACTGTTGCATTCTTATTGAAATATATAATAACCGTGGTTTCATGATTGTTTCGGAGGAACAAAGACAATCGGTTTCTTTGGTTTTTTTTTTTAATATTAACATGATCGAAAAAGTCTTCACACATGAATAGGTAGTCGAAAATGCGGACTATAATTTAATTGCTTTCTCACTTAGGAGCAAACCATTTTTTTATCGATATTTAAAACTAAGATAATGTTTTTATTTTATGTCTGGATAATAAGACAATTGATTAGGTTTTTTCTTAAGTATAAAGTTTGCATGAAGTGATGTGTTACATAAAAGGATTACTAACCAATAAATTGCCTTTATGAGGATTCTCATTATCGAGGGAATAGTAAATAAAAAATAATTAATGCTCTTAATTGTTTTTAATTTATTTAAGGCTTACGTCAGCAGCAAATAAAAATTATTTTAAAAGTGGAAACATTTTTGTGTTTTCTTCTTGTATGCGACTATCCCAAAAAAAAATTTTTTTAATGTATCTATCTTGTTTTTCAATGTAAAAATATTTTTTTTAAATCTTTAAAGAAAAATATTAGATTCATTAAAAATAATTAATATGAACGTCATCCATCTATTTTTTATTTATAATTTACTTTAATAGCACCAGGTTTCTACTCTCTCAAAAACTATTATACTCCTTTCTTTAGTTCAACAAAATCTAAGAAAACCTTGTTTTTAGATAAAAATTCTCCAAATTTTAAAATAAATGTTTTATTATTATATTGTTCTGATTTACAGAATTATTGTATTAAATTCACAATTTTTTCTTGAATCTTATTGTTATTTGTATTCATTATTTCTGCTAAAATATGATGATGTTTATATAGCTGTTAAATTCTATATGTTAAGCCTATTTTTGGGATTAATTCATTACTTTATTGTTTTCCACAGTTTACTTGGGTCATTTTATATTTCATCTATCAACTTTTTATTAATTTTTTTAGCTATTCTTAATGCAGTTATGTTAGTATGTTTTCCATTTAAGTTTTTTTATTTAGAGTATTTTATATGATTCATCTCTATACTTTAAAAAATGCTTAACATCTTCAAACCACGGTTTTGGATTGAATCGATATTCTAGTTTAAAAGTATATTATCTCTTAATTTTACAATTAACAATATTCTAAAAAATATTGTTTCATATCACATTAACATCCATGTTATCTATATTCCAATTACATTATTGTGGAATTAGTATTAATTTAGTAAATTTTTTTTTAAATCGTATCATTATTATTTTTACCCTATTTATCTATATAAATATAAACAATAGTTCTTACCTAATACTATTTTACTATTGGTAAAAATTAAATCTAATAAAAAGCTCTAGCTATTAGTTGTCTTTGTATTTTGTTTAACACATTGTCGTTAACTAAATATATTTTCCCATTTTTTTATTTTTAAAGTATAAAAATGCTCATTTAAATTCCAGTCTTCAAATAAAATGGTATATTTAATTTGCCTTGCCAAATTTCTACAATATTGGCTTATTACTATCTCAAAATACAGTAAATTTATATATATATTAGTAAAAACATAAATTAAAAAGAAAGATATTCTGCAATGTTTATTACAGATGTCATTTATATTGCTTAATTTCTAGTTCTTGTACTTTTTTTTAAGAAAAACCATTGTAGATAACTTTATTGCAAAAAATAACTAGAGGTATCGATATTTATACTTGATTCGTGGAATGCCATTATTGAAACTTGTATCGGGGGTTTTTTTTTAATTTATTTCTTCCTCTGTAATTGATTATGGTATATTATATTTTAGGAATTTAAAAGTTAGCAACAATAAAAAGTTGGCTTCTCTTGCTAGATAGGAAATATTTTTTCTAAACCAATTTGTCGTGATTTAATAAACATACGTTATTAGAATATTTAGTCCTAATCCGATAAATTAATTCAGTTGATCCCTGCTAATTATCTATGCATCACGTTGCATCGTGTCTTGATAAATAATGCTCGAATGAACATTACGTTCCATTTGACGTGGACCATTCGAGTGCGAGTAATCACATGGAGCGATGCTGTCTATACAGACAAGATTGTAGCATTATCTAATCAACGCGTCAGATTAATAATATAATTTAATAAATAAAGAACGCGGGAAGCTGCATATTAGAATTTGCGCTTGAATATTGAATGTGCGGGTCATGGGGGTAATGCGAAGTGAGTGATAGAAAAAAAGGGGTAAGGAAAAGAGGGAGAGGAAAAGAAACGATCGTACGTGATGGAGGAGCCCCGCAAGGTCCGATATCTGGGGGACAGTTTTGACCCGTAACCGAATAAAATTGATTTGTTCGGCTGTGCTCCGGGTCACGGGAGAAAAAAAATAGAAAGGGCACATTTGAAGTTTATGAAAAAAGATACCCGGATTTGATGGGCCTTTGTTTACGCATTTTTTTCGCTCGACCTGTATTTGAGGGTTTCTGTGTGCACGAATGTTGTTTTGAAAGGGTTTCCTCAAAGGATAAAAATTGTATGAATAAATATATCTGTATATAAATCAATGAAAATATTTAATCTTAGATATGCCGATGATATCACTCAGATTGCAAAATCTGAAGATGAAATGGGCACACTGATTCGAAAGGTTGAATAGGATAGTATTCATATATAATGCTTGAGATCAATAGGTATATAACAAAAGGAGCGAACAAAAGTAAAGTATATTATTATACATAAAATAATGTAGCAAAAAAAAGCTGTAAATTAACGATATATTAGAAAAATAAACCAGCTTTATGATACTAGACGATCAATTAAAAAATGTAGAAAATTTATATATTACAAAAAAAAAAACAATAAATTGTAGATGTATATATATAGATATTTACCTGTATTTGTATATACATACATACAACTACACTTTATGTTTGTTGACAGTGCGCATTTTTGATGCGTCCCATTTCGGCCCTGGCGGTGAAGGGCGTTAGAGACGCTGTGTGAAGGAAAATCTGCACACTGCGACCACTTTGCCATAAAGCTTCGTAATGGAATATTCATAACTTGATGAATAATGAAACGGACCGGCTGCCAAGGTTTTGAATAAGCGAACATTCGGTTTACTTTCTCGATAAGTTGACTTAAAGAGACCTTTTTAGGTCGGAGATTACGAGGCGTACTCAGCGCCATAAATCTACGAAGATGTGACATCAAAGACAAGGAAAAAATCTCATGGCCTAAATTTTTAGGCAAACTTTTGGTATTTGATGTTTTTTTGTTAATGATATATGCTATAGTTTCTTAACAGAAACATCTCTAAAGTAAGAGCCTTACCTAAAAACCTTTTACAAAATACACTATTGATAAATATATAGCAATATCAATAAATAAATTAAACATATAAAAATCCAGTTAAATAAAATACTTTCCTATGGAAGTATAATACTATGTATAAATTTTAACCTTTTAAACCCTAAGTGGGGTACATTTAAACATCAAAATTAGTAATATTTCAACCATTTATTGAATATTTATATTATTATATAGAGCTCATATTTCTTCAAATATATTAGCATATCTTAATCAATTTAATTCAAATAATATGATGATAACTTCTGTTTCTTTTATACTCAAATATAAATGCAGTAACGATTATGGTTCTCAATTATTCGTAGTTTTTGACTATTTGAATATTAAATATAAAAATAATATTATTTTTTCTCGGTTTTTACCGACAATAATTATTTAAACCGATTAGTGAAAAAAATGTATTAGGTTTAGGTTTTTGTAAAATATTATTTAATTATGAAATAATTATTGGTACATAATACTTATTTTAATTAATCAATAATTACTTTGGGAATTTTATAAAACACTATGCTGTGTGTATTACTGATCAGTGTGGGCGTTCAAAGGAAAATGCTTAATTTATTATTTTATATTAGTTTTTATCAGAGGCGTAGTTCTGAAAATGTCAAAAGTGGATATACAAATATAAAAAATGCTGATTGTATTTCTTTCTATTATAGATACATGATTTGTGACTGTTTATCGGTCAACTTTTAATAAATGGATAATAAAAATAGATAAAAACATATACTCCATTCTAGTCCTCAATATATTTTTTTAAGTTATATTACTCTGTGAATTAAAAATATTAAATTCTGTGTTTGTATAGTATTTAATAATATTGTAACATTAAAATTATTATTTTAGGGTGAAAAATTAATATTAACTATTACAATAGTATTATGATTTACCTGTATAATAATACGAATAAAATATATTAATGGTTATAAATTATAAAACGAATATATTTATATTAAAAAAACATCAAAAATATACACCAACAATTATTATTCAATTAATTTTAATTACAACTTTAGAATTTAATTTTTTTAATGATTTTACAATGTTTAACCAAAATAAAAATAATAAAGTGATAACTTTAGAACTTTTCATTATATATGTAAAATTTTGTATTTTGTTATTTATTAACTTGAACTTAACTTGAAGTTGTGTTATTTTTTGATAAAATAATATATAAAATATTGTTAATTATTGATCATACATTTCGGGTAAATTTGTGTTTTCTTTGCTCTAGAAAATTTTGTGTTACATTAGGTAATATATTCAAGGTTCAAAATACCACTTTAAGTTTTGTGAAATATATTATATATACGTCAATAATTTATATACTGGATCATTGATGTAGTTGTAATATAACGAGCCGAGTCGTTTCAAGATTTAAAATTACTTTTGCCTGCTCTCAGGTAACTGCAAAGCTCTTGATCAAATCCAACGATTGAAGTTGGAAGGCTTTCGTGTGCTAAGGTTCAAATTTCGAATGTTTGAAATCAAATCTTCTTACTAGCATGCTTTTTACTTGACGTCCTGATTTTTATACTACATTCGCCGCGTCAAAAAAATTGTATTGTATTTTCTCATAGAAAATGTCATACATACAGTTTTACTAAACCTAGTAAGTTTTGTAAAACTGTCTAACGAAATATTTTTTTGCACTGTTTGTTCTTGAATGTTAAATTATTTATAGACTAAAAAACACTTAATTGTGTTTTTAAATTTTTCCTGTGATAAATTTATTCGTAAACAACAATTATTTATCACCATTTATTGTTTTTGCTTAAGTCTATACGCCAGAGCTTTTTAAAGTGGTACGCGATTGCGTTTTAGAAATTACCAATTAAATTTAAATGTGCCTTTTATTAGCGGGTTAATTGATTTAGCATTGTTTTAAATGTGTTTTTAATAACATAATTTTACCTTAAAATAGTTTAGAATTTGTTGGCATTTTTAACTTGCGTTACACTAACTTCCAAATATCAGCAATAAGATTGCAGTAGGTTATAAATTTATTTGATTTATTTTATTTAACCACAAATTAAAACGTTGCATTTTAGAAAATCATAATTTATTATTTGGATAAATAAACTAGCTTTAAGAAATTAGATAAAATTAAGGAACAAATTATAAAGGAAAAAAAAATATTTATGAACTATGATAGTTTTGTAACAAACAATATTTTTAGTGGCCGATATTATTAATTTTGAAATACATACTAATTTAAATCCAAATTTTAAATTACGGTTGAAGTCTATGAAACCATCCCTTCCTTTTTCTTATTTATATTTTTTATTAAACCTCTGCTTTTTGTTTCCTAGATGCAATTCTAAATTTAACTTTATATTGTAAATAAAATTATCCAAGAAGCGGGTCATGAATTTGGCCTGGTATTTGGATGTCTTATGTGGGATTAACAAAGCGAACTTTATTATTTATTCAATATTTAGTAAGAACAAAACATTGTCAGATATTAAAAATAAATGCTCTAGCTGATAGTTTGATCAAATAAAACCAGTTAAACTATATTGAAGACATCATTAGTAATCAGAGCAGCCGTAATGTAAAATAATTATAGCTAATTAAGAATACATTTAAAATTTAAAGCATTTTCAGTACTTTTCCATTTCATTCGCAAACATTACGATTGAATCGCTCGAATTCAAGTACCGTTTAAATTGTATGGATCTAATTAAATTTTGTGTAAATAATTAAGCGTTCCAAGTGGAATGTTTTTTCGTGTACAAACGACGCCTTTTACATGATGGTATTTCCTGAGGGCCAAGAATGCCATTTCACTCCCTGAATACACGTAGACTCAAAAATATATTCACGGTAATATGAAATTGTTAATCCCGATATGATAATAATAGTTCTTGATGATATAGTGAATTTGCGGATTAAATATGGCGGACTTGATAAAAATGAAATGCGTGCTATTGTTTCAAAGGTAAACAAGCTAATTAAAGCATAAATTCAATTTTCCATTAAAAGGTCGTTTACACACTTTTCAAGGTCAAACCAGATGACACTTTATATGTATATAGATACAGTGTAAAATGTGAGACATTCCTCGCAACACGATCTCCGTAACACATTCCCGGAATACTGCATTACCTTTGTCTCTATAGCGAAAATTTCCACCGCATCCCAGTGTCTGATCTCATCCCCGTCTGCTTGTCTCTGCTGCATACATTTTGCACAGAACAATGAAATTGTACTGACAGTGTATAACCTCTCGAGCTGACTTTGCCCTAAAAGCATTTCGCAGAAGCGCACGGGGAAATATATCC
Organism: Plectrocnemia conspersa; assembly: GCF_051122295.1. NCBI lineage: Eukaryota > Metazoa > Arthropoda > Insecta > Trichoptera > Polycentropodidae > Plectrocnemia > Plectrocnemia conspersa. The sequence goes on from NW_028277166.1 coordinate 28,410,942, forward strand.
GAATGAAACATTTTTACACGACATACTAAGAATAAATATAATAAAATAGATACAGGATCATATATATAAAAGTGTGTTACGAGGGCAGTAACATATTAAACTGCAATGTAAAATGTATGTTTATATGTAAAGGAGAATAGTATGTTTGTGAATTTTGGCAAGGCTTATGATAGTCCAGGGTGCTACAACTAAGTCAGTCATTATTGCATAAAATAAATAAATGTAGAATATTCAGATTGATTTTAGAATTATTAATATTGTGAAACTATTTGAATTAGTTTTATTGACAAAATAATTAAAAATAAACTAAGTTATATGTATTTTAAATTAAGTGATGATAAAATGCTTTATATTACGTATTACACTATAATAGTTGCACTTATATGTTTTTAACTGACTTTACTAATTGTTAGGCTTTTTAAAAATATTCCTTTCGCTTAATATATTATTAAAAAAAAGGCGTACTATTTCTTATAAATTAATTAACTGTTTATTTATGGTTTCTGATTGCAGACATAGTGATGTTTTTAGTCGCATCTTACCATTTGATCAGTGATTTGCACAAAAAAAGTAATTAAGCATCCGTCTGAGTTTGGCAATGAACTGTGCCTCTCAAACTGGGATGCTTCGTAGCTTTGTAATTAAAATTACTTTTTGTGTGCTTCTGACTTGTCCGTGGAGAGAGAAGTCGATAATTTGCTTGCGATAATTAAATACCTTTTTGTTTGGCTGAGATACTATTACGATTTTCTTAATTAATTAATCCTAGGGGAGGTAAATTAGATAACTCGGTAATGAATTGCGTTTCGTTTTAATAAAAAAATACATTTTTAATCCGGTTTTAATATATTTGACTTACATTTCTTGTGAATTTTATCTCTAATATTTTAAAAATACAGACATATTATATTTTCAAAATGTACTTTTACAAGATCAGTAACACCCGTTGATCGTAAGACTTAAAAAAGTTAATTTTTTAAAATGTGCGACTTACAAAACAAGTTTATTTGACACGCCGAAGGTAAAAAAACATGATTTCAGTACTTGTGGATGACTTTTAAGTTATCTAATTAATGGATAGTGTTTATTATTAAGCCAAAAGCTATTATGAAAAAATATATTTTTTTCTCTACTAAATCGTCACATTGGCCCAAACGTTTAACGTTGAGTAAGTAATATAAATATATAATATAGGTAACAATAAAATTAAAGCAATTTTCTATAATGATTGTTTTTCTATTAAACATTTATTTAAAAAATCAGGGTAAATTATTCTGGTTTTCGTGCCCTTTAAAATGTATTTTATATCATTTACTATTAGAGTCGTTAAAAATTTCTAGCAGCGGTATGGCTCATATTTTGATTAAAGAAAAGGGAAGAGATCAGTGATTTTACTCTTTTTGTATTGATTTTACTCAAATCTTGGCTAATAATAAGTGATTTTTAGTAGATCATTTTGTGAATTGCGTTAATTTTGCAACAGATGGGTGAGTCGGTCTTCTTATAAGTCACTGATTATTAACCTGAAAAACCTAAGTTTAAATCGCAAATGGAACTTATTTTTTTTATTTTTTTGTGACTGTTTCGCTCATCACAGATTAGGTCTAAAAATATATAAATAATTAATATCAAACTATATTACACATGTTAGGTAATAAAAATTCTTCAATAATGAGTTTCTCTAAAATTTTTTACTCTTTAATTTGATGTATGGTAAACCTTTTTACTAAATATCTAAAAAATAACAATACGCTAAAACGCCGCTTTTTGTTCTCGAATCGAAACTGAAAGCTTTATATTTAGTATGACTACTTAAGCAAATTAAACAAGTAAAAAGCAACGCTACAGTGCACTTAATTGTAACATTTGATTTTGATATTATATAAAAAATAGTGATGGTAATGAAAGTAATTTAAAAATAAAAACAATAGCACATAATCAAAATTTATTCTTGCTTAATATTAATTATAAAAATTAAAATAATATTATTTTGGCAAAAAATGATCATTTTAAATATGCTTTTTTTAAATGATCTGAAAATGTTTATAGTAAAAAATTTTTGCTTTTTATATAAAATTATGTTTTATTTAGTATATCTATGCTATTAATTCAGTGTTTTTAAGTGATTCAATTAGAAATGTATTATTAAAACCATATTTATAAATTTAAACCAATTTTTTGTATAAATAACACATGAAAAATAAATTTGCTCTAATATTTGTTTTACAAATTTGTTCTGAAAACTGTTTTAAATTATTTTTAATAATACAGATTTTAAATTTATTTTAGTTCTAGCATAAAAATTGTTTTTCGGTTGGTTAGTGCTTTGTTTTTAACTGAACTTTTTGAAATATTTTATATTATAAATATTTTTATAACTTTTAAAATAACTTGATCGGAATTAATTATTTGTCGTTGTACCGTATAAATATATTTCATATAAAAATAACTTATCGCGATACCTTATTACACAATTTTATTGAATTATTAAAATTATTGTCTAAACAGTAATAACTGTAAATTATGTATTTATTCACTATTTTTGTATTAAACATTAGGGAGAAAAAAACTTTTATTTGCTTTAGTATTGTTTTTACAAAATTAAACTTTGAGTGTAACAGTTAAAGACAATGCATAGGGACGTTTATGAATCCACCCCTGCAGACTTAAATAAAATATTAAAAAAAAAATAATTTAATTTTATAATTTATTTATTTATTTGAAACCTTTCTTTGTAACATTATCGTTACCCCAATGCAATAAAATAAGGTTATTTTAATCAAATGAGACACTAGATTACAACCAGCATGTAAACTAGTGATTTTTATTTTTATTAATTATTACTATTACTTCAACTACCAGCTTGCAATTAATATATATTACCTGATCAAAAATAATTATGCATTTTGATATATATCTGATAGATATAAAAAATCAAGTAAAATATATTCTGTGATGATCGATCAAAATCCTAATTATATAATAGTCAGTATTTCATAAATATGTCACTCTATCACTGGTCATCCTTGTTTCTAATAATACACATAGTATATAAAATCTGAAGTTTATAAAAAATATTAAATTATTTTTATAATATATCTTCATACAATTATAAAGTTATATAGAATTAAATTTAAAGTTGATTTTAGAGGGAGTTTGTCAGTTTTTAATTGGCTCTTCGTTACCTCGGATTTGGTGCGTTACACGGTGTATAAATTATATGTTACATAGCATATATGTGTGTATGTTATACATATGCTATACGGATTACACGCTCGAAATTCTAGATCCTCTCGTAGGTGCTTACCTACATACATAGTCCGGATATTGTAATTTGCATTCTGACGTTTGCGTAACTCGCGCTTAAATTTTCGAAACGACGTCAAATTTTATCGGCGCCGTACCAACCCTAATAACAAACTTGTGGTTGTATTAATTGAAGGTAGTGACGCGAGCCAAATGCTTGTACTAAAACCGAGGACTTTGTGCTTTTATCTTGTGCGGCTTCGCAATATGTTATATGTAACACTAACGTGGTACATTTAATACGCTATATGTCTTACTTAAATCAAAAATATAAATATATTTTATTTAAGAAATATTGCATAATAAATTCAAACCCTTTTTTATTTAATAAAAATATAATATAGAAATATAAGCACCACTTGTTGCGATCGACATTAATTATAGTAAAATATGATTATCTTTTAGAAGGCTTAAGTTCTATCGGGTTAGACGAAAGTAGGGCCGACCCGAGGAGCAGGGTCTTGTGGGGCGCCGTGATACCAAATAAAGGCGCAATATTCGCTTAAAGTTATCAAACAATATTGGTAAAGAATATAGTCTGATATTAAATGTCGCACTGATTCGCTGACCTGAGAAAAAATAATAAATAGAAATATGAATATTTTCATAATATATGCCTATTCAAAAAGCCTTAGATGACTATGGAAATTTAAGTCACAAAGATTGAATATAAACAATGTTTAGTTCTGCAAGAACTTGAATTATTATGCTTGAGACTATGTTTTGAAATATAAAAAACAAATATTAAATCAAGCAGTGCTTAATATACAATAAAAAAAACCACATCAAAATATCTATATATAGGACTTGTACCTTAACTTTTCGAAAATCCCTCGCATATACATTATTTCTTTAATCACTAAATTAAAGATAAAGGTCTTTCCTGATCCTCCTTTTTTTCGGATTAAAGAACAAGCTACGTTTTAAACTTTTTTTTATCAAATAATTGAAATCCGCATTTTTTTATTAGTCGCTCATAATTCGAGATCTCCGAGGCGATAGGTCGCAGTGCGTGAGGGTTGCCAGCTGCGATAGGGACCTTAACATAACTCTAGGGCAACACTCGGCCGCGTGATAAGGTCACTAAATAAGCCCCGTAAATTGTAGTGTTTGAAGAAATAAATTGCATTGTTATCTGCTGTGCTCGCCGAGAGATTCAATTATTTTACGTTGCGAATGCGAACGCTGCATTACTACACGGGGCAGTGCACAAATTCAACGTCGGCCATTTTGTGCGAATATACATACTACATACTACGTTTATACTGCGAGGATTTGATGTTAAGTATGGCCGGTAATGGACATTTCGAAAATCTGTACGATCTCGATGAACGTTGTGTCGGACGGGTTCAATTTGGACATTTGACATGTTGACATGGCAATGATTCGACATTGTTGGATTGAATTTTGATCGATTTTAGTAACTAGGGGGGGAGGAGAAATATTACAATTGAAAATAAAGTCAAATGAAGTGTAGTACTATAAAAAAATAGGTGCCACAAAAACAGTTCGAATCGAATTGTGAAAAATAATGCATTAAATTAAGATATTAATAATATTACGTTTCGATTTTGTTTTTTTCTCTTTTTTTTGGCTGCTTAGTTTTTATAATTCTTATGATATTTATACAATTTAATATTTTTTCACGAAACTATAACAGTTTTTTTTTTGTTAAATGCCTATTGTGATGTGTGCTTTCTGCATTATTATTTTGTAATAATTCGATGGAAAAGTATTAGTATTTTCTATTAGGGTTAGAAAACTTAAATTTAATAAATAGGCTAGCATTTATATTATTATAATTTTATTAAATCCTAATCTATTTTAAACATGAGCGATTCCGGTTAAACTTATTATTAGTTCTCTCGTAACTGATCTCCTGCGGTAGGCGTTTTAAACTGTTAATCTACTAAATTTCGCAGAATTTAATTTAACCATACGTGCGTCGTAATCAGAGGTCGGTTTTTGATCCGTGATCTAATTCCAAAACTTCCATACCAACGTCGACACACTTACACACAAAGCGAATGTTTATATAAACATTTTCTTGTTTCGCGTTTGCTTTGAAGCTTCAATAATAATTTGTTCCCGCTGTTAACGCGACAAAGACGCGATTTCTTGCATTTCCACAAAAGACAAATTGTCGCAACCCCATTCCGTCCCCCAAACCAGTCTTTCCCAAACTATAGTAGGCGTCTTAATTCCAGAATCGATTCGTAATACCTACAGGTCTTAAAATATATTAATTCATCAAATCTGAATTATTATTTTATATTTTCTATAAAATAAAATCCTATTTTTTTAAATTAATATGTCACTATTTGACTTAAAAATTCTTAATAAAATTACCTAAATATTTTTTAAAAACATTTGTAAAATATATTTGTATTCGTGACAAAAGTATTTATTTAAAATTAAAGACAAAGTATTTGTTATATATTATTCTGCAAAAATTATACTTAGGAGTACGTACAATATATTTTTGGGGATGTATCCGCATTAAAATTATTTAGTCGTCTCTAAAGTAGGTTGAATTCAAAACGTCAAGGTAACCAGAGTAACTAAAAAAATAAGCGGATGTCTCGTTAATCTTATTTCTTGAAAGTCTAAAGCTAATACACCAGGCTCAACTATCAGCTTTTTATACAGATGGCCCCTCCAAAGAGAGATTTAAGGCTCGGCCACTTATTCTGCCAGAATCAATTACTGGTGTGAGTAACGTCAAACGAACGTTGAAATTTAAAATTTGTGATAAGTCTTATTAAAATTTTCAACAAAATATAATTCGACTTATAAGTATTTTGTTTTTATAAAACAAATTTAATTCGTGTTTATTTGGAACGATATTGTCACTCATTAACAAAAGCTCCTAAAATTCTAAAATACTATTGGCAAGTTTTGTTTTTATCGCAGATATTTGACAGTTAGCTTGGCTGGTATAGGCAAATTACAAATTACCTGTTAATGTTAGTGACTTAATAATGTCAGATTTTGTCCTTGGACTTTGCAACTTGCCGACATTAAATTTTTATTGTATGTATGGTATGATTGTCCTGAGACCCGTGTTTAATTAGCATACATATGTTTATGGTCCTTTTTGGGTTAATTTATTGAACTACTTTTCTACTCATCTAAAGGATTAACTAATGCTATTTAGCCATTATAAGACCAGTTTGGCTAGTGATAAAGCGATTAAATATTTAGATAAAAATGTGTTTCTTTAGATAAACGGTTAAACACTGTGAGAAACTTTTTACCGGCCTAAAGCACAAAGTACACGTCTCAAATTTGAAAGGATTTAAACATCAATTTGTTTCAAAAAACTCGTACCACTTTTGTAATTGTTTGCCTCATCAAAAAAAGGAGGATCAAAAATCTTTTATAAAAAGGGTCAAAGATATAAATACAGAAACGCAGGCCACGAAAAATTACTTCCCCCAGAAAATTTGTCCGAGGAATTGCTCTTAGACACTTGACCTGTCTTCCACATTTGAACACAACAAATTTAATAAACCCTTCGACAAAAAAAAAACTTAAAGTCTAATTGATAATTTATATGTGGTTATGACATAATATTTTACCATCATTATATTTATTTTAGGAGGGGTTTAGGCGTTGTAACCAAAGATACGTAAATTTATTGCATCGTTGTATTTTTAATTATTAAATAAAATAAAACTTAGTTGTAAAACAATCTAAAAATTTGGAGGAATCGTCATTTTCTAGATACTTATAATTTTTTATAGCTACTTTACACATAATTGGCTCGCAGACTTTCAAATAAATGTTAATCACTCTCAACAAAAACTACTTCACTCTTTGTTAAATACTAAATAACTTATTTATTATTTTAACGCCTTACGACACAGTTATAGTAAATGTTTATTGTATTATAATTAAAAAGAGACCACAATGGTTTCGCTGATAAAGTGTCACCAGGGAGTCTTACTTTTATTTATTTTGCTTATTATACAGTACCACAGAGATCTAGTTCCTCTGCTCTTTACACAGCATTTTTTTAACCTTTTCAAGTTATTCAAAAAGTAAGACTCCAAAAGGCCTTCAATATATGCTTCTATTTCTATCTATACATATGTTTCTATACATATATATATATTTAGAAAATAATGGTCGCAGATATTATATTGTTTTTATTTTGCTACAAAGTAGCACCCCCTTATGTTCCAAACTTTATACTTTTTAAAAAAAAAATGGTTTTTAATAGCTTATTGTGTCAAGAAAATTCTGTTTTATATGTATGCTCTCTCGTTATCAGTTTATTATTTTCTTTTATTAAATTTGTAGCACCTTAGTAATTAATGTTTTTAATACATCAAGGGTCATTGTGATAAAAAAATAACGTTATATATGAAAGTATATAAATAGAGAATAATTTGTGTAAAAGGGTCATGGTATCACCATAACGGTTTACGTTCATGCGTATTGACAGCAATGAAAGAGTATTTTATAAACGCACCAGCTTTTATAAATATATTTTTATGTAAAACGAGACGCGAATAAAAACATTTCATTAAACACTTCGGTCTTAATTAAAAAAAGTTTGATGATCGCTGCCTCGGAAATTCCCGTGATATACACACAACAAAGTAAAACACACTTAGCGTCGCACAAAAGCGATAATTTCATATAACTCTAGAAATTGTTAAAGCGGCTAAGTTTTCCTTGTCTTCCGAAGATTACGGCGCAAACCGATTCTCGTTTTATCTCTTGACAGATAACTACAATTAGTTTGTTACCTTTACATATGTACTACGTATGTAACAAATTAATTATTAGAACATTCAATATATTGATTTGTAGTTGAGCATGAGATATTTTACTGTTTGTGTCATCATAATGTGACTTAGCTTTGTGAAATGGTAATGCTTGCATGTTGTGAATATTTTTATATCTTTTACTGGTATCGAAAAGTTTTGATGTGCTTAAAGCAAAAATTTATGAGCAGTAGAATTAATTCTAGTATGCTACTGAATCTTATTTGAGATACATATGTTTATTTTAATAGAACGCCAGATTAACAATAAGTTAATCTGCGATTTTACAAGCAGGATGTATTCATAAATCATGTAAAATCTCACCAACATTCCGGTACATCTAATAAATTCCACCAAAACTTTCTCACACGGATGTGCTGCAAAACTCCGGCCTCGGACCGAACCTCACACATTATTAATACGTGAAACAGTGTAAATTTCTTTAAAATATTCAGCCACAGGGTGTGTACAAAATTATATAAATGCAAATGAGCTCGGTTTGAAGCGGATGTTGGTATTTGAAGCTATATGACGGTGGTGGTCTGTTTGAAAATAGATCTGTCGGTGCACTCTGGTGGATGTACACACGGAATCATAATTAGGGTATGTTTCGTCTTACTCCTTACCCACGGTAGCTCTTATCCCTTGTATCTATCCACGGGACAAACTCATCTCGCCAGATTGACCCGTCACGAGATTACGTGGGGTTTTTGCACGATGACTAAATTCGCCTCATTGAATCTAATGAAAGGTCCTGGGAAGGATGCTGGAAAAGATTTTTCATGGGAAAAATCACATATAATCTAAGATTAGATGTGAAAAATATATATATATAACACGTTTATTATCAACGTACATATTACTAGTAGGTATAATAATGTATTATAAATAAAATCAGTGGATATCTAACCCAACTGACATTGCACTTAAAAAAAGTCTCATATAATTACTATGAAAAATGTTGTATGTGAATCTTTTGAGTCGCGTTGACATGTATATCTGATATTATATATATCAGGCATATTTAATTTTTTATTAATTATAATTATTATAATTATTATTATGTATCACAAAAGCACGTTTATGTGAAAAGGTTTCTTAGAAAAATAGACAAATATATCTTTATTTTATATTTAATTAATAATTTGTAGCTTTGGATCAGTGGTGTCACGTTGCCCGCTTCTCAAAGCCTATTTTTTATTGATATACTTTTTTATTTTTAATTATAGAATAAAAGACTTTAAAGCAATATATATTCAATTTTTAAAAAAATGCAGCAAATCTAATTGTGATTTATCATACCATTCTCGTTCATTGGTATGTATATAAGCCATTTTAGAGGCAAGAAATCTTTTATTTTATTCTTATCTTATATTATATTTTTAAAATCATTTGTATAGATAAATGTTTTTGTATATTCTGGTTCGTCCATTTCTAATTATGTTGTGTATAAGCTTGGCTGAATTTATATATAATACATTACAATTTTCTATATTAAATAAGGACAGGTAAACTAACGATTAAATTATTATTTTTTTTATTAAAGAATATTTAATTGTTCTTAAAAAAATATTGCCTAAAGAAAATATTTACTAGATTATGGCCATAGAAAATTGATATTGAATTTTCAGAATAATTTTGACAATATTTATTTATAAATAAGGCTGTAAATCTTAATTATTAAATATTCTTAATTTCTTAATATGAAAGAACTTATTAAATTTAATTTATCAGTCAATAAGGTATTAATAAATTTGATTTATTTTTTAAAAAAGTGAAAGATGAAGTTTTTTGTTAAATAACCAGCACGATAGACAAGTAGTTAAGTTAGTTTAAAACACAAATTTAAGAATCCAATATTGCCGACTGAAATTTTTTAAATTCTTTTTGTAGATGTGAGTGACTTTTATACATCTCTATAAATTAAAAACAATTAAGCTTTAAGAGATATATACATATATATAAATAAATATTATCCCGGTAACACAGTTTAACTAAAAATAAATTAATAATCCTTACTGATGGATAATCTAGAAAAGTTTTTGTCGACAGAAAGATAACCGCCGCGAGACATCACCAAAATTCAATTAATTCTCGAAAATGGGAAATTTTTGAGTTTTACGTCAAAGTATCAGAGAATACTTTGATATTAAACTAAGCGTAAAAGGCTTTCAAGCCGGTTTCAAATTGTACGCCACCAAAGCTTTATAATTAAACACTGTTGTTTAAAAATATCGGTCGTTGTGAGAAACTTCTGGTTAGTTGCTTCATTATTAAATATCAAAATAATTATTATTTTACATAACTTATTTTTAGAATAAAGCAATATATAAATTTGTAGAAAATATTAATTATACCGTAATACGTATAACATATACATAACTAGAACCTAAATCGATCATTATAGCAGTCATAGGAGTCGCCTGGAATCGGTGTGAAATAATAGTAGTCCTTAAGTGTGATGTGGTAGTTGCAGTCATTGACGAATACCAAATACAAAAGTGTCTTTTCCTTTGCCAGTATTTGAAAAAACTTGCTAAATAAGCAAAATTTTATATTTCTTGCTAAATAAGTTTGCTTTATATTTATATAATGCAATTAATATAATTACATCCACACCAGCGTATTCTTAAATAATAATTAATTGCAGAAAAAAATGATACACTCTTGAGTTTATACTCTCTTTCTTGGCTTCCTTTTGGCGCAAGGACAAAGTCGGTCTCGGCCAATAAACCTTGAGACAATACACCTCTTCTCTACGCTAATGCATACAAGGACCTGGAAAAAAGTAAGAGCGTAATTAAAGGGAAAATAAGGAAAATGAAAGGGGCGGTTGCATAATGTACGGTGTAGTACCGGGATGATGTAGGGTTGTTTTTGTGGTGCCACAAAGGTTTCGCTAGTTTAAAATGACTGGAATTACGCTCGTTAGCGTTAGCGCAGTCATACTATGGACAATAGATATGCAAATTATGTTGCCGATACCGTGGTATGAGAATGCTTCATTTTTTTAATGCAGGGGCGTAATTAAAACTGGGTAGGTGCGCTGTATTTTTGCTACGTTAGAATGTTTGCTCATTGTGCTGGTTTATTTTGTATAAATTTAATCAGTGTAAAATTCTAATTAAATCCTTTAATATAAATTTTACCCTAAAACTGTTCTTGTGTGTTTAGACTGTAAATTTAATTTTTGATTTTAGACCAATATATAATAACAATTTTTAGTATAGGTTCTGAAAAAAAAATCGTATGTGTTTTTTTTATTAACTATATAATTTAAATATAAGTTTATAAAAAAAAACGCTCAAACGTTATTTTCAGTAGTTTGTGGCGATCAAGTGTATATGTACAAATAACTGTTTTAAACAGTATATTATTTATTATATGTTAATACTTGATATATTATACATATATGTATATTCGAAAAAAATATCTGATCACTGACACAAGGAAGTGGTCATATTGAAAAAAATTAATGGAAATGAAAAGCGAGGCGTTTGCCCGGAGGTTATTCACTTCAATTTCTTTCTATTTCCAATAAAGAGGGCCGCATAGCTGATATCCTTTGAAATATTCCATTCAGATTATTAAGTGAGAGCAATAAAAATCATCTTGCATTTCAATATCCACTCCAAATAAATGAACTCTATTGAACGACGGGCTTATTAGCGAATAGATTAAAGGTGGATCTCTTTCCCTTTATCTCTTCTGCCTTGCTTTACCCAATAACTCGTTTATTTATTATTTTAAATTCTGATTCAAGCCGAATAAACTTAAAAAAATTTTTAACAATCTTTGTATTCGTTGTAATAAAATTGCTATTTTTAGTCAAACCTACATAAGTGATAAAAATATGGAACGATTTTCTTTGTTCTATATTTAACTTGATAGTATTTATTTATAAATTTGACGAAGTGAAGTTTAAAACCGTAATAGTTCTATTCATACTGTATTTATACATTTTAATATGAAAAGCATTATAAAACATAATTTATTTATACATTAAATATATAATTTACACTTTTATGAATATAAATAGAATACGATCAGTTACCCATTAATATTTTATTGATTTTAGAATATACTGTACGAATAATTAATTATTTCTTAAATGAAATACTTAAATTTGTATTTTAAATATCATAAATAAATAAAAATATATTTTATTGTATTTTTTTAATACTTTACAGAAATTTTCGCAATATATTTTCATAGTGCGTAGTACAATTATAAGTTATATGTAGACTTAGGCTCAATATTTTAATACCTATTTTTTATTAGAAAATATTTTTGTAATATGATTGCTTTTTGTAAAATAATATTAAATTTGTTATATGTTTAAATATATTATTTTATATTATTATATAATGCAAATATAAACTATAATATTACGGATTAATAAAATTCATCGTTTTTCATCGCTTTTTTAATTTAATATAAAATTGAATCATATTTTATATTCATTTAGTTTATACTTATCTTGTAACTCAAAATTTATTAAAAAGTAAATTAGCTAAAAATTACAAATATAGTTAACATTTTTGAAATATTTAGATGGTAAATAATAAATGAAATAATTTTTCTTCGCAGCTTAATAAAGTTATTTGATCTAGTTACAAATTACATATACTTTTTTATTGACAGCTCAATATTTTTTTCATATTTATCGATTTTATTTCTGATACAACAACATTAATTTAATAAATTTATGACATCATTATAAAAATATAGGTTTAAATAAACATTTTGCAAATATTTCAAAGATATATATTATTAAATAAGTTTTTATTTATTTTTTTAGTATAAAATTGCAACAAATTTGCTGTTTAATTTTTCATTAGTTAAATAATAAATAAGCTTTAAATTGTTTTTTAATCATTGATAAGTGTATTTTAATTTTCGAAGTAACTTTAAATTTTCTATATGGTATCTTAATCTCTTTAAAATTATTTTGACGTAGAAAAAATAATAGCAACCTTACTCAATTTTAAAAGTATTCACTAAATTTGTATTTTTCAGTTTGACTAATAATTAGCGTTCTTATTGACGTCAGCCAAATGTAGCAAAAAGGTTAAAACAAAACACAAAAAATAATACATGATAAAGTCCCTAAATATCAAAATTAAATGATACACCACCAGCAATTAGTCACTAGCAGCTTATCACTGCATCAATTAATTGCATAAATAATTTATAGCATACAAATGATAGCTATTTTTTGCTAAGCGATACATATAATTTATTGGTTAAAATAAAAAATATAGTTTTTCTATGTGTTAAATTTACCAATCATGCAGTGAATAATTACACTGTTATTTGTATTGATCAGTGAAATTTCAAATCAATTGTTTGATATTTTTCAACTGGCTTCTTAAGTAAAATTAAATTATTACTAATAAAAATATACCTTTACAATAACAGTTGCGAAACGTCCATTTGCTTTATAAACCTAAACCTATTCTTGAGAAAGTTCTTAAGCCAAATATCATTTTTAAACTATGAGCTAGTTATGCCTAGACTAAAACAAAAAAATTACGCTTTGCAGCAATCAAATTCAGTTTTAAAACAGCAGATAATTTTAACCCTAAAAAATACGTTATGATTTCAAAAAAAAATATATTTGCCACAATAATAATCAATTATTTAGCAAGTTTGTCACATCTCATTTCTTCTAGAGAGTAAAATATGCTAAAGAATATGTGTGCGCGTTAAACTGCTAGCTAAAAATTGCTGGCGGTGAATTGCGGGTGGTTAATTTTCCTAGTCTCGTGAACCAAACCAGTTCCTCAAAGTTTCCATAAAAAGGACGCGATAGTGCTTCTCGAAGACATCCTGGAATCCAAAACTAAAATTATTTGAGAAGTGTTTTATCATCAACAGAACCCTTTGGTAGTTTGCAGAAATGCTTAGATATTTATCTCGTATCATATTGCTCCCGATCACTTTTCGGTTAAGAAGTATTGAGATTTTAAGTGCAAAGTTTAAATTTATCCCACACATAAAATTTTATTTGGAATCTTAAGAGTTTATAAAAAGCGCTAGGATACAATACGGATTTATAATAAATATTTTTTTTTAAAGTATCTCAAGAACCTTTTTTTAAGTTTTTTTTTAGGGTTTCTAAATTATTGTTCTTTTAAGTATTAGACAAGAAAAAAGTATAATTTAAGATTCTGGACTTCTCTACATTTTTTAACGATAAATTAGTCTAAAACAAATTTATATAATCACTTCAGTCAAAAATATCTTAAGGAGTCACAACCTTAGCCAGAAGCTCACTTACTTAATTTAAAACTCGCACTTTAATTTTTATTTTTAATAAACGTAAGTTATGCTAAACAAAAAACAACAAATGTAGTTTTGCCTTCAATTATCGACATTGGTTTAAAAATCAAGCCGACTTTAATTTATTCCTTATGACATTCACCAAAACTTGGGTTAGGAATTTTCATCCAGAACTTGACCTAAGCATCACTTTGACCATTTGGTTCAGCCGAGCTAAATCCTAAAAATCACTATAATCCCCGAGAGATTTACTTTATTTTAGATACGACATAGAGACTATGAATATGCTGTATTACGGTACAACAAATACATATGTAATATAAACATTTTTTTAAATGAAATAAGTAGCATCTTTAGTCAAAAGTTTACTGTAATCTATTAACATACATATGATAATAGCGAAAATCTTGTTTGCAAAGTGTAATTTATATTATTATTATTATTATTACGCAAACCTGCAATAATAATAGGGCAAGATTCTTGATGTGACAACAAAAACGCGAAACATATTTACTAAATAATGTATTAAGACCGCGATCTGATAAATAAGGTTAAAACATGAAAATCTGCTATATCCTTTTACTTCAGCTTCTTAACAACAGTCCACCAATCTAGTCAAGGGTTAAATCCGCGGGCGCTTGAGGGTTTTCGGTGGTTCAACGTTCTGACGCAGTGAGTAATGGTTATTTAGGTACTGCCGCTGGAATAAGTTATAACGTTGAAAGCTCATGCACACACGTTCTGAGCAAAGCTCTCCCTCTCTCTCCAAGTTTCCCTACGTCAGACAGCTCCCGAGGGCGCTTCTGCAAAGCTTCTGGAGTCGACAGAAGCATCGTCCTTTGTCCTCGCCCATCAGCAGATGTGACGTAGAATCTTCGGGGGTTCATTTGACGCGTATAATAACATTCGTGTTTGTGACGTCTCGCAAAAACGAAAGCACAGGGTGGGTGAGAAGCAAAAGGATTTATAATTTGAGGAATATTTAAATTACATACAGACATAATAAAATATTTTCAATAAAATTAAAAATCAATGATTGACACGTAAAATAAATATAATATTTTTATTAGCATAAATCAGTAAATTTATCTAAGAATATTTATTCTGCAATCCTTCATATTTTAAATCAGTTCGTTTTCTATTACAAATGTTTATAAACTACCTGCATTTCAAATGAAAAGCATGTGATTATGTTCTAGTAGCAATATGAAAAAAATATGTCGTATATTAAGATCATGAATTTTTCATATAAAGATTTTTTAACACAATGCGATATATAAAATTTAACTAATTTAATAATAAAATATGTGAAATTGTTATATATATAATTTACATACTAAATTTGTGTCTGATAACAGAACCAAATATTTGTTATCTTTTCGAGATATGTATCACAGGTTTGACGCTAAATTATATGTTTAACTTAAGTATACATATATTTTATTTACATTTTATGTAATTTGAAGCGTCGTATAAAATAAAGAAGGGCAGATCTACTTTCGAGTTAAACAACTCCCCTCTTAATCCGTAATTGATGTTTCAGCTGATTTGCATACAAATTTAAAAACTTGAGATGGCAAGCTTAAAAAAGACCCTTCTGTGGGTCACGAGTTTCACTCAAGGGCATTTGAATAAAGGGTCACGCGACTCCGTCCTTTACCCTGGCATCAACGTATGGAAAACGCTTTCGCATATACCCCCCCATGGTCGAATTCCGTTTTAGAACACAACCTCGAATACAAATTTTAAATTTTCGATACAGACGTAAATATATGAATGTGTAATTTACACATGCATATATACGCAAAAGTATAAAATAGTATAAGTTTAATAATAACATATAAATACGCGGCTTTTATAATTTTATCGCCACTGATAAAACAATATACTTAGGTGTTTTTTTAGTGCAAATAAGACCTATGATATGACCTACATAGCAAATACATAAATTTTAAAAAAGTAACGAGGCAATAAATAAAATTGTTTTATTCACATCCTAATCGAGTGAGGGATAATTAGTAATGTATTTTTATTTCCCATTAAGTTAACTAAATTTAAGGTGGCCGTAAATTTTAATAAGTTATTCTATTGTCCAAATAATAGCTATAATAAAAATAAAATTTTATGGATATTGCCTCTAAACAAGGAATAAAAAATCGGTAATCTAAATTAAAAACTCTGTTATGTTTTAATTTGTGCTAAATAATTCAATGTGTGCTAAATAATTTTAGATTTTTTAATGGCACATGGTGAAATATTATATATTTAAGTTTTTTCTTGTTTTTTTTAAGTGGTTTTTTTCGATGAGTATATATTAATTTAAGAAAAATTATTCAGAACAAGATCAATGCAACTTGAAAGATCATAACCAACTTAATACTTATATTTTTCATAAGGGTGAAAATTTGCCAAATATTTCATCAATGAAAACAATAAAAACGTTAAATATTAAAAGTTTTTAATAAATGATAATTAAAAACTGTGAAAATTGAAAAAAAAAGTTAATCACGATATTTTGCTTTAATGAAAGTCAATACAACATTAGCTTAATTAATTAGTTTCGCACATAATAGATTTAAACTCATTCCTTTTTTATTACGTAATTATTTTAATACTTGGCTACGTACAATATTTAAGTCTTTTGTTTTTATTTATTACAGTATCACGTAATTAATCGTTAGCACCTCGTTGTTTAGTTTTTTAACAGTAACATTGGCATGTTTTGCATTATAATATGTAATCGATTTTTGGCATGTCACTGTGCAGCTTAACTTACAATCTGAAACTTAAAATTGAAAAAAAAAATAAAAATTTAAATAGCAGCCAGAATGACATGTGCAAATATAACGTTGCTATTAGTATTTGTTTGTTTTATTTATAGTAAAGATTTTTTTTAATAATTTTAATATTAAAAAAACATATGCAAAATAGAGAACAACTTATACTTAAGAATTTTTAAATATAAATTAGTTATTTGTGCTAATTTTTAATACAAAAGTATTGTTATACAAATTTTTTTAGTTAAAATCATAAAAATAATTTAAAAATTTTTAATTCTGATCATCTGGATTTTCCTGAATTTACGGATGAATTCATGATAATTAATAAAAATCGTACTAGGTCGTACATATTAGTTATTGAAAGCTCTTTAATAATAATATATTATATGTATTCAACACATTTTAACAGTTTATGTATTGCATTAATATATTTAAGATTCCATTACCAGCCTAATTATGATATTGATCCTTTAATATAAAGCGTCCTTCAACAATTATTTGTAGAGCATTATCCGTATTTATTTAACGTTCACGGACGAACCTATTTTTTTCAACAGAGGTGTTCATCCCGCCGGTTAATCCAATGTAAACGATTCGTCACAATTACACCCAGTGACAAAGGACGACTAACGATTAGGCAATCGACATTTGTCTATGGAATGGAAACGTGTCGTTATTTGTCCGAGTCGTTTATTTCCAAAGAGACATTTCGCCCCAAACGATGGGCGCTATATTGCGTCGGACAAGATTGATGATCCCTTATTGGTAACACCGTCGAATGCATTGAAACGCCAATCCGTCTTGGGGCAGTTTGTTCCCCAAATGTATGTATGTTCGGACTTTATTGCTCTCGGACCCATTTTTTTGTTTACGCCAATTGTGAAAATTGCATTCCGAAGCGTTTTTTATTTGAAAGCAGCAAGAAATATTGGGGAGGGCTTTTGGGTGTTACGTTGGAGAATCTTGAAAATGCTGTACTATGACTTTTCTTAGAATATCGGATTCTTGCGGCTAGTGCCAAAATAAGACAAAAAGTCAAAGCTAATAAATTTTCACTTAAATGTATAAGCACAGAAAATTAAAATGGACAAATCCATTCCATATTTTATTTATTTATACAATGTTTTAGATTATAGACTTATTTAATTTTTACTAAATTATTAAAAAAAATATAATATTAGTAAATATAGAGGGTTTCTTATGCCGAGGTTTATTGACCGAAACCGGCGACGTCCTTGCACACCGAAACGTTAACAATGTGAGCAATAAGGAAAGCATAAACCACCCGGGGTACGACTTTATTAATAGTTTCCGTACGGTGCCTTTATCTTAGGTTAATTCGGTAGCTAGGAGACAAGATTAAAACATTAGGACGGTATAGCAGCGTCACCGTGCCACTGCGACAATGGGCCTTTATTAGTGTTTTACGCCCCAAAATAAAACGTTTAGTTTAACTGCGTGTATGGCACAGCGCATCGCCCATTTAACCGTTTAAATATTTACTAAATTCGGATTAGCGTCGAATGTGAACAAAATGATTAAATAATCATCGGTTCAATGATGTGCATGATTGTTTGTACAGATACATAAATACAGAATGGTCTATTAACTATAAATATTGTTGTTTATTTTGCTTTAGAATTAGTCAGCATAACACAAAGAATTTAATATTCAATAGTGTACCACATGACGAAAATATTTGTTGTACAAAAAATAGCTTAAGATATTGTTACAAAGGCATCCGACGCAATTTCATTGATGCACATATTTTAGCGCCATCAAAATTACCAAAATAATGTTGGAAGTACTTAGTAATAATATTGATTTGTTGTCATCCAAGCGATGATGTTATTTGTGGTAAACAGAAAATTGCTCTCGGGACAATTGCTCCCACGACAATTGCTCTCAGAACAGTTGATTTCATGGACAATTGTTCTCCTCTCTTTTCTCTTATTTTTTTTTAATTTGCTGCATGTTCATCAGGAGTATAAATTTTAAACTAAATTAGCATATCAGAATTAAAAAAACGATAAACAAGATTTATTGATTTAAAAATATTTTAAATCGATTTTAATAGCATTAGTATTACGTTTAATTTAATAAGAAAATTGGTATAAATCAGTACTTCATTTTATTGCAGAGCTGTAGTCAGATTCGTGAAAAATCGATCAACTTAGATTTTTTTATAATTTTAATAAATAAAAAAAAATATTTTTCACGCTTAAAATATTTAAATATGATTTAAAAGCTATTCCATAAACACTAACATACTAAAAACAATTTCTTTTTAAAACATTATTTAGCTTAAATCACGGATGGATAATAATAAATCAAGATTTAGTAATATTACACATTTAAGATTAAATTCAGTCTACCTGGAATAAAACAAGCTTTTTCCTTACGACTATAATTATTAAATTTGTATTTTTTATTAATTTTAATTGCTCGTTTTATTTATAATAAATATTTTATCTTACTTAAGAAATATTATTTTTTTTAACCGCCTTCTCATATATTATTATAATAAATGTGATTTTGGAATACGTACCCTGTTTTGGTTTAAAAAAATTTTAATCCTTTATATATTTTTTGCTATCAATTGTATGCTTAAAAAAAATAATTTTAATAAAATCAGAGTCGGATCATAATGTAAAGTAAAAATAAATAAATAAACGACTCCACAGCTTTGTTTAAATGTATGTAAGTTCTTTTAATAAACGTTTTAATAAGTCAATTAAATTCGAAGACTTATTATTTATATTATAAAGATGACAACTATATTCTATTCATTTTTAATTTGGTATATAAAAGATTAAATATTGAATCATAAAAAAATAATTATATACATGTACCTATTTATATTGTATTCTTAATTTTTCATTACACGCTAATGTTGGAAACAATTATACAATTCCTTTTTTTTAATATAAAATATATGCTTTTTTTAATTAGACGATAAAATAAACAGGTAGGCTAAATTTTTTTTATCAGAAAAGTATATTTTATATCTTATAACTATGAATTGTCATTTATTACAGATTTAATCCGGAATTATAATATTTTAATATTAAATCTAAGTGAATATAAAAAAGTTAAGCAAGCCATTTACACACACGCGCTAGCTGCGGTACCTCACGACAGTGAGGGACTGTGCTAGTTAAATATGATTGCCTTATTATATATACTTTTAATTAATAGCTTATAAATAAAATATTACCATTGAATATGCAAATTTAACAGCCTTCATATAATCATGAATGTACAAATAAAATAAATATCATTTATTACTATTATAATTTACATTTTGTGCTTAGTAGTAGAAAAGCTTTAATGAAAGTTAGTATCTGTATTAATAGTACAAAAAATTGGAAAATATTATCGTTCTATAAAAGTTCTCAACAATGTAATATTGTATAGTTTTTATTACTTTTTAAGACAGCTTTACAAATTGATGCGTTTAATCAGCATAAAATAGAGTTTTAAGCAAAAATAAAATTCTTAAAATATATATTTTTCATCTTAAAAAAGTACAATATAAATTTGTTTATATATACCGTTAAAACTTCATAAATCCACTTTGGCCATCCGCGTTTTTTAATACACAGCTTTTATAATACACCAAACGATGCGATCATCTGCCTGAAATTTGGCGTTTTTTTTCATTTCGAGAGCTCCGACAGATGTCGCCTTAAGTGAGTACGAATATACGCGAGGGGCGCAGTTTAAAAGCAATAAAAAAATTCCTGATAAAACGTTAATAGTTATGAACTTTGTACACGAAGAATAAGAAGGTGGGGACACTCATTTTTACCGTCCCAGTAAATAAAGTTGGGTTAATTTTAAAGGAAATGGCCCATAAAAAATATGACCGATATTCGCTTTATCTGTCGGCCCGATGGTTAATATTTGCTTAAGGGTGGCTTGCGTTATCCTTACTCCATTTTTTTTCTTCTACTTCTTGTTCATCTCTCATTTTTAGGGGCAAGTTTTGAAATTTTTTCATCGTCTTTTACAAGGTTGTTTTTTTTCGTCTTTGTTCTTATACGATGGGCACTTTAGAGATGTGAGAATAAAACCAAAAGTCTACACGCTTTTATGTGAAAACGAGATAATGGCGTTAAACGATTGCCGCAAAGAGATTATTGTGATTATATCTAGATTTTCGAAACGAGAAAACTGCGACAAAAATAATTTTAATGTAATTTATGAATATTTTTAGTTAAAAAAAACATTTAATAAAAGGACGTGTAATAGTTATAATTTAGTAAATCGAATGGATATATTATAACATTAATAAAATTCAGAGTTTTTAATTTATGAAATAACTATAAGGTATCAATTTAAGCTATCGAATTTTTGACTTCAAAGCATTGACATTTTATTTATTTTGAATATCTCTGCTTCTTAATTATATTTATACAAAACAGGTATTTGTGTCTTGAAGGCTTTTAAATTTGACTGGTAATAAATAACAGGTTTTTATTATAAATATAAAATATAAAATTGTTCTCTAATATCTCAGGAAATATTAAGGTCACGGTATGGTTCTTTTGTGCTATGCTAAATAGTTTTGAATTTTTTTCAAGATAATGCTTTTGATATTATATTATTGAGTATCTGCTACATCTACGTTTAAATAATGCTATCTATAGCGTGTGCTTTCGTTAGTAAACATCCCGTGATATTAAATACTAATATTTCTAGGAAGTAAAATAATTAACAAACAGTTTACCTTCCACGAAAATTGTTCCAAAACTTACCTTAATAGTTTAACAAGAGATATATACGATATATTTAACATGAAAAAAACACAAGCCTATTAATCTTAAGTATCAAAAAGCTTTTACCAAAGTGTAAAAATAAAATTGTATTTTATTATTTAAGCAACTCTTATTTAAAATTGATATATTTTAGCTGCCATGCATAATCGCCGTTAATCATTAATTAAGTTCGTGTTAACGGTGAGTTCAAACCATTGAACGCCTCCATTGTCAGGTTAGTTATACGAGGATTATGCGCGTCGAGTTTTGTCCGTGCAATTTCTGCTTCTAATATTTCCTTCCCGAAAGCTCCCGGCTATTTTTCGCTTCCGGGAAAACCGCGGCATAAATATGTCTGCACACGCGCGCGCGGAAAAGCCTGAATAAAATTCATGCCTCCTCCTGACGAAAGCTCGCGTTTTCTGAGCTTTTACCTAGTTCTGCACGTCCGGTTGTGGGTCAGTTTCATTGGACGCCCGAACCACCTTACAGGAATATTTCTTGAAATATATATATATTTTATCATATAGCGTGTCAGCCTCTCTTTTGCCAAAAAAAAAACAATCCTCCGAAAATTATTAAAATAAATAATATGGATTCAAAAAGTGAAATTTTATTATTTAGTAGAAGCATTGTTATTTACTTTAACGGGTTTTAGTCATTATTAATAAGCCAATATGTGGTCTATCAGATATTCTTATTTTTTTTTTTTTATAAAAGTTTATTTCTTAAATAGACATAGGTATAATAACATACAGATATATTAAATGCACAATACTGGTTCATAACCATTTACATTGTTTACAATTTGTGAAGTTATACAGTAACATAAAAAGAATAATAAATTATACGAGAGTATACTAATTTAAAGGAAAAATACATAAAACCTTTTTACAAATTTAAAAATTCCAAAAAAAAAAAAAAAATTTTGAAAAGAATGAGGCAGGTGAGAAAAACAAATTATACAAAAAATACAATATACAAAATAAAACACATACAAAGTTAAATAAACCTAGCCCTGTAGGCCTGGAACTGATGACACTGCGATGAACTCAACTGCATCAAAGCAATATGTGCTTAGGCATTTTATGTTTGTATTTAAATTTAAGTTTTGCTTTGTTGTAATCACCGATTCTTGAAATTAGTGAGTTTGCGTGGTCTCGCGAGATACTTTTATAGTATTTTTCGGTTTGATAATAACAGTATTCTTTAATGGTGGGAATTAAATGTTTGGTGTGGAGTTTTTTAAGGTTAGTATAAAACGGTGTATTATAAATTATTTTTATGGCTTTATTTTGGATTACTTGAAGTTTATTAAAATTACTATTACTCGCGTTACTCCACACTGAACAAGCGTAAGTTAAAACAGGTCTGATTAATTGTCTATAGACTAGAATTTTATTTTTTATTGTAAGCGCACTTTTTCTATTAAATATTGATTTTAGAGCCGCAATGGCGCCGAGCCCTTTCGACCGGAGTTCAGTTATATGTTTATTGAATTTTAGTCTGGAGTCCAGGTGTATACCCAGGTATTTAACGCTCGCTCTCCATTCAATGTTATGCCCTTGTTCACTTTTAATGGGTGCAGGCAAGGGCTGTCTACGTTTAGTGAATATTATTGCTTCTGTTTTGTCTTGATTAATTTTAATTCTCCATTTCATAAAATATTTTTTTAAGTTTTCAAGGGATTTTTGAAGTTTAACTACAATAGGTTTAAGACCATAAGAACTAGTAAGGATTGCTGTGTCGTCAGCGTATATTGAGAGTTTAGTATTTTTTAACATTGGAATATCATTAGTATATAGAATGAAGAGAAACGGGCCAAGTATACTTCCTTGAGGAACACCAGCTGGTATTTTACGCGGCGTCGAAAGTGTATTATTTAGCGAAACAACATAGCTTCGATTCTTCAGGTAAGACCGTAACATGTGAATAATGTAATAGGGAGTTTCATATTTTAAAAGTTTATACATTAATCCATCATGCCATACTGTATCAAAAGCCTTTTCCATATCTAATAATAAAAGACCCGAACTTTTTTTCATATTAAAATCGGCAGATATGTGCTCTGTTAATCTATTAAGTTGATGCGTAGTCGAGTGATTTTCGCGGAAACCAAATTGCTCATTTATGAGTTTGCTATTAAGAGATTCCTTTAATCGAGATAATATAATTTTTTCAAATAATTTGCTAAATGAGGGCAGTAAACTTATCGGGCGGTAGTTAATTGGTATGTTATCTGCTTTGCCAGGTTTTTTTATCGGATGAATTTTTGCCGTTTTCCAGATTATTGGGAAATATCCAAAAGATAAGCATGAATTAAAAATGTTATTTAAGTACTTAAAGCAAACAAAAGGAAGGTTTTTAATCAATATATTCTCTAATTTATCTATACCTGGAGCCTTTCTATTTGATAATTGTTTAACAATGCTAAGAATTTCTGATATGCCGACTTGGTTAATGTATTTTTTTATCTATTGGAGTTTTACTAATATCTTTAAATCAGATATTCTTATAAATACTGCTTAAAGCACGTCAGATTGCGGGTCAATTTGATTCGGAATACATTCACGATGGACACCCACACTACTTTTTAAAAATATTCCTTTAAAATAATATATACATAGTATAGCGTATCAACCCCTCTCAACAAAGGGGATGCGATTCCCCGAAAACTATAAAAATAAATTCAAAAATTGCGAAACTAGCCTGACGAAATGGAAAGAAAAAGTCGAGTGCCTTATTCTATTCCGTTTTACGGTGCAATTTTTATGTCGGTCCGCACATACATATACATAAATATATTTTTATGTATATAATATATTTAATACGTAGATTCACATCTATGTCCTAAACAGTTTTCACTCAATGTTACGTTGGATGTTATGGCTTATATATGGCGCATTTACTTTAGATCCCTCTTTTATATTCAACAGATTCTTGATAAGAAAAATGAATATTGAACTTTATATAGACGTGTGTATATGTATATATATATATATATATTTAAAAAAACAGGATTATTTAAGTAAGTATGTTTTTAATTAAATTTAAAATTATTTAAGCTCAATGGTGATGGTTGCAAAATTTGCTATTAGTGCGATACAATCAGAGTAAAAACAGATTATTTTGTATATTATATATACCAGAGCTTTGTGCTTAGTTGGTCGAGCCAAATATTTTTTCTTAAAACTAGTTCTAGAACTGAGCTCCTCAAAAGCCTCAGCTTCTAGAAACTAGCAAGCAACATATAAGTTTGAGAGCAACATTACCATTACGGAATCTCACCGATACAATAAAATATTTACCTTTAATTTTTAACCCATATAGATGGTTAAGCGCCAGCACTAATACTCGTAATCTCGTGAATTCTCATCCGCCATTTAAAAATTTCATTCGCTTTTTTTCTCGGACACTTCCGACGAAAAACATCGTCGATTAAAACTTCTCCATCCACTCACTCGTTGGGTATAAATAATTCCGCGGAGTTCCGTTTGTTTCCCCCTAATCTTCTCCAAAGTGTTCTCGGGCCGATGCGTAATCTTGGGCAGGAGAGAGAGAAACAGAGAGAGTAAGAGAGAAGCGGCGGCACAATGAGCGAAACGGTATTTTGCATCCAAATGGGTACGTGCGCACAGTAGGCTTACGTGTAGCGGGTACATATGGGGCACCTGGGGGTGCGCCCCCACGCGAGTGGCGCAGGTGCTCCCGATGGCGCTCCGCCGCTGGTCCCCCGCAAAATAATACGACCCTCGTAAAAGATAATGGCTAAGAATACGTCTTCAATTTTGTTTAACTTTTTTTGTATGTCGCGAAGGAAATGCCCGAATAGGGATTCATACTTATGGATAATCGAGTCGGTATGGTTATAATAATATACATTATTTTAACTACGTTTAAATAATATTTTCAAGTATTTCATTAGTCGTTTTGTCTACTATTAGAATATTATACAAAACGACTAAATGACTAAGTAAGATTTTTAGCAATTTTTCGCCTCATTTCAAAAAAGTATTTCTTAAAGGAATGCTATTTTCATGCTTTTGCAATTTTCTGATTGATAAATTATGAGTTTGTACTAAATTAGATTTAAAGAGTGAAAGCAAAAACATATTCCTTGTTTAATCGATGCTCAGAACCCGAAATATTTTCTTTGTGCAAATTTGTAACTATATTTGCTATCGTTTTTTGATCAATTTACTCGGCAAATAGTGACAAGACAGCTATTTTGTCAGTTACCATAAATACTTGCTAAACTTATTTTAGGCTGTTTTTAATATGATTTCGGCAATTTCATATGCTTTCATTGACTTTAAGAAGCATATATCTTAATAAAGAGCTCTTACTGCTGAAAACAGACCACCTATAGACCAATTGTGCTTTTTTTGTTATGCTTAATTTAACTTCTCATCTTAAGTATGAAGTATGAATGTTTTAGTATTTATATATAAGTTAGAAAATAATATGTTACCACACTATTTTAATAAGTATTTAATAAGAAATAAAGATGTACATAAATATAATACTAGAAATAGAGAAAATTTAAAAATAATTAAGTATAAGAAAACGAGTACGGCTAGGGGAATTATGTACGGAGGTTTTAATTTATATAATAGTCTTCCAAGAGAAATCCGAAACAGCAAAAATATAACGGGTTTTATAAATGGAATAAAAAAACATCTTCGTACATATAGAAATAAAATATTATAATATTAAGTCTTTATTATTGTATATTTTTTCTTTCTGTTATGTATTTTTTATATATTTTTATATATGTTTACTAAATTTGTTAGATGTAAAGATTAGCTATTAAGCTAAATAAATTAATAAAATAAATAAATAATAAATAAATAATAGTAGTAGGAACAGCGACGGACATAACAACTAATTTAAAAGCAAAAAAATAAAACTTGACTTGAAAAATGCTTGACTAATGAAACACTTTGTAGAGTACGCTCGGCATAAGAATGCCGGTTTGTTATTGTGTGCGTGTATATGTTTATGAGAGGGAGAAGCGATGTAGCGTGTACTTCGTTGTCTTGCTTTTTCTTTTAAGGACAGTCGCTGATTCGTCAACGCTGGTATTCGTCATTACAGTGCAGTGTGGCACAGAAGTTCGATCTTCTCTAGTGATTTATTTTAAATAATTTTGTGTTGATATTGGTTTAACCCAGATATGCCCACTGTCCCATGCGTAGGGCAATAAACTCGTGCCACTGTTTTTTATTTATAAATGACATTTTAAGAGAACAAAATTTCTTAGGCATATCTGGGTTAATTGATACCAAGGCTTCAAATATACACTGCAAGTTATTCGTTCTCTTACCCGTGGATTAAAATATTTAAATTATTTTTCCAATAATCCGTACGTTGTTTTTTTACACTATTCTCTGAATGGCTTACAAAAGTTATTATTCTTATGGTTGCGCCAATGATAATTTTTTAATTTATTCAATAGACTCTAATGATTTAATAGAGTCGTCTAGCCATTTAACAATCTGCGAATAATTTTTTTCCCCATTTTATATCTTTTTGCTTTTGAAGAATAGCTAGAGACTTCATTATTTTTTTGACTAGTCAAAGATTTTGAATTTTGCAAATATTTAAATAATGACATAAATGTCTGGTTTCTTCGATTATATAATATATTTTTAATTGTCCATTGAAATATCCAACTTAGCTCAGATGTATGTATGTTAAATAAACATATATTTTCTTTTAAAATAAAAAAATTAAATATTCTGAGTGAAATTGTTTTAAGCCACACAGTTCACGCACACAATAACAAACCGGAATCCTTATCCCGAGCGTACTCTAACTAATGAAATTTTAGAAATGACTCATATTTCTAAGTAAATATTGTGCAGCTGAGGAGTTGTTTAAAGACTGGTATTTTTTTTTTTTTTAAATAAATTAAAACATTTTTTTTGCCTGTCTATTTAAAATTCGTAAGTTGTATCAATAGTTTTTTAGTATAAAAAGGCTTTTTTTTGGCAGCAAGTTAATTAAAATTAAATTTTGTTCTGAATTAAAAATTAAGCACTTGATTTTTTAATATTTTTTAAATAAAAATAAATAGTTTAAATACTCTTTAAAGATAATCTGTATAAAATATTTTATTGTTTTAACTTTTTAACACACCTTAACTATTTTAAAAAAAATAACAGTGCTGTTTACGTAAAATCTTAAGAAATACTTAAGATTCTACGTATTAAAATAATACATGTAGTTATATTTTTTTTCGATAAACTGCATCACTATCTATATTTTAATTATTTCTAATATATTTTTATTATTTAACAAATGGTGAAAAACTAAAAAAAAACTTTTTAAATGCCGAAATTATAGAAGTTACTCATATTTTCGAGTTAATATTGTGCGTTTATGGACTTTTTTAATAGATAACATTGAAGTTAAAGTTAGTTTCTTTTACATCGATACAAATATTTTCAATTAAAACTTAATTTATTTAAAAGCGGTTAGTTATGGTGATATTTTTAACAATATTTAGGTCTTTTTGTTAGCCAGTTTAATTATAATTAAATTCACTCAAAATTACTATTTTTAAATTAAAATATTATATTTGCGTATTTATTGTATATTTTATAACATAAACCTGTATTTAACATTCAAATTATATTTGACGATTTTTTAAAATTTATTATTGCTATTTTATAGTTAAAAATAACATATATTACGAAACTCTAATGCCAATCCAAGCAGCAGGGACTATTTTTTAAAATATTGGGCAATTAGTAATAAAATGTATTTTATAGTAAAATTAGGTTTTATTTTATGCTATTAAAATAAATACAAAAAAGTTCCATATTTATAGAACTCCGACAAGAAAATATATTTACAATAATAATAATATTAAATTGTGCTATTACTTTAAAAATATGTAAATGAAATTAAATTTCACATACAATGCGGAAATTTTTTTATATTTATTAAATGTTTAAAAAGACAATAACAATAAGTATATTTATTAAAAATGATAAATAAAATATCCTTAGATATAAGCAAAGCAAAAAAATATGATACAGCAATTTAAAACTTTGATAAGTAAGTTGATCTACGATATTTACGTATATATGTATATATAAAAAAACGACAAGTAGACACATTATGATAAATAACATAAAAACGTGAACTTAAAACTCAATCAAAATAGTAAGCTTTGACTATTTTATAGATAATGTAAAAGTTATTATTATATAAATAAGGCATATTTCCTAAATAATGCCAATTTATCACAATTAAAACCCATTATAAAATTTCAAAATATTATGCGCGGCAAGCGGAAAAACATAAATATATCATGCGTCTGATATTAACTTAACTACGGTCAAAATTGGCCGGTGAAATTGTGTTAAAGCTTGCGTTATATTTTCGGAACCGAGCTTCTCTACAACCTACGTTTTCGGTTTTCCGGTTACGGTACATATTGGGCCGGATGTGGAGATTGCCCGGCCCGGCTGAGGGTCAAGCCTCCCTGGAGAGGGGCCTGGCCACCTAGTAGGACCCCTTAATTATGACTCTCGAAGTGCTTTGTGAGATGCGGCACCCTGTAAAAATATACTTATTTTGAGAATCTTCTATTCAAGTGATATCTATTAAACTATTTGATTAATTGATAAAATTGATGCAAACTACATTTTGTTCTGATTTAGGCTATATTATAAATAGTTTTATATCTTTATTCTTGTAGTAATCTTTACAATGAAATTATATTTTTACTAGTAAAAGTATAATTTCACTAACTGTTGAAAATGTGTCAAATTTTTAATTTAAAATTTCACAGGTCAATATTAGTGAAATTATTTACTTTCGAAACATTTTTGCTGGTACTGTGTTTCGCCTTATAACTATGTCAGTTTAGCGCGTTTTATGTATTTTTAATCATAGTTTCGAGCAGCATTTAATTTTACTAGCATCTGACAGATATATTTATACTAGTAAAAATAAATACATATATATCTATCAATTGTTATATGATTTAAATAAATTATCAATGAAAATATATTTTTACTAGTAATGCACACTTACATAATAACCATAACTATAGAGTAGATTCATATTATGGTATATCATAATAAAAAAAATATTAAGTAGAAAAGCAAAAATTTTATTTTAAAAATTAAACACTGGACTCTTAGATCTAATAATCAGTTAAAAAAAACTGTAAGCAATCTTATTCAAAATTTTGCTAAGATTCTCATAAATCTCTAACGATAGTTGAAATAAAAACTGTTTTTAATAAATCAAAGTTTTAATTTAAAAGTAAATTTGAGTGGATAAAAATAATATATTTTTTTTATTTTATAAATAAATAAAACGTACTATAAATCGTTGTATATAATTAATGCAACTAAAACTGACAGCAATAATCAAAGTGTACATATAAATTGAGTTATCATATCTTTGTACCAAAAATCTTGCACCACGGTGCTACTAATAAATTAATAATTTTCAAGGGTAATGTCTCACCTTGAGTTTCGTAACTGAAAACTGTTGATTTAGACATAACCTACACGCACACAAATCTGTGGCAAAATTTGTGTGTATGTGAGGCGTGTGCACGTAAATTTAGAATGCTTAACGTCAACGTTAATTATTTAGTTGAAGCGCGTCGTTAATATTGAAAATTCGTTCGAAATAACGAGGCAATACGTTTCACAATACAAGCGTTTTGTTTTATTGCTGTGAATTCGTATTTCGTTTAACATTGATAAATTATTTGGAAACAATTTTTAGCTTTTGTGCTTTATGTGAGTTTTCACACGTGCCTAAGTATTATAGTATTTAACAATATATCTATATAGGTATAGTACTTAAATAGGCGCAGCTAAATAATACTTAAACTATTAATAATATTAAATTGTTACGGAAATTGAATATTTCATAATCCAGAAAGCGGTAATTTGTATTAATTATCCGAGCAGCACATATGTGTGTTTACATACGAGTGTGTCAGATAATTACGGCAGCAAGTGTTTACGTTCTGTAACAAACGTACGTTGCTTAAATTTACATAAATAACTCACGTATCGATATTTCCATAGAATTTGGTGTTATGTATGAAAGCTACGTTGAAGGTAACGAGTTTTCAAAATGATATTCAAAGCTTCCTCTAATATGTTTGTCTTGAAAGACTGTATTCAATATGTATCTGAAATTAAAGGAGAATAAACTTTAGGTTATTGTCTTGCTTAAAACATAGGATGAAGCAGTACCTCAAGGGTATTTAGTTATTTAAAAAATAATATAAATTTCATTTAAAAATTTAATTTGAGTTACAGAAATTTCAGATAAAATAAAAATTTAATTCTAATTTTTTACAGTCACTTAAACGGCAAAAATGTAAGACAATACAATCTTCTTAAATATCTTTTATTAATAATGAGAATATGAACTGCATTTCATAATATTTGCTCCTCCATTCAAAGTATAGATCAACACATTGCCAGCAACTTGTAAATAGAAAGTATAGACTTGAAATTAGATATGCAACTCGAAGAAATGTTTATTCAAGTTTCCTTATTGGATAGGTTGTATCTGTCTGAATAAATTTGAACTTTATATGCATATCCTGTTCATGACATTTTTTACAACTACGTAACTTACAAATATTAAATTAATTAAAATATTTTATTCGAGCATCTTGAAAATACGTCTTGAAAGAACAGGCTAAGTATTCACAATACAAATGTTATGTGTCATTCACATCGCTCAATAAAATTTAGGCAAAATACCTAAAGAAAGTGTAAGCCAAGATACTTTCAATCCAATGTTGTATTGGACTCTAAAATTTAAATTCCGAGATGTTGCTGGATGTTTTTAAAATTAAAAAGCATTTTATTCATATACTAATTCTTACAAATATTTGTAAAAACCACCCTCAATTCATAAATTAGATAACCTACAATACACAAGTGTACAATAATGACAATTGATACGCAAAAGCAGGTCATAAAATGATTAAAACAAAAAGTCTTTCAAGCAAATATATGCACCAACGTGAGCATCTAAATATTACGTTATTAGGTCATAAACGTGGGCAGGTTAAAAGCTATTTTAATAGTAAAATTTTAGCGTGTAATCCAAAAAAATATGCAATATGTTTAAACACAACACGCTGGCAGATAAAAATATCTTTGTCGTACCTCAATTTACAAGAACATTGATTGTTCGTAAATCCTAATATTTGCATTGCAATTGTTAAATTTTTAAATAAAAAAAATTCCGACTCATAAACGTAGCGCTTACATCTAAGCAAGAAGTCACCGTGGTAGCAAACATGGGTGAACCCTAAGTCTGCCTCTGCAGGGGCTATCTGTAAAATAAGGCTCATTCGCGAGGCTTAATAATAACTTTCAGCTATGGAAAATGGCTCCTAGGTACGCCAAACTATCCTAATGCTCCCCTCCCTTCCTATTTTTATTATATATCACGATTTGCAAATAGTTTTATATATTTTATTAAAATAAAATAGTTTCATATACTGAAGTTCTATAGTTTTCTACGGGATTGAAAATATCATATTTAAAATAATAAAATGTTTAGGTTCATATAGAGTAATCACGTAAATATTGATATGATTACTCTTCATTGAGTTAACAAGTTTGTACAAAATTTAACCAAACTTTAGACCATTGAAGGTCAATGAAGCCGCTGCTTCTCTCTTCGCATCTTTTGTTCTAGCTTTACTTTTAGAATCCGAAGTTTAATCCGCTTTAAAAACGCCTGAAATGGTCGCATCCATGAAAATTATACTTGCACAAATCAATTGCTTGCACAAAAAACCAACAACAAACCGTCTTTTTTAAATATAAAAATAAACACATTGATACAAAGATCACGACAAAGGTTTAATATATGCGATTTATTAAAAAATCTATACATCAGTTAGCGAACTTTTAAAATGACCCATATATATCAAATTGTCGGCGAATGTGTAGCAAGCGATTATGAAATAGATCTCATCGCTTAATCCAGAGTCCAAATTCAGTTTCTCGAATCTCATCCTTCCGCTTTCTGTGATTAAGGTCTCTTCTTAGTTGGCGGCACGGCAAGCTCGTGCATAATATATGAGTCAATTTGGGTATCTTAGGTTGTGAAGCGCGTGTTATTATGCGTGGCGCGCCCGAAAGTATCTAACTCGATTTCGGCTCCTTCCACAATGACAAATGCGACCATCAAGATCCATCCAGGACCTCCTAAAAAATTCCTACGGCAATATGACTCAGTCATGATAAATGCACGCGGGCCCATCCCCGCCTTGAATTATTCACGGGGCTAATTCCGTCAAAGGGCGAGTCCTTCACGAGTTATAAATAATTTGTCGCTTAATTACGATATGCCGTTTCGCCTGCTACTTGTTCCTCTTCTTCTTTTGCATAAAACATTCGCGCTCTCGCCCTATTAACCTTCTTGTCTTTAAGGGCACTCTCTCTCTCTCTCTTTTTCTCTTGTTGCGCTAAGTGAGATTAATCGCCGTGATTGCTTCCCCCCGGCCACGCGGCGGGCGGCGCTTTGCAATGTTTTTAATTTGGGCACGGATTCAATCCGGAATGAAACTGTAACATGATTAATGAGTTTTTGTTCAGTGTGTAGACCCATTTTATTTATTTTTGAATTGTAAATATTCTAATGTTCAAGAACTATAGATATGGGATTTAATATCCTTAACAACAAAATGCATTACTTTATTTTTTGTATCCGATAAGTCATTCTACAAATTTATTTATTAACCACGAGAATTTAGTCTAAGCTAGAACATTCCAAGCCTTCCAAAATTATTGTTAAAAAATGTTGACATATACTCAGCAGGTGCAGAAGGGGCAATTTATCTGTTAAGGAAATGTCACCTATAAATTTTATTTTCTGGCATGTTTATTTATTATTAAAAGTATAAAACAAATGAATATTATGTTTTAATGAAAATAACAAAAAGCTTAGTTTATTGTTTTTTTATTAAAAAAAATGATTCTATAAATGTGTCGGCTATGTTTGTTATTAAATATACAAATAAATATAGAAAAATTGCACTTTTTAAAAAAAGTCAGAGAAGCTATTAGATTAATTATAATAATGAAAATAGATACATACATTTAGTTTTTTTATATACATATATTTATGTATATGCGATATGACGATTTTCTTTAATACAATACCAGCCATGGTTTTCTTCAGAATACTGAAAATATTTAAGAAAATCTTGCCTTATAAGTTTATATCACAAAGCGTCTATTGCAAAAATTACATTTCAAAACTTCAATACATTAAAAAAATATAAAAATGTTTAATAAGTTTTATAGTATATTTGTAAACCAGAAAACTACATTTCTACATTTCTTATTATAATTTTAACACATTTTCAGGTGGAAAAACAGTATTCACATACATTGTTTGGCAGAAATAGAATTATTTTATTAACAGATTAATCGATATATTAACAAAATGTAGAACAGTTTTATTGCTTATAAATATTATTGAAAATAAATTTATACGTTTTAAATAATTATTAAATAAAAGTGAATACTTAAAAATATTTTTTTGCAAAAAAAATCTAAATGTCTAGTTTTTATTTTCAACATAATATAATTTTTTAGTCCAAATCTAGAATTGATTATAATTAATAAATTTTTTAGATGGTTCTCTTATCATTGTGTTATTTTTATTCTTTATGTTTTCTTTAAAGTGATTACAAAATTTTTAATTTTTTTAACCAAATATAAAAGAACAAATGTTAACACAAAATGCCTACAATTACTGTCCGGTGACACAAACCTTGTGCCACTTTTTTGTTGAGCAATAATAATCTGTGGTACAACCCATTTAATAATATTTAATTTAAACGCAGTGATCTAGACCTTTTTTTAACAAAAATAATATTTATAAATATTACGAGGCTTATTTAGTGGCAATATTAAAAAATATAAATACATTTACTCTGTTTTTAACTAGTGTGTGTTATATGCATACACGTTATTAAGGGTTTATAAATAACCATAAGAAATAAAAAAAAACACTCTGTTTTGAATTATTGTGTAACAAAACATTACAAATTAGCATTTCAGATAAAATAGAATTGCATAAAAGCCATGAAAACTGATATATTTACACTCCATAGGCTCTGATTCACGTTTAGAAAAAACGCTAATGGCTCAGCATGGAATTAACTTTGTATTTACTATCCTTTGTAATTTTTCGATGGCTATCTATAACTGAAACTTATACAAATATATGGATTAAAGGTGGAGCTTAACACAAACAATATTGACTTTTAATGTTTTTTATTTTAAATTTCTCAAAGCGTCGTAGAATAATAATTAAGAAAAATATATTAATGCAGATAAGGTTGTCAATATACATAATGATGTAATTCTTTGTCTAATAAACACGTGTATTTTTTCTCTATTGGCATAAATTGCATTTCTACTTATAACTTATTTAAACACTTTTGTAGGTATTGCACGTTTAGGCCTTACATTCCATATTTATTCGTACGCACTTAGTTTTGTTCCCCTTGTATTGTATTTACACAATATATTGTATAATTTATTTGAAAGCTCTATTTGCTAGCGTGCACCTGTGAACAATCGGCCGAGGGGTTGCCTGGAAGCCACATTTCCGATTTTTCTAAAAAATAAATATTTTTTGTCACCCCCACCTTCTCGAATAGAATTACATCTCCGGCGTCGCATTCCTTCAGAGGAACAAATGACTGTTTCGCCTCTGGATTCCTGCCGAGGGCCGGATTCCGGGGGATTTGTCCCAGCGTTTCCGCCATCGTCGCCGATTCGAGTGGTTTGCTTAACCCGCTCTCTACGCAAATAGTAAATTAGAGAATTAACAAAAAAATATGTTACTGGAAAAAAAGGTTCGTATAATAACAACAAATAATCTATAGAAAATGAGACCTAGATTGTATCAGCGCACAATGAAACTATCTAATAAAAATATTGTTTTATCGTCAATCGACGACGATCACAGTACACATGTATTATAATGAGATTTATCTTATGATTATTTATTTATAAATTACTCCTAGGCTTTGCGTATTATCTTCTTAAATATTTGTCTGAAAATCTTTGAATCATGGTAGTCCATGGGTTAATTCCGAGTGAAACGTAGAAGCGAGAGACGGCGGCGGCCATTTTTGCGCAAATTGCGACCTGAGGGCCCCCCAGTCTGACATAATGGCCGTAAATAATAGACACACGAGCGGTTAAGACACTCTCTCAATGCAAATTTAAATAAGCCTGGGCCAGAAACGGCAGCATTCATCCAGAGATCTTTTCGCTCGCTTCACTCCGGTGAATTATTTAACGAGAATTAATTTAAATTGTGCCTATTCGACTCTCACGTGCCTGACTCGCTTCTATGGAAATGCATACGCAAGAATGTTAATTAAAATGGATGAAAACTTGATTGTTAATCGCATCCAGTGCGGCCCTGCCAGTCTGCGTCGTTGTACTGAAGCTTATTCATTCATTCAATTAACGTTTTATATGTTTCATCAACATTGTTAGTATTTTTTATAAATATAAGTACTCATTATTATTAAGCTAATTATTCCGGTGACCTAGTTTAATGAAACTTAAAAGCAGCTACATTCTCGGTCTTCTAAGAAATACTTAGGCTTAGCTCCACTTGATAACTGAAGTCCGGTTGGTTTAAAGTTGGAAGTGAAGAGTCAGATTCTTACTGTAAATTCTTGATTAAAATAATCGCCGTGTTTGCGTTTGAATCTTTGTTAACTCTCTCAGAGTTAGAGGAGGTCCTTCGCTTTTCTTATCTCATATCTTTAGTCAATGTGATGATTCTGGGCAGAAACAAACTATTTGTTATTATCTACATAATATACATATAGTTTATTTTATTTATTCATTTATTTACAATCTGTCTATACATATACAACTAGTATATGGAAGCACAGGCACTACCCCAAAGTTAAATCCCGTATTGATTTGTACATAAGTAACTTGTTTTTCAGTGTCATCTGAGATCTTCTTTCAGTGCATTTTTCAAAGTTAAATTCCAAGTTGTTACCTTTTAGTAAAGATATGTTTCCGCCATGCGAGCCTTCTGACCAGATATACTCCCAAGTATTTGCCCTATTCTTTTTGTTATAATATTTGACCATTTAGGCAGGTCTTTTTATTCAATGTGAACGTTACATGCGTTGATTTTGTCGTGTTTGCTTCCATTCTCCAAGTTTTCATTCATGGTTCGATTTCGTGAAGGTTTCTCTGGAGGTTTTCTGACGCTTTTAATAGTCCATGATGAGAGGCGATCACAGATGTATCGTCCGCAAACATCGCTATTGTTATTGAACCTATCTTTAAAAATCAGCAGTATAAAATAGTACTGGTCACAATACACTTCCCTGTGGAACTCCGGATTTGATTTATCTCTCTGCACCTTGCGTTGATTTTCACGCAAAAGTATCTGTCTCTTATGTAGAATTTTGTTTGGCAGGTGTATTTTAATGTTATACAGCCTTTCCAGACTTTGTCAAAAGTCTGACTGATATCTATGAAAGAGCAACGTCACAAATGAGCGGCGCGGACAAATGGATGTGCGTCAAAAGAGCGCTGTAAATCGTAAAAATAATTTAAACGAGTGCGTATCGTCCGTGTCATTCACCAATGTCATGCATTGGTATACACCTGGACAGTGGTGATTTTTTTTTGGAATGCGTTACAATTAGGTATTTAAAAAATCATTGATAATTTTGTTTTTGATATTTTTACAATATAATTAAAATGAATTTGGCAATATTATTGTTTTAACTTTTTGCAATCACATTTATTTTTAAATGATTATATTTATCTTACACTTTGCGCTTATTTTCGCCATTCACGTTAAAGTGTAGTTGTCTAAAATAAATAAAAAAACAAGTCTGGTGGGCCATATACCTGCCCTATAACTGTACGCATTCGTTGCAAGAATCGATAATTATTTGTCAATTTAATTCCACATTACAGAACAAATATAATGATAAATTCAAAATCAGCGTTTCATTTTAGTACAAAATATATGTATATCGTACGTATGGGGATAGGGAGCCTTACTTTCATATGTACCTAATAATTAATAAATATTATTGTTTTCATTGGCTAATCATTTTAATCGTCATTACGCTCTGGTACATAAAATACTAATTTTACCACCTATATCTCGTGAATTCTTATTCTTTGTAAATTTCTCATAATTTACATATATTTTGTATACCTATTTTTAAAAATATTTAATACTTGATTTTCTCCAAGCATTTTTGCGCCTTTATGACGCGCTCTCTTTTGTCAAACACTCATATAACTGTCTGCTCATTTGACGCACGCTATTTTGTTACAGCTCTACTTTGGTAAACGCTCTTATGACGCAGCGCTTATAATGCAGCGCTCATATGACGGCGCTCATTTGACGCACGCTCTTTTTACCGGAAGCCCTATGAAAGCAGCGGTGTAGTATTTGCCCTCAAAATCGTTACTGAATTTTTGTTATAATCCTATGGACTTGCTCTATAATTCCGTGGCGATTTCTAAATGCAAATTGATGATCTGGTATAGTTCTCTGAAAAAATATCCTCATCAAATATTTTTTTAGTTGCAACGCTGGAGACAGTTTGCTTATAATTATGCATCATTTATTTAATAATAAATTTAAAAATATTTTTATTTCAAGCAAAATGAATCAGATTTGAAGGGGTTAAAAAATAATTTATTATTAAATTTAGTTATAAAGCAATATTTATTATTGAAAGAATAATCTGCTTTATTAACATTGTTTGTTTTACTTAAATACAGAGTGAAATATTAATGTATGGTAATTGAGAACCCTCCTAAGGGATTATCTACAAAAATGAGATACTCTTCGTTATTATCAACTACAAGGGCGCAAATGAGCAGCGGAAAATAAAAGTTGAGAGCTTAATGTCTAGCATCATTACTAATTATGAAGTGGAAAGAATGAAAATCCCACCGTTAGCATCGGTGTTTAACACGCGGAACGTTTAATACGGGCAAAGTTCCTTGTTTGTGCTTATTATTTAATAAAATTGCTTCTCATTTTGCACCTTTTATTAAATATAGTAATATTATATATAAATTAATATAATTAGGTTTATATTATCTTATATATACATAAGCTTAGTATAATTAAACTTTAAAAGCTCTGTAATAATTCTGTAACTGACAGGGAATTTTTTATTTTGGAGTCTTGTGATGTGTGCTAGCATTCAAAAACACTAATCAGTATGTGAATATTTAAAATGATTCCCCTCAATGCTTATTTCTATATCACCAATACCATATTTAAATACCCTTAACCCTCTATTTACATTGAAATTTCCCTATCAATATTCCAATACCTAACCAAGAGCAAAATTATTAAACATAAGCACCCTTCATGCGTTTTAATTAAGCCTTCCCGCTTTTTATCCGGACATTCCTGACTTTCGTCACCCATTAACATCCGGCTATTCGGCGCTAACTACCACCGCTCGGGAACTATTCAAATTATTTAATCATGGCCGGGTTATTTTGCGAATATCGACCGTCGGTCAGCGGCGTCGGGGACCCTAGATTGGTCGTAATTATTCCGGGGGCAAATAAAGGAACGTTATCTTGCGTGCGTATCCCCATATACCCCACGTGTACAGAGGAATTTCTTTGACGCATAAAGCGCGCCCGTAAACTTTCGGATATGTTCGCGGACAAAGGCAAATTTCCGTGTAGGTATTTTTGTGTGACGAAAAATAAACATTGTAGGAAAAATTTTACGTGAGCGTGTATAGGTGTGTATGCGACTTAACGTTCGCTACAGGGTGCGGCAATTGGTCGGGGAGTTTTTTTTTGTGACGTGTGGTAAATATATAATCATTTGTAAAAGTGACATTTGCATATTTATTTTTGCAAGTGCAAAGATATGTAAAATAAGACAACATCTATTCTGTTATGTTGATAATATCATTTAGTATTGAGAAATACTAGTACATTTTAAGTAACAGAGTAGATAACACGTTGATAAAACAACTTTCTGGAATTTGCACTCTACCACTAATATGCAAAAGCTCGATAAAGTTAAGGATAATCACTAATATTCAAAAGCTTGATAAGATTATAACAAATGCGGTAAAATTTGGCTTTATGTTAAAAAAATTTTAGTCTCAAAACTTTTAAATAGTAACCGATTTTAACTAGTAGTATTTTTATATGATTTTTTATCTAAATATAGAATGATTTCGCGTATTATGTAGTTTTTTCGCATAAAAATTATAAACATGTTTTATTACTACACTTACGTTATCACAAATTTTTTGAATACGTCTCTTTAATGGGAATAACTTTTTTTTTTATATTATATAATGTACGTTCTATTCTCAGGAAGTAAAAATTACAGTATGTTTTTACCTTATTGTTTATTTAAATATTACGTAAAATTATTATACATTGCAATTAGAGTTAACAATACTAGTGATTTACCTTCGATACTACTAGTAATAATACAAAATGATATAATATAATAAATAACACAATTAAATATTAGCGTATAAAGTATTTTTAAAAATACCTGAATGTAAGGAGGATTGTTTCAACGCTTCTTATTTTTTGAAACTCGAAATATTCATAAATAGTCAGACGAAAAATTGTTCATAAAAGTTGACAACTTAGGCAAAATAAGACCTGCATGTTTATTATAAATATAGGCTTGACCATAATAATGGGCTACCACAATAAATGTGATATCTTAAAATATCGTGAAAATATAAATAAAAATCTGACTGAGGTTGTTTACAAATTTATTGCACACTAATGTTCGTTGGTTTAATTAAAGTCGATTCCTAATGAGGTTCTATTAAAATTTAGATTTATTCTAAAATTATTTAGGTTCTATTATTATTATTCTTTTGTTATTTAGAAACATGAAAAAATCCTCTTTGTTAGATTACCCACAATTAACAAACATAAAGTGCTTATTGGATTAATAGCAAAGAAAAACTTAAAATCAAAGAAAACGTTTTCATCCCAGAAAATATAATAAAAATATTTCTTGTAAACATTCTAACTTTAAATATAATCACAAAAAGCCAAAGCCCATATTACTTTGAAATTAAACTGTAAAAAAAACCTTAATGTGTGTGTAAGCACAACACAAACAACTAAACTCGTAATAGAAAGTGAAACAAAATCATTTTTTTTGCGATGAATAAAGACTAGGAACACGTGGTTAATATAAAAAGTTGGATCGAGAAAGCCATGACAACATTTGGCTGAACAAAAAATATTGTAATAAAAAATAAAAATAGTATTATGTTATTAAAATTTGTACTTAATGAAAGCTGAATAATTCAGAGAGGAAATCTAACTTTTTAATTTTGCACCTTTACCATTTAAGTATGTTATTGCAGAATCATTATTTTAATGATAAATATTCAAAGGGGTTTTACACAAAACTGTATATTTTGTCAAGACCACTTGTGATCGTTGCATTGAAATTATTTGTTTAAGAGTCATAATATAACAAAAAAAAATATAATGATATATATTTAATAATATAAAGTACCTTATCTTAACAAAAATCAAAATGCTAATATTCTGCAAATTCCTATAAATAAAAAATATTTCTGTTTTAATTTAAAATCTACAGCTAAGCTCTGGCAATGGTGGTACGAATAAATCCTTTCCTTTTGTCTTCTGCAGTCATGTTCCTACTTTCTAACAAAAACTCTTCAAGCCTGGTCTTATCAGCCTCAAACTTCGTGACTTATCTTGATTAGTAACCCCCCATAAAATACGTATAACACGTATTTTTAAAAACAAAAAACGAAACATCTATCGAGCTAGTTTCTCATGTTTGTATGCTAAATCTTATTATTAAAAAGCATATTTGTATTATGAAAAATGTATTTGTTTATGGATTTACTAGTAAATAATATTTTAAAATAAAATTAAGAGTCAGGACCGCAAAAAAGCTTTTTCGAGAATTGCCGTTATGGATGAGTCACCCCTTATCTTGCGTGCATATTTTACTACATTTTTAAAAAAAATACAAATTAATATGTAGTCATTAATTTAAGCAATAAAAATCGATTTCGCAAATCCTAAACACATTTACTCAATAAGATTTGAATAATGGTTTGTAGTTTCATATTAGTATATATTTATAGATTGGTAACCAAAAAAATCGTAAAATATTACATTTTGTATACCAAAATTTTTTGGTTTATTAAAAATAGGTCACAGAACATTATCTTGTTTCCTGCTTATTTTTTTATTATTAGAAAAATATTTTTAAATTTCTATCAAGCTTCGGCGTATTTACATTTAAGCGATAGCTTGACGTATAACAAAAGTTGGAGTCGCTTATAATTGGCGAAAATATCCCGAGACGCACACTCGCCGGCACCTCAATTTGTATTAATTAACAATTTAGCAATTTTGGAAAATTTATTTTATCAATTAGGGCTCTCGCGCTGAATACTTAAACGACGCTTATAAATTATTTCAAGGACGAATTAATTTTGAAATTTGCCTAAATATTCGATATTTATGTGAAAACGATGCGTCGAGGGAGAGTAATTCTTAGTTAATCTAAAATATAACATTTAATAAAAAAATAGGTCACGTAAACCACTGCTTCTCAAATTTATCAAACATAATATTTTTTTAAAGAATTTGATAATTGTGTTGAGAGTGACTCAAGATAACCTAAAACTAACCACGTCGCAACTTTATGTATAAATGAGTCACTTTTATGCGGTTACGTCTAAGATGTTTCTTCTTACCCTCGTTTTATTTATGTGGCACCTAT
Organism: Plectrocnemia conspersa; assembly: GCF_051122295.1. Lineage (NCBI taxonomy): Eukaryota > Metazoa > Arthropoda > Insecta > Trichoptera > Polycentropodidae > Plectrocnemia > Plectrocnemia conspersa. The sequence continues at coordinate 28,453,671 of NW_028277166.1, forward strand.
CTATTCAGCTCATTGCTTTACTGATAAAATAAAAATTATTTAAAATTCTTGGTATAGAAACATGGTACAGAAATGAGATGTTTTATAGCATACCTGATACTTCCAAGTGATTTCCATTTAATTCGATTTTGTTTTGGCTGATTATAAAAAAACAGTACTACTTGGTTTAATTTTTGTTATATAGAAAAAATATATGTGTATATATTAAAAATAATTTAAACGGTTTAAACGTTAAATTGTAAAGCACATCCAAGCATTTAGGCAGAGCTGCGAGCGCTTAACTTCAAATTCGGGCTAAATTTATCGAATCTGCCGCCCCCCACGGGCGGGTACCCCCATTAATTATTCAGTCATTGAGTCGATCTTGTAAGATATAAAACGCAGATTAAAACGTTAATTTTAAAGTAGCCGTCGCCAGAAATAAACCGAGCCATAAACTTAACTTCTTTATATCCGGCCGATGCTTGGATTAATTATCCGCTTTTTATATTTTCCAAACTTTAATTAGCTTTCGCTGAGCTTTTTTAATTTATGTAGAACGTCGCTTAGTATCATTAATTACTATGTCCATTTTTCATTTAGTTTTTAAAGCAATTTAAAGGGGTTGCTTGTTAATGATATTTACCTCGTAAAAGGAGTAAGCTTGTGCTGGCAGTATAGTGCACAGACAGGGCAACGTACTCATCAATCGAAGTAATTTAGATTACTAGACTGTTTAAATTTAAAAAAAAATATTTAACGGTTAAATAGGTTCCTAAACTTTTTGTATCAGAGCTAACTTTTTCATGATGTATTTGATAGAGCCTCTTAGAGTGAATTGTACAATATATTGAAAAGCAAAGATGAAAAAAAAAATCATTTACTATATTTGTTAATAATAATTTAATACAATATAATAAATATTATATAAAATATTAAAAATATTAATTCATTGCTCAAAGCATAGTTAAAAGTATTTATCATTAAAAATGTGTTTATGTATTATATATAATGTGATTAGTGAGAAGACTGAGCTTGGTGTAATGACACTATTTTATATTATTTGTGGTCATTTTTGTCATCACTAATCCTGCCATCCATTTAATAATTAAAATTTGATTCTTTGTTTTCTAACAATTCGATCAACTCCTCCTGCAGTGATAAATATTTTATTTGTAGGCTTAAGGAAAGTTCTAGGATCTAATCAGGAATGTATAAGAACATCTTATTAAGCATACCGTTCTTATTTATTTTCACCAAGGAAAAATTTGGAAACTGATTTAATTGCTTTCGACCCAAATTTCTATTGTACAAAGCAAGTTTTGACACGAAGACAGAAATAATTGCCTTTGTTTTGATCAAAATCAGATCATCTCCGTAAAGCTGTGAATTTGTTTCATTAAATATATTATATAAATCTGGCAAATAAGCTATATCGTTCTTAAATTTTATTAAATTCTCTCTTAATGGATCATTTTTGTTTTCAAAAAACTTTTTAACTGGGTCAAAGAGTTCATAAAATCGTTTTAGACAAGTACCCTCTGACAGCCAACGAACTTCTGTGTGCAACAGTAAACGATTAAAGTCTTCGTCATTTTCATCACAAAGCCTTCCAAACAATCTATCATTGGGAGCATTGCTTCTGAACTTGTTAACTGCTGTAATTACATACAGTAGCGAACGATGAAGGCATTTACTAAAGCTTATTTTAATCAAATTACACAATGCACGGCGACTACATTTATTACCTACCGCTTTTTTTACGTATGTAATAAACTTGCGGTAGCGTTCAACAATTGCCAGAGAAACGGACACGATGTTTTACAGAATAATTCCTTTTTTTTGAAAATAGTTTTCTAATACGGATTTTCCTATTGTATCCGTTTCTAATTTCTTTACGAATAGTAATTCTTGACATTTTTTATAAAGCAAACATAGCTAAAAACTCATTTTTGACAAAGTTGTAATTAAAATTCGGTAGTCCTTAAAAAAACAGTTCGTCTCTTTACTGTATTGTTGCTTAATGGGATTTTTTTATTAATATATGCTGGTGGTTTCTGCAGTACACTTCACAAAACCTCACTCACAGCTGTCCGCATGAGTAAGAAATAACTGCGGTTACAATCTGTTGCATTAAAGATATAAATATAATACGTACACATTCAGAAAAATATAATAAGTACACTTAAAGTAATTATTATCAAATTTTCAAAGAACAAAAAATAAAAATAAGAAGCATAGTAAAATGAAAACAGAAATAACCAATATTTAATGATATGGTATATGTTCCATTTATTGACCTAATTAAACTTGCATAAATTTATTAAAAAAAAAATTTTTAATTTTCATAAAATTATTTCAAGTTAATTTGGGTAAATCAATAGAAGTTTTAGATGCAATATGTTTTTAAAAAAATGTGCCAAATTTTACAGAAAATGCTTGAAGTATATGAAAATTATTGACATATCTAAATTCATAATAGGGTCGCAGTTTCTAAATTTATATAAAAAATGAATTATCGATTTTCTCGTAAGCATTTTTTGGTTACCATTATTAGTTTACATTTTAATAGAAAGGTTATAAGCAAAATTTTAGCTTTCTATATAATTCTTATGAGCATCAAAAGGCAAATTAAATGATTCTATTATAGAACTATTTTGAGATTTTTAATTAAATTTACTTGTAAATTCTTTAACCAAAGACATATATTTATATAATATATTTTAAAACCTGTATACAATTTTTGGTACTGGTTATTTTTTTTATTTTGAATATAATCAATATGGATATAAAAAATCTATTTTTGTGGTCTAAAAGTAGACCTAAGTATTATATCGTTTATTCATAATATGAATCAAATTACTCTGCATGTTTTTATGTACATCTTTGAATGCTTTAGAGTGTTAATAATTATTTACTAATAGTGTGCAGTTTCCCTGATTTAGAATTGAGTAAAAAAATGTTGTAAGAGGCAACTATTCCATCATTGTCTTGTTTCGGTGCAGCTGAAAACAAACTCAAGTCTTAAATATTGATTTTTGAGGATTAGAAAGTAAGATACATTTTTATTATTTGTTTTAGGATGTATTTTGCTAAATTTTTATGTAGTGTTTCTATTCAAAAATCATTTGTCGAAAATTTTTAAAGAAAAATGTCAAATCGAGAATTCTCATTTAGTAAAATTTTATTATACAAAATGAATTTTGTACGAATATTTTCAAAAGGTTTACAACCACTGTATATTTTATAACGCTGCATAAGTAAAGGTGGGTTTATGCGTAATATGCATACTTCTTAAAAGGTTTTAATAGAGAGCTGGTATTGAACAAAAAATTTTAACATTTAAACTTGCCTTATTTTGGCTTATGTAATAAAAAAGACTCAAATCTAAAACTTTTCCTAAGGTCTTTTTTAAAAAAAAGCGAAAAAGCTTAAAAATATACCTAAATAAAGGTATTTAAAACGTATATAAAGATTTATTAAAAAGCTATAAAAAATATATGTTAACTGAAAAACTGATCGTTGCATGTTATATTTTTCCAATTATTGGCGAAACCAATTTGTGTTAAAGAAGCATATTTGCAGTATCTAGGTAATTAAAGTATCAGAGGTATAATAAAAATTTAATAATAGCAACACATGGCTAAGACTAGGTAATGGTTAAAAAAATAAATTGTAACGGGTAATAATTTTTTAATGTGGTAAACAAAATAATAACATAAAAATCATATTATATTAAGATTCCCTGTATTAGCACTGACGGAATATGTGAGAAAGCAACATCGGGTTAAATGCACTGAATAATTTTTCTGAATAAACATCAACCTGCAAAAGTAATAAATCACACATCAAAGTAGCATCAATTGTATCTGTGCGGTAAATGATATCTTGTATAGTGCCCGCGCGTTTGGGTACGTGTGCGTTTGTGAGTCTATATTCACTGAATAATACTATAATTAGATTATATAGATACAGATTATCGTCATAGTTATACCGTTTTTAAACAGTGCAAATGATATTTATTATAATAGGAATTTAAGTAGATTTTTCATAAGTTCTTGAAAACGATAAAATAATTCTCGTGCTTAGAAACAAAGTGCGGCGAAGAAAACTCTAATGTACATAGCTGACTTTTTTTCATAGGTTTTACAAATATATGTATATCGTTTAATTTTTATTCCGGTTTTAAAAGTTTACTGTTTATACTCGAATATTTTTTTTTATTTTTATATCTGTAGACACAGCATATAAAATATATATTTTTCCATCATAACCCAAACGAATCGTTAACGCTCATGCGCCCGTCCAGAAATCAGCATATATTTGAACAGGCAAAACGTATCCGAAACTATCCAAACGTGTTTGCACGTACGGGAACAGTAATTGGGCCACATAGGTACATACATACATACATACATACATATCTCCCATCTGTATGATTTTTATCCGTGGAATTTCATCTCGCCCGCTGCACCTGCTATAAATTCCGCATTTGCCGGATAATACAGCAGTTTATTATGTTAATGTGGCCCAAACGTTAAAAATAATATTAATGCATCCAAAAACATAACAAAGGTATCGATGAACATAGTATGTATAATATTCATTTGACAATCTTTTGTATATTTTTATATTATTCTCTATATTTATTATGTTTTCATTATTTTTTATGGTTTTTTACATCTTTTTAAGGGAATTTTTATACTTTTTAATAGTCATTTAGCTTTTTTATATCAATATTGTTGGTTAGTTTTCAATTTTGCGTTTAAACATTTTATATGATTATTCTTATACTTTTAAAGTATTTTTAACACAAATTAGACTGTATTGTAAAACTTTACCTCTCAAATGTCCACTTCTTTAATAAGCTATGAGACTCGTGGTGGCTCTTATAAACGAAACCATAAAGGTCGCTTCCTGATGATGATAAAGATTACCAAAAATATTGTTAAGTTTTGTTTAAGTGGTTGCAAATAGTTGAAATGTTTTGGTCACGCTAGTAATTGTTTATGTTTTACAAAATTTGGTTTTAGTCACTGTTTAAAATTAATTTAAAAAATACGATATTTTAAAGGGTTTGTTTATAAAATGCTATTACTATGAAGATTGTCATTAAAGCCATAAAATATAATCTTTAGAGATCCATTATAATATATAAAGCTATGAAAATCAAAATAATATTTGTATTTTCTTCACTGCTTCACTTCTGCGGCGTTAAAGATATACAATATTATTGTCTGCTTGGTATATTACCCAAATCACATTTAATAAAATAATTTATTAAAAAGGCCTAAAATAAATATAAACTATTTTGAAGTGGTTATAAAACTTAGCAATAAAGAAAATTAATATTTAACTTAGCCCATTGTTTGAGAGTTGATGTTTTAATACGGTTATCAAGAGGGAGCAGTTAAATTGTATTTAAACTGAACTCGTGACAATGGAGGCAAATAAATTTTGATAGTAATATTGTTAGAAGAGTCATTGACGTTTCTCCGCATTTATCTTAAGGCTACTTTAAAACTTTTATAATAAAGGTTTAAAAGTTTTAATCGTCGTCTTACATTCGTTAAAAAAATCGATAGTCACTTTAATTTCAGAATAAAAATACATTTTATTGTAAATATTACTATATTTAACATTATATTTGATTAAAACATAATTTAAAATGTTATGCTTAAAATTCCTAACTTTAATGTACATAATTTTATCTTAAATTATCGAATTTCTTAAAGTAAATATTTATAAAAATCATCACGTTATCAATAAACTATTTATATATTTTTTTTATTTAATTTTAATTTTTTATTAAATTAATACTTTTAATACAAGGTATGGTCTAATATATTGAAAGTAGTCGTTGCTGAACCGTAAAGGGCTAAAAAACTCTATCTCGGTAAACAAACGGCGGTTGAAATACCTGAATTCCCAGAAAAGTCGACGGGTCTGACCTTGCGGCTGAAACTTGGACTCTGAAAGTTGTAATGTGAAATCGATACGCGGCCGAAGTGGGCTGTGAAGGATAACGGGAAATAAACGATATGGGGAACTTTGCCAAGCCTTAAAAATGTTTTGGCTTGTTTAACCCCTTGAATTTATGCAGCTTACCAAAAGGGGTCTAATCTAATAATATAGAGCACTATATCTCTTTTAATTTATTTATTTTGTAAATATATATACAGCGCCTACCATCTTAACATTTAATATATATACAGATTAGTTAACTGTGTTTTTTGAAAAGTCAACTAATACTTTGAGTAATACGTGTGAGCACAAGCTAAAAATATATCTTTCTATAATTTTAACCCTGCGTTCAGTGAATGATATTTACTATATAGCAACATGCATACCTTTTAAGAATTGTGTTAATTGGTAAAGTAAAGGATTACATATTACAATTAAATTATTGAAATTTAATCCATATGTAAAATACATGAGAGAACTCGAACAAATTTTTTTTTCCATGTGTTGAAATATTAGTTTTATTACGTTTTTTTGTCATCTTGATTAGAAAACATTTAAGGATTGTCACTGATGAACTTAACAGACTTATAAATAAATATTTATAGTAATGGTAGGAACTGCAAAATAAACTTTTCATAGGCGATAACGTGTACACATTTATTTAAAATGTCAATTCATTTCAATTTTTGGGACAGGCTTTATGTACCATTTAGGTACCTTACAAATCTATTCAACTTATGTTCATATTATAATATAGATAATATTAAAATTATAAAATGATTTATGTACATACAAGCTGTGAAACGCCGTCGTAGACCATTCATAGACAAAGTCACGTACTTCGCCGTACATCCACAAGGGACCCTACATAAGCGATTATCCCTAAATTTCAAGCTATACCGAAAGACTTGTGTATAGTTGTTAAAGTATCAAATAGTATACGCGCGTTGCCTTAGGGTGTTTCTTGTTTGTGTGAAATTACAAAAACATGTTGTTTTGATGGTCATTGAAAGACTCAATATTGATACGTCTAGACTGTGTGAGATGTCTATTTTTTGGTTACCGATCTTATAGAATATTCTAATGGCACTTGAAAGACGTGAACGTATCAATTTAAGCAATCAACGATTCTACAACCTTTTAAAATGCTAATAAAAAATCGCGATATCGTCCATTAAAACTAACGGCCGGCGGTTAAGATGTAAATAGTTAATCGAATTGATCGTCTGGAAAGTTGTTGTTAACTTTCAGTTTCAGTTAATCGCTAAAATGTAAGAGTGGTTTGTTGTTTAGAGCCATTATCTTTGACCTTATCGCCCTCCATTGTTACAAGATGAACGGACCCTTGAAAATATTGGGAAATCGATAAAGGGTCAATGGAGTCAAATTTTGAGAAAATTGATGAGTCGACCTAGACATTTAATATAATATAATATTGTATAAAAATATTTAGAAAGTATCATTAAAATTATTTTTTTAATAAGAACATATTATTTTATTTCTAAAATTAATAATACAAAACTCTTTATATTTTATAGACTTATACTTTTTTTGTAAGTAACATAATAAGATCGTAATATATTTCTTATTACAAAGTATATTTTACTTTTAAATATTATAATCATATTTAATACCAAAAGGTTTAGTAATTACCTATTTTACTTTAATCGTTTTTCTTATCAATATTATAGTTATATTATATTTTATTCATAATTATTTAACTATTCAAATTAAGGCATTAAGGACATCTTTAGGATATTGAAGAAAACATATTTTAATTTTATAAGGGCAATACAAATTAAAAAATCGAAAAATCATGATTCAAAATTTATTATTCTACATCTTTTAAATTAAGAAAATAAAAATTATTTATTGCTTAGAGTTTGAAACCAAACAATAAAAAAATATGTATTAATATTTATTATTCTGAAATATAAATATACATATTTTTTTATTAATATGCTGAATATGCTAAAATATTAAAAAATAATTTATTATAAATTATTTATTATCGCTTATATATTTTTGATATTCATACGATTTTCATAGGTTTAAGACCATGCTAAAAATATTTATGTATAAAATATTTATAGTTATACATATATTTTATATTGTTATATGCTTTATTTATTTAATTAATATGGAAAAAATATATAATTATGATATACGAAATGCATTTTAGTGATGAATTTTTAATAATTCATAATTTTATTTACGATAGAATTTAGTAAAACCTCAAACCAAACCAAATATTGCAAATAAGAGAAAATTGTGAAAAGTGCAATATAAGGGTTTAAATATTTAATTTAATTAAAAAAATAAATAATGAATTTAATATTTTAGAACATAAAAAATTTAATTACAAATAACCATTATTTAAAAAAACATATTATATTAACTACTATTATTAAAAAAATACATATTAAGGTGTGTTAAGGAAAAAATCCCAAATCCAAAAGGTTAATCTTATTTCATTTATATATTTTTTGACAATTTAATTAAAAAAGGTATAAATTAAAATAGAGGAACACTCTTTAAATATTTTACATTAAATTATCAAAGATATTATACATATTTTAAATAATTTTCATTCGTTAATAATGATAATAATATAGTATTTTTGATATATATTTTAAGTTACTGAATAATATAATACTAAATGTAATTTATCTGAAAATATTTAAAAATAAAAAGTACCGTTAGTAATTTAATATATAAATTTAGTTGAATATAATATTATAAATAATTAAATAATAAAAAAATATAAGTATATTCACTCTATTTTTTTTAAATATATTGTAAATTTGTAGTTCGTATTTTTTTTTTTATATATTCGATATTATTTCATTATTTATTTTGATCGTATTATATTTAAATAAATTATTAATAATTAAAATAAATTATTTTAAATATCAAAGAATTTAGCAAGAGTTCATAAATAATACAATTTTTTTTGTAATGTAATATAAAAATATTTAATTTGGTTATTAAATTATTATGTTTTCAAATTTAATTTTACTCCTTCGTTATGAAAATTTCATTATAAACAATATTCTTTACAAAATTAATGTTTTTAAATTGTCGTCTAATTTTTAGCTTAAATAAATAATAATAAAGTAAATACTAAATAAATTATTTGTTTTTAAGATAAACAACTTTGGGCCAATTTATGCTGACGGTTTCAGATAATTTTAAATTTAATAATAGTAAAAATATATTATAAATATTTTTTTTATAAATGATTACTTTCTTATAAATACTATCCAATTTCAATTAATTTTAAAATTAATATTTAAGTTACTCAGGTTTGTTGTGCAATAAAACAATTTAACGAAACTAATTTATTTTAGATATAATTTATTTAATATCTTATAATTTATATATTAGGTGTATATAAATAGTTTATTTGATAAATAATATTAAAACATATTGTATATAATTTTATTAAGAGTATTCTAAATAAATATAAAAATTCTTTATAATTTTTTGAAGTTGAAAATTAATAATATTAAATAAGTATTTTTTCATATTATTGAAAAAAAAAAAAGTATTTAATTAAAAAGCAATTCTATATTATTGCAACATTTAACTTAATTTGTTCAGCTAATGATTTTAATTCGAAAATATACTTTTTATATATATTAGAGCAGCTTATACTTTTACTATCAAAAATTAGTTGAAATATAATTTTGCTCGTAAAACTGTATATTTTTCATGTAAAATATATAGTAATGAATTCACTGAATCAGTAAATATAATATTTATACTAAAATATAATTTAGCTGTAACATACATATATAAAATATATATAACATTTTAAACATGTTTTTTGGATAAATTATCAAATTATTCTGATCTAAAATATATTTTATATAATAATATTTATAGTACTTATTAATATATTATTATTAAAATATTTTTAAAGTACTTTTATAAATAAAATATGATGATTTACTTATAAAAAATATTATAAAGGAATTTTCGTATTTGGTTTGAAACTTGACTAACTACCCTTATATTGAGAGCATAGTTATAATAAATTTTATCTGTAGATGTCTCTAAAGAAGCTATTTTATTTATTTAGTAGTACACAAATATACTTTATAATTAAACCTATATAATATTTGTAATATTATTTTTAATAAAATATAATATTTATGATAGTTTGTGTAATACTTACATAGCTACAAATATTATTTTTGTACAAACATCTTCAATAAACAAAGAAAAAAACTCTTTCCTGACCTCTCCAAATTGCATCCGTTGCAAACAAGGCGACACAAATAGCTTACTTCCTCTTCTGTACTCCCTTGTGTCCCTTTAGTGCTCCGGATGCGACATGCAAATTGGTTTCGCCTTCTGTATCCTCCGACACAACCCAGGGGTCCAGCGTTCTGAGACCTCAATTAAATAATTCATGCTTTAATACAAAGTCCGCAGCTTCGCAGACTCATTCCTTCATATCAACCTTTGATAAAAAATAATATTTTTTAAAATAATATCAAGTCCTTTTCGCCAACGCTAGCTAGAATAGATGGAATTGTGCCAATGTTTAAAGTTATCGTAATGATATTTGGACATAAAAGCGTTCTGACAATGCCAGACTGTTCCATATCCACGTCGATACTTCTTTCTTACTGTGAGGATTCAAAGGAGAAAGATAAGGCAGAGGAAGAAAGCAAGCGGCGGCTGACATCCTTTTCCCGTGAAGTGTCGGGAATAATATTTAAAGATGCCAGTGGTCCAGTCTGTACCAATCTCAAATATTTATTTATATAATAAATAAAAAAATATTATGCTACATCTGTATTATTATGATTTATTATCGCTACAAAAAAATCAAAACAGACGATTTTGCAAAATACAAATATGGCAATAACTCGTTGTTGGTAAAAAAAATATATTACCAACGGTAGTATCTAATAATCGTATATTATATAATATTAACAACAAAAAGTTAGACAGTTTAAATATTTGATATATTATGCTATATTGAAAAATACGTTTTTCATGAGCAATTTGGAAATATAGTAAAATAAATATATGCATAAAAAAAATATATTCAAAAGCATCTTATGACATTGAAAAAGTAAAAACCATGCAGATTAAAATAGCTTGTGGTATATTAATTTATTTTGCGTTTTATTATCAGTCGTCATTTAAAAAATATTTTTGCCTAAAGACTATGGCGGCCGTCATGTGTCACACAAATGGAAAAATATTAAAAAATTCAGCACACCAGATAAAATATCACCTACCAACGGAAAATTTTCTTTATACAAATCGTTGAATTTCATCTTCAAATTGTCTTAAAAAATATTATTATTAGAATTTCGAGTGTTGTTTATAAAGTTACACCACAAAAACTATATTTATTCTTGAAATTTAACCTGCCTTTTTTTTGTATATTAAGACTCACACAATTGCTTATTTGGCATTAGAATACATTATAGAACAAATCTTCATGTGATAAAACAAAACTCCCAAATATCATACAAACTGTATGATATCATACAAATTCCAAAAAACATGCTAAGCCATTTTTTTACACTTAAAATATTTCTGAAATTATATTATTTACCTTTTATTTTAAATATAAAAATAATATGTAAGTAAAACTTAACTTAATGAAATGAAGTTCATAAAAAAACATTAATTCATCTCAAAGAAAGTATTTTAAAGTATCTCTTATGTTTCAATATTTTTTTTCACTCGTTATTAATTTAGCTATTTATTTATTAATAATAATCAATCAACGAGAAGACTTTTGAAAATTACGCTAGTTATTATTATCTTATTTATTGATACCTGAACGTTTAATATTAATACTATTTTCTGATATTTTTTAACTAATTATATATTTATATTCGTACAAGTATTTAAAGTATCTATCTACAAATAAAAACAGATAAAAAGAGCTTGTTTTTCTAGTTAATTGCTTTTTGATAAAACCACTAGATCAGCGTGTTGTGAAAAGTTTAAAATTTCGATAACATTTTAATTACGTTTTTGTGGCGAAAAAAATTCCACACGATTCAATATTAGATCATTATTACAACACAGTAATTAAAACCACCTCTTGTAAATAAAACATTATATTAAATATATAAAAATAAGCAATTTGAGATAATATTAATTGTATTTTTTTAAATATTATTTTTTCTAAGCTTCAAAGAGTAACAACCTTTGAAAGCCGATTCTATCGGAGGAAATTATTCAATGTGAAATAATATATACTATTAATTACAAATAATGCTTTATAAATAACAAATCGATTCATGTGCTTTGGGCAAAATTTAAAAATTACACCAAAAAATATGTATTGATTTGATTAAAAAATAAATGGGCCGATATTTTGGTCTTCTAGAAGTCAAAAAGGAAAAGTTAACTTTGACAATATGCTGGAAAGTTATAGTCTCTAACATATATTCTTGGCAAGTGTTATAAAAAACAGAATTAATATGATTATCATTCATGAGTCATCTCTTATCTTGCTGCTGAAGTCTAGGGAATTTTTTTTTTCTAGCTTGGATGACACATGTAGGTTTTATAAAAACTATGAATACGACTTTTATGTTTTATTTATAAAATATTTAAATAACAAAATTAGCAAAAATTAAGCTTTAATGAATTTTAAAGCGATTTATCTTCAACATATAACTATTTTTTATTTAATCAGTGACCTAATTTTAAAAAAAAAATAATGTTCCCTCTTATTATTAAAATTGTATATATTAATTTTTAATATATTAATTTTCAATATTAATTTTTAATATATCCACAAAAAAGTTTTTATCTATTCTCAACAAATATACATATAATATTAAATTATAATCTCATATTCGTTGAACCGTGTATTTTGATTGATGGTTTTGATATGCTAAAAATGAAATAATTTCACCAACATTGAAATCCGTCAAATTCAAGATATTTTTTAATATATTTTTACATAATATATTATATTTTCGTTAAACAGTTTAAACCTATTAATTTGATTTCGAACGTATAAAATATCAAAAAAAAATTTAATAAATACATAATATGTATATATTTAAACATTATAATATTAATTCTACGCTGCCTGTTCATTACCATTTTTTTATATGTATATTACGCAAAAATATTTTTAAAGTCACCCTGTATTGTGTAAACATAGTTAAAGTTGCGTAAGTCGCTCGTAAATTATCTCACAGATAAAATGCAAGAGTTGTAGAGCCTCTCATCGCCTCTTCTCGAAGAATAATCCTCCTTCTCGGAATATCTTCAGAGGGGATTTGTGTAAGTTTGCGACATTGGCATTATAATTTCCAAGGCTTCGACGGAACCGGAATCCCGGGCCCCCCATTGTCGGGCCCGGGATTTACGGCCCTGGAACTCACCTGCCTTTGTCGATCGAACCAGTTGGGCAAAAATAGTTATGACCTACAATAACAGTAAACGGCACGTTTATGTTTTCCTGAGTGGTGCAACGTGCATCTGGTGCGCTTCTGGTATATACTATATATAGTTATTGTTTTATACCATTTTGGTTTGTGAAACATAAATTTTTGACCCGCTTCCGTTATGGCATGTTTATCGATGCCATGTAATAGTAATAAACGGGGTTCGATGTTGTTGTGAATAGTCTAACGCTATAAATAACAGGTAAATTAAGTTATCTGCAAGTAATGCATTAGGGTGACTTTCGTTCAATAAAAATGAGATGAAACTAATAAAAAAAAAATAATAAAAGTTATGTTATTGAGTCCCTAAAAAAACTCATATAAATGACCATAAAAGTAAAATAGAGATATTTTTTAAGTTTTATTCTTTATTTGTTTCAACTTTTTCTTGAAAGAAAAACAGTTTTTTCACACTGGCTAACAAACGTAGTTGATATATTTACAAGATTTTTTTTTTTAATATATTTTTTTTTCTAAAACTAAAATCTTATTTTTTTTAAACTAAAAACGTTCATGAATTTGTTAAATTTTTTTAAGAAAAAAACATTAATTTTTAGTTTTTATTATATTTTGAAATGTGTTTTTCTCCCCTACTTTTTTAACGTAGTTAATATTTTATAATTTAAAAATAGCCTCTATTTTAACACAAAACAGCAAATTAAGCAAGCTTGTAACTAAATCTATTAAGTAAAAAGATATTTACCCGATTATTACAACATGTCGTATGCAAAAAATGTTCACAAAATTAAAAATTAATTTTTTTCACGTTTAGTGTTATGAGTCGATCGACCCACCATACATACGCTCATAAGATTTGCAATATAGTTAAGGCCAGTGTGAGCTTATTAATACATATTTAAATTTTAATATTTGTGACAGTATAGAATACTTAAGCACCCTGTGTATGTTTATTAGCAAAATCCAATGTGTCAATTTTTTGCAAAATGGCGACATGTATAAAAATTCAATCACTTATAACTCAGTAGTTTTAAATTTTATCAAAAAGTTCGCTATACATGAAACGTTTAGAAGCCTAAAATACATCCAAATAAAATATAAAAAATATAGATTTTTGCTTCAAAACAAGCGATGTATCAGTTCGATCGTACCCCCATACTAGCCATTTTGAGACTTTCAGAAGAGTTAACGCTCTTAACTTCTTGATTTTAAAGATTAAAAATTACAATTTTAGTATCGTATAGAACTACCAAGCACCCCTTATACGTTTTGTATGAAAAAAATATATAAATTTTTTTACAAAATGGCGGCCAATGCAAAAATACAAAGTGTCATAACTTTGCAAAATAAAATCCTACTGAAAAATGTCGTATGCAAAAAGTGTTCAGTAGCTTAATTTGCTTAAAAAGAAATTTTAAATTATTTTTTTTTTTAACAAACGAGTCTTATGGTAGATTGACCAGGCCCCCGTACGAGCATTTATGCGACTTGGCATATAGTTAACGCTTGTATTTGGTTCCTTTTAAAGACATAAACTTGAAGTTTTATAATAAATAAACTCTATAGTAATAAATGTAAACGTTTACATATTTTTTAGAAAATCCATACCTTTTCTTTTTATTCCTTATATTTAAGATTTATTCAATTTTTAAACTCATTTTATTATTTTACTGTTTAATACCAGAAATTATTTAATTGAATGGAATATTTAGTAAAATTATTTTATTACAATATTTAAGTTAAGCGAACCATTAAGCATAAAAATTTCCTGATTTGGACTTAAATCATTCTACAAAAGATATTAGCGTTTGATTTTTTTAAATATGGTTGTTGCTATGATGTTTGTTTTAAAACCTAGTTTTGTAGATTAAGCGCTACTGATCAGTATAAAATAATTAAAATATAAAATGTAATTTTTAAACATGGGTTTAAAACATTGTATATAAATTAGCATTTGTAACATTGTGTTAAATGTTATATAAATTGCGCTTCTAAAATATTTTATTTTATGAAAATAAGCAAACAATTTTCAAATTAATATTCAAAATATGTAAAATAATTTTGTCAAAATAAAATATAAATTTGTCACAAAAAAATGATATGACATAAGCAACATGTTTATCGTTTGATCGTTTACCCATGAACTGTTCACTTTATAACTGGTCATTCGGAGAGTATTAAATTCCTTGTTGACCGACCCATAGTTACCCGAATTCTGACTTAAACATATTTATGACCACACGCTACAAACAAACAGCTTAATAATAAAACCATATACAAATTTTGAATTGTTTGTATTAATTAATTTATTATTTTAAAATCACTAATTTTTTATCTAGTTAAAATCAAAAAACAAACGCAATTAATATTACAAATATTTAGTATAAATCTTCTTAAAAAAAAAACTTTTTTTTTATAAAATTGTTAATCTCTACAGATTTCCTAAAATATTGCCTTAAATTCAAGACAATTTTTATAAAAATTATAAGAGAAAAATATAATATTTTAAATTTTAGGTATTGAAAATAATATGAAATTCAGTCGCATAACTGTTGCATAATATCAATTTATCTTGGCTGTCATATTTCGTTACATAAAAGAACTTTCACCTGGGCTTCTTTCGATTGTCCTCCCCCCATTTAATTAATTCTAGTGGCGCAAAAGTAGTCGGCGGTGTGTATTAAACGCTTCGAGTGGCGCTCGAGCCTAGCTCGCGAAATTATTTACAGCTTTAGTAAAATTTAATTACTTTTGCAAAGCACACGCTCAAAGCAACACCTCGCGCACACACTCGAAATACATATATCACGAAAATTACTTAATAACACGGCACAATTCATACTTACGCGCCTACTTACCTAACGAATGATGGAATGAACAATGGGGCGTTATTAATGAGTCGTAATAGCCGGCGCTTAATGACGCACTGTTCAAAATTGGCCTAATATAGGGCGGAGGCTAGTAATAAAATCGTTGTACTAAATCACCCTCGGCCGTTGGATATGTAATTATGATCATCAATATGTTTTTGGAAGGGTGGTGTAAAAGCGCTTCAGAAGTCAATGGCCTTTAGTAAAAAAAACTTAAAGAAATAGAAGCAAGTGTTGGGTTGTATCTTAGATTAAACACAACATAGAACATGTAAGTACGTAGAATTAACTTAATATATATGTTATCTATTAATAAATGCAGCTAAATTTTAATATCCTTTTATTTATTAAAAGCATTTTAAATATATAAAGAGTAATAGATTGATGAGAGCAAACAGCGCGTGTGACGAAATTGACGTCATCCTTTTTCGAAGGCCTGAATTCTGGAAGAAAAATTCAATGACACAAGAACGGTTCAATTGAACATGTGTATTGAAAATAAAAAGGCTAAGAAAATAGTTTTTATTGAAGTAATTGAAAAGTTTGCATCAAGAATCTTTGTATTAAAATATTTCACGAACATGTTTATTTATAAATAAATAATTGTGCAATAAAAATGTAAATAATTGCTTGAATAAAAATGAAAATATTTTTGTAAATGAAAATAAAAAATACAGTTAATTATCAAATTAGGAGTAATTCTGTTAAAAGAAATGTAAATATTTTATAAATAGAAATGTAAGTACATAAATAAATTTTGTGTCTTTATTTAAATTAACCATTTCATTTAAAGTTTGTATATCATCATCTAATCCTTAATCCAATTACTCTAAATTTTTATTGTAACAACTTAAGCAAACAAATTCGACCCCAAAGTTCTTAGCTCTTCGTGATCGTGTTACTGAAAAATAATTGATGCCTCAAAATATAATAAAAATTAACGTTTAGCTTAATTTAAATAATTAATTTTACATATGTTACTGATGTTTTATACCTAGTGAAATATATATTTAGTTAAGGCATATAAAATATTACTCAAATTCAATAAAGCTCATGTGATTTAAGCCCACATTTTAGTTGAAAACAATGAATGTTAGCATCGAGTCACATGAACCTTGAAAGCAGAGTCAGCGGGAGATGTCTAATCGTAATTACTTCCTTTATTTTATAGGTGTAAGCATAATATCATTCGACATAATTCAAACAGTGTGACAGTATTTCTAAAGTAGCAAAATACATAACCCAAAATTTAATCGTTTCCATCTTGTGATAAACGCTCAACATAAATTGTTTTTATTACCAACATTACACCATCTACAAGCAATATAAAACAAATAAAATTGCCTAATATGTCTATGCAAATACATAAATAAGCATAGTCACCTCACACTGTCATCGTTACTTTTTTCCCTTAGAATTGTAAGCGTTGCTCTCGAAAAGGTTCTCGGTGCAGAATAGAGGGAAAAAAAGGTTTCCCGGCTCCGATTACGATCGTTTAGAATACAAAAATGATGGCCGGGGGTGTGGTCACGGGGTATGGCCGCGTTTCGGCCGGTGTTTAGACCGTGACCAACTTCCGGCACGAATATAAGTAATGTGGCCTCATGCTTTTCCGGCCCGCCGCCAGCCCGGGGTGGCCGCACGACGAAATTCCTGATAAATAGTACGCTCTTCGTGCAGAATGTTGCGTGATGTTGAAAAGCAAACATGTTATGTTTTTATTTTTGCTAAGTATACACAGGCGAGAGGTAGTAGCGGTTCATTTACGGTGCATTTTAGTATGATAATAGACATTAACATATTATCAAGCGTAAATTGAGACATACAGGTACGGATACACATCATACATAATTTTAGATACAAGTTAAATAAGTATAAATATTGTTGTAAACGTCAATTATTGTACATAACCGTATGATTTTTTTTGTTTAATAATAATAATTTATTTTTCTTTTTATAAAATATCAAAAAAATTTTAGCTGTGTCAATAAATACGACAATCTTTTATTATTAGTGTATTTCCTGTTCTCAAACTTTCAAAAAAGGATAAATATATAGCGTTTGCACAATAAATAAAATGTAACAGCAATATTGAGTTATATATAAGTGGCCGATTTTTATTTAGTCGGAAACAGACTGTAATTGAAACAAGACGTTCGAAGGAAATAACTTTTTTTTTTATATATTTTATGGGGAGTGACTTGTTATATATTTTTTTTTGAGAATTGTCGATGTTACAATAATTGTGAATTAGCAGTAAAATAATATTTTTACTGACATTTTAGTGAAATTAAATGAAAAATATTTTGATCGGTAGTTATATATTACTACTAATAAAAATACAATTTATCCGAGAGGTGCTGGTGAAATTATATGCTATATTCAACTGTCAAAAAACTGGTTGAAAACATATACAAATCTACATCATGATTATTTTCAACTTAAGCTGAACCTTTAACTGTAAGCCTAATGCATGCATTACACTCTCTGGAGTTTTCCGAATCAAAGTTCAACTGAAGTCAGCCGAGGTTACGAGGCCGTCTTCCGAGTAGCATCCACACTGCCACAAATTTCATATGCCGTCCGGACGGCGGGCGTAAATGAAGTACGCACGGCGGCTGCTGTCATGTACAGCTGGCATATTTGCGCGCGATCGAAAAATGTGCCAAATAATCGCAATTTTTGAATTGTCATAATATTAAAATTACGCTACTGATAATTATAAAAGTTTGTGTGGGTACTCACCAAAACAATATCAGTGAAATCTGTTCAGTCGTAAATATTCAATTTACGCAAAATCTTTGTCGGCTAATGCAAAATGCCATAAGGCATAAAAATTATAATTCAGAATACAAATACTACATCTGTGACTATCCTAGAATTTGTGGAAATCGATACTAAATAATAATTCGTTATGGTGTGACATTTATATAAACCAATCTAGGAAAATACATAAGGATATTCGAAACGATTTTTTTTAACAAAATCAAGTACCAGTAATTATTTTTTTTCAATTTAATTTTATATGAAAAAAAATATAATAACGGTATCTGTTACAAGAATATAATATCAAATATATAATTAATCCCTTTTGGTCCCCTAAAATATTCAAATATGTCAGTAAAAGTCTGTTGAAGTCCCCGATAAGCATGTGGTATTATACCTTGATCACGTGACCATGATGCAGCGCTCGACGTGCGTGTTAACCATAAGACGCTTACGCGCATACTGAAATTGAACCTAGCTACTCGTTCTATCTCAGTTTGCAAAAAAAAATAATATTATTTCTCTCACTCTCGTCACTTAACACGCGAGAGAGCAATAGGAGAAGTATCTCACTGCTCGAACTCGAAAGAGCAGCTCCGACTTTAGTCCGTTTTCCGACAATGTTCGGAAGCGCTCGAAACTGGCCAAGTCGACTGAATTACCTCCACTTAACCTCCCGTTCTCGGTAACCTCGAACGACTTCCGAGAAATTTTAGAGCGGGCAGAACCAAACTCGACCGAAGTAACCCACTATATTCACCGTCCTTGGCCAATCTTGACCAACTTTCAGAGAGTGTAGTGCAGGCATTATATATTCCACTGATACTTGTACTGGATTATTCACGCAGTTAGATAAATCAGTTAGTATAAATTAATAATTTGATGAATTTTATAGGTGAAATTATATTTAAACTAGTGAAAATCTAACTTTACTAATGAAAACACGTTCACTGT
This sequence comes from Plectrocnemia conspersa, assembly GCF_051122295.1. Lineage (NCBI taxonomy): Eukaryota > Metazoa > Arthropoda > Insecta > Trichoptera > Polycentropodidae > Plectrocnemia > Plectrocnemia conspersa. The sequence goes on from NW_028277166.1 coordinate 28,473,604, forward strand.
AACAGTTGCGAATCGTTTTTTCTGGTAAAATCCAAATCGAACCTCAAGGAATTAACGAGACCCTACTCGACTCAATAAAAGTTTTTAATTTTTCCTATGATATATTGGACGTTCCGAAACTATTAAATATTTTTTATAATTATTTAAGAGCAGCATTTTGACTAGCGCCTATCAAATTAATTACATTTAGGGATTGCTATTATACTGAAAATTAAAATATTGGTATTCCCGTTAGAAAAAACATTCGATACCGGTATTAACATTATTTTTATTACTTGATTCAGTGACCGAGTACCACTCGCATGATTCACCGTGTTTATTGATTAGAAAAACCGAATTATTCAATTACCCCTTCACTGTTTTCAATTATTTTAAAATTTATTATTATTATTTTTTTAAAAAGAAATTTAAAAAAATATATTTTTTTGCACTTTTTATTACTATTAGTTGGCCTACATTTCCGTTTTTATCAGGAAAAAAAATACTAAATAAAATAGGCCATAAAGTTAAACGGGAGCGGTCCCTACCGGGCTACACTTAGCCGCGCCACCACTCACATCCACCCCCATATATTGTAATAAAAACAATACCCACGTCACATAAATTACGACCGCCCGACGTTCAGCCACACATCATCATAATTACTTTTAATATATTCCGACCGTAAATTCACGTTCACGTTGTATTTTTTCAACGTGTACACGTCGAACAATGAAAAAGGCAAAAATCGACCGGAGCAGAGCTAAAAAAATATAAAATACGTCATTTGGCGTATCATTGGCACAACGGGCCGTTAAGGGTTAACCCTTAAAGCGAACAAAAATTATTAACGTCTAGCCATACAACTGATCTTTGATCTCACATAAATTTAAATAATGCTTTCACTTAACGCATGTACGAAATTTATTGAAATTTTTAAGAAATTCTTAAAATAAAATTCTTAATTAAGAGATTCTCCGAAGAAACTCAAAGCATTTTTACTTTTAATATTTGAATTGAAATATTTTTAAATTTAACGATTCATTACTTATGTTTGTATAGATTTTTATGATTCCAAATGAATCTTAATACATTTACCTTATACTTATCGATCAAATCATGTATTTACTCTTGAAAATATATAACATATGTAGTACGTGTCAGTATGAATGGCTAGGGTCTTTATACGAACCCTTCGCACTAACTTTTCCTTACACATGTTGCTAATTTTATTTTGCCATCTCGTGTTCAGTCTTTTCATGGTTCTTTTATATATTTCTCTAGTGCTACTTGAGATCGTTTCACGCTTAACTTTGAGCGTTTCCCTAACATTACCGTATTATATGGCGAAAAATGTCACATTTGTATTTGGTAATCTAGAAACAAATCACTTAATAAAATGTTATAAGGTAGAAAATGTTCTTTTAAGTTGTTCAAAAAGTTACTTGAATTTTATTTTACTTATTATTATATATTTAAAGTTATTAAAAAGCAGGGATATGCTGTTTAAAATTAATGGTAAATTATCATAATTAAAATAGTTAAGAGAAAAATATACATAACAAATATATATATATATATAATTTGTTGAAAAGATTTTAACATAAATAAATTTGTAAAAAAAAGATTACCTTAAAATTTTTACCTTATCTTTAATTTTTAAATCTACCTTAAATATTTTTTCTTTGAATTAAATATGTATTTTAATTGCTGTATTTTTAATGTCTCTTGTAATATTATATGTAAATGTTTATACATTTGAATGTGTACATGTATTGTATGTATATGAGATTATGTATGTGTATGTGTGTATTTTGCCATGTAGGGTCTCTCTCGTAATGAGCGGTTTACTGCTCATAAGAGGGACCTAAAATTAGATTTTGAAAAGTAGATATGTATAAGTAACCTAAGATGCAAATACATGAAAAAGTAGTAAGCTCTTATATGAATTTTTTCAACAGTAACTTTCATACATTATAAATGAAGTTTTTTATTCAATAATTTTTGGTATTTTTAGGGTTTTACCCTAACTTTTTTTGATATCTCACACAAAGTGAACGCACAAATATATAGCAAAAGGCTTAAATGCTGATCGTTACGACTTTTACGTCATAGCTAAACGACTATTATCTAGATCGGGCCATCCAACTTCAACAAGTTCACAATGATGTATTCAACGATGGCTCCTAAAAGCTGATCTCAATCATGTACTTTTAACTTAATTATATACGATCTAAAACATATATTTAAATTTTATGTAAATATATTATTCACACTACAAAACATAGTCTTCTATTTTTAACACAAATTCTCTCTGAAGTATTTTTTCCTTTTAAAGATGATGAATCTAAAGATGTGTCGTTTACATTTTCATTTACACTCCGTAGGCCGAGAAAGAGCACGTTTTTCATAAATATTACAAACCAGCAGGGCCGTAAATCGGCGCCTGAATTTTCAAAAATTCATTACGGACCCTGGGCGGAGGCGTCGAAATTAATTTTTGGCGCCCTCGTAAAATCGGTAAGCCGGCATCAATCTGATCTGATTCGATTATAACGAGGTCCTGGGACTCTGAAACGACATCAATCTTCGTTTTTACGATGCCCCGGGAAGAAGAACATCGTCGTCTGGTTGTATCCTCGGGGTTAGGATTGAGCGAATGTTGCCCGGAGCATTACGCAGCGAGAAGAAATATTATCTGTCTCCGGTTGTGTTCCATTATCGCGTCGACTGCTTCGGCTCTGGATTATCCTTTTCTTTAATAACGAACCGTGTGGTAGAGTATTTGCTTATGCTTAAATAAAATTTCGACCGAAGTACACAAATGTGAATTCTACTTTTTCTGTAAAAATTTTTTGGCTTACTACTGCTATATCAAACAATATGATAAATCACCTCATTAACTAAAATCAACATAAATTTATATCAAATAAGAAAATAATTTTATGTTAAGAAACTTATTGTTAATTAATATACATATATGTTTAAGGTTGTAATCATTAAATTGAATCAATCTTTAAGTACCATTACATTGTAAAAAAAATTTTAAATTATATTATTGTTATTTAACGAAGTGTTTAATAAAAATTGAAAGATTATATGATGTTAGTTATTTATTTAACCGTGTTTAGTTGCATTATACTAAATATTTATTTTGTACATTTAGTCAGATATAAGTAAAAATTAAGTGTAGTAATGTTTATTTATCCAAAAAAAAATACAAATTAAAAATAATTTATACGTTCATAAAATAAGACTATTTGACAATGGCAATAAATATTACCCTATCACTATTTTATTGTTTTTAAGCTCTAGAAATTTAAAGTAAAATATACATTTTTACTGTTTAGTTTAAAAACGATTAAGTTATGATGAAATAGAGCTATTTTCTTAAGTTTACTAGACGTCTTGGTTTAAAAAGAATTGTCATCCTTTGAGTAAGGTTGTCTTTCTCAAAAACATGATTTGCCTTTTGTATACCTTTTCTTCTTTGTTGTCTTTAAAAATTTTCACTTTTAATTTTTGAGATCCCACAGCAATTGTTCCTCAAAAAAAAAAATCCTAGATGGCTTTTAAAAAAATCAAAATAGCTGACGTGCCCTATTTATTTATTTTTATAGCTCCCACAGCAATCTGGGTTTCTCTATCCTTTTATAATAAATATTCCCGAAGTGACTTTATTTTCGGTTCCAAAATTTAGAATGATAAATTGGTGCAATAGCATCAACTTATCCTCCTTGAACACAAAAATTTTATAAGCTCTTTTTCTATTTAGGGTCCCTCTTTAATATTTTCGAAATTTATTTACTTTAATATAATTGGAATAAATCTGTTAACAAACTCTCTTGATCGTATTATAAATAATATGACACAAAAAAAAGTATAAATGTTTGAATTATCCGGTGTATGCAATAGCCACATATACACAAGTATATATATAGACTCACATACGCACACGTACCCATACGCACGACCAAAATGCGTTGAACTAGAAAAAACTAATATAACTTATTAATATTTTATTAATTGAATGTGTTTATTATTTGTACAAATACAATTAATACAAATACAATTAAACGCATGGATATTTTTTATGCTTAAAAGTATAAAAAATATTTGTTAAAAATAATAAAGTTATATAATAATATTGAATAAATCTGAATGGTTTGTGCGAAAGTAATTTTAAAACTGACAAATATATTACAAATAGCTTACTTTATAGAAAGTTCATAAAAAGCAAGATAATATAGTCAGTACTTTAATGGGTGACACGTATCTATGAAGTTTTTCATATTTAAAAAAAACGCTTATTATTATATTATTATTATTTATTCTATTTCATAGAATGTAACTGCCTATTGTCTATTTCATAGAATGTAACTGCCCTCATTTTAATAATCAAATCGTTTATCAATTTATAAGAGTTAATTTGGATAATTATCTCCTTCGTAATTTGTAGATAAGCATTGGGCTGGTGATCCGACTTGGCTGCTGCCCATCATATGATTTATATTTCATTAAAGTGGTTAATTCGAGTTTAATAACTTTAACTATAACTGTTTTTATATTAAAAATAAATTAAAAATTTATTTGTAAATGTAGCAATATAAAATAAATTGGTGAAAGTATCACTTCAATAATTGATTTCATAATATTATAATCGCGTGGGGTGCGTTTGCAGATTAGGGAACAATTTAAAGCAAAAATATTTTGCTTTGTAATACAATAATTTGAATAATTTCATCGTTGCCCTCGTACAAGTTCAAACTGTTATGAATTCGCGAATTTTGTGCAAACACAAAGGGAAATGCAAAAGTGCGGCTCATTAATTGCCGACCGCCTCGCGCGCGGCGCTAATGGCGCTCGCTTAATTAAAGTCTCACTTTCTTTGGCGGGGATGCGAAGGTCGTAAACAGGAAGGGCTGTAGGAGGTCACGGTTCCTAGGGTCTCTTTTGTGCGCCAACCTGAGTGCAATCTTCTCGGCTTCCGCCGGTGGAAATAGGCCGTTCTTGTGTATCAACCCCGGAAATCAACCTAGAGCGGAGGCTTTCACGACCACTCGTACTCTGCACTGTAACGAATCGAAAAATGTAAGAGTAGTACTATGAAAATAATCAGAAAGCATCTGTGAAGTGTTAAGTGTGTTATATTTATTTATAGTATAATATATAACTGATATTGTGTATCTAAATATTAATAAGTTAAATAATACTATAAACTGTTTATATATCAGTTAAAAAATATTGCATTCTGATTCAACTTAAGATTTACTAATGAAGTGACTCCGTTAGAAATAAATGCTTCACTTTTATTAAAAAAAAAACAGAATTGAGTTACTGCAATATATAATATTAAAATCATTTTAATCTCTTATATAGATAAACTCGCTGAATTAAATATGAATAATTTAAACCTTATTTAAAAACAGTAGCATAAAAAGCTTTGTATGATTAAATATTTGAAAACATGAATAGATTTTGAAAACCATTAAAAAATTTAACTAAAAATATTATCTTGGAACGCCAACGGACTACGCGATAAGAATCAAAATTTTTTCGACGAAATAATATTATATGCGCGCTTTTCTAAGACATACTTGAAAGCATTAATTAATTTATATATTGCTTAGTTATAAACATACCGTACTGATTTATTAAATAAATCTGTACGGTATGTTTATAACATATTTATTTATTATTTTTTTATAATTAGAAAAAACTCTGATTTATTTTTTTAACAATCTTAAAGTAACATAATCGCTTTAAAAATATTTTTTATACACTTCTATATTCTTTCACCTTAAATATACATTTTTTAGTTTCGGTTACCATAGCAAAGAATATGATTTAATAACTATATAAACTTATTTTTTACGTAAAACTCATATACGCAGCAGATAAAATACATTACTATTAAAATTGCAAAACAGCAAATAACTAATTTAAAAAAAAAAATTGAAAAAGGAAATAACTAATTTTCAAAACAAAAATAGTAACAATAACAGAAAATTTTATAGTAATATAAGATTTTACAAACCATTTACCGACTAGCCCATCCATTAACAATTCGTTAGCAACAAAAACCTACCTTTTTGTGCGTAAAGAATACGCGATAGACAAAGTTTTTTTCGTTGCTTGAATAATAAGGTGGTGCATTTGGCCCACAAACATTCGCATCTGTAAATCGCCAAACCTGTCTCTAATAAAATGTCTTAAAGATGTGACACTTTGTCACATGAACAGATGATCAACTGATTAAAGACAGATAAGGTTTCCTACAACAGACAAATTGAGAGATCTAAATTTACCTGAAAAACATTATCAGATCGTCCAGAAGACATATGATAACGATCCTAGCTTATCCACTAAAAAGTAGTCGACGAAATGCTATTAGACTCTTTGAATTTTAGTGGTAAATTGTATTTAATAAAAATAAACTGTTATCAGCTTTTTTGGCGTTTATTTTAGATGCAAAGACACCTCATTGGACTTTAAAGCTCTAAAATAATATAAATCAGACAATATTAAAGTATCAAACACAAAGTTTTTCTCTACAAAAAATATTTTTTTTATTATAAATTATCTACCATAATAATACCCTAATATTATATTGTAAACATTTTATTTTATTTTTACTAATTAAGATTTATTAACTTTCTGGGCATAAAATAATAAATATATTTTATTGGTCCTTTATTTGTTGCCTGAAATAATATAAATATAGTATGGCTGTAAATTAATTTTCACAGGTCCACAAAACATAATTTATATGATATATGTATTATCATAACTGTTTCATCTATAACATTATGATAATTCAAAAAAATATTATTCCAGGTAACTTAGGTATTTAAGCTAGTTGTTACAATACGATTTATTAAATATAACAAAAGCTATTTTTAAGTCACACGTCCTTATAGTTTAACAACTGGATTATTGTTTGAAACAATAGCATATGAGATCCGGGATTGTATTCCTTATCTGTGAGCCTGTAGAATGAAACGGATCTGCAGATCTTTGACAATGTAACTACAGATTTTAAAATGTTTAACATAAATCTTTCACCTGATCTTAAAAGCATCTAAGCATGTTCATCAACCACTGATTATCTCATTATAATACCGCACATTTAGTGACTTCAGTGTTAGGATAATAACAATTTTTCACTCTTGATCCTCCCTCCTTGTCGTTTTAGTGGCTTTTTGCTTTTAATGAATGCGAACGTTGAGCTGGAATGATAACGGGGGTTGGGGTGTGATAACGCATGATTTACGCCCGGTGCAGTAGCGCTTCAATAATTCAGCAACGCACGTGGAAAATTGTATTAAAACGGTTGTTATGTTCACAGGCACGTACCAAGCTAGATGGCACATGAAATAAAGCGTGTTGTTATATTTAATTAAAATAATTAAATAAAAATAAATTTACATAGTTATATATATATTTTAATTAAAAAATATATTATGCCTTGCAACTTGATGATACAATTTATGTTTATTTAATACAGATCAGGTAAAATCACTGTCTTAGTAAAACCATGTTTTGGTAAAAAAAATATACTAAAAATGATAAGATAAATATTATGATTTATGGTAAATAGAAGTGAAAAACATCTTTCTTTAAATACAACAATAAAACGCTGATATACTGCTATATTAGTAATCAGATTTCGATAAGAAAGTCACGTCTATACCCATTTCTTTTAATCCGATTCAGCACGATTCCCAAAGCGACATTGAATACGCTTCGCTTCGAAGAGGAAAAATGTTACACGATATAAACACGTATGATGTAAAGGGAAATCTAATGTGATATCGTGTGTTTTTCGCGATACATTCGTCACGTTGTTCTGGCACATGTTGTATTCAAAGGCGCCGCTTCACATTTGAATAAAATACGTTTTATGATACGAATGAAGGCAAAAAAATAAAACGGAGAGCGAAAGTATTTAAGGCCCTTAGATGGGATAATTCTTTTTCATCCAATTTTATCTTTGAGCACATATAAATGGCTTACGCTTTACAGCCCCAGCGTCGTTACCGATTCGCGGGCTCAGATTTTATATCCATACCATTATATATGCACAAAAGGCTGGGCGAAATTAATTTGCAAATCGTAAAAAATAGAAAAATCGACAAAAATAAGCTCTTGGAAAAACACGTCCGAGAAGATTGGAATTATTTAGTGGATATTATTTAATTGGACTTTATATACGAGAGAAATCCATATAAATGCGTAAAAAAAATAGTTTTAGTAATAACATTTTCAATAAAAAATATTTTTAAATTAAAAAACTATTTATTTAATTTTCTTAATAATAAAAAAGCGTAATAATACTATGGACCTTTGTCACAGAAAAATAAATTAAACTAATTAATTGATTGTTACAAAATAAAATGTGATTTTAATTTATGATTCTTCATCTAAAAGAAAATCAATATAACAGCGTCATCAAAATGTTAAAAATATAAATCAATTTATAAAAAATCATACTAAAGTAACAAATAAAATCGATGTCGATAAATAAAAAAAGTATTCGAATCTCACTATATACTTTATTTTTTATTAAAATATTAATATCACATTTATTAAAATCAACCTTATTTTAAGTAAGAGTTTAATCACATTTAACAATAAGTAATTCGATATTCAAGGTGATTTTAAAAAGACTGTTCAGAGAAATTTCCAGATGGAAAAATCGAACTAATTTTTAAGGGTATGGCTCTTAATAAAGAGAGAACCGGAAACCTTTAGATCTTTCATATATTTTCCTTTGCTGTGTAATATAATATATAAAACATATCACGGTTAAAGCTTTATATTTTCGAACGAGAGTATATTGACGAGATATGCCAAAAATATATCACACAAGCATTTGTGAAAGTCGATCAATATCTTTTTTCAGTTTTATCACTGTGGTTACTTTAGTACATTGCCCTTTTGGAAAAATAATATGATAGATGTATATGTAAATAAAAATACTATTGATTTACATTCATTGGTATATGAAAAAAACATTTAGTATAATTGAAGATTTTTTTAAATGTAATGTGTTTTTTGTTAAAGGTTAGATACTTAAATTTTAAATTAATAAATTAATATTCTTTAAATCTTGATTAATACAATAGGTAAAAATATAAAAGTAAATATATATTTTTTTTAAGTTTATTAAGCTTAACTACTACTGGTATAAGTTGTAAAGCATATTTGTGAGCATTTTTTTATTATAACAAAGTTTTGCTTATCTTATCTGAAAATAAACGTTTTTCTTCTTTTTTTTAGAGAAAGAATTTGACCGCGTAAAACACCACAATATTATATCTGGCTAAATGAGAGTAATGTAAGACCTCTAAAATGTTAATGTATTTTTTTATTATTTAATTTTAAAATATTTGTTCAAAAAAAAATATTTTTGCGGGCGGGCTCAAAATTTGATGTTTTTTCACTGCAGACAGATATTTTTTTTTATTGCTACTCTGTTCAATATATATTTCAAAACCACATTTAAGAAAGCATTCAGGTAACAAAAATCTATGTAAGTCGGCAAAAAGACAATTAACAGCATTCGTTATGCTGATGACACGGCAATATTATTTGAGACCGTTAACGACCTATAGAAATTTTTTGAGAGTGAAAATATAGAATGAATAAAAAAGCTTCTACATTAATACTTTAACTAATAAAAATATTATAGTATCATTTGGCATTTACGTTAAAAACATGGCACAAATTTTCGCATATATGTTCCAACGAGGCACCACTTCATTTCGTACATTATTATTAACTCTTTGTTTTTTACCGCTTTCCTAAAAAATAACAACGCGAAAGGGTTAAAAATGCAAATTTAACAATTCAATTAAACCGAAGGTCGTGCGGCCCGGAACAAATTAAAAACTCACATTCTTTTTGGCGAAATTTTCTCCATATCAATTACCCGAAATTACACCGTTAATATTTTAATAATATACGTTGCCTTTCTAAATATTTATTTTTACCCCACCGACAATATGGACCCAGAGATAGTTTGTGTTTAATCTGAAAGGTATACATCCATAAAGGATTTCGTATTTAGTGTTGTCATTCCGTTAAGGAACCTTTGAAAGGGTTGGCGCGTGTTTTGTTATTGTTTTGGCTGAACAGGGTACAACTTTAATTAAAATGTTTCAACACAAGGTTTACACGGCCCAGGGTTTTGCCCTAAAATCGTTGTGATTCCCATTTAATTTTAGACGTTCACAATGCGAACATTTTTTATTTCGAAACGGAAAAAACAAACCAAATGTCTAATTTTATACCAAAACGAAATTGGGTAAATATTGTAAAGGTTTGATTAGATAAGCGAGCCTTTTTATATAACATTTATTTTTGTTTCAATTTTTCGTAACGATATATATTATAAAAAAATTTATAATTTATATTTTAACATTTTTATTTACTTTTACTAGCTATTGTTTATCGACTGTTCAATGATTGGTGAAAAATTGTATGGTTGCAAAAATGGCAAACAATACAGTGAGTTTGAATGGATAACAGAAAAAGTATCAGTGTACGTTAATATCAAATAATGTTGGAAACTTGCGCCAAAAAGTAAAAAGCAAATATTGCTTAAAACAATGGGCGAGAATTGAAGCAAAAAAGCTAATATAATTTCCTAAACATCGCAAATGGATTTTCAAGATTTTTAATTAAAATTAAACATTATTGTTTTGGGCTGGATTAAATCTATTATTGCTTTATATTTTGATATTTTTTTATGTACATTACACTAGCTATCCATACCTAGCTTTTACGTTAATTAGGTTTTTATAATATTTACATTTATTGATCAGAAGACAGTTCTTCAGAAAAAGTAATCAAATAAAGACTGTGCCATACAAGGTAATGTTTGATATAGAGTAAAACGTTATTTCACGTGATCACTTGAAAAATTAAATTTTAAACATATTTTTTTTGGTCCGGCTCAAACATTTTTTTTCTATTTTCAGCACGAGTTATAAAAGTCACAATATTTGGTTTAAGTTCAACAATAATGTTGCTGCATTCTTTTGTGTTTACTTGGTCAAATGTTTTTTTATCTTAAAAGCACTCAATTGATATAAGTATTTAGTCTGTGTTTGTTTGCAATTAGCTGTTATCGTATTGATGATGTCATAGAAAAAATAATTGGTATGACCATTATAAAGAGTTTTATGCATAATTTGTTTGAGATGCGGTCATGGATAGTCAATCTAGGATCCCGTGTAAGATGTATGATAATGAGTGATAATAGGTTACTTTTTGTGACGGTAACGGAAAGGTTATAAAATCCGCTCCAGTGCTTCTCAAAGCCTTGGTTCACTCTGCTGTCGACGAAAGGTCATTGTCATCATTGGATGCGGCAACAAAAAAACCCAGTTTCCGGAGCAGAAGATAAACGACGCAGGATAACGCGGCATAACACGGCGGTGGCAATTTTTCGCGGACGAGATGGTGTCACGCTCACAGGACCCGCGGCAGCCATTCCCAACCGTTGCGGATATAAAAAAGCATTTTTCATAAGTATTCTGATTAAAATTCACAAGCCATGAGAAATTCGGTTGGAGATGAAACAACAAAAAATAAAAAAATGGAGCGAAATAAACGTGATGGATGGACGGCGCGCGTCGAAACGGCCGTTTACTATTCCATTTTATAAAAAAATAATAATTTTAATAAATAACCCACAACTATAACTGAGCTTTAAAATATAAATATGCAATATTAAAATCTTTTTAAATTTCGAAAAAGAAAAAACACTTTTTAGAAAGGACTTTGATTTAAGATTGTAAAAAACTTACATTTGAGGTGAAACTCTATGTTCATGCTCATCTGACAATAAATTACAATTAAGCATCAAAAAATATTGTTTTAATAATAAAAAAATTAGGCAAAAACACTTTAAATTCTGTTATAACATGAACAACAATGTGCTTCATTGCACAAAAGTGGTAACCAATTTGGGTGTTCCGTTTCAAGAAGACTGCAAAATATATCGCTAGTTTTGCATTACATTAAAAATATGTTGGATGCATAATATATATTATCTTATTTAAATATGTGTTCATTTTGTATACTTTGCGTTGATAGTACGTCGAAGGATGATAAAATTCTCATAAAATATCTATAAACCAGTTTTAATTTCTATGTGTGACCAAATACAAAAAACGTCAGGTATATAAAGGTCATTTTAAACACTTAATTTGTTCAATTATATTTATAAATTGTGAGGTTGACGTAACATTACTCAATCATTGACGAAATGTAAATCTTACACATAATTGGTCATCAAGTGATTAATTCATCGTCGACTGACCCCGAACGTCAGCTTAAGACTGCGAGCACATTGCTTTATTTCGCTGATATAAGTATGATGTATTCTCTCAGCAAGAGATATTTAATCTGCGCTACATATAATTTCACAATATGTTTGATTTAGCAGCAATATTGATTTTAATCTTAGTCAAAAAAAATATTTTAATTTTGATTTATTCATTTAATTATTTTTAAATTTAATGAAGAAAGTTTATTAATACTATAAAAAATATGCATCGTTACCAATGATATTTTAGCTTGTTTCTATATATTTTTTAATATAATTATTATCCTAATCGATAGTTTTAGTCTGTTAAGGCATAGTTATGTCATCTTACTACTATACAAGATTCGACAATACTCTTGAAACTCTTCCAATCGGCGTTGTTTTAATCAAAGACAATTTTATGGACAACCTTAGCCTTATCCTCTAATGTAAAAAACACATAAAGGTGGTCTGAGGACAGAGCCTGGATGCATTGCATATCTAAGATTTGAGCATTGACTTTGAGCATTGATGCTGTCAAGCGGTTCGTAGGGTAATGCGTTGGTGATTTTGGAAAGTTTAAAATCGTATCCATGTCGTGCTAGTGTCGTCCCGGATCGATTAACACTGAAACAATTCCAATGTACGTATCTGGCGTTAAGTTCTTAGGTTAAAATAACCAAATCCCCAAGAGCAAAAACTGCATCGAGATCATCAGAGGTAAATTCACACCCTGCGGAACTATACACTAAAACAGCTATAATTATCCTATTTTAATGTTTAATTTGTGTTATTATTAATGCGCACGTGTTTTATTGATCTCGGCGTCTTTCTTGACAGTTGCCATTTTGCGTCTAGGAGCTGGCTCGGAGTCGCTGATTACTTAAAGAACGCTTTTAGCATACCCACTGCATGCTTGCATTTTTGCGCCTTTTACATTGCGCTGGTGAAGGCTTCCTCGTCTATATTTGGTAATGTGGGTTAATTGCGTGAAGAGCGAGTCATACTGTGTACGGCAAAAGCGAGAGGCGCGCGGAGCAAACGTTCGCTCTTCACCGAAGCACGCAGCGGAATGTCAGGGATTATTAATTTTTTACCAGCTGACTCGGTATGACTGCTACGCTTTGTCTTTTTACCTACCGGCTAAAATTTGACCGCCTATTTCATAGACAGCTTTGCTACTACTGATGTCTATTATGTAAAGTTATGTAAAGATTATGTTAAGACGCTTTACATAATTCTAATACATTTTTGACCTTGTGTTAATGTATATCATGACCTCAAATTACCTTTTTCAAAAAACCTAACTCACCCTACTATCTCGTAATACGAACTTTTACGACGCAGATAATATTCATCACTTTTATTACCTGATATTGACGTACGGCCATTATGAGCCTGGCTTTATTACATAATTACCGTCGATGGGTCGCAGCACGCCCAGTGATTAAGTCGCGTCGTTATCCGCTTAATAATTCGGACAAATAATCCTGCCGAGACATCAGGAAATGATTTATTGGGTCGATACACACACATGCACACACACACACAGCCAGAGGTAAAACCAAACGGTGATGAACCCATTAAAATAACAAATGAAGTGGCCTAGGGGAATGCCGCTCCGTTCCCGGGAAATAGATGAGGCGAGTTCGGCTGAACCTCGTTTTATTTTTTTTTCTTCTGGAGTGCCCTTTTCTAAGGGAAAATCGACAACACAATTAACGAACACACGCTCTTTAATTATTATTCGAATGAAGAAAGCTCGTTATTCAGAGTAATTTGTCTGGGTCAGGAAAATTTGTATTTTATTTATCATTACTATCGTCTGATTTCATATTTTATTTATATAATATAATATATATATTTAAGATTGATTATTAATCAAATTTAATTATATTCAGGTTACAAAATGTAGTGATTAGGTTATTTTTGTTAGCATATAAAATAAAATTGCCTTTCTAAAAGTAAAATTTTGCTAAAAATATTATATTTCTTTTTAATGCGATAAGCGTTAATAGGTTTAGGAACATATTAAACCTTAGAGAGCTATCTAGAATTTTGAAATTCAGTATCGATTCGCGAGTCACGATGAAAGCTCATCTGTCAAGTGACTCGAGTGCAGTTTCAGAGTTCAACCGCAAATTATCTTTGCTTCAAACGTAAGATATAACTTTAAATTTACCAGAAAAGCATCAAAACAAAAAATAATTATTAATACTATAATATAATTCAGGTGCTTGAAATTGTATCTATTTATAGCTCGAAAAAGATTTGATACACCCGTAAATACCTTTATGTAAATTTCATTATAAGTGTATAGATTATTATGTAAAATTTATGTGATCACTGATAAGATAATTACACTGAAATTTAAGCGCATTATGGCTTAACTTGTTTCAAATAACAATAGACGTCACTAGATTAATCAATAGCTTTGTATCTATACTAAAATCAAATAATTCAGTATCGCATTATATGCATATTTTGTGTAGCAGTATAAAATACATTATTTTCTGTGAATTAAAATTAAAAATCATATATTAATGACCGCAAATATTCTAACTGACCAAGACTTTGTGTAGTATCTTTAGCGGTCAAGTTTCACATGAAGATAACTAAACAGCGACCTTAATGGTATCTTATAGTAACCGCTTTCGTCTTAATTAAACTCGCAGTTAAATTTAACCGATACTCGGATGCAACGTTCCCAAAGCGCTAAAACAAAGCGTTGTCCCCGTTTAAGACTTTCTCTTAGCCATTTAAATGCATTTTGATTCAATTTAGATGTAAATGGACGCCGGGTCAGAACGAGGAAACCTTTTTGCACAACACAAAAAGCTCTGACCGAAAGCTCGCCGTGTTCACTTTTTCAACAGGTTCACGTGTGCGCAGTTATTGCGGAATTTAATTAAGTTTTCATCGGTTGGCGCAGAATTAAAGCACACAGAGGCGAGTGCAATGTTTTTAGCAAACAAATACACCATACATTTTTAAATTAAAATTAATATGTTTGTATCTAACACAAACTATATTTGTTAATCATATATTTATAAATTACTGGCATCATTGGATCAAAAATTTTTTAATAAAATAAATATGCTACTATAATTATTATTATTTTAAATATAACAAACGTTAAAAGCTCAAGAAAAGATTGAAGCTTTAGAGCTATCTAGAATTTTCAAATTCAGTATCGATTCGCAAGTCACGATAAAAGCTCATCTCTAAGTGACTTGGTGCAGTTCCAGACTGCAAATTATTTTTTCTTCGAACGTGATATATAACGTTAAATTAACCAGAAACGCGTATAAAAAATATTTTAAATATTACTTGTAAATAATTTGAATGCTAGAATTTTTTTTAAACAAATTTGCATTTTTAATAATTCGGAAATTAATATTTAGGTAACGATCTTTTCTCAGAAATTTTATTAGTTTTTACAGCTAGCAATTGACATATGTCACTATTAATCATCCGTAAGATAAAAATAATCTAGCAAAACATTATCTGTGATATTCAATCAAAATTATTAATAAATATTTTGCATCTATTCTTATCTCGAAAATATCAAAGTTTATATTAATTTTAAACCCTAGTGTAATATAACTATTTTTGAATAGTAAACGATAAAATACTCTAAAATATTTGCTATTTTACAAAAAATCGAATAATAAATACAGAATCATAGACGTATAATTTGATGTTATAGAAAACAGTACCTATACTATTAATTTTAATTAAAAAAATATAATATAAAGTTTTTTACCCATTAAGTCAATACAAACTATAATTCGAATTAAACCTCTTACCAAAAAAATTAAAATTCAGTAACCTTAAAAAATACAATAATAATATTATACTAATTTAAACCTGAATTGTATAAATTTAAAATTACAAAAAAAATCAATTATAGTTATTGAGAAAGTCAACAGCTAAAAAATATTAACATATAATAATGAGTAATTTCTGGAATTCAGCAATTAAAAAAAGTTTTTCTGCTTTTAGTTGTTAAGGTTCAACACAACATGATGATAAAAAAACATCTTGAAACTCAGAGTTTTTGTTGACGTGTTGAGTTGTATTATTGTCAGTTGTGATTTTAGTGAATCAGTTGTCGAGATGTCTTCTTGTTATGCTTTCGAGATAATCCGCTGATTTTTTTTTGTGTCGATGCATTCTTCTAGCTCATTTATCTTTGTCTCTGTAGATGTGACTCTGTGAGGTCTCTCCAAGGTCTTTCTTCTGTGTCTCTCACCGCGATTTTCCCTATGTTAATAAATGTAACATATTTTATAATGCTATTTAGAGGGAGAGCTCATGGGAATCGCAGATAAGGCTTTATACGAGCCAATTGCATCGCTTCATAGACACACATAAAATGTGTTCATTGCTTTAAAAGAAAAACGGTCCAGATAGTCACTCTAGCGATTGGTAACCAAAAGGTAAAATAACACTTATTATGTGCGCCGGGTAGAATATATGAACTAGCCTGCATCCTTTTTAAGTAGCGATAATATGACTTTTTATGACAGATATCTAATTGCTCGCATTATTAACTCAATTTTTTGGAATTAAGATCTCTCCTCCATTGTGCCTTACTTGAAAAACATTATTATACATAAAAAATTTAATAAGAAAAGAAATAAGAAATGAGATTTTTTTTTAACAAATTTTCAACACTTGACTTATTTTTGCTAAAGTAATAAAATAAAAAACTTATGATGTTTGAAAATATGCATACTTTCTCAAAATATTTCTTGCAATTTTCGGTTACTCGAACCGGCCGACGGTTTTATTTATACTTTGGTGATCTAATAACCCGCTTCGAAATTAAGAAATTACACATGAGAGTCGGCAGCATGCAAAACAATTTAGGGCTATTTTTATTTTTCGATAATCTAAAAGGGTTTATTTTGAATTGTTTTTGTTTAGTAGCAACAGCTGTAATTTATAATTGTCTCACGTATATTATTGACATCCGAAAGGGTCTTAAAACTTGATTTAAAAGCACTGATAATATCAATTCTGAGCTAAGCTCAAAATTTCAACGGGAAATTAAAGTAATATATTATAATCGAAGAACCCAGACATTAATGTGATTACATATTTGCAAAATAGAGAATCTTTTAATGTATATACATTTTATGTAGTTTAATGTTTCTAAAAATTACAAAGTAAAATTGTCAATTTCATAAAAAAATGTATTTAAATCCTAAGTTTTAAAATAAAATATAGTTGATGGCAATTCTGAACAAGTTTTATTGAATTTTGCTTTTTCGCTTGTGAATCTCGAATGTTGCTACTTTTTTGCGTAGCTTTTTTGTATATTTATTTTAGTTTAAATTAGGTGTACCTTGACAAGCTGCTTTTTAAATTGCTTGTTTTTTTTTTAATTGATATTTTCAAACCTTTGTTATTGTTTTTAATTATTGTTAATCAAACGGAATAAAATAAATATATTAATTTCACTGTAATAAATACATTTTTATTATTGTAAATATATTTATAGCATTTAAAAAATTAAATCACATCACTTTTACTATATTCTATATATTCTTGTTCACAAAAAAATTAAAATATATTTTATTAATACTACCGAATTATTTTTATTAACGTAGTAACATTTTTTAAGATCTCATGTAGCTTTTAGAACAGATTCTCCATCCACAGAATCGTTCTTCTGAGTGGCATTCAAAAACGTTTGCGGCTTATTGAATACCCACTTCCCACTTTATCACCTGTCCAAGAACATTCTTCCCCAGGGACTCAGACATTAAAGATTAACTGCATATTTCGCAGGGTCGTCACGTCTCGGCGAACATTTCGGGGGGCCATTGTTTCGCGCAACATCATAAAAGGAAATTGAAATGTCAAACAAAGTCTTGGGGGGATCTTCGAAGACTTAGAAATAATATTAAGTTATTGTTATCGCTGACTATTAATCATCCAGGGCGCGAGTGTGTAAGCCCCGGAGCGTTTTCTTCAGATTCGCAATTCATCGTATAGATTTTTTTTACTTTAATATGTGTGTATTATATTTTCGGAATGAGAAAGAGCAGGCGGTGTAAAATTTGCATGAAATGTTTTACGGCAAAACCTCGAAACTGTTCAGGTTGAATATCTGAGTGGCTGGTAACGAACACGTCGGACGTGTCAGGCATTTCGAGAATGTCGCACACGTTAGAATTGTCAGGTTGAATGTATGCAAACGTTGGATCTTTTACGCTTCATGCGCTTTGTATCGACGGTCTAGAAAGTTTGTATAAGCGTAGTTAGATATCAAACACGCGCAAGCCATCAATTTATTCGATCAAAGACAACAAATAAAATATACGAATAGAATAAATAAATATTTACTTTCGTTTATGTTTCACTTAAATTGAAAGCATCAAGTTAGGTGAAACGTTTTGTTTACTATTCATAAGCAGAAATTTATGTTTTACGGCTCTTATAAAATGATCTGACGCAACGATTGTAAGCAGCTATGCGTCACAACTTGTCCTAATAATAATGAAAGCGAATTTATAAAAATTGATTTATTAAATAAATTAAATATAAATTTTTCTTTACACGTCCGATGTTATTCTTATAAATGACACAAATCCCCTTAGGTACACTTTTTCATAGCTGTCCAGCATGCAGTGCAGCAGAAGCGGAGTTAACGGCAATTACTGTAGATTGTCCCGTGACGTCACGTCGCGTCCAGACAAGGATTGATGGAGATTGTACCAGTGTCGGAACAGCGGAACTTACCCAGTAAAAACATCACGAAAAAGGGAAACTTGTTCCCGAGTTCTCCACCCTAAAAATTCCGTTTCAACTTTGCTCGCTTCCACACATCCCTCTGGTGGATCATTTAAGTTGTTTATGAACGCGACACTCATTTTTACTCGCTAAACTTTTCACTAAGAACTAAATTTTATTTACAGCCGCCCGGGCGAACATTTTCTCGGGCCGGACATTTTTTCTCGGGACATTTCATTTGCCTTTATGTGTTGCGAAAACTTTTCTATCAATTTTGTTCTGGGGCTCCACTGACCCAGTCGCAAATATAAATTCTTATGAGATGGACAATTTTATGTTGTATAACTACAATTTAATATGATATAATTTTATTTATTCTGAACGTCGTAATATTTTGTATTATTTTTAGTATTTTTATTTAATAGTATTTTTCACTAATGATGTTATTTATGATACAATAAGAAATAAAACTTATGTGAAAGATAAATTTAAACAATTAAACTTGACTCTAATGCGATGTATATTAAAAAATAAATTTTATATTATAACTATTATTTTTTACTAAATAAAACATAATCTGCAGTTTTAAGCCAGATCTTTCAAATACACTCTAAATATTAAAATAGTAGTTTTTCTACTTGAATTTACGCATCGCTATGTGTAATAAACAAATTTATTTAAATTATAAATTAAATTAAAATGTCACTAATATAAATATAATTGTATTTTTAAGGAATGATAAGAACGTAGCACACAATTAATTTAGAATTTTATAAGTCTTTACAAATAAAACTGTATTTATTCGAAATATTTTCATAATTGAACACCTACGTCATTTTTTTATACATTCAACTTCTATCAAATTTTGGCAATTTTAAAGTTAAATAGATTACTTAAATCTGTAGAATAAATTATAATTTAACAAATAAATTTATACATTCACTATAAAAAATATATTTGAGTATGATTTTACTTAAATGAACTTTAGAATATATTTTCATAAGTAATACACATTCAATGTAATATATATTATAATATATATAAAATAAAAATGATTAACAAAAAAATAAATAGGCTATTTTAATATAACACAATTACAATAAACATACATAAAATATTACCTTCTTAAAATAAATAATTATAAAAATAAAAATAAATCAGACTGTAATTAAACTTTTTTTACCTTTTATAAAAATATTGTGTTAATTAAAAGAATACATTCCTTACCAATTTAAGTGCTTGGCAACATAATGCAAATATATGTAAGTTGTAATTTATATTTACCGTAATATGTAATATATACAAATTACAATAACACATTAATTCCCTGGTGTTATAAGAGTATTAAATAACATACACATATTAATTCACAATGTGGTTTTAAGAGTAACATTTAATACAGGATTTCAAAAGCCCTAAATATAGGTTTCTGTAATAAAACTCGTAAATAATGAAACGAATCAATCTTCTTCAATCACCTGGAAAAATTTGGCAGGTAACATTGAGATAATTTTAGAGCTCGCACTAAAAGCGATGTATCAAATGCTAAGTCTCACAAGAAAACTTTAAAAATATTTAACTTTCCGACTTATATGTCAGTTTTGATTTTTCTTTTAAAACATAAAAACGCAATCTGTGTGATGATGCTCAACTATTTTGCATTAGAATAAAACTAATAAAGGTAGTTCGAGATATAAATATTAAATTATTAAATCCTATTGAAATTTTAAATGTTATTCTTTAATTTATATCAGAGATAAATATGCAATTATTAATTATTAATCCGTACTAGTGTATTAAAAACATTTTTTTTAAATATTTTTATCGAGTCTAAAATATCAGAATTAGTAATAATTATATAATGATAACTTTTATCGATCATTAAGGATTCTTATCAAAATCTTGATAGATTTAATTTAAACAAAACTAACCTTACTCATTGATTATATAAAATATTAGCTTTTTGCAGTCTATTTATTATAATTTGACATTCCGCGCCTTAAAAACACATGAATTTTTTGGAGGCGTTGCGTCTATTAAAATTATGAACCACTGGGTATAACCGAAGAAAATATTTTAAAATTATTTGCTTCGAATTTGAATTGCCTTGTGATGTTACCCACAATGTGCTCAACAATTTAAGCAACTGTATCACTAAAAGCCTGATCAATTTAAATATAAAAAACCAAATCTAATCCTTTCGGTTTTTATAAAGTACATTTTTTATAATTTGATATAGCGCGCAATAAAAAAACTAAATTTGCCAGAGGCGTTAAGGGTCTAATAAAACTTTAAACCACTGGGAGAAGGCACAAAAATCTTTTAAAATTATTTGTTTTGTATTAAAATTGCTTCTTAATGTTACCTACAACGTGCTTAACATTTCTAGCAACTGTATCAATACTAAAAGCCTGAAAATTTAAATGAAAAAAATACTAACCGTAATTTTTAATTATAATATACAAAAAGTTAGCTTTTTATAAAGTCCATTTGTTATAATTTGACATAGCGTACCTTGAAAAAACTAAAATTTGACAAGAGCGTTAAGGGTCAAAAAATAAGAACCACTAGGTAATACAAAAAATTATCTTTAAAATTTATATGTTTTGCGATTAAATTGCCTATTGATGTTATTCACAATGTGCTCAGCAATTCTAGCAAATATCTCATTAAAATCCTAGTAAATGTTAATAAAGCTGCAGCATTAATTTACAAATGGCTTAATTTTATAGTAAATAAATGAGAAAATTGTGAATTGACTTAAGTTATAGCTGTACCTCTCTTATTTTGGCAAAAAAATCTAGTTTTTTGAATTTTGTATTGTGTATTTACAGTCAAGTTATCATCAGGTTTATTGAATTTGTTTTGAAAATACCTATTGTCATAGCACAAACAATGCTGTAGTAATTACACTTTTCTTCTCAAAAGAACGACATTCAAAGTCCACTAGTCTCTTATTTAATGGCTTTGCCCATGAATAGAAAAAGCTATTTACGAGGCACTGAGAACGATGTAGAATTATATCTCGATCCCATTAGAGTAGAATGCAAAGCAATAGGAACACTACATACGGTTATGCTCGTTTAGTTATAACGCATATTTTAAAAACGCTTTTCCTGCAAAAATCGCTCAGTTATTTAACAAGCTAGCCTATCATAAGGACGTTTTCAGCGATAGCTATGAAGAGCTGACAAAAATGATGTGGGATGATCCTAATCTATATAATGTGTGCATTATATTTTTTTTTATATATTTGCTTTTTTTAGAGCTGATGTATTTTATATATATGTATTTGAAATAGTAAATAATACTCTTGTATGATGCGCCATCAAGTTATGTTGCTTAAATTTGTAATAAAAATAATGAAAAACTAGTTTATACATATTATATATAAATAAATATCTAATATTATACTCGCTTATATAAAAAGTTTTTCGTATCATATATTTATTTAAATAAATTTGTTAAGGGCTACTGAATATTATGTTTAAATTTAAAGAGCACAATCCCTCGAGTTGTTAAGTAATTTTCAATAGCTGAAAACAAACTGAAGTTGGAAGCCTTATTGTTAATGTAACTCGGCTTAAAATAGAACACCCAGAAATTCACCTTTGACAAAGTATTTGGCAGATCTGAAATATTCATGTGCTCTTCAAATTTATGTCCCGATGCAAACGGGAATCATTATGTTCCGGTATACTGAAAGTATTATGCCTAACACTCGAAAGATCTCAGCGAATGGTAATTTTGACCCCATGTTGTTGTTCCCCCGCGTTATTGTCCCATGAATAAAAACCTATAAAAATGGTAATGCAATATAAATAAGGGTGCGAGCCGGGAGGTAGTGGCTCAATATTTTTTACATAATTTACTCGTCATTTTACATATCAATTTTCTGCCGTTGTTTGGTCTCTCGATAGTGCTTATAGATTGTTTGTCTACAGAAGCATTTACTAATAAAAATTAATATATCACAATATTTACTAGATAAATATTTCATTGCATCATCTTTTGAGATCAAAGTGTAATTAAAAGTTTTCCGATGAAGTTAATTAAATTGTAATAAAATATTTTTAAGTCACTGCGACTCAATCTGCACCTTTATTTAGTTAAGACATTGTGTTACTTCGTTAAACAATGTAAAAGAGGGTTTTATAAAATATTTAGCTTACTCTGAAAGCAAAACTTTCACAAGTTTTGTTTTTTGACGTTTACGTTTTAAGAAAAAATATATTTCAGTTAATTCTCTATAAAAAAGTCACTCCATTGTCAAATAAACTTCATTAAACTAGCATAAAGCTACTTTATTATGTAAAAGTTGAAACATTATACTTTTTTCTACAAAAAAACTTTGTTAATGAAAAAGTAGTAATAATTAAACATTTTATATAATTAAACATCTCAAATATTGAGTATATTTATCGCGGTAAATTATTTTATACTGTGTGAATTTTTTAGCTCTTTTTATTATAATAAATTTGTTCTGTGAATTCTACTTATGAGTGTAAGTTGTATTTTTATTAATAAAAATCGTAATCAGTAAACATTATATTTGTTTTTAAGGTAAATAAATAATAGCTAGGATGGCATTTTACATATCAAATTCGCGACTTTTTTCCTGTTCAACCTCAGGCGCTTCGAGTTAGTTTCAACAAACGCTCGATCCAATTAAGGAAGCAGGGGCTTCGAATTACATGACATAGTTTAGGTCCTTACCCTCAGTTGTTGGTTATTATTTCGAAACTTTAGCTACGCCGTAGAGAGAAGAGGCAACTTCAAAAGTGCATCCAGAGCTATGCAGTTTTATGGCATGACGTCGTACGTCCGTTTCCTTCTCCTTCGTGAGACACACCAGAACCCGATGCAGAAAATGGGATTTTTCCCACGTCTTGGAAACTCAGTATATTTTTTACTGTTGATATATCAAGGAGCTGTGTAGCTATTGTGATACTGGCTCTAATAATATAACATTCAGTAAAATAATATTCTGTATATCAAATATAAATTTTCCTTTGTTGCATCTCTAATGTTGCAATTTACATGTACAGAAACTTTTAGTATTTGTAATATTATATGATAGCCTAATTTATATCATGGTCTTAATTTCTTAAAAAAATCCTAAGAGTACCATAATAATTTTCATAAATGCAATTTTGACATCAATAATAATGGTAATCCGGCTTGTTGGTAATGCAAGATTCGAAGCAAACAAAAATATAAATATGCTAAGGAGAAGAGTATTTTATTGATATGGAATCCTTGCGGTACAATATTATTATACGTTTATGCAATATCGAGCAATACCAAACTGTTATTTTTGTCACAATTATAGTGATTTTAACATTTCTTAGAATGCCTTAATGTGTATATTCTAAGAAAAAACAATAAATGTATTTATTTAAGTGTTTATCATCAAACCAAATATACAAGAAGTAAACAACTACATATATAAAACTGTTTGCTTTAAAAAAATATTTCTGTTGCAAACAATACAAACTTTTGCAATTATGTTTTATTTAAGATTTTTGTCTTAATTGTGTGTTACTGCATTATTTATTAAGATGTTTAATAAATCCAAACTAATCCTATGAAATCAACATCAAATGAAAACATTTATTTTAAGATCGATCTTTTACAGAAACAGGAAAATATTCTAAAAAATATATCGTGTCTTCAAGAATAATGAAAAACAGTACCTACTAGACATATTAATAAAAATCTAAAAAATAAAAAAAAATTATACCAAATAAGTTGATGAACATAAAAAAACAAAATAGCGGAAAAACATTAGACCGTTGATTTATTATAGACCCCTGGCTAAAATAAATATGAAAAAAAATCAAATTAAAATTTAATTAAAAGATAGAACCATTTATAATACCATTAATAATAAACTTGTTGTGTAATTCACCACACAACCAAAATAAAATATATAGAAAAGGAGCATAAAGCAAGATCTAAAAACAAAAATTCGCTACCGATGTTTTTTATTGAAATCAAACAGAAATATAATAGTAAATAAACAAATAAAATCATAATGATATTACACACATATATAACTCTTGTACAACCATACAAAAAAAAAAGTACCAAGATGTCAAAGATACAACCACACAAAAGGCTTTTGAAAACACGATGCGACAAATACGTCGATGATCATTTGACAACAAACTATACAAAAAAGAACAAGACCACTGAAGTAAAATGTGCAACATGTAAAGAGGGTTATTTCTCAATTTCTCGTTTTTAAGTATTTAATTTAATATATTATATTTGTAATTTTTTTCTCTGTTTTCACCGAAATTTTTTTATTTAAACAATTAGTGCAAAAAAGAAATTAATCACAGATAAAATATTATTTACCTGAAAAAATATTTTTTTAAGTAATAATTATTATTCTTAATAATCATTATTTACTTTTATAATTGTTTTTTACTTTTTTAAATTTATTATTACATACATTTTGATCAGAAATCACTTAAGCTTTTTCAAGTTACTAGAATTAAAATTAGTTATATAATATATTACCCCTTTAAGCTTTACGTAAATTGCGTTTTTATAGCATTTTGAAATGTTTATAAAATATTTAAAATAAATTATCAAATAAAATAAAAAAATAGCAAATAAAGGCCAAAATCGCGCAATTAAACATAAAAATCGTATAGACAAGACTGAACGATAAGACCTTCAATACTATTTCAAAACTTAAGTGAGCAATAAAAAACAATGAATTCTTTTGTTAAGTTTTCAAAATTATGACTAAAATATTTCGATTATTGCCATTATTGAGGCAAGACACCCAGGCTCTATATAGAAGGGTCGCAACTTTTATTAAAAATGAAAAAAACGTACATGGTAAACAAAGTAAAAAAAAATAAAATTGATATTTATTTATAAAAAAAAGTTTAAATGTTTATAACTGCAGCAGTAATTGTGTCTTAAAAACAAATATTTAAAAAATGTATAAAAAGCATTTTTTTAATTTTTATTTTGCTTTTATTTTTAATACAAAACATTTTTACTCTCCCTACTTATTTCTCTAAATGTTTTAAAACAAAGATACGATTTTTTTTATTTTTTTAATAGCTACCATTTTGAAGCTAAATATATCTGAGATGTTTACAAGATCTATTTTTTGGCAAATAAATTATACTGATGTAGTAAAAGCAACGAAAGTGATAGTGTCCTTAATTTTGAGTAAATTCTATATATAAACCAATTACTTTAAGGCAAAATGTGTATATTAAGAAATTGAGTTAGTTTCCCAGGGCGGTGCAAGGGGTGCATGGTATCCAGACTGCTATTTTTGTCCAATTTTCAAAAAAAAAAAAAAATTTTATATTGATAAAAATTATTATTTTGAATTGCCATTTGTATATTTTACAAAAACAATAAAATTTTCAAAAGTATAAGATGTTGCAATTAAAAAAAAAATTTAGTTTTGAAAAAACTTTTAAAAAATATTATTCATTAACTTACAAAATTTTTTACGGGTGTTATTTTGATATTTTCTAAACATTTGGAAAGCCGGAATGACTTACAGATTAAGAAACCTAAGAGTAAAGATAAAATTCAGATAAATTATCGCCGTCATAAGATTAAATATTTGATAAAAAAATATTATTGCGCTTAAAAGAATCTCTACGAAATGAAATCATTAATGTGTTTTTAATTTCTAATATTTTGTGTTCTTTAAAAATGGTTACAATGGTAACAAACCAGTTATTTGTTTTTTAATAAAATGTAAGTTTCTATAAATTTTTGTATAAGCAATTTATAAAAAAATATCTATTTATAATATAATATAATTTGCACTTAACAAATTTTTCGACGTCCTTTTTCTGCTTACAGCTGTCACGGACACATTTATTTTTATCCTTACACTTATGAAGCACACTATATTTATTTTTATTTTTTATACTTTTTTTTCATCTATTTCACTATTTTTTGATTCGTATAAAAACATTCGTTAATATGAATCGAAATTTCACAACTTATGCACATGTATGCTGTCTTTCCATATTTCACGTGCAGAACAAACACGACATTTTTATCTTACATATTTCTCCTCACTTTGTATTTAAATTGGCTGATGATTTTTTGCTTATCCGAAAGCTTTTCTAGTGGATCAATAGCACGGGCACGACAATATGTGGTAGCAACCAGTGAAATGTCTTCAGAATCGATAGATTTAATTGAATTCTGCAACAAATGTCTTACTCACAAGAAAATCTTTGAAATTAATTTTGCTGTAACGACTTAACTTTTAATAGACACTAAACGAATAAAACAATGCACATTGCAATAAATAATAAATAACCGTTATTTTTATTCAATTGTTTATTAAAATATTAGGTAACTAAGTAACGAACGATGCGATCAACATCTCATATATTTATTACATTGAGGCTTATATATTGTAAGGCCGATCGTTCTGGTTTTTTCCCGTGTTATGAAGCTGCTGAAGCTGTTATGAAAAGTAGATATCGTTCTAAAATTTCTTATCTTATTTGTTTTCTAAATTTGGATAAGCGTTTTACATTTTGAACGATTTTTCTTTGGCTCGTAATTTGAATTTGTCTTAATTTGGATTTATAGATGCACTAAACTTGTCTCTTAAATAACACAGCAAGGCGGATTAGTTATTTTAATAAATGTCAAAAACTGCAAAGGCTTTCGAAAATGTATGTATTTCTATTAATTGTACACGATCGATATATATATATAAATGTTATTAATTTTGTATTATTTGTATACGATAATATTTTATACTTTTATGCAGATATTTATTAACAGTAAATATATTAAAATATCTATGTATTGCTTAATAGGTATTTTTGAAAGTTTATTTTTATTAATTTTATTAAAATGAAAAATAATTACAATAAATTGAAAACGTGATTAGTTCTTCAAAAGTAATATTTTATAGTAATCAATAATATTAAATAAAGATCATCGACCACTGGTCTATGCTATATATTATCTCATTTATATGTTTTAGTGTACTATCAGTGAAATAACATTTTAATTGGCGTTTCAGTAAAATTATATGTAAATAGATTTTCATATGTAAATATTTATTTTTTGTACTAAAATATAATTTATCTGAAAGACGCCAGTAAAATTATATGCTGCTTTAAACTTAATCTAAAGTAATTTAAATTTTTTAAATGTTTATTCAATTTAAATAAATTTTGTATTTCAGACCTTTTTTTATACGACATATTTTTAATGCCACCTTAAATTACTCCTTTAAGGACTCTCTTAAAATAAGCAGCCTGTATACCTTGCACCCGTTGCACCGCCATGGTGACGGCCTCAATGAGTAACTAAAGGTATAAAATTTAGAACACGTGTAAATAAATTTTTATTTTCCCATAAACAAAAACCTTTTGAGTTATGCTAGGTTAGGGTACGATAAATCGTAGCCTAGCCTACCCTAACTCAACCTAACTTATATTCTTATAAAAATACATTTTGCATTAAAACAATAGTTTTATATATAAAATAAGCTCAAAATTAAGGACTTAATAGCTTCTGCTGCCAGCTATTATTACCATTTTGTTTCAAAATTGTGGCTATTAAAAAAATAAAAAAAAATTTCTTTGTTAAAAACATTTTAGAGAAAAAAGACTAGAGAGCAAAAATGTTTTAGTTTAAAAATAAAAACAAAACATTTTTTTTTTAATTTTTGTTTTACATTTTTGGTAATGACTGGTTTTTAAGACACGATTACTGCCGCAGTTGTAAACATTTTAAAATTTTCAAAGCCCACGTTGAACTCGCAGCAAATAAAATTTATACATTCATATTTTTATTGCTTAACAGCGAATCGGTTAGGTCAGCGCGGCAATTTATATTAGACTATATTCTTTAGCAATATTGTTCGAACCAGCCCTGTCTTTTGCTGTTAAGCATAAAATGCGACTCCAACAGTACGTCAACATCAAGGAAGGCAAACTCCTTAATATTGACAATTTGTAAAGTCGAGGGACGACCACTAAGCCCTTTGAACTAGTCTAGTTATCATTTTTGGAACACATTTTGCATTGGTAATTGTGACGACAATGGGTAAACATAGTGCTTAAAACATAAAAAACTAAATTTAGGATAAAATGAATTGTTATTTAATAAGACTAGTTTTAATGTAAAGAAAAACAAACATATATTGTAATTACAATATATTACGGTGTAAATATGGTTGCATTACCAGGCAGCGGTATCTAATACATATTGACTCCATATTAATACAAGTGTTGTAGCAAATCGTTTAGTCCTAAGTAAAAGAGTCATTATAGTGGTCATTAAGATAAGAGAATTTCAAGAATTGTTAACAGATCTTTTAGTTTTTAAAGAAAAAGCATGTCATATAATTGTGATGATTACTTAACAATAATTCATCCTTAAGATAAATTTCTCGTAAGTCGCGAAGTCCTGTTGTCGGTCTTGCATCCGGGCCGTGTTAATCAGTGTTGCCAGGTCTTCTTACCGGAATTAAAAGACAAAAGCTTATGGAGGCATAATTCGGTTATCCGGCGACATTGTTTGCAAGTTTGTTTGTCGCTGGCAAACAATGGCCCATCCGGGATTGCTTAACCCGGATTATTGCCGAGCGCGCGGCTTATGGCCATAAATAATGAGCTCTATATCCCTATCCCTATTCTTCTGCCCCTTCCCCTATACAATTTTAGGTCAACGAATTTCTATTAACCACTCGGCTGTAACTGTAATTCATTGCCGCGCGGTGAGCTTGGCAACCTTTTTTCGCCAAATCTTAGCCCCGACGTTTCTGCGTGAGCGGAGCCCAACCGCCCGTTAAGGTGCTATATACGCCTTTTTATATGTTTATATCTACAGGATGATCATAAACAGCTTAAGAGATAAAAAATAAACCATTCTATATATTTTTATTAAATGCTTCTGTAAACTACGAAATATAGAATTGGATCCGTTTACAAATACCGTCAGGAAGTTTCATCCATGTTTCAGTCAGAAATTTTTATTCTGAAATCTCGTCAGAAACTACCATCACAAACCTTCATTAGACATTCTGTCGATTCTTCGCCTTCGTGTGCGTTCAACGTTTCAAAGTAACTGCGTGCCTTTGTTTGAATTATTAAAAGGCTTATCGGCATTGCCTTTTGCATCTTATTGTGAAACCAGATTGCCAATAATTTTTCAATCTCATGTTTTAACTGCAATTTTATTTTTCATAATCATTGAAACATAGTTTCATAGTCGTTAATGATCTTAATTGCTATCTCAAGATCGATAGTTTTCCTTTGTGTTTTAGCGATTTCTTTATGTGTAGTCATGCTCTTTCTTTTCACAGACATTTAGTATTATATGCTGCACAATAAAGTACACATCATAAAAATTAGGAACATTTTATGTAGTAAATAGTAACTTGGGGATTCTAGTCAATATGGTCATATTAGTAATATTAAATATTATTAAAATATTTTTAATATAAGTAAATAAACAATTTTTTTGATGTAGATAAATCAATGTAGTTTATATAAATAAAATATTTAATAAAACACCCTTGCCACCCTTTATAGTGTTATATTTTTCGTGTGTTTTTAGCGCTTAGAATACAACGAGTCATAAATACTACGATTTCATATCGCAATATTGGCTATGTGGGGGTAGCTAAATTGTTACGTGTACGTGTGTGCAAAAGGTTACTTCATGGGGTTGGGGTAGAATCGTTTGATAGTCTCTAAGATGAGATTCTAAGAGAAAAAATATACAAAGATTCCGCTACATATATGTCCAATTTAAAAAAATTATAGTTATTAATGAATTTAACCAATTTTGGGATCAATCAGATGCAATTGACTCAAAATTAAAAATTATAGAAGCTTGTTCTTATATCCAAAGCTTTTATTTTTTTGTATAAACTATTTTTGAATCACTGTATTTTAAAATATGATTGCAAAAAATTACATAAAATTAAAAAGTCGATGTGAAAGCTGCTTTTTTTATAAAGCTTAAAAGGGCCGTTTTGGTCGATTCAGCACAGCTCCGTTAGGTGCTAGTAAAGCCACATTGTTAATTATACATTCGAATCAAAGCGATTTTTTTAAACCAGTTCTCATAAAGTTTCCTGACAAAAATGATTAAGTACAGCAATACCAGAAAACGGCATACCAATACATACACTGCTAATACAAATAAAAACATATATCTTCAAATCCTTTGCCATTTATTATATTATTTAAGAGGTAACAAATGTTTATATCTTGATTTATTATATAAAATACAATATATCTAGTAATTCTCATGGATTCAGTACACATCCTCACATAATAAATCAAGTGGATGAATCATATAACTGATATTGCGGCGATACATACAAACACACGTTGAAAGCTTAAATTGTTTATTGCTTCAGACCGCCCGTTGCAATTTCATCGTGTCCCTTTTTCTAGTTGTTAAAATTCACATTGCATCGTTTCCCAGCAGCTGCGTTGCGGTCGTAAAAAGAGGTCACTCGGACCCCAGACTGTAAGAATTATATTTAATAGTGTTATGAAATAGTAATAAATAGTGTTTAAGTGTTATGTTCCGTGACTCTGCTTACAGCGACTAATGCCAACGTATGCTTTCTATAAAACTGTAAAGTTGTTTAAATCGACAATTTTCTCTCGATCCGAGCAATTGACTCTCAAACCACGAGCCAGTATATTATTTTGTTATTGCGTTTATTTTGTGTGTTTCAATTACTCTAATTGCTTTTGCAATCTGGCTTTAGACATTGTTGGGTTTGTACAATATGTATATTAAAATTTGTAAGTAAATATTTTGAGAGACATGATTAAAACACACAACGGTAAATATGTTTAATTAAACTTAAATATTACTGAAATTCGCATTTAAATATTAGCCTACGAATTTTATAAAAGAAAAAATATTTTATTTTAAAATAAACAAATTACCATTCAGCATCTGCTCAAAAAAATATCTGCTGCCATGACTTGAACCAGCGGCCTCTGTATTTCCAATCTAGACCTAACGGGCTGCGCTATTCTGAGCTTAATATATATGTACATACATACATCTTTACATAAGAAACGTTAGGTGATATTAAATAAATAATGACAATTTATTTGTTAATAATGCTTAAGAAGTATTTAATTTTTATAATAAAAAATAATACAATATAAGTGACTGTTAATATTTTATTCAAATTTTTGCTTTAAAAATATTATGAAAAAAAATCGCAAGCTCTACTTCTGCAGATTTTATAGATGGACAAATACTTCTATATGTTGATATTGTATTTTTGGTTATTTATTGCGATTCACGCTGCATAAATAAATAATAAAGTCATACGCGGCTGGTGGCACGATAAAGTAAAAGTAAGTCAGAAGGGAGTGTTTACTCTTGTTTAAGATTCTGACCACAGGCGTCAGTAATCTGGCGTCGCGTGTGACGCTCAATTGATAACGATGAAAATTCATAAGGCGTCACCGAGCCAATGGGATAATCCTCCTTGAGGGATTTCTCCTTTTGTTCATTCTGCACGTACATACGAGTTTACTGTGTATAAACAGAATAATGTATAAGAGTTTGTGTACAATTTTGAAACACTTTTTTTAATATTATTAATTCGATTAGGTTCAACTTAACAAATTTATTAAAGCGTAACATTTACAATATATCTAAATGCGTGGGAATTTGTTATTCTATAAAAAACGTCCTTTTTGTTTATTCTCTAGGTTAGAAACATAATAAATATAATATGATATATTATTATTAAATTTAATATTATATATAGTGATATTGAGTTATATTAAGTTGAGTCGCTTTAAAGCCCACCATGCGTTATCTCTATTAAAAAGTAAAGTTTGTTATGAAATTCTTCGACGCTGGAATGCAATTTTTGTACACGGCGTTATTACGTTGCTGGTAAAGGGATTTAAACAAGAATGTATACAGAGCGTCTGGTAAAAAATCAAACTATTTAACCAGTTTTTCGCTAAGAACGAAATTGGATTTTTACAAAGAAACATATAAATAATATAACCTACACTTTTGATACGCATATTTAAATTTAAAATTGCGATCAGTGCTTATTGTCTTATTATTTTGTTCAGATTTTGTTAAAAACTTACATGAAATTAAGATACAACTATGCACCTTTATTTTGAATATATGAACGTTTATTACCAGATAACAAATACAGGAAAATACATATCTTAAAATAATATACAAGTAGCTGCTTTATAAACATTCAAGGGAATAGAAAATATAAAATAAGACCGATAAAAAGTAATTAAAACGTAAAATAAATTAAAAAAGAAATTAACATTTTACAAAAAAATTCAAATGTGTTTTAAATATATTTTATTTTAAGCAAAACCACTTTAAGCTTAGAAAAAATACATTTGTGGTACTCCACACCTAGCAAACGTATGTTATAACGAGATAATTAATTGTTTATAAATAAATAAAATTTGTATAATTTTATGGGCACTTTTTTCTTTAATATTGGTTTATTTGCCACAATTGCAGCAACCTTTTTTGATCTGAGCTCTGCAATGTGTATAGTAAATTTAAGCTTAAAGGCAGCTAACGCTCGTTCTACTCGTTCTTGACTCAATGCATTTTCCGTGTTTATTTTTAAGAAGTAAAGGCAGTATTGTCTATGAATTGTGATACTTATTACTTAAGCATTCCTCCTAATTTATTTTTTGTAGTTAATGCTTAACTTTTCATTAATATCAGTATGGTTGTAATGGCAGGAAGTATGGTTCCTAAATAAATATAATAATATTCGATTATTCGAATTATTAAGTTTATTTTCACTTAATTAATTAAATATTCGTTTCTACTATTTCAAAAAAAAATTAAAAAAAACTAAAAAAAATTAACAATTTGTATACTAAATCAACACATGTATTAATTTTTTCTCTCAATATAGTGACTAGTGCCAATTAAAACTCCATAGTATTTTATGCGTATTTATTTTGTTTCGAAATGCGTGACAATAAGATACTCTTTTACAACAAAAAAAGCTTTTACGCATTTAAAAAATATTTGTTAATATAATATTTAACGGGGGTATCTACTATGACCGAAATTCACAGATTTCGTTCATTGAACGAAGCAAAATGTTAAAAATACCTATCTGTTATTGTCTTTTAACGCTTATTTTAAAAACAGATGTGCGTCGCCAACTTTAGCAAAGTCTGTATTACGTTTTTGTATTTGCTGCTTAAAAATATAAAGATTTTGTTTTAGTTAGTTTAATGATTAAAACGCAGTTAATTTATTTATATTTACGCATGGCGTCGAGGCTCAAAGGTAAGTTATTGCCTATCATTTTTACTATATTTTTAATACTATTTAAATTAAAATATAATTATTTGCCTCATTAAAAAGATTAAAAAAGCTTTGTATTAAAAAATAAAAATATAGTATCAAATAAAAAAACTATTTTTTTATTCGATTTAATTATAAAATTTAAAGCATATTTTAGTAATCGGTTACCTGTTTTAAATTAAATTAAATTGCATGTTAATATAATTCACTAAAAACAATACAAACCTAACGTACTCATTTTCACCCTAGTAACAAACAAACAAAACCAATGGAAAAATAACAAGTGAAACGATCAACTTAAATTTAACGCAATTATAAAATTTGTGGTTGCCGAAATAAGATCAAGACGTCCAACAAGATGATGACCCCAACAGCGGAAGTCATCAGCAAAAGAGACAAGTGCAGGAAAAGGCGTGATACGCAAGCCCTTCTATTAAAGCTAAGTTGCATGTTTAAATCCGTTTATATTAAAAAAAATTAAATAATATTGTACAAATATAATATTTTTTTATCAATATATTGTTTAAATATCAAACAATTATCACCGTGTAAGGTATAATTTTATTACTAAAAATTTAAAACATTTGATCAGTGGACTTTTCGAATTGCCAAGGAAAAACCGTTTAATTTTTTTATTACTGCTATTTAGCACTACACAATTTTGTCAGTTAATTAGGATTTATTATTTTGCAGTAACAGTGTCGTTTGTAAAATTGTTTGGCGAATTTGCGTTTAGTGTATTGAAAAAATAACGATTGTATCGTAGCCATGCAACGGTTATTTTTCTCCCAACTCAACATCTAGTCGTATATTTTTGCAGTTTATAGTGATTTGGCTAAGGTTTCTCAAATTGTAACCTGAAATATTAAAATCAGTAATAATATAGTGAGCCAATCAGATATAATCATTACATACAAGTAGGTGGTTTGCTGACGATTGATCCCGCAAATATTTAAAAAAATATTGTTTTCGTACAAAATTACATTTGAGATAATAAAGAATGTTTTTATATTTACAATCTGTTGAAAATAATAAAAACAAATTACATATATTTTCATTCAATGAAGAAGTTTGCAGAAATAAAAATTAACAATAAATATAAACAATGATGAAAGGACTTTAGAATTTGGCTCAATGTTTAAAAAACGTGAGTCCCCAAAATTTACAAGTAAAATAATCGATTTAAGTTAATAGTATTTTTTTATGATCTGCTTTTATCTATATAACTGTATTTTAAGGACCTCTGGTCTATGACGTTTCATCGCCAGGCAGTTCATATATATGTATTTTAATTAAAAATAATTTGCTTATAATTAATAATATATTTAGTTCAACTATAATTAAATTTATTATGATCTATCTTTATAATTTTACTTATTTTAATACCTTGAAACGTATGCTCTGTTGTTTATATATTTATTTATAAATTTAGGAAAATCATTTATTCACTTACCTATAGATACAGATTAATTATTTACAAATAAAGCTTTTGAACAAAAATATGTGTACTTACATAGTATCAAATTTATATTTTCATTAACGGTTTGTAAATGTCGAAACATTATTAATTTTTGAAAATTATATGTAATTTCGTACTAGAGCAATATTTTTATAAATTTTTCCAACTCTATTTAAATAGTTTATATTATATGTTTAACTTTTACGGATGCTGGTATTTACAAAATTGTTTCTACCATCTCAAATGAAATAAAAAAAAAAATCTTAAAATGAACGATTTTGCATAATTTTAATATATAATCAACACATGTAGTTGTTTTTGCTCTTAATATTGTTTCTAGTGCCGCTCTTAAATATAAAGTCCTTTATACGTCTTTATTTTGGTTCGAAATTTTAGACAGTAAGATGCTCCTTCACAAAAAAATGCTCTACAGCATTAAAAAAACATTTGTAAATTTAATATTAATGGGGCGTATTTACTATGACCGAAATTCGCAGAATTCGCTCATTTACTGAAACAAAATCTTAGAAAAACCCACCCTGTTTTATTGCTTAACACTACGGTCTAAATTTTTTTTGTAAAGTTATGTAACGTTTTTGTATTTATTGTTCAAAGACACAAATAATTTATTTATATTTATTTACCTTCTCTGGTCTATGACATTTAATCACCGCAGCTTTTTAGCTAGCCAGATTATAAATATGTTTTTTTTTTATTTTTGTCTATTCAATTGTACTATGATTTATTAATATTTGTATTTAGTATAATATATCTTAACAATTTAATTTATGAATGAATTTATACTACCGAGTTAAATGTAGCAATCAGCTTAAATTAAATCCAATGAAGTATTATATATAATTTTGATGAGTACCATTTATTTTATACGTAATTAAATATAATATAATTGATATATAGTCCTTTCTGATAACAAATAATATTTCTATACTTTAGATATTCATGCGTTCTTTAGAAATTATTCTCAAACGCGTTTTGTATTACATTTATTATGTGAAAGTTAAATTAACAATCTTTACTATGAAAAAAACCCTCTAAGATCTCGTAAAAATATAGTTATAACAATAAATATATAATATACGGAAATAATAAATCAGTGAAACTAATATTTATCATCTTGGAGGATTTGATGAATAGCCCTGACTAATATTTAGTAGTATCTCTCAAATGTTTGAAATATATTTTTATTAATAATACATTTAAGATAAAAACTTAATTACATTAAATTAAATCCTCACCAATTATAATATATTTATATATTTATAATTTCATATTAATTATTTAGATATGAATACATATTTTACAATATGGTTGAGTATTTTTCTACACTGTTTTCTCTAGCGATTCTCTCGTATTGTACATTATTTATATATTCAGACTGCTTTAAATGTATCTGGAACATAATGTTTGAAATTCAGTAAAAATATATAACTAAACTGTAGTTCTACACCCAAGGAAACCGGCACTCATAATATATTATATATTTAACGTTAAACGCGATTTTTATCACAATGCCTCGCGAAGTCATTTCAAGTGAATAAACGCAGAGTTAAAATCCACACAACTGTATTTGGATAAAAGCAGGGGAGAATTTACGAAACAGTTAAAATTTAACCGAATGCAACCGCAAATCTCGCGTTGGAAATTTGCATAGAGAACGCAGTTTTGCTTTTGCTGTTCCTCGGAACATTTCATGTGGTTTGGTTACAAGAACTCAAATATTAGTCAATACTCGGAAAATTATTATTGAGAGAACTCGTTGCATTCGTGATTTACCAAGAATCAAGAATGTGGATGCATTTGTGCAAATAATATCAACACGTGACAGCCAGATGCTGCGGTAGTGACAATTGGAAACCTGTCCGCCAAAGTATGTCTTTATTAATGTCGTCAGCTGCACGTTTGTTTAATAAATTTTAGTTTCATTGTGGGAAAAAAAATTAAGTTACCAAGTCTCGATAAAATGCAAATAGCATAAATTTTTGCCTGTAAAAAAACAGTAAAAACACTTTTAATTAAAAAATTCCGGTTATTTATTTTATATAGTTTTTCTATATTATTTGGGTTTTGTGGAGTATTTTCAATATCAATTCAGAGGCTCTCAAAATAATGTTTATTTATTTTCAACTCTTCACTTTATTAATATTATTTTCTATAAGAAATATTTATATTAAATCTATTTTAAAAAATATTATTTTATTAAAATGTTTGTTATTTAATATTTCTTTAGGTAGGTATATATAATTTAATCATTTTTATATAGTATTAACAACAATGGTTTTAATTTGAACCGCTATGGTACTACACAGTGAGATATAATTTTAATTAATCTCACTTTTTGCTTTCTCTTTATTAAAAAAATATCAAACAATTGTAACTATTTCAAACAAACAACCATTACTAATTCACTTATACCTATATTCTCAAATTTCTTTATTAATAAACTTTTGTTTATTGTTTCAAAAGCTCTCTTGAAATCCAAGAAAACTGTTTATTTATTTAACTGTAGTGCAGTCTCTGTGAAATGTTTTTCTTTGAATCACGATTGTTATTCATAAAGAATGTTTTGTGAAATAATACATTTTTTAATTGTTTGATTAGTACTTTTTTCATCGCCTTTTTTATTGTATTATAAAAGGTAATATATAAAGGCAAAATACTAATTATTCTCATTCTCTAACCCTTTTCACTATTTTTTATTTTAGGTATAAGTTTAATAGTCGCAATCTTTAAATTATTAAGTACTTCTCATTCGGATAATGCTATATACATTTATTAATGTTTTTTAATTTCAAGTTGTTTCTATGTTTTTTTTAAATGAATTTAGATCCTACTACTATTACTTTTTTTTTTTAATTAACAAATATTGTTCTTCTAAAGATAGTGGTTAAAAATTTCTAAATTTACATTAAATGTTTCATTATTGTATTGTTCTTATTTATTGACTGATGTATTAATTTATTGAATAAATCATATCAATAAAAGCTTGTAGAGAGGCAGAAAATAATAATTTCTTAAGCCGTATTTAAGTTCTAAGCGCTCATATTCCTTGATGGTCAACATCAAAGATCAAGAAAGTGACTGAGCGGAAAGCAAAAAAGCGAGAAATATTGGAAAAATGTTGTGTTTTCGATCGAAGTTCGATACTTTTGACTTCGATTTAGCAGTACGAAAGAAGGAGACTACTGAGCAATTGAGTTGCTGACAATAATTAACTGGTTTTATTACAGACATATATATGTAACAAAATCAACTTAATTTGTCTCCAATTTATCGACAATAAAAACAATTATTTATTTTGTGAATTTTACTTACAGCACAATAATATGAAAAGCTTGCAACTTTCTATATACTCACTTTTTGCTCCCTCGCAGCCGAATGCTGCAATTAGTTCGCAAATTGCATTTGAGGACTTTAAGTTTAAAGGCTGTAATGCAACAACAAACAAACGCCATTTTCATTTATCATGGAATTAGTGCGGATTAGACAAAAAACAAACACGTTTCGGTTAAGAGTCTGATATTCTATTAACTTAACCTAAGTATCGAATAACACATGATTATCAAATTTATGGAAAAATGAAAATTCGCGATTCACTAAAAACGCATTTAAATAAATATTTGTTATATATTTTTATTTTTCTTAGACACAAAGCTTTGTTTAATGTATGTCGTGTATCTACTATTCATTCAAAAAGATCATTTTCATGTAGATGTATTACGTAATATTTTTTTTTCTTGTTTTTTTATTTACGATCTGTCAATAATATTGCAACATAAGATAGATGTTTTGACATAGGAAAAATAGTCATGAACCTAAATAACTCAATGATTATTCGCGTATTTATATCTTTCTAAAAGATCTCTACGTTATTTTTATAACCTTTGTCTTTTATCATTTGAGAATATTTCTACATGAAGTATTTGATTGTATGTATATTTAAATCACTGTATAGTTTTTATTAAATGTATCAATGCGTATTTGTAATAAAACGCAAATTAAAATCGTTGAATTATATTTTAGTTTATTATTGTAGGCTCAGATCATTTTAAGTATTTTTTTTCAATTAAAATTTACCCACTTAACATGCGGGTGTTATTTTGCAAAGTGTTCCAATTTTTATTTTTTAATAAGTCGCTTCTAAAAACATAGAAATAGATATGCGCCTTTGGAAAGCGACGTTCGCTTGATAGGCATTGTCAGAATCTTAAAGATCCGGTGATTTATTAAATCCGTGACCGTTTCGCAATAATAAAACATTTTCTCAATGACGGAGAAAATTTACAGTAAGGACGAAACTAGGTGTTTTTTATGAGATTTTTTCTGGTCGTAACAAAGGCTAAGAGAGTGGTTTGAATCCTTGATGCTATCGTGTTGTTTTCTTGTAGATAGATAATCATTTTAGTCACAGTGAATTAACTGAACTTTTGAGACAAAGATCCTTACAAACGTGGTCATCTGCGTGTGGTCGCTATTGTTATAAGTTGAAAAAAATATAAATAGTGTTTATAATTCAAGTGGTTGAAAAAAAAATGATAATTCATTGTATAAATTACTAAATATTTATGTTTTATTAGTCTTTAAAGCAAGAAGTGCTTTATAATTTCGTGCTTGAATTTTATGTTGTTTTCATCGTTTACATGAAATTAGGGGGTTATTGTGGTTTGGCGAAATAGTTTTATAATATTTTCTGCTATGTAAGTGAGAGTGTTCTTTTTTTGTTCAAATTAAAATGTATTAAAAGAATAATTTTTATATTTTTTTAGGATTAGTATAATAAGGTATATTATATATTATTTTTGTAGCTTTATTTTGAATTACTTTTAATTTAAAAACATCAGTATTACTAGTGATACCTTAGACTGGGCAGACATATGTTAAAATATGTCTTATTAATTGCTAATAGATAATTTTTTTTTTATAGCAGTCGTGCTCTTTTTATAGCCGCAATGGTGGCAAGCCCTTTAGAGGGAAGTACCAATATATTTTTATTAAATTTATGGTACAGGTATTTAACGCTTGTTTTTCGTTTTTTAATATTTATTTTACGTTACTGCCCTCTTAATTTAAGAGAGGTTATGGCAGAGCTAGCTTTAAAGCAATTAAAATGCTTTATCCTAAGTCGAACTGGTGATTTATTAAAATAATATTATAAGTTGATCTCTTTTATTAAAAATAGAGAAATGTTTTTATTGATCAATCTGCATAAAATAAATGTGTTTAATAAACACATTTATTTTATGCAGCGTTTCCAAGAAATATTTCTTATTTTACATTAGCTAAAGCCATGGTTGGATCGGAAATGAAACTTTTTTATTGATTGAGACGGATTTTTTTAATTTTGTAAGACTGCAAGGATATGTATTTAAAGTTGTTTTATCTTTTTACTGGCTTTCCATACCAAATAATCTGTAGCTTTTAGTCGCTTTATATAATATATGGTTATTGTTATTGTTGCCTGATTAGGTTCTGTTTTTTGTTCAGATGCTCTTGTGATTTGCCATAATTTTCTAAATTAACTTAGATTTTTATTTTTTATATAATGGATATACCTCTTTTTGTAAGTATTAAATTTTATGCTCTTTTTTATTCATTCTCCAATCTTATTGCAAAAAATGTTACTGTAAATAATAGAATTGAAATCATTCGCACCTCAAATAAAAAGATTTTTTGTTTAAAAGCATAATAAATAGAACTTTACTGAAATGACTGTAAAATTATATAAGAAATAAGTGCAGCATAATAATATTTAATAAAAGTATATTTTTAAGGACAACATAAGCATCTCTACCATGTAATTTACATTTTTGCTATATAAACCTTCTTTATTATTACATGGTGTTGAATAATCATAAATAAAATGCTTTTTGAAGCACGTAAAAATAATTAAAATACTTGGAAAAAGGGCTTGTAAGGGTTATTTCAGTCCTATTAAAATCCTTTCCCCAGAATGCTTTGTGATTTGTGATCTATCCTCAAGCACATACACGTCTTAGCACGTGTCGGTTGCTATGTGTATAATTTGAAGTGATTTGTGTGCCTCAAAACGCGTAAAATCCCATTAGGCAGATTTTCGAATTTTGACAGTGAAAAGCTCGGTTATATGAATGAGGTGAAAAATTTTTCTTTTGACGCCAATCTCTAGGTTTTACTTTATATCATTTTGAGTTCTACACGGAAAACCTCTCGAAAAACATTATTTCGCGCTGTGTAAAAATGCGTTTGCAAATTTCAATGGTGTTTCTGCGCCCCGCGGTGTCGCACTATGAATAATAGAAGAGATGTGTGAATTTTACGAGGCGGTGTAAAATTTTGACATTCATTGAAGTACAAAAAAAAACAACGGAGAGTGTTGGGTGTATGTAAATGACGAGTTTCTGAAATCGAACTTGGTATCGTAGCTGTTAAACGGCGTTTGCTCTCTTATGGAATAATTGAATTTCTCTTGGAAATTAAATAGAGAGCAGACGTTCAAACATAGCAAAACAAAAAGTTTAATGGCGAGAGAGAATGTGAAAATTATGCTATATGTAAATATAGTTTTAATATAACGTCGAAATATGTATAATAAAATGTAATAT
Organism: Plectrocnemia conspersa; assembly: GCF_051122295.1. Classification (NCBI taxonomy): domain Eukaryota; kingdom Metazoa; phylum Arthropoda; class Insecta; order Trichoptera; family Polycentropodidae; genus Plectrocnemia; species Plectrocnemia conspersa. The sequence goes on from NW_028277166.1 coordinate 28,516,031, forward strand.
ACTATTATTATTTTTGACACACTTGTATTGTGTTATATACAACAAAAAAAAATCAGATAGCATAACTATATTTTTTATCAATATTATTATAGCAATGAGTAACAAAATAGCTGACATTTTGCCAAAAAATCAATAAGCAACTAAAATATTTTATCAGCTAAAATACATTTCTGCTACTTTTATCATCTTTTCAGTCAGTAAATTGCATAAAATCTAACAAAAAACATTGATGATAGAATATAATACACCTCTGGTCTACAATGTCATTAATCGGTATTGGGAAAAATGTATTTTTCTTAACGTATTCGATGATCTCTAATATCACGCTAGTGTTATATATAACATTATTTAAATACTATCTATCAACCATCGTAAATAACTGAGCAAACCGGTAAAAGCAGCTGCTTCCCTTTTCACGTCAACCTTGGCCCAGCTAATGCGTTCGAAATCTTAAGTTTAACTCAATATTTGGACTGGCTGGCTTTTTTCGTCTATTTTATTATATAAAAAATAATTGAAGTCACACATTTACTTTACTTCTTACATTGATTAAGCTTATTTTTTATACATATTTTTAACGGTAATTTGTCAAAGACGACACAATCAAAGTTCAGAAAACACAGCTGCTTCTACTTTGCTCATTAAAAATATTTTTAAACGTTGAGCTACGCAGCATTTATCTATATCATAGTGTGTGTAGAACTTTGTGTATTAAATGTAATTAGTAAACGTTTTTAATTTAAGCAAAAAAAATATTCACGTGTGTTAAGTAACTGCGGCATAATGTTTTTATTACGTTTCCCAAAAAAAACATAAAATAAATAGCACTATAATAAATGAAATCGAATTTACAAAATTTTATTTTAGTTTAGCATATTTTTAATTATTTTTAACAACCACTGTCTAAATAATATTTTTATTTACAGTACCAATTAGCAATAATTAGTACGTTATAGCATCGCTTTGTCGATGTACAATTTGGTTACTTCTGTTGTTATTGAATACCACAAAACACCATCATAAAAAGCAAATGTTTAGCTACTAATGCTCTTTTACAAAGATGACAAATGACACTGTGTCTATCGGTGAAACAACCACGAGTTAACCGCGATATAAAATAAACTAACAGTTCGATTTAACCGTGTTTGATAGACGCCATCCAATTAACCGCTTGTTTCTCTTTAGAGCATTGTACTCGAGTCGTTTCGCAGACAAAAGGTCGACACTCAGAAATTGCCGACTATTAAAATTAATCGGTACGACGATAAATCATCCCGGGACAATGGGACGTCCCGGAGGTGTCGCTGCGGTTGTGGGACATCAATCAAAATTTCTCGATCGGGCGACAAAATCAAACAATGGCAAGGATTTTACCAAGACGTTTGAGAAAGAAGAAAGAAACGATCGTAAATATTTGCCGAGAATCGCGGGTAAGTGACTGGGAAATTGGGTGGCTCAAATTGATTCCTTTCATTTTTTATATATTATACATACGCATAATATGCGAAAGTACAAATATAGAATTAGGTAGCAAATAAGGAAAATCAAGAATTCTTGGAAGTAATTTTAAGCGGCTTTGATCTCGGGATTAATTTTATGGAGAAGGCAATTTTGTCTCTTCACGCATTTTACATATGTATGTATATAATTTATATATGTATATAATTTAATACATATATTTATCCATTTATAATAGCTTATTGTAAAATAATTCAAATATTTTATGTCTTAGAACATGATAAAGTATTATATTAAATAGGTTAATTAAGGTCTTAAGAGTGCTTTTTATTTATTCTCAAAAAAAAAAAATTTTCACTGAATATCTAATAAATAGTTGTATTCAAAATTACTTCTCCTTTTTAGTTTTCAAGAACTTTTAGGGTTAAAACGATTTCAAATATTTACTTTACTATGAAACAGGAGCGACTAAAAAATAAATGCTTAAATTTATGTCTCCAAATTAATGTGTTAAAACATTTTATGTTAGGTCTTATCGTAATCACTGATTCTAAGATTATTCGTTTAAATTTTTCTAAAGAAATTTCTATAATTTTCGTTTTCGAGGAATCTTTTTCGCCTTCTGCTCAGTCGCTTCATTTTTCAAGAACTTGGTCTTCAGTAATGACCATCAAAGAAACTGAGCACTCAGATCTTAAATACAAATTTAATAAATTAAAGACAGGGCGTTCTTCTGGACCTGATTTAATTCCCGATTTTATTTTGAAGGGTTGCGAAGTCAGTCTCGCTGCTCCTCTAAAATGTATTTATGCTCTAATTCTCAAAACATCATTATTTCCTGATCTATGGAAATGCATAAAAGTTACACCTATTCATAAAAAGGTGATAAATTATATATAAAGAATTATAGACCAGTCGCAGTGTTGTCAACTCCTGCTAAATTAATTGAAATAATTATTCATAAATATCTCTATAATCACTTTCGGCAAGTTTTGTTAGACCAACAGCATGGGTTTCGTCCTGCCCGTTCCACTGTTACTAACTTTCTGTCGTTCACCAAAACGGTGACAACTTCTCTCGATGCGGAAATTCAAGTAGACGTCGTGTATACAGATTTTGAGAAAGCCTTTGACAAAGTTTGCCATAGATTATTATTAAAAAAATGGTCGAACCTCTGTTGCTTGGATAATTTAACTCGGTTATTTTTGAGTTATTTAAGCAATCGTAGACAGTTTGTTACCTATAATGGCCGATTGTCGAAAGAATATTTCACCCCTTCGGGGGTTCCTCAAGGATCCAATCTGGGACTTCTGCTTTTTGTGTCATTTATTAATGACATAAATACAGCAATTAAAAATTTAAGTTTTCTCTTGTACGCAGATGATTTCAAATTATATAAATGCATTCAAACTATTGTGGACTCCTTCTCTCTACAAAATGATTTAGACTCTCTATGGAGATGGGCTTCCGTTAACGGTCTGCCCTTTAGTGTCGGAAAGTGCCATACTGTGTCATTTTCTCGATCCCGTTCGCCATCAGCTTATTTCTACTATCTCCGTGGTAACATTTTGACTAGAGAAACTTCCACTAAAGATCTCGGAATCACTTTCGAGAGCAAATGGAGGTTCTCTCTACACATACCCGACGTCTGTGATAAATCTTCCAAGATGCTCGGCTTTGTTATGAGGAATGTCTTTCACTTTGACGATTCGTCAGTTATTCGCATCCTCTATTACACCCTAGTTCGTAGCATTCTTAAATCGGGATCTATAATTTGGAATCCCTGAATATCCAAATATTCCCTTTCAATAAAAAAAAAATTCAAAAAAGGTATTTAAGATGCCTTTACATAAGGACATTTGGTTATTATCCATACATATATTCTAGCGCCTTTCTTTTAGGAGCGTTGAGATATGATTCGCTGAGTTCTTGCAGAAAGCTGTATGTCGCTAAGCATTTTTAAAATTACTAAAAGGTGCTGTCGACAATCCAGCTATTCTCGAGGAATTCCAGTTATGGGTTCCGGAACATTTTCGAGAATCACGATCGCGACCTCTTTTGATGACCATTAGGGCTAGGACATCCGCACTTGCCGACTCGCCTATCGCTGTGGCCATCCGGCTCAATAATACGCTGGCATTACACATTGACCTATTTAATGTTAGCTACGAGGATCTGATCCAGTTTGTATCATGTAATTTTGATATTTTATATTTTTTTGTTATGTTTAAGTGTTGTTATATTTATGTATATATACGCTTTTTTATGTTTTATAAATTTGAAATTTGTTTTTGACCATCGTGACGCATTAGGATAGCAAGTTAAGCACGATGGTCTTAATTTAATCTAAAAAAATAAAATATAATATTTTTTTTGTCAGTATGTATAATTTTGTTTTAACGTATAATATATTTAAAAAAGCTTAGCTTTTTCTTGATTGGTTATGGCAATTTGCTTGCTGATTTTATTTTTAAAACAATTTTGTTATTTTTAATAAGCAATCTTCAGTCGAAATATGTTTTTTTATTACGTTTCCGTGAAATATGTTTTTAGCAAAGTGCATATTACCATTTATACTTCCTTGCATTTATATTTTTAACTGTACATCTTTTGTGCATGTTGTAAATGATTATAGTTATTTTTTGGGTATTTGAAAAGTATATATGCTTTAAATTTTACTGCTGATAAATATAACTAAATAAAAGTTTTTTTTTTACTTTAAGAGCAACATGATTTAAAAACGCATGCGCAATGAAAATATAATACGTTGTACACTTCGAGTGTGTGTGCTCTCCACTGTTATATACATAAGTATACAAACATGGTTTTCGAAAGCCGCCAATATAGACGTCTTAGCAAAAATGTTTACATTGGCAGTGGATAACCATTTCAGCAAATGTCTAAGTGGTTAAAAGTAGCGTTCGCATAATGGATACATCCTGCGAGTATCTCTCCAAACACAATACAATACTTAAGATCGTATACAAATATGTAATGTATACTTTACTACACATGTGTGTCGTTAGTATCAAACTCACCAGGTCCTAATATTTCTTTTTCATGCAAAATTTCAATAGTCGATTCTCGATTTGAACTCTTTGAAGTTGAAAAATGTAACCTTTTATTTTTCGAATACATGCGATGCGTACTTTTGTTGTCTAGAAATTACTGAAATAATATGCTGATAAAAAAAACAAAGGTAAAATTATAAATATAAATTGAAAATTTAATTTAACTGTACAATTATTCTTTGATAGAATCTCTTTTACTGCATTTTTATTATTTTTTGTAAAAAAACGTTTTCGTTTAACTTTAGACACAATACCATCTGTAGCTTTGTACAACGATCTCTTTATTATTCTTGGCGCAGCACATATTTTTTTTATATATATTCTATTGATGCCTCGTGTGTTATTATTATTGCTTCAAGATCAAGTAACATTGTTATAATGTAAATTATTTTTAAAATACAGTTTAAATTGTACTGTGCAAGTTTTACGGCTACGAATATATGTAGGTGTATATATTAGGTAATCCCAAAATAAATTTTGCTGTTGAAACTTAAGTGCGTCTTTTGTTATATCTGTGTTGGTGCACATCTGGACCCCATATTCCAATTTAAGAAATTGGGCTTTAAAATTAACGACGGCAGATTTTTACTAAGTGGACAAATTATATAAAATTGTACGTTTACAAATATAAAAAAATGCTTACTACACCCAATAAAAATATTTGTGAAGTGGTAGAGGATTCATTAAATAATTATTATTGTCAAAGATGGTTTAAAATATTCGAACAATAAATTACGATTTTAAGAGTAATTCGGGATGTGTGAGAATTTCTCACACACCTTGCTGTTCTCATTGAGCAAAGATACACGATGATGTCCTGCCCCGAGAAGTAATGTCGAATACTACTCAAACTATCTATTAGTTGACCGAAAAATTGAACTAGTATAATTCAACAATGCATAGAAATTGTATGGCTTCCACACAAATCTTAAAGTTGGTCACATTTTTTGATCATTTGATAGCCAGAGATGAGAAGTGGATAATTTACGACAACAATCGTAGTAGAAGACAATGGTTCTTTAAAGGTCTTGTAGCAAAATCCACTCCTAAGCCCGGGTTCACTATTAAAAAAATATTTTGTGTGTATGGTGCGATTGTAAAAGGATTAAAAAAACAGTGTTTAGTTCAACATCCATATAAGCCAAATTATTTTATATTTTTGTCGCAAAATGTTTTAATGGTTATTCAGCGTTGTGTAAACTCACTTTTCTCTCATGTTAGATAGGTATATTATTTTTTTTCTTCTTAGTATGTAAGTTTAAAAAATCCGCTGCTGTAAACCTTATCGGATATATTACACACACCTTAAGGTATTTTACTTCTCGAAATTTATCTCTGCACTAAAAAAAAACAAAATTAATTACGTCAGCTTATGTTGAGATCTAATGATATAAATACCGCGACATTTTTTTCATTAATCACGTTCGCGTGCTTAACCAAAGCCATTAAACATTTATCACGGTCCCGCCGAACAAACAATTTAACTTTCATCGCGTGAAGAGATTTACGATAGTTTAAATTATTTTTACGGTAACTTCATTGCGATTGCGTTTTATCTCAATTATGCTTTATGGCTGTTTTCATGGCGCGCGTGAAAAAAAACATGTGCATATTGAATTATATCCATGGCGGTCCGCAAAACCGACCGGCCATTATTTCAAATGACGTTTGTCCGATAGCCATTAATGCGTGTTTCTGCGATAATAATTCATTGCGTTTTCGATGGAAAATTTGTGGTGTTTGTCAATTGTGACTGGTATGCTTGTATACCATTCATCAGCGTTAAAAATAAAAAATATTATATGCAATCAGCTTTTAGTTTTTATATAATATATATTCCTTTAGATCGGATTTTTTAATGCATCATAAAAAACCTTGCATGAAATGCACAAGTACAAATTTATTGCCATTTTAATTTCATTTCAATGTAGTAAATTAAGAAATAATGTTAAAAAAATAAATAAGAGAATTCCACATAAATATTTTTTTCTAAAGAAATAAAAATTCAGGTTTAAGGAGATTAATTAGTAATTAATTACTATTTGAATGTTATAAAATATGCATACCACAAGGGTGTGTCATTTCAGTTTTGTCCAGGGTGTAGCAAAACTTTTTAAATTTATATATAAAATTACAACCCCTTCTTATGTTAAATATCGTCCATGTTTTTACTGCTTTTATATCCGCAATGTTGCTTCATTTAAAAAAATACGTCGCAGACAAATTTTTTTCAGTAAAAACAAATATTGAATGTTAAAATTTTGACTGACAATTCTATTGCTTGCACTACACTTAATAAAAGTTGTCCAAACCGAAGTTGAACTGAAGTCATACTGTAACAAATTTCATAAACCGTCCAGACGGCGGCCATGAACGACGTCCGCACGGCGGCTGCTGTCATGTACAGCTGACATATTTGCGCGCGATCGAAAAATGTGCCAAATAATCGCAATTTTTAAATTGGCATATTATAAAAATTACGCTACTAATAATTAAAAAAATTTGTGTGGGCACTTACCAATACAATATCAATGAAAACTTTTCGCTCGTAAATATTCTATTTACGCAAAATCTTCGTCGGCTTTTGTAAAATGCCATATGGCATAAAAATGATACTGCAGAATACGAACACCACATCTGTGACTATCCTAGAATTTGTCGCCATCGATTCTAAATAAGAATTCGTTATGGTGTGACATTTATATTAACCGATCTAGGAAAATACATAAGGATATTTGAAACGATTTTTTTTAACAAAATCAAGTACCATTAAATATTTTTAATTGTTTAATTCTATATAAAAACATATAATAACGATATATGTTAAAAGAATATACTATCAAAAATATGATTAATCCATTTTGGCGCTCTAAAATATTCAAATATAAGTAAGAGTCTATTAAAGTCCCCGATAAGCATGTGGTATTATAACTTGACCACGTGACCACGATGCAGCACTCGTCATGCGTGTTGACCATAGAACGCTTACGCGCATAATAAAATGGAAGCGAGTTACTCGTTCTATCTCAATTTGCGAAAAATCATATCATTATCTTTTTTACTCTTGTCACTTAGCACGCGAGAGAGCGAAAGGGAAAGTATTTCACCGCTCGCGCTCGAAAGAGCAGCTCCGACTTTGCTCCGTTACGCTCGAAGCTGGCCATGTCGACTGAATTACCCCCACTTTACCTCATGTTCTCGGTAGCCTCGGATAACTTCCGAGAGATTTTAGAGCGGGCAGAACCGAACTCGACCGAAGTAACTCACTATATTCTCAGTCCTTAGCCAACCTTGCCCACTTCCATAGAGTGTAGTGCAGGCATATGAATTATTTTTTTATATATTTTTTATATTTAATATTTATAAAATAAAAATACGCAGTAAATTTGATTTTCACTCAATGAATTTTTTTAGGAAGTGTCGTATTATCTTGTATTTTATTAAATGACCTGCGTCTTAAGATAAACAAATACCAAAATTAATCATAATGCGCGTGTTCAAAGATCCACAATTAATTATTATGAATTATTTCAATCGTTGGTTTTAGTGAAAGTGGACTTTCGCTTTTGAGTAAACAAATATTTGATCAATTATTAAAATATTTATTTAGTGTAAAATCGAGATAATAATTCAAATAATCGAATATTTTATTATTCGATTGAGAAACTTAGTGGAAGTGTCAGAAAAAGTCTCGGATAGAGTGTATGAGGAAGTAGTCGTTGATTGCTCACATTTAAATACCTATGGCGCATTTCATAGAAGGTTTCGTTTTTCGCCTTTTTTGGTGGAACAGTCAATTACAAAAGGGTCACTGTTTCGATTCTAAAAAAATATAATGCTTTGAAGTGGATGTTAAAATGTGAGTGTCAGTAAAAATAGGTCTCTATGGAAATAATCGTTGGTGTTCCGCGTTCCACCATTCAAACCCATGACCCTCTTAATAAAAAAAATGTTTTCCGCCTCTTTCAGTGAAATGGTCAAATAGAAAGGGATGACCGCTTCGTAGAGTATGGGAACAGATTGCCGTTGGTTGTTATAGCTGGTTATAAACTGCTGTTTCGATTTAGCAATTCACGTAGCGGTAATCTCTAATGCACGTATTGTTTTTTGTAAAGGCATTTGCGACGGTAGCTCATTCAGCAAATAATAACAATTTTATTGTAATACAAAAAAAACATTCTCACGTGTGGATAGTAACAATCGTCGCCAATTAGTTTAATGTGTATTGATTTTTCTATACGATAATATTTGTCTTGTGCAAAGAATATGTGCTGAAGTCGCCGTTTCGCATGTTTGCCCCGAGAAACCCGTATTTGCTCCGAGTCGCTCGTATTATTCAGCCTCATTATATGGCGAATTTCCTGGCGGATAGTGGCGCACTTCCGGATGGTTGTTTTGGTAGAAAGCGGATATGATATATGCGCCGGGCTATTTCAATTGCGAAATAAATCAATGACGTCCTTCCCGTTCCCCGGGAAGTGGCATTTATATGCGACCTCCTAGTTCTGCCCTGGCTACGCCATAGAGAGAGATATTTTCAGCTTGACCGGGGCAAGACACAAACCATCGAACTTTATATAATATATTAGGCCAAATATAAATAATATATGAGAAGTGATAAAAAAGTTACAGCCGTTTTATTTTATAATGTTTAGTTAGCATACATATGATTATATTTTGTTTGAATGTGCATATGTACTTGCGTATTTTTGTGTATCATGTATATTTAACGAAGCTAGTATACGCTGTGTTATTTTTTCAGCGTCAGCTCGCAATCAGCGCTGTTGTCAATTTTTTCACAAATTAATTCATGAAAAACTCACGGCTACCGAGACACAGAATAACTAGATTATATATGTGAGAATTTAACTACGTAATGGAATTTTGAGCTTGTTGCAAAAAACGCGCTCCAAATATTTATTTTAAATATTTTTATTAGCGTTGCCTATATTTTGATTTTTTGCATTACTAATTTATTATTTTTAACACTCATTAGGAACAGATAAATAAATTGAGTGTAGCGATTCATATAAATCACCAGAGAGACGCCACATGCACGTCTAAAATCCGTTACAGTACCCACAAACTCATTATTTCACTATTATTAAAAATGATAAAATTAAATCATTTTATTGTAATTTAATAATAATAACTTTCCGAGCGTGCTTTACCCAATACAATGTGTATCAGAATGCATTACGCGTATTCGAACCCAAACAAAACCGTCCCTCAACGATTTCACCCTTTTCACACAGTTCACCAACGGCATAGTAAATATTCTGTACATTCCCCCGTTTATTTATAGCGCCCTAATGACGCATAATTCAACGTCAGTCTGCTTATTTATTTGTTAAAAAATAATAATAATTAAAAAATGTAGTACGTCCATTCGCACCAAAGTCGGGGAATTTATTCGGCAATTAATTTCAATTAGAAAGAATTCGAAGCCTTTTGCTGTACTTTTAATGAGTTTTACTTCATCCTGGCCAAAGATTTATTTCTGATAAAATATATTTTGCATTGTTTGTATTGAAATGGGTAATTATTTTAAAGGCTAAAGTATTTTTGTATTGTTGATTTAACAGTTCGTTGCTTTTTACATAATAAAATGTATATACACGTATATATGATATATAATTTAATACATTCATAGCTTTTTAAAGTCTAAGCTACACGTGCTCGACTACTAATATTTGTTTATTTAATTCTCTTTTCATTGACTCTAATCAACGTTTGAATAGAAATGGTAAATATATTTGTTAAATATATGTGTAAAATGATGAATACGCAAAATAAATTGGAATGTATTATTATTTTATTTATTTTATAATTATTATGAGTATGTTATAAACCATTTAAAGCTTATTTTTACAATATAAAAAATTGTCTAATGCTTTATCTATTACGTTAAGGTTATCAAATTAATCTACAAACTCATAATTTTTAAATCAAACGCTACCTAAATATACCTTTAACTTAAATAACTCATTTTATATTTAAAAATACCTAAAACTTATCTTAATATTAAATACCGAAATTATTAATAATGTATTACTTTTATTGTCAAAATATAATCATATGCAACAAAAAAAATTGAATATCCTCAGACAAGCTAATCTAACTTTAAAGTATCAAATTCACTCTTAGGTTAGATAAATGTAGTTAAAGTTTAATCTAATGCTATAATTATAGAAAGCAATATGTCACCATTAGTTCTTTTAACTTAATCTCACTAAAGTCTAATATAAATATTAATAATTGTTAAATAGTCATAATTTATATTTTAACATATTTTTTTTTTTAATTTTTGAATTTAATTTAGAACAAAATTAATATAATCCAGTTTAAAGAATATGCGAATAATTTACTTTAAAATTTATGATTAGATAAATTTATACTGCTAGCTAATGTTACCTTCACCACAAACAATAATATAAAACAAAATTAAATTAAGTATAAATCTGTTTTATTTTTTAAATCGATTATTTTTTAAATAACTTTGAATGTAATTTTTATGTTATATTTTAACTACAATTTATAGATTTTGCTTTAACAAATATATTTCATTTTCATCATTATCATGACCTTTGCAGTAGATTTTTTATATAATTTCTGTATATACAAGTGTATAAAAATATTTTTTATTTCAATATATCGAATAAAAAAAAAATCTTTCACGGTTTCTTATAAATTTCTTATTTTAGTATCATATATTTTTAATATTATTTATTTTTGCACTAGTGACTTTTTTCTGTGGATTTTCTTACAAAACTACAAATTGAAAATAAAATAATATTAAATTCAGTAAAACACTAAATTAAATTCAGTAAAACATATACAATCTATTTTTCATTAATGAAAACAATGATTTCTAAAATATTGTTTTTAGTTATATGATTCTTATTATAATTATGACTTTGTAAAGTATAAAAAGTTATTTTCGTAAGTTAAACAACAATAAAATACCTGTTTAAAATTATTAAGATTTATGTATGTACATAAAAATGTGTACATGTATTTTTATTATTATTATTGAAATATATTTTAAAAAAATTATCTTTTTTTTTGTTTCTTCAAATATTGTTATCGAAATTATTAAATTTTTATATAAATTATAAAAAAATACATATATTTCAGATTTTAGAATGACAAATTTTAATTATTGATATTTTTGATTTCAATACTTTTTTTCTTGATTTTTTTAACAAAGCTATGAATTTATTCTATTCTTATTAAATTGCTATTTAAAACAAGATGGTGTATAAGGCTTGCTAACAGACTAATTAATGATAATAACTAGATATGTTTTTAAAATATGCTTTCTATCGTCACAGAAATGACCTATAAGTTAGCTTAGAAACTCTTTTCACAAAAAATACTTATTATGGTAAATAAAATATAAATTATTTAGAAAATAAAATATCTATTTTTTTCAAATTAATTTTGTCGGTAACAACTGTACCAGTGCGAATAAATTTCAATACTTTCTAAAAAATTATCGCACATTTAATTTATATGACAATAAAATATGCTTGCTAAACTACTTCTTTAGACAATATAAATAAATAGTTCTCAGAAAATATTTATACCTGAGTCGATAGAATCAGAAAATTTAGGGTTCAAAGAAACTCCTTTCCTTTGCCAAAAATTTAGATTTAATGTAATAGGCTACTAGTGAAATTAAAGTTTTTGTGAAAAAAAAACGCGTTTCGCAAAGAGGGTGAACGATTTTGAGTATGACACCTGGGCTACATCCTTGGCTTGTCGCGCTTTCACAATAAGCTCTCTCACTAAGTTATTGTGGTTATACAAAAGGCATCCTTTAAAGAAGTGGCTAGATTAGCTCCCCCAGAGACTGCAGTCTCCAGAGCTGCATATGCGAAAAAAAGCCCATTAAATAGGCCTGCTAAAAGTTAGTGCCACTTTGTCGACCACTGCCATAGATAGTGTTATTGTGAACCTCATTCTTTTATACTTAGTAATAGCATAACTACAGTTTTTCTAATTTTTATAGCAATATATAAGTAGAAATAATGTAACTTTTAGTATTAAAAGTACCAATATTGTATTTTTTGGAAATTATCCATAAAATCCTAAAAAATCCTATTATTTTATGGTGCCAATTAGACTTTCTAACACCGAAGATTTTTATTGTGGGTATTATATAAAAAAAATATTTTTGAGGGAATATGCATTACAGGCAAAGCACTTGCAAAAATGACAAGTACTATCTGAACAAATCGATGATCGGTGTCAAATACAAATTAAATGTTGGATTTTTTTTCTTATGAAATCAATATTTTTTAAAATATCACATTTAACAAGATATTAATATATAATTTAAGTAATGGAGTGGGTTTTGCACTTCTATTAATTTTTTTTTATCAAGAACTAATTTGTTTTTCATTTAGAATGTACTAATCGACATTAAAAAAACAAAATAAAGCTGCAGCGATCCTTCAACTAGGTCCAGCTTAATTTATCTGAATTCTAGAGTTAAACTTGGTTTTCGATACTTTTTGCTAACATATAAATGTTTTTTTTAAAACAAAGTTTTCCTTGCTTAATTATTTTTTTATATTTGTACACTGATTATTTTATTTTTAATTTAAAAAAAATACATATAACGATAACTAGGTAAGTTTTTTTTAATTATTGTTATGATTTTTTTATATGGTTTCATTTTTATTTAACTTTAGGTTAAACTAATAATTAAATTTATTTTAGATACAAAATATATTTTATAAATAAAATTATTATGTTCTGTAAAATACATTAATGTTTTAAATCTATTGTTTACAAAAGCATTGTGGTTGGAGAAACAATATCTCTAGTATGTATAAAACCAATCTATGGCGAGCAAACAAGCGACCATGAGTTCACCAATCAAATATCTAACAGCAATCACTGCAATTTAATAAAACTCCAATGCAAACTTTCGTTTTAATAAAAAAATAAATCACCCACTCGTTGGTATACGCAAAATTCAATTAAATGACTGTTCAAACAATGTAGACGTTTTTAGGAAAAAACTTTACGTTGACGTCCTCACACATGGTTATGTCGCATTTTTATTTGTGACTGAAGGAATCTGCGGATGACACTTTGCAATTAGCAGAAGCAGATTGAAACATATTATTTTTAGAGAGGGGAAGAAATGTAGACAGTCCAAGCCGAATGCGAGAGACAGTGAATTTTCTCGTGGGGTCGTTTCGCGAAATCGAGTGTTGTGAAAAGGGAGTAATACGAACGGCACATCTGTGTATGAGAAATGATAAAAAATATTATTGTGAGCGTATACGATCAAAGGCATAAGGGATGAAAAAAAAAAAACAAAAAGATATGAAACGTGTCAGTAATACTGAGTCTTTCGAAGCTGAGTGTGACGATATGTATTCCATCCTGGACGAAGCACAAACATGTATGAATATATAAAAATATGTATATATATATACTTTGAAATGATTTAATATAAAAGTATTGCTTAATTTCAAATAAAAATACGCGTATTAGTATTATACTGTGTTAATTAGTATAAAAACCATAAGTTAAATCAGTTAGTAAGATTTAAAATTATAAGTTGAAAAGTTACTTTTTTTTAGTAATAGTTTCAGCATGAACCGTAAGACATAAAATTGCTCTTTGGTTGTAAAAAATAAATTAGATAATGTACTACATATCTAAATTTATTTAAATAAAATTTAAATACGGCTTAACTTATTTTGTTCAAGCTTTGTGTAAATTTCATAATTTGATTTTATACCAAAAATTTTACTGAACAAAGTTATTGTTGTTTGTTTAATAATACTTATTAGATTTGTGCTCAAGGATCCTTTATTCAAAAAGTTAGCTTGTAATTGTTGAATTTAAAGTATTGACTTTAAAGTTAAATACAAAATGGTTCTAAATCGCTACTCAAACCCTCCGAAAACGGCACTCGTAAAGCTACACCGATCGAACTGCTAAATTATATTTGATCGCCGGCGACACAGTTGCGAAAGCTCGGCGTAATGGGCGCACTTTGCACTTATAAGAAGTTACTTAGTTATGTCAAAGCCCTAGCCGAGTATTGACTTTTGCCCCCCGGGAGGCGCTGTAATGACCCGCGAACCGGAGGTCGCTTATCGCTGCAACTTGACGCCGAAAATTGTAAATTAAGACTGCTAAATGATGGCGCCGGAGGAGAGCGCAGAAAGTTCCTACGCTTGATAATTTAGTGACCCCGAACGAGCTTTGAAACTTTTTCGGATATTTACGACCCGAATTACAGTATGATATTCGGTGATTTACGCCTGGCTTAAATTCTCGTGGTTTACATATAAACAAAAGTAATTTATACCTTACCGGTAGTATCAGTCTTTGTTTTTTAAACTAGAGTTTAAATCCACACAAACCTTAACGAATTTATTTATATATAATTATATCTTGTAAATAGAATTTATTATTATTAAGAGTTGGAATATTTACTACAAAACCTATATTTACTACGTAAAATTTAAGGCTTTAATTATGATTAGAAAATATAAGTTTTAAAAAATCATGATATTTTTTAATCAAACGCATCACTTCTGTATTTTTGTCATTAGCGCACTTTTTTCAATTTAATACAAATCTTTTGTAAGGAAATTAAAAAAATATTTGTAAATCTCAATATTTAAAAATATGGCCGTACAGTTTGTAAAAAAAATAGTATTGACGCGACTCGACGTATACTGCGTCCTTTTTATCTCTGAGTGGTATTGAGATTGATTTGAATTATTAAGCACTCGGGTGACTGTTTAGCTACACCTGATCTGATTGTCAAAGTCAGAGATGTAGCTTTTTTTGAGCTTATAAGGTTAGTATAAGTCGATTCGGCGAAGCTCTACATTGCAAAACTTTTGCTAAACTCTCATTATTTTAAGTAAAAAATAAAGTAGTTTGGTTATATTTTATATTTTTTAATTTGCCCATTGATGCTCACACGAAAGACATAAGATATCCTTAAACTATCTCTATTTATAGTATTCAATCTATGTAAATCTTTTTATTATTATTAAATACTTCTTGAATATTCAACCATTCCAATCTTTCTATCATACTTAAAAAACTAGTCAATATATTTTTATTTAAAACTACCCTCATTGTCATTTTTTGTATTTTTTGCGATATCGTTTTGTTGTAACATATTTTTTAAGACTTTAGCGTGTCTAAAATAAGCATTTTTTATCTACTACCAAAACCCTATGGATTTTTTCTCAAAATGTTATTTGATTTTTGAAAAATATTTAGTGCCTTTGATAACAATATATAAACGTAAATTCCTAATTATATGAAATATAAAATATCTTTAAAAATAATTTGTAGATATTTACGTTACTCAATAGGTAAGAGTCTCTAGCTATATGTATCTATATATTTTCTAGATTGTAAGCAAACGCGAGTGTGAGAATATTAAAATTGAAAATGCCACCATTGCAGAACTCATTTGCGTGCTCAAAGAGGTGTGCGATTAAGATATCGCCTCTGAAGAGGACCTTTGATCAGAATATGTTTCGCTCTTTTGCCATAAAACTTTACAATCAAGCTTAAAGCGAAAAATCCAACTTTTGATTAAAAAAATTTCAACTGACTTACCGTTCAAAATTTTAATATTTTTATCAATAAAAGAGATAATGACTGTATTATTTTTGATATAACCCAACTATTCTTATATATTAATTTTGCACGTAAAAATTATAAGCACGAGTATTTTTTTTGTAATTATTATGCATAATTTTTTATTATTTATTAATATAATTAATTATTATAAATTCTTATATTAAATTTATTTGTCAACTGAAGGTGTTAAGGCCACAGACTTTTAAAAATATAAACAATAACAAAAAACAAACTTTTTAGATAGCGCTGCTTCTTAAAACATTAAAAAATCGAATCACTTTGCATTATTTTGTAATAAAATTTTTTTTGCTATTGCCAAGCTTAAGTTTAATACCATTGTCTTCATTAAAACGCGTTACTCAACGAATGCAGTAATGTTTTATTATATGCAACTTTGGAAAATATTTATGTTATTTCCTGTCAAAAAGCTTAAAAATAATATAAAAACATTAATCAAGAATTATTGTTTTAAAAAACAGCGCTTTCTGTAAAATCTGTTTTCCATCATTGTTTACGTTTTTGAATGTGTGTGGCGATTCCTAATTCTTGATGATTTTATGCTTTTGTTAAATATAATTTCATTTATCAATCAGGAATATAAAAAACAGCGATTAATATTTTATTACAAGGGTGTTTATATGTGTCTAACAAAACTGCTATATTCAAGTATGGATTAGGCATTGGGTTTTTGGTAAAATGTGGTAAAAAAAATTATACTAGACAACAGAAGATATTGCTTATATATTTCGTTTTACGAATATTTATAAAAATATAATACATTGGAGTCTAAATTTAATTTTTATTAATAACATTGTTACTTCGTTGCCCTTTTTTGTTATAATAATGATATTTATTTATCAATATATATTAAAAACAATATTGTTTTTTTTAAAACTTAAAGACCTCTAATAATATTTTTTTACTTGATTTTTTTCGTTCTATAGTTTACGTGATACAGAAAATAATAATAATTTAATTATAAAATTATTTTTGTTAACCTTTTCAAAGGCTTTCTTAAAACTCGTTTTCTTACTCAATGGCTTTCATCCAATTATTGTTTCGCTATGAAGAATATTCCTTGAAATCTTGATTGTTCTTTAATTAAAATGTGTTTCCTATTCAAAAACTTTCTTCATTGTACACAAACAACTTCTTTTAACATATTTTTTATTCTAAATAACATATTAATACGTCTTATCTCACTGGTCTTATTGTTTGCTTATATGCTGTGTATTAAGAACTCAAAAGCTTATTATCAATTCATTTTCATATACTACATTCATAAACATAATTAAATAACGTATTTTAAAACAACTCTCAGTATATAGTAAATTTATAAGATAAAACACTGCATTATTTTATTTTATATTCCAGACAATGGTGAATAGATTCAATTATACACTTCGCCGTGAAAGTAATTTCGCGAAATTTATGTTTGCACGTGAGATCTACTTATTAACTACCTTGCAGAATTGCTGCACTTCATCCAGTCTCTTTAGCTCGCAACCAAATTGAATCGCAAAACGAGTTATCTCCTGAATTGTTTAATAATAAATTAAATGAATTTGAAAAGAAAGGTGAAAGAGAATGCTATATGCTTTGTACGTGTAGGTGCGTAAATGTTCCAGAAATTCGGTTTGCCTTTTACCTTTGATCAATTCGCTGCCACGTCTGAGGTGATTAAGTTTTCTTTTTGTCGACAAAAGCTTCGGCAAAAGTCACATAAGCTTTGGAAGTCGACGGATTTACACAGGTACGCGTTTGACGTTGAAAGAAATATCCATATATTCATAAGTGATTTCTAATATTACTTTAATGTAAAATTAATATATTATTGTTATTTTAAAGGTTATATGTCAAGTGGTGTGCTTTATTGAGACGCTGTTTTATTGCAAAAATATAAATTATATTGACATACAAAAGCATCGCTGCTTTGCAGCTAACTTTTCGAAAACATGACAGAAGCGAATTCTTAAATGAAAAAACTTCTTTCAAAGAGTCAGCGAGACTTTGTATTTGCAGATGCAAATGCACAATGAAGTGTGAAATCGCTAACACTTAAGGCAAAAAAAGAAATTTTAATAATTATATAATATATTTTTACAATCATAATTGATCTTAATCCTAAATTTACAATGCATATATAAATAAAAAAATTAACTTTCTTTATATTTATATTTTAATTTTAAATTTCAACTATTTTAATATTTATTGGGTTTGAAATGGATTTTTTTTATGTACTTAGTATAAAGGTTGATATTTTAGTGCATAAAAGTTTAGTGTAAGTCTTCACAAATTTATACCCAATTTTATTTATAAATTTCAAATGCGTTTTAAGCCCAAAAACTCGTATAAATAGCTATTAATTTTTTTTAATTTATAAATTTAAACAGGCAGCAAAGCATCTCTAAAACACTAATGTGTTCCTTAGAAGGTACAGTTAAAGTACAAAGATATCATTAGGAGATTGGTAAATAATAATAAAATAAAGTGACAAAAATAAGAGAACTAAAGTGCATAAAATAATTTTTATTGGAGTATTTTATGCAGTTCTTGATTTCTGAACATACACCCTCACTTTAACGCTTTAAAAGTCCATATGTTCCCTATCACAGTTTTATAATTACCAAAAAAAATTGATGACGGTTCAAATAAAAATGCACATAGTCAAAACTATAGTGAGTAAATATGTATTAAAAATTCACAAGTATTATTATTATATATTTAAAAATCATTTTACTACAACTAATTTACATTTTAAAATTATTAAGTAACTAACTTAAGTTATTTATTAAGTAACCTTTATATAAACATGTTAATTCTAATAATTTATTTGTGCTACTTAATAATGTAGTTAATATGTTTATTTATAGAGGAAAATATAACAACAACCTATTTACGAGTATTTTATCTTCATATTTATTTTATTGTGGATGGTATTATATATTTATTTTTACGCCAGTCTCGAAAATTGTAAAGAAAAATCCAATTAACAATATTTTAATACAAAAGAGACAACATTTAAAACTTTTCTTGATTTAAAACAGTTTTTAGTGTACAATGATATTGAAGGTCAATAGAAAATATATCGTAATTAAAACACTGTATTCATAAAAATATTGTACTTACATTTTTTTTCTCTTAATATGTATAGCTATTTTTCATTTTCCTCTAAATATGAAAGAAACTGTGTGACACTACATGTAAAATTAAAAATTAATAATTACTCACACTATCTGCTCTACTAATGGAGCAAAACCCAATATTTTTACATGTTATTATATACTATTTCTTATAAATGTGACGTCCCTAAAGTGGCAGCGATAAGGAAAAGCACCGGCTCTATAGTTTAATGTGTTGAAATATTATATTATAAAGTTTATATAATGAAATAAGGCAATTTGAGTTTCGTATCACGTCGCTGTGAAGATATCGCGCCCGGGGCCCCCCCATACATCAGCATCGAGAGGGTGGGAGCCCCGAACCCTGTCCGCACCGTTTTACATTTTTTTTCAAAATAGCCTTTGCCCAAAATAAAGAACACTTTTTTAGATTTGAAAATTACCTATATTTTTATTAATTAATAAAATTTAAAATAAAAAATATTATTGTTCTGGGTCTTAATAATTTCGTTTTTCGATTACTGATGTATTACTATACATTTTAATACATATGTGAACTTATATAAAATAAATAAAAAAACGTATCGTCGAAATGATAATACTGTTTTGTTTAAAAATGACGCATTTCCCACTGCGCATAATACTATTGTTTGTCTACGCTTTGGTTAACGATCGCCAAAATGATCATCTAGATCTGCGATACACAACCTGCGGGCCGGCAAGTTTTAATGTGCATCCCAACACTCACAATCAAATAGTTTCAGACATCTGGAATTATTTCATAACTTTAAAATGCATTCCCTTACTGGACGAGTATAACTACAACTGGTGGGCAGCAACAACAGCAATTCAAATTATGTAAAAATATATTAGAACCTTCTGAATTTTTTAGCAAGCAATGTGCTGAAATGGAGAAGGGAAATAGAAAAAAAATATTCGAAAAATTATTTATTTTAAAGAATTTTTTTTACCACATAAAGCAAACCTCCTTTAATCTACAGATTTTAGTAGAGAAACAAAACTGGCGGCAGGACCAAAAGAGCAAGGGCACTGTGCGGTCTATGTGGGTTCAACGTTGACATGTTTCTCCTTGTCGATAATCAACTTTTTGAGACTGTGTCTCAGGTATCCGCTATCGCTTGTAATTTGTGTGGGAGAGAGGAAGAATTAAAAGCACATACTTTAAATAATTAGTATCGATAAGTCACCCTTTACCTCACCGTGCCTAAGAAGTTTTGTTTTATGTCGTAAATTTGGCTGTCACAGTTAATTTTACGTAAGCACTTTTGTTTTGAGAGTAAAGGGGCAAAAAAATGTTCTACTTAAGATGTTATTTTGTCCTTTAGCGTACAAAAGATAGTGAATTTGTCGTTAAAATATCTGGAATTTTTAAGGTCATACTATTAGGTAATCCCGGAATTAATGTCGTTTTTTTAATAGGCAACTTTGGCTCAGTATTTTTGGGTCCGATGAGCAGTGAAGACGTGCGTTGTAATTTTTTTCTTCTCTGTGATCCTTTGCCTTTCTTTTAAACAAAAAAAAACTTTTCTACCCCATTTACAAACAATGGCAGAGACGTGTCCTTCGGAAACACATTTAATAAACTGTATGCTGTTTTCGTTTCATTAAAAAAAAACTGCGACAGAAGCAACAGAATGCATTTATGACATTTACCATGATATACTGGACAAAAGAAAGTGCCAAAGTGGGTTCAAAAAATTTCCAACGGGCAATCTCGATTTGAAGGACGAGCTTCGAAGTGGACGGCCCAGTCTAGTGGATAGTCCAGCTCTAAAGGCGGAAATCGAAGCAAATCCGATTATGACCATTGATGAATTATCGAAGAAAGTCGGCACATCACGGTCGAACACCCATCGTTATCTTGAGAAACTGCGAAAAATTAAAAAATAAGGTATCTCGGTTCCTCACGCGCTCACCGACGCAACAAAGCTCAACGCCTCAACACATGCAAAATACTGCAAGAAAAGCAACATTTTACCCCGTTTCTCCATGACTTTATCACCAGAGACGAAAAATGGGTTCTTTATCATGATATAAAAAAATAGAAACAATGGTTAAATCGAGGTCAAACCCCAATTCCAACACCAAAACCAGGACTACATCCTCGGAAAGCATTATTGTGTGTGTGGTGGGATTCGAAAGGTGTAATTTATTATGATGTTTTAAAACAAGGGCAAACTGTTACTGCAGCCCTCTATTGTGAACAGATGGACAAATTAAATACGACGTTACAAAAAATTAGACCTGCTCTTGTGAATAAAAGTAATGTCATTCTTCAACATGATAACGCCCAGCCGCATGTTGCCGATATTACCCGTAAAAAAATCCAGGACCTTAGCTGGGATGTTTTATTACATCCACCCTATTCTCTGGACTTGGTACCGAGCAACTTTCACTTATTTCGCTTTTTAGAAACGCAATTAGGGAACAAAAAATTCGACAATTCGACAAAAACTGAAATCGGGTCTTTCGGAGTTCTTCGAATCTAAACCAAAAGCCTTTTATGAATAAGGAATTTTAGATCTAGTAACAAGATGGCAAAGAGTCGTAGATAACACTAGAAATTACTTTGTATTAAAAAAATATTAAATAATTGAAAAAAAAAAATAAGTTTGAGTTTTAATAAAAAACGACATTAATTCCGGGATTACCTAATACTTTCTTTACAATTTTAACAAAAATTTTGTTTTAACCATTACCACTTAATGTAGAAGAAACTGAACAGCGACATGCTGATTACGTACTACTGCAATATGTAAAGACAAAAGACGAAACATATTGTATATAGCCAGAAATTTAAATAAATTCGCAATTACAAGATAAATTAAATTAATTTAAGTTAATTTCGAGCAAAGCCAGATAATATAGCTAGTTTATATTAAATTAAGATATTTTTAAATTTTAGTTATACTATTAAATGTATGTTTTATTTTTTTATTTATAATTAACATATTCTCCTGAAAATGCATACGAGTGAAAAAGGTTGTTTTATGTTTCAAATATAATTTAATATCCCTAAAAAGGTGGTTTATTAAATATATATTAATCTAACTGTGCATTATGACGCTAAGAGGGTTTAATTAACATTTTGCTTTTGAAAGGTTAGTTAATACGTATTTAATTAAACACGTAACTGTTGAGGTTGAAATGTGAGGTAGCCCCAAATCGCCACAATAGAACATACATTGTTATGTGTGACACATAACCTTTCAACGAAATATTAATCCAATTTAGGGTTGAATATTAAAATAACAAATTCAACTTTTATATAAATAACTACTGATGTTTTAAATTAAAACTCCCTTTTAAAGGTTTAATCCAGTATTTTGTTAAAGAATAAAAATACATTTAATGTATACTAAATTGGATTAAATAAACCAAAACTTACGATCGTCTTATTTAACTTTTATATAAATAGCTACTAATGATTTAATTTATAACTCCCTTTTAAAATCTCGAAACGAAAATTTTGTTTGGGAATAAAAATATATTTTATGTATACTAGATTAGATTTATTTAATTAAAATATCTGATAGTTTTAGTTTCAGTCAGATTTCTAAACCATAGTTTTAGCTGTACCTATGTTAATAGGATTTTAAATACAGAAAATATTTATGAAAGACCTAATAATATACAACTAAAAAAACTGCTGATACATTAAAATTTACATAAAAAAGTATTTACCAAACTTTTTTGTTAATTGTAGTATTTTTACCAATATGTATTCTTTACAAATTTTATATTGTAAATTAAGACGCAATAATGTTAGTATAATTATATGGTTTTACTAAGCATTTAACAATTAAGAAACTATATGTAGGATCATTTCACACAATTAAAAACATCGAATTACTTTATTGCCATTCAACATAATATTATTATAGTTAAACTTATCATAATACTGTTTTTGACCATGGCAGTATAATGCTATAGCATATATTTACCATAATATTAATTTCACTTATAAATACTGCTTTTGACCAAGTTATTAATGATTTAATTATACCAAAAAATTTATAAATTCTTAGCTTTAACCTAATTGAAATTTATGTTTGATACTTGAGTCAATTTAAAAAATTATGTAAAATCTCAACGGCAAATTTGGTAACAATTGCATTGTTATTGAGGCTATCGAGTTATATTCTCAGATTTTCTCTCGAGTGCTTTGTGAAGTTTTCATTAACATTCCTGTTGGATTGAATACCGCAGAATCCACTCGAGCAACCCTATTCCTCGTAAATATCCGTTATAATTCCTTTGCGTCTAATATTAACACGCCTTTCAATGACTTTAAACAGGCACAAGATATTGACACTAGATCAGGAAAGTTATTAATCTCTCAAATATGTTTGAGTTATATTAAACAACTCTGAATTGGTAAATTCTAATCGGTTAATAACGAAACCACAACTGTCATATGGATTTATAACTCAAAACCACAACCCACTTACATTTGACGTATTATTTGATATCATGTAAATTCATCCAATATTTGCTTTTCAACAGCGTTCATGTTAAAGGTTAATAATTTAGTTTAAATTAATGCGTTCCAAAGGTAGGGTGCGTTGCTGCGATTGAATTGGTTGAAATGGGTTCCTATTATGATAGAAAAACATGTATTATGCTTTTGAGGTCTATACATTCACCTGCATATTTTTGTAAAGATATTTTTGTCCCACCCGTTCCACTGTTACTAACATGTTAACCAAAAAGGTGACAAAAAAATCTTAATAGAGGAATTTAAGTAGATGTCGTATATACGAATTTTAAAAATGCTTTCGACAAGGTTTGTCATTAGTTATTAATAAAAAAAATGATGTATAGTAACTATGGTGGACCATTTTTAAAATAATATTTCACCCCTTGAGGCTTCTAAGAGGTCTTACCTAAGCAATCTGCCCATCGCATTATTTATTATTAAAATAAATACAACAGATACAAATTTAAAGATGATTTAAACTTGAGAGTTCAAATTTTTTGTTCACCGTGACACATTAGCGGGCAATCTTGTTCTTTCTACTCTTAACTATTGGATCAATGCGATAATTTCAATGTAGAAATATATTAATTTTGTCTGTTAACTCTACTATAAAAATACTTTTTGAGTAACGGACGTAATTTAGACAGCTGAAGATTCAATAACATTATCATGAGACCAATTAGCCTACTGGCTCTTTTAAATACAATACAACATTTCTTTATATTTGTAAATATACCCTTAGTAGCCTTTGTTTATGATCTATTAAAATAAAAAACTTACTTAATTCGTCAAAATCTCCGATCGTCATGTACGTCAGCGCTACGATTAAACTTATTTGCAAAGTAAAAATTATTTACTCATGGTTTTATGATCATATTATATTTTTTTATGCAATTTAATGTTTGTTACCTGTTTATTTTTCAATATAATTTTTCATTTGAGAATTTTATAAATTTCTTTCGTAGCGTTTGCTAATGCTTTCGCCGTTTGTTTTAATTACGCCTTCCACTTCCTCATTCGCAAACAACATGTATAATTTTGCTGCAATATATTTTCATTTTGAAATGAAAAATTGCCATTCGTGTAATTGCCGCCGTAAATAAAAAACATTGCATTTTATGCACAAATTATGTATATAGGTGTTTAATAAATTAATATTTTTAATTTAATCATGCACGGACTTAACCCTTGATTTAATTTAAAGCAAAATAATTCAAATTAAAAATACATATAATGATTAAATACGGCCATTATACTGTATTGTTAAAGATCAACAACATTTTTCCTTTTAACCGTTTAAAATATATGTATATTGAGATATAATAATATTACCTGTTGTAGTAATGAAGATAATTAGATGCAAGTTAATAGGTAAAATTATTTTATATTAATTAAATGTTTGAGATAATTTATAATTAATTCGTCATGACTTCTGAATTATAATGTCCAAAAAAATATTTTTATAAAAATAAATTAAAGTTTAATTATTATTGCTACAAAATCATAAGTATTAAAATGTAATTTTTAACGTAGATTTAATGTATTTATTGTTCACCCATAAGCTTGTTTTAAAGCAAAAAATTTTGAATGGCAAAGTAAATGCTTAGCTGAGATGCAAAATAGTTATTTACTTCTGATTCTTACATATAAAATCAGTGAGTCAAACTTTTATTATTTATAAAATAGACTGCATCTTTAATTATAGGTATTAAAAATAAAAATAATACCATACTTTAATTAATATTAAAAATTGTTGTGAAACTGAAGAACATCTTGAAATTTTTATTTATGGCCCCTAAATATATTTTTATTTATGTTATCATACCTAGGATATGCAAATAGTTGTTAAGGTTTCATTCATTAAAAAAATTAACCAAGGATAAAAAAAAAACAAATAATTTATCTTTACATTTAAACGTTTCAAACTTTTAACTTTTTGATCGATTTTTAATTTTTTTACTGAGTCTAGTTCATAATTTAATAAAATGCTTACAACAAAAACGGTAATAAATGGATTACTGTATGACATCTATAAAGCTTTTCTATTGAATATTCGTAATAGACAAGTATTTAATATTACAAAAGACGAGTTTTGTAGTAACATTTATATATTATATATATCATTGATTTAAAAAAATATTTAGATGATTTTTAAAACCATCAAATTGTGTTTTGAGCCGCTTCTTAGATTGCGAAAGCAAAAATACCAATTTTCCAAAAGTGCTGTAGGCGAGTTTTAAATTACAATGTATTATATTATAAAAAATTGCAAATTCAACGAACTTACAAGTAATTAACGACTTGTTTTTTAAACTGTATTCGTAATATATATATTTAATCTAAAATATAAATTATTAAATAATTGTCGAATTTTCCATTTCACATAATTAATTATAGTATCATTCACCATTCTCGGTAAGTTAAACGTTGAATGAAAATTAATTCCAGGATCAGAACCGTAATATTAATCAAGTTTTCAAACAACTCTGCGAATACATAAACAATCACAAAACAAAATAAAACCTCGTTAATTATGTAAATAGTATATATACATATATATAATGCAAAAGTTAGAAAGTGAAACTCAAAACTCGAATATAAGCTGCGTATGCGCCCCATTAATACCGCGCCATAAGTAACCATTACTTAATGCTTATAAAGTTAACCCTTAACACCTGAACATTACGAGATCATATAAGATTCTTTGTCGTTATTTATCACAGGTGATCTCGCCACATTATGACTAAGGCGGCCTGAATGCGAAGAGATTAATTCGGAGCCGCAGCCGCGACAAGGCGCTGCTGCCTCCAGCGCTAATTGCATGAGCAAAGTGCTCAAGTTTGCCAACTCAGAAACTGAGTAACTCACCCTCGCGTACCGATGCAACTGGCAAAGCTACCCCTTAACACATTAATAAAAATGAAAATTGTCTCGCACCGCGTGCGACCCCTAGGAAATATGTTTTCACGCAAGGCGTTTCTCCTTCGCGGGGTGAAAATCTCAAGTTAACCCTCAAGACATTTAGCTTTCATACTAAATATGCTGCCTTGTCTCTAAAGATTTAAACTATAAATAAACTTTCTTGCTTTTTATTATAGTTCTTACATTATATAATACTTTAAAAACGAGAGATACCTAGGAGTCACAGCTGCAAATATATGCGAAGGCACTGCATGGAAACAAAAAAACGTCTGTGAAATGTCTATGATCATCATGAGAACATATTATGACATACGCTTTACTAAATCACAGCCGACAATAATACAACTCGATGCGCCAGCGATGACTCTCTGACTTTTAAGACCTGCCATTTTAACTGCACCGCTTGATTGCGACATTTCTTTACATATAAAATAATGTATATATATATATTCATGAAATAAAATTCAACTCGGTTTTCCGGCGTTTATTTTGGTTAAAAGTAGGCCTCAGAACCAAAAAAAAATAAACATATTGCGTATATTGCAAAAATAAATAATCAATTCTCATTTTTATTTTGTTGAATTATTATTATATTGAACAAAATTTTTTTTAATAAAAAAGGGTTATTAAAATTTATTAAAAATACACGGCACGAGTATTAAATTCATTACATTTTAGCAGAAAAAAAAAATAAAACAAAAATAAAGTGAAATATTATATCAGAGGATTTTAATTTCACTGAGCGCCGTATAAAATAATTACTACGACGAATTAGATTAGCGTTTTTTTAAAGCCTGAAATTTTATTCTCTAAAAAATTACGTTTAATATTTTTCTTGCTACGTAATGGAGATTTATTTTATATTATCCATGATTATATAAAATGTTATATAAGGACGAAATCTTTTAAGCACGTGTAAATGCTAAAAATACATGGACGAACGAGTCGTGCTTACCCTTAAAAATATAATGCTAGCAAACCGTAGTTTTTGAAAATAATATTAATGGGTAATTATTGCCCTCGTGACGATTCAACTTGTATTTTGGGTTAACAATGATTTAGTTTAGTTAATAATTCATAACGCCCACGCGTCGAGCATCTCGGGACTAATCGGCGTTTCATGCTACTTGTTAAAGGATTACTTGAAAAATAGCCCTACCGGGAACTAAGTATAAGGGTTGTGGCCTTGCTTTTGCTAATTAATCACTAAGGAGGCTTAATGAGTGGACGTAGCTTTCGAAACATTTTTATTGTTAGTATTATTTGTGACTTTATCTAACATTCAAAAAGGTCTTACAAGAAACAGAGCGCTTATGTCATTTATTATTTTAATAATAATATCTGATCCAAATACTTTTTTAAATATAAATGAAAAAAATCAATATTTTGAGACATTTATATTTGTTATGTAGTTTTTTTTTCTTCAACAAATTATAAATTATTCAAGAATTCTCACTTTGCTTACAATTATTTGTATTAATTTTATACAAGATTTGCTTTCAAGCTCATATATAAATTTATAAACAAGTAGTCAAAAAAATATTTTTTTCTTAGAGTTTATATAAATTACTTACGTTAAGTTAGTGTTTTTTTTTATTTATACTTTGGATAGTAAAATTGAGGACGCTTCTTTTTTTTTAAATAATAGTAACATGTAAGGTTTTGGCTAGTTTTTATTTATTTTCTAGTTCTTAAAAATTTACTTTATTTTTATATTTCAAACGAAATATAAAAATAAAGTAAAAATTTATTTCACCATACGTATTTTGCTTTTTCGCAAAACGTAAAATTTATGATAAGTCAATAAGTCTTCGACAGTCTATTCTAAAACAAGAGTTCAGAAACTTTTTGAACCGTCCACAAATGTCAATATCTCAAGGGTCACCGAGCATAAATAGAGTGGATATTATATTAACGTCGGTGATATTCATCAAGAAAGGTCACAAGGTTAGTTGTTAAGGCTTCACTCTCGCTGGGAAAACCTTCTAGGGTGGCATTGTGTTGCTCTTGTTATTCAGAGTTATTATTCCAGTTCCAGTACAACGTCTGGAAATGTGTCACAACTTACGCTTATGAAAATTGGCTCGTTACTTCATGGGAGCTTTTTGCCTTTGACGAATGAATTTTAATTTCTTATACGCCACTTGAAAATTCACAGACATTGTGAAAGTACTAAGATATCTTACTGTTGGTTTGATAATGAAGGATATAAACCAAAATTTGCATTAGTGTAATTTTGGCTACCTTGAATAAAATAATATGTTACGTTATAAATATTTTATATGTTTAGCATTATAAACTTTTTTTGTAGTCATAATAATTTTCTGACTCCATTGTTCTAAATTGAATCTTGTGAGTATTGAAGATGTTGAATTGCAAAAGAAAATATTATTAAATTTAAAAATAAAATAATTTTAGTCAAATATCTTTATCCTAA
This sequence comes from Plectrocnemia conspersa, assembly GCF_051122295.1. NCBI lineage: Eukaryota > Metazoa > Arthropoda > Insecta > Trichoptera > Polycentropodidae > Plectrocnemia > Plectrocnemia conspersa. The sequence goes on from NW_028277166.1 coordinate 28,545,182, forward strand.
AAGTATTTCGCGTCGTTGTTTACTTTTTTGTTTTGTCTTTCCAGAAAACACAAAACAGCAAATGTAATAATGAAATTACAAATCTACGTTTTCTCTCTTATAAGGCATTTTTGTAAAACACTAATATTTTAAATATAACAATTTTGTACTTGTTACTGTGCAAAAAACATCAATATATTATAGTAAAAAAAAAATTGTAATTCTACTAGCATGTTCTAGTGTTTTGGGTTCTTAAAAATAAACTGTAATATTAAATTTTCTGTATTAAATATTAAAAAAATAAGAACTCCACTATAGATTAAAATAAATATAGTATAAAAAAACAGCTAAAAAATAATGAGCAATTTTGTATTTATGTTTATAGCTAAAATATTTTTTTCATATATTTAGCGTTTATATTATTATTTTTTTATTAATAAATAAGATTTCCTTGTTTTAATGATTTTTTATTGCAAACCAATGAACAAAACTAAACTTTTAGTTATATGTAATAAAAGTAGTATTCAATTAACACTTTACCTACCGGTCACATTAATTGGCGTCTTGAGCGTGCCAAACGTTAACTACTGCGGACGCCAATTGGCGTGTTTTGTATATTTTGTATTGTATATTTATATTTAGTGTTTTATTTGAATTTTTATACCATGATTAAATATATGTATAAATTTTAATTTTATTTTGATAAGAAAATAATATACTTAAAAATTAATTATTCAATACAATGGTCCATTTAAAAAATATTAATTTACATATATTTTGTATTTTTTTAATTTCAATAACATGTCTAGCAAAATTCAGACTGTATCAAAAAATACATATATTTAAATAACAAGGTAATATTTGCGCAGATTTTCGTAAAAGTGTCGGTATTTAAATTAGGTCTAATGGTGAAACTGTCGGTAAGTAAAGTGTTACCATATAAATGTCATTAAAAATATTCCCTAAATATCTAAATTAAATATAATTTGTAAAAATGTTAAAGATTAAACTCTATTGAAAGTTGTTTATTCAAATGAAAATTTGTTTAATTATACATCTAAATTTCTACTTTTTTATTCGGCTACAAAAAATAAGATACAGAATCCAGCTTGCCGTCATTGCGGTTTTAAGCCAACATCAGCTTAAACAGCGAATTTATATATAAACATATCAACTGTCTGACATTTTGTGTATTTCATATTTTATATATAAAAAATATAAGAGCATGGCAGGCTCCGTGAAATGAAATACTTATTTTTATTCATGTTAGCATTAGAATAAACCTTGTCAGAGCTTATTAAAAATTCCGACGTATCAAAGCAACTTACGCGAGTGCCTCTTGAAAAACCTCGAAAACCAAGATTTTTTTTATTCTATTTTCCACTTCATTTAAAATTTACCGCTTGTGTAATATTTTTTCCGCATGTACGCCATATATGCGTATTCATATTAGCATAAGCGAGAGCTTTATTCGAGCACGCGAGAGCTTTTCTTTTCGCACAGTTAAAAATTTACATCCGCCAACAAGTGAACAATTGTTAAAATCGTACAGTCCGCACTAAAAGTCACTGCCAGTACTCTCTGCTTAGCATAATATTATTACATTAGCTAGCCAAAAGCTTTCCTGCCAACATAATGGAAGTGTCGACTGAACCTAGGCACTAGACACAAGCACTTGCATACGCTCTAGCGAAAACATATAGGCACCACACACATACACGCCACCTAGATTTATCCTTCGTCCCAGAGCAACGGTAGCACCACTGCAGAATCGTACTTCACACAGAATAAAGCAAGACGAATAAAGGTGATTTAGGCGAGTGGTTCAACCTAGCCGTTGAAACCATTTTGTTCGGGGATTATTTTGAACGTGGAAAAAGCGCAGTCTTAGGATAAAATCTGCCCAGGAAGAAGTAGATCAATTAGTATTTTGATGTACAATAAAGACGGTTGAATGGTAAATGCTGCAATATATAATTGTTCTAAGAATTCGCTTTGCTAAATTGAAACGCCCTACGTTCAATTTATAACTCTTTAAATCATATTACTCTGTATAAATGATTCATAATAATACACATAAACAGAGAGAATATATTTAAATATAATTAATGAAAATAAAAATCGTATTAAATTCTTTTGTTTTTAATTGGAAGCTCTGATTGTCGACAAATAAAAAATCAATAATAAATAATAAACAGGATTGCTAGTAGCAACGTGATAGTTGTTTAAATAAATATTTTTGTTTATTTTTCTTGTGCGTTATTCGTTTAAACTGAATATAATAATTCGAATTGAAAATTAACAAGGTACGTTAAAACTATGAAAATGGAATATATATATAATTCGTGTAAGGATTAAAAGTATATGTTAATTAAACCATATAAACATTTATAAATTATTCTTTGTAATGTAATTTTTAAATTTTTAGTTCCGTCTATGGGCTCCGAGACCGAAAAGTGAGTTTTTTTTTTACAATATAATAGTTATTTACATTAAAATTTTATATATTATATTTATCCCAAGCTGTTGTGTGGCTTTCTCACAACAGCGTCATTTTACGATTTTTCGTCTAGGACCATTTGTCCTGGATTTATTATCTTAAGTGTTTTAGTACAAATAATTTATAATAAATATATAAAATATATCGAAACCATAGTTAACAGCGTATTGCTTTATGGTAATAAGTAATGCTTTAGTTTTGCTGATCAATTAAGGTAGTAAATTATACAAGCCGTACTTGGATTATTTTTTCGGTCAATTAATTTAAATATTATTACCAGTAGTTCTACTTCGAAGAGTGCTTTACTTACTAAATAATGTAATTTAGTTCTTAGAATATCCCAAGTTTCTGTAATTATATTTACATTTAATTCATCAGAATTGATTCCTAATATGAATTTACAAATTATGTGATGGACTTCTTCTTAAACTTGTTTTATGTATTGATTTACTAATTTAATAAACTGAGGTATTGTATTCACAATCTCTTTTATACTCCCAATGTAGTATTTATTATTTTTTCATATAAGGATTTTTTTATATATGTGTTTCCATCAATCTCTATATTTCATACGTTGTTTCTCTAAGTAGGATTAATTCATATTTTGATTGTTTTCCGCACCTTATTTGGGTCATTTTTTATTTCATCGACTGACTTTTCATACCATTTTTTTGCTATTCTTAATGCTTTGACTGTGATATTTCTACACCGTTGGTATGTTTTACATTTTTAATTTAGGACTTTATATCATATTCTACTCGCTTTGTTTTTATTATTTAAAATATTTATTGAAATTTATCTCTTCTTTTTAAAGCATTTCAAACATCATTATTAAACGACTGTTTTTGGGTTCAATCGATGTTCTATTTTAAAAAACATGACTTTTTATTTTACTATCTGTAATATTTTTATGAATATTTTTTCATATCATAATAAAATCCATGATATCTTCATTATTAATTTGTTAAAATCAATTTTTTAAATAATTCATAATTTTTAGCTCAATTACATTATGTTTTTCTATAGTTTTTTATACAATAAAATGATTAGTTTTTCTTAAAGTTATTTTGAATTTACATATGTACTTTTTTACTGTTTATAAAAATTAAATTTATTAATGTGATCGAGTTATTAGTTATCCTTGTTTTTTCGTTCATATGTTAAAATGGTCTAATTAATTGTCTATAATAATTTGGCAAATACAGTTTTTAATGACATTAAAAATTTTTCGCTAGCATATTTTGCAAGTTAAGCCATTATCTACTGCAAATGTTTTTATTTTATTATCCACCCATTTACCTAGTTTTTAGTTTCAAAATGCCTAATTTTTTAATGAGTTCGTACGATACAGAAAAGTGTCAGATAACATCTTTACTAGAGTCTCCAATTACTCGAACCATCAACTACTCGAGTATCGAATATTAAAATTTTAAAATACTCAAGTACTCGAGTACTTTCGAGTATTTACCAAATGTACCAAAATAGCTATTATTCAAATTCGTGCACATATAAATAAATAAATAAAATAATTAGTATGTTAATTTTTACAATTATTTTACCTTCACGAACATACTTTTTAAAAACAATAATGCAAGAAGTGTCTCGAATTTAATATTACTGCTAACCTTTGGTTTTATTATTCCCGTTATGGAAAAAACCCTTTCCGTTGCTGTTGATGTTGGTCTTATTGTCATTAACGCGTTGGATAAGGCTTCTAATTTATATCTGTTCGCTTTTTATAGATATAGAATTTTTTGAACTCTCTTTTTATGTTCTCTTCTTTCATTCCCTTCTCTGCTTTTCTCTTATTTCCTTCGAATATTCACAAAATAGCATTTTGTAATTCTTCTTGAATAGATTTTTTTTCTTAACAATATACAATATTCTACTCCTTCTGATTAATGCGAAAAATTTAAATCTATATCCTTCGATGATGTATTTGGGTGAATCCCTTTCACTCTAGAGCTAAACGGTTCGCAAAGAACTGACTTTACTATAAATGCCTTTAAAACACACAATTGTTTTGATTTATATTTTAAGCCGAGGGATCAGTATAAACAATTTACAACACTTTACGCTACAACTGCAGTCATAAAACCTAATTTTTTTTTTTTTTGATATTTCATATTGTTCATTGCCATAAATTAGATAAGTCGGAACTGGCGAACAGAAAACACTAAAGAAATTTTTCCGTCGTACCCACTAACATAGCCGACGACCGGAACTATGCAACTATGGAACAATGAAAAAAATAATACCTGATAGTAACCGCTCTAGCTCGGCATAAACGCCAAATAAAAGCAAGACGTTAACCTTTACCGGACCAATTTAAAGTTATTTTTGTTTCTGAAATATTTCAAAATTTTTAAATTTCGAGTATTATTCGAGTAATTTTTAAAATACTTGATTATCAAGTACTTGAAAAATAGACAAGTATACTCGAGTATCGAGTACTCGATTACTCGAATTGGAGACTCTAATCTTTACTCTACCCTGATCTGTATCAACTATATAATTTTTAGTTTATAACAGTGGAATTTTTGAGTACGTATTTTAAGAGATTTAGTTGCCTTACTTTATTAATAGCTATAAAATAGCTTATAACTTAAACACTAAAGTAATTTAATTATGATATAATATAAACATAATCAAAATGTATAGAAAATACTTTGATAATATAATTTATTTCTTAGTGCACGAAGGCACGTTTCTTTATCCCATTGAGAAAACCGGCTACATTTTTATTTTTGCGGATTGTCCTAGGAATATTATTATACAAAAATAACACATCCGTACAATATTCCCATGGCCGTACTTTTTTTCTTATACTTATCTAACTCAAATTATCTGTATTTTTAGTATTAAATATATGTACATCTTCATTTTCTGATAAATACTCATTTAATTTTTAATTTATACATATATAAATACCAAAACAATAATTTTAAATATACAACCATTCCAATCTTTCAATAATTAACAACTAGTACATCCATTTTTATTTAAAACTACTTTTATTACTATATTTAGTAATTTTTGCAACATCGTTTTATTTAATTTAATTAGCATTTATAATTGAAGTGGGGTAATATAATAAAAGCAACAATAGTCCTAATTTAGACCTCTGTGGTGCATCGTGTGATATTATTTTCTTCGTGAACATAATTTATTTTAAGTCTTGAGGACATATTTTTATATTTTATTGAGTATATTACACAATATGGTAATACAGTTGTCCCCAAGTTTTTTATTAATTTTCACTAAAACTGTAGATTTGTTCGTCTTCAGTTTTGTAACAGCTTCATAAATCTTTACATGTAATATATTTGGTTTAAAACTAAATTCAGTAATAGTGTTTGATTATTCAGATATTAAAGCTTAATATAATTCGGTGGATTATCTTTACCATTTTTGTTAAACTTTATTGTGATCCATTATGGAGTTTCCTAAGCTCTTCTTAATTACCCATGGTTTTTGGGCGAAACTTCCGACTTACTAATTGTATCATTTTTAAAAGATCGTTTGTTTCAATTGTATTTGCATATACTTATTTTTTTCCACTTGTAAATGATACAATTAGTTTATTTTATTGTTTTATTTGGTATATATTAGACAAAAAAATTAATAATACACATTTTCTGCTTAGGTAGCAGTATTTCAGACTTTTAAGGTTAAACGACGTGTTTTTGTAACAAATTTCTCGTAATAAAAGGTTAATTCAACGAACGATCCTTCCACGGTAGCATAAAGTTTAACAATCCCTATTCTTAGTCATGTGTGCGGCGTAAAATTAATTACACAATCTCGCTTCTTGCATGTTTTACAAGCTAAAATTTTATGCTCCTACTGTCATCGGGCCTAGGATTCATTATGGCCGTCAACAATTTGGCGGAACAAAGACGATTCGGGTTCGAGAGGGTCTGGCTTACATCTTGTGCCCTTTCCCCTGAGACACTTTTGTATGGCGCGTTGAGAAGGGCGAGACCTATTTTAGGGATAAGTGGCCCGAAAATCCTTCATTCAAATCGACGCTTACATTCGTTTACAGCACATTCCAATTACAACGGGAGCTATGACTGAACAATGACGATGAAATTTTATGCAAATCCACAAGTATCAACTGAAACTGTATTATAACCATTGTTTAAAGGTACATTAATAACTAAAGTGTATTTCAAAGGCTTGAATTGAGTGATTTTAAATGTTTTTTTTTGTGAAAGGCAAAAAAAAACATTGAGCTTTAATTAGTCACATACTATCCAAAAACATGCAATAGTATTAACTCTAATAAGATGATTTAGAAACTATTAAAAAACAAACATAAAAAACTCCAATAATCTTAGTAATATTTTGGGTGCATTTTATTTTATTAGAGAACTAGAATTAATAATATGTTGTCTTTAGCATCTAAAGCAGTTTGTGCTTTGGCATATGGTACTTGTATTTAAATTTAATGTTGATTTTGTTGTAGTCATCGATACACAATGATTTCAGTAGTGAAATAATAATATAATATTTTCACTAAATTTCATTTTGAGAGCCGAATTAATTACATTATTTTTGCACTGTTTGGACATTCTCTTTTTGAGACGTGTTTTAATTATCCATTTGAATTTGATAACTCACTCGAAAACTGCTTTGAACAGTGGATGCATTGAGATAACTTATTTTCTAATTTTTCGAAAATTCTAGACTTTTTTTTGCCGTTTATTCATTATGGGCTAGAATATTTATAATTGAAAAATCGGAGTAATTAAAATTATACTAAAAGTATTGTATATGACGGTTGTAAATAAAGTAAAATATTAGTAACCTTTAAAATTGTAGTCCAAAGTCTGCGCTCACAATCAAACGTCATCGTCCTTTTTATTATTCAGCGAAAAGTATCGTGAGATATGAAATATTCCATCTCCTTGCATTTTTTATTAAAGTTTTAATGAAAACATAAAATTTGATAAATCAATATTTAAATTAAACCTTTTTTTTTTTATTATTGTTTAATTTAAAATACCACCTACTTAAATTATATCATATACTATAACCTATTTTAGTTAGTAACAGAAAATAAAATATTACATTTTTTCCAATAAAAAAGGTTATTTTATAAAAAAATGCATTTTGCGCAATTTTCTCAAATATGATTTACATCTAAATATATTTATTAAGACTAATATATTGCTGTTAAACACTAATATTTAGTATAGAATATTTTATTGACTATTTGGGTAAAAATACGTCTGATTAGAGATAAAAATGTACAATTAGTGGAAAGAATTTCGTGTATGCAATATCTGCTTTTGCTTTCACTTCGCCAGCCATCCTTATCATCAAAATAGCGCCGTCATTTCTCTATAACAAAACAATATTACTATGTACCGTTAGATCTGCCTCAGAAAAAACAAACGTATACCTTTTATATTAATACGTTATGCATATACAAAAATATCGAACATGTTAAATTAAAGTTTAAAAGTTTGCGGTGAAATATAGGCCAGTGAAATTGTTGCATAGGTTGGACCAGCCGATATTTCGATCCTTTTGTACTGAAAGAAATAATATTATTCTACTTTGATATCCTACTCCGATAAAACTACGTAAGTTAATGTCCGCTTCTGCTTTCAATCAATATTTGCAAAATCGTTTTTGTAGTTCTAAGCCATGCAGATATCGTTAATAACAAATAAAGTGTACTGATTTAAAAATATAATGAAAAATATTTTTTGTACTACTTGTATTATATTTTGTATTGCAAACCCTAATCAGAATTCACTTCACCAAAACAGACATTCACAGCTTTTCTCCTTTAGAGGGCGTAACCCAATGAAACTCTTGTGTGAATCTAGATGGATTGTTTTATTAAGTGATATTCACATGTGACAAATGGACGATTACGGCGTGACGTTTCTCGCGACTGCTGTGAAGGTGGCGCAGGTGGTGATGCCGGTGGATGATTCTCAGGGTTCTTGTGGCTCCGTGTGGCGAGTGTCAGGTGTGATCATAAGATCTGTCGGTGAGGGCGCGTAGCTAGTTCCTCCATATGGCTGCTGGTAGATCGTTTGCGTCGCTGGCTGTCTGCTCGTCTCTGCCCGTCTCTTGCCTCAGGTCGTCTCTTGTCTGGTGCCTCAGCCGTCCCTTGTCTCGAACCGTCTGCCCTCTCCTCCTCGGTGTCCGGGCTTATATCATTTAGCTGGCCAACTGCGATTGTGCATCGATTTCCTAGCCAATCACTGCAGTCGCTTCGTAGAACTCGAGAAATCTGATGTTGCATTTTTGAAAGCGAGTTTTTTGCTTGTCCAGATTTTCGAATTCTTTGGAAAGGGTTTGCGATGTGGTGATTTATTGCGTCGTTCATACCATTTTGTCACAAAAGAGATTCTCTTAACGACTCGTGTTGTGTGGTCAAATGAAATTCCTCTTGTGCCATGATATTTGTCTCATTGAACGTTTTTGGTCACGGTCATCAACAATGAGACAATTACCCTTTTAAATCTGGACCTATTTGTGTGGTCGCCACACTCCCAATCAAGAAAAAAATAATGTAGCTAAAAATAGACAAATATGTTGTGTTTCATGTAATTTGATTAAATGTTGTTTTACGCTTTTATTGAAAATAGATTCATTGAACATTTTTACCTGTTCATTCTTAACATATTTTTAATATACTGCTAATAAAATCTGTCACTGTTTATTAATTCAAATGTCTTCTATTGAACCCTATAAAGGGTTAAGTCTATTTTGATTTTCTAACGTTTATATAAATATTTATTTTCACGGTTTTTTTTTGTTTACATATTTCCTTCTCGCCGTTGGTTTATTCTCTACGGGCATAAAGTTATCGGCGTTCTTTATGCCTTTGCCCTTTGACCCTGCGACGTTATGAAGCGGCGCCCTTGCAACATGTTTCCGCTACCCTCCAGACCTAGACAAGACATATGTGTGTTATAGAACACGTGCTGAAATCAATGGCGATTAGACACGTACCGACCTTTCCGGGCCATAGTCCATAGCCTATATTCATGTAGTAAATATTTATCACGTTCCGACTCTATTTCACTCTTATAAGCTGTTTGTTTGCTATCGGTATCTTTGCATTAAATCATAAAGCGAAAAAAATCGTTGAATACTGAATTTTTTGACCTATATGTTTGTTATTAAACAGAAAAAGTTTCGTATTAGTCTTTTTAGCGTTATTTATCAAAAAAATGTTTTTAAACTCATATTTCATATTGAGTGAAGTTTCATAATATTTTATACTCAATCATTCTAGTTTTATCTGTTTTTTATGGTCGATTTGAATTTGTAACTGTTACAGATAAATTTTGTGAATGAAAGTTTTCTTTATAGATAAAAAATACAGTTTGTATTAATTTTATATCATATAGAGTAAATTCGTAACCAATTAACTGCTTAGGTTTTTCTCAAAAATTATATATTTAAAATAGATAAAACATTTTGTAGTACAATTTTCAATGTTTCTAAAAATATGTTATTGCATAAATTATACATGCAGCATTGCGATCTTGTAGAAGCAGCGAAATTAACAATATTTTCTTCGATTTACATAACTAAATAAATTTAATTGAAATAAATAATTTATATCTATCAAAAGATTATCTTTCTACACACAAATGGCAAATTAATTCTCACTGGATCAATGACCTTGTATAGCAAAAGGAAATGGGATTAGACAATACAAACGATCTATGTCAAGTTTTGATATCGATTTACGAGCGAATTGAAAGCGTCAAAGCTGGAAAATGCGTAATTAATTCGCGCTGATTAATTAGTGATCCCGTTAGTGAACAGAGCCGCACTCGGGACAATATTTCGCCAAGGCCAAATAAATCCTGGCACACTGGTGTAAATCCGTAAGAATAACCTGAACCCAAAGGGAAAACATAATTACGTTTCCGGGATACGAGTCTCGGCAATAGGCAATACTGCGTGATAGTACCGAACGAGTCTCGAGTGAAAGCTTTGATATACCCTATATAAAATGTATGCTTGTTTGTATGAAGAAATATATAAGAAATATATACATATTTTGTGGGTATGTCAAAGCGAAAGCCAGACTAATTAGTTCTGAATATATAATATGTATTCATAATTTTAAAATGCTCTAAATTAAACATAAGCTTAAATGTAGCTATTATATTATATGATATTATAATATTTTTTAATGAAATTAAAAAATGTCATTTGAAGCAATATATTTTTAAAATGAAGTCAAGAGAAATAATTGACGATAAATACAGAGTTTTATTTATCATGAACTATGTTAAGACTTTTTAAAAAAATCTTTTTTAATTTATGGTGCAAGTTTTATACTTTCTATGATTAAGAAAAAAATATTTATTTTTATTTGCATACAAATTAAATAAATATTTGTTTCATAATACGTTAATTATTAATTACAAAATTTGGATATTTATACGTGCTACATTGTCGCTTATGTGATACGTCATCGTTTTCTCTTAATCGTTTCAAAAACCAGTTTGCTTTTTTTAAAAAAAAAACTCTTGGAGATTCACGGTTACTGCTTGGTTGACCCAAATCTAACGATCAACGTTGAAGTAGCTGTTATTTAAATAAATATGGATTGTCTTGATCGATTCAGTTACATTTTAAAATTTCATGATTTTTTCAGTTACGCATTGACGATTTTTTCGTTTTTTTATTTTTATCTTTATTTTTCAATTTAATTTTTTTTTTTATTTATGCTTTAACGATTTTTCAAATACGCTTTTACGATTAAGTTACGTTTAGTCAAACTCAGTACAAATTAAGTTAGAAGCTCAGGGGTAGTTAGAGAAAATGAACGTTTAAAAGTAATAAAGTAGATAATGGTTTTCTATCACATATCCTTAAAAAATGAGCGGGAGTCAAACAATTCTTTGACCAATGCCAATAATTTAGGACAATACTTTTCGGTTTAATCTATTACAGATTTAGCTAGACCCTCTGTTTGCATTTAGGCGTAATGATGTAAATTATATTTCATTTGGAATATTTGGAAAGTGAGGTTTCTTTGGTAAAGTTACAGATTTGAGTGATTAAGTATAACAGCGTTCTGTCTGTTTTTATTAATAAACTTTATAACTTTTTAATATAAAATAAAAGTAAGAATTTTAAACTTCTGTCAGTCCTTGAATATTTGGTTAATGCAGAATTTTGGGGTGGAGCTATAATTTTTGTGTTTGCAAAACATATTTAATAAAATTTTAAGTGTGTTTAATAGTGTTCTTGCTTCGTAATAAAAATTATATAAATTTAACAACAGTGCTATATTTTAAATATATTTAGGATCTTTAGTTTTTTATAATGCTCAACAATCGTCATGTAAATTTCTTTGCTTCAGTACTCTTGATTAACCTCACTACAAAAATACATAAATTCTCTATTGTTATGCATTTTTGATTCTGAATGGCTGCTTTTCTTGGGATTAAATAATCGTTTAGGTTAATTAAGTGTTGATTTTAGTGTTTGGCAACACACATTAGAACTTCCTCTATCAGATGCAGTCAATCAGATAAAGGTCATGTGCTGAAGCGGCTGATGTGCTACCTGAGAGTATATTTATTCCCCCATGTATACTGTGAATTGGTATATTACACATTCCATATATTGACTAAGTGTACGCGTTGACTGTAAAATATATGTATTGTATTTATTAATTAACACGTGTATAAAAATATATAATCAGGAGCCAGTGTTGGGCGACGGTGTCGAATGCATAGGAGTGAAATTCTGGATACCAATAGAAGTGAAATCGTAAAATGTAAAGCTCTGTTTTTATACAGATTTAGAAGTTTATTTTTGAGACTTTAAGAGCAACTGAAATTTTTTTAAGATTTTGTGAGGCATAAATATATAGGCGTATAGTTAAAATTCTCACCCTAAAAACATAAGCCTTTTTTGAAATTAAATTTTTGACCACATTTTATAAAAAATGCCCTTAGATTATATTTTAGACATTGGAAATAATTTAGACGTTTAATATAAATTATGCTAGTATGAACTTAACACATTAAAATAACAAGATTTTATACTGATTTGTGTCAGCTCTACGCATTTGGTCGCGCGTATGGGCTCGTGTGCGTATGTGAGTCTATGTCCACATGTGTATAAGTTGATCATTGCTATTTTAACTCGTGTTATAATATTTATAATACAAGTAAAATAGTTTAAGTACAGATTTATTTTAATCACATAGATCTTTATTTACCATCAATTTACCGTTTTTACAGTAAAAATTTATATTTTAGTTGTCATTAGCATAAAACTTTTTTTTTGATCGCAAAAACGATAAAAATCCGCCACATTATATTTAAAAAAAATTTATTATCTTAAATAGCTGCCATTTTTAAACAAGTGGATCAGGCTAAACAAACAAACTTCTTTTTTATCAAACTTAGTTTATTATTAGAGATTTTTTATACCTACAATACATGACTTACTATAATTTAAATTATACATTACTATATTTATTCATTAGAATGGAAAACTCTAATCTAAAATGATAGATCAGAGTTATAAATATATCTTTAATTTTAATCTCGCAGTTCTGTCCATATAGCTTTGAAAACTTGGTTTTACGGATATAAATCACTTACAAATAAAAGTAAATGTTATTATATTTTAAAATACATCTAACCCTAATTCGTTTTTGGTAAAATCTAATGTCAAATTTACAACGGAGTAATTATTAAAAGTTAAGACATTTATATAGCCGACTATGGGAGCTTATGAACACGTTGTATGCATATATAATCACAAATAATCTCGTTAAGTATAACTGAAGGGTTAGACGCCTTGCGATTAAAATTTATACCTTATATATATATATTTAGATACTGTGACGTATTCAAAATTAACGCGATGAACATTAGAACAAATGTATTGCTTTAGTAATGCCATGTATTGTGTATATTAATATCAAATGATATACTATATCCTGACATGAAAGCTTTGTATGATACAGTAACACAATATATAAACATACATTTTCTATACAGTTTCACGTCACAACGATAACTCGTGTTAGAGAATATTATTTATATTATCGATAGTTATATTTGTGTACTGTTACTTGGTAATTTATGTATTTCCAGTTAATTAGGTTTAACTAATTACAAACAAACCTTTGTCTTATCCCAAATTAATTTATTACTAAAAACGCCGCCAGAGCATATAATATAGAATAATGTTGTATACAAACTTGAGGTATTAAATCATTTATAAATGGGCGTAAAATTATTTTCTTAGATGTTGTAAACATGTATTTTCGCATGCTTTGACTCGTTACAATGATGTATTGTATTGTGTACTTATTATAATAAATTATAATAAACAAGTTTATTACTATAGTGCGGAAAATAAATATACGTTACAACAAAATATTTTTTGAAATATTTATCGGTAAGATTGCTTGTATTATGTAAGAAGATTAGATTGAAAAATACGTTCGTACTATTATGTTTTATTATAACGAATATTTTCTGTTATGGAACGACCTTGTCGTGTTTGTTAAATTTGTTATTATATTTTTAACTGTTATTAACTGCATATGATAAACAAAACAGGTTTTTACCATCTAAGACAAAAAAGGGGTTTCTTTGTTAAAATGGAACACCACCGTGAGAAAACTATTTTGCAGATTAAGTCAAAGTTCCTGACATGAATCTGAAAGATTAAAAGTATTGGTCGCAAAAGTCTTATGTTTCGAATTTCCATCCAAACAGCCGTTTATAATCTGCTTTAACTGTTAACGGGTATTTGTTTTTAAACTCAGCACCCTTTTGTAATTGGCGGTTTTACCAAAAGGGGCGAATATTCCGTTTTGACTTGCGCCAAGCATACAAAAAAGTATGATATATGCTTTGTCAACAACATGATGCGCGTTGTTTTTGGAAAGACAATAAGAAACAGAGATATTATGCTATTGATGTTTTTTTATTAAATAAATATCTAAGCATAAAGAGTCATTCAAATTCGAGAAAAAAAATATTTTTACATTTAAATTAAGCTTTTGAACACTTTTTGCATACGATATTTTTAAAAAAAAAGGTTTTATTTTGCAAAGCTATGACACTTTTAATTTTTATATTGGCCGCCATTTTGTAAGAAAACTTTATATTTATTTTCATACAAAACGTATAGTGGGTGCTTGGTAGTTTTATACGATACTAAAAATTTAATTTTTTATCTTTAAAACCTAGCAGTTAAGAGCGTTAACTCTTCTGAAAGTCTCAAAATGGCTCGTATGGGGGTTCGATCGAACTGATACATCGCTTGTTTTGAAGCAAAAAACTATTTATTTTATATTTTATTTGGATGTATTTTAGGCTTCTAAACGTTTTATGTTTAGCAATCTTTTCGTTAAAATTTAAACCTACTGAGGGACGAGTGTTTAAATTTTTATACTTGTCGCCATTTTGCAAAAAAATGACACATTGGATTTTGCTAACAAACATACACAGGTCGCTTAAGAATTCTATACTTTCACAAAAATTCTACTTTAAATATGTATAAATAAACTCACACTTACCTTTACTATATAGCAAGTCTTATGAGCGTATGTATGGTGGGTCGATCGACTCATAACACTAAACGTGTTTTGGAAAAAAAACTTTTTTATTTAATTTTGAATTTCTTTAAACAGCATCATAAGTATATTAAAAAGCTCTATTTCGTATGAAAAATTCAAGTCTATATCTTTAATAGGAACCAAATACGAGCGTTAACTATATGCCGAGTCGTATAAAAGCTCGTTCGGGGGCCCGGTCAATATACCGTAAGACTCGGTTTTTAATAAAAAAAAATAGTTAAAGATTGTTTTTAAATGCACATTAAACACTTTTTGCATACAACATCTTTCAGTAGGAATAAATTTTGCAAAGTTATGACACTTTTTCTTTTTACATTGGCCGCCATTTTGTAAAAAAAAATATATATTTTTTTCATACAAAACGTATAGGGGGTGCTTGGTAGTTCTATACGATACTAAAAATTTAATTTTTAATCTTCAAAACCAAGCAGTTAAGAGCGTTAACTCTTCTGAAAATCTCAAAATTGCTCGTATGGGGGTCCGATCGAACTGATACATCGTTTGTTTTGAAGCAAAAAACTATTTTTTTTATATTTTATTTAGATAAAGTTTAGGCTTTTAAACGTTTCATACATAGCTATCTATTAGTTAAAATTTAAATCTACTGAGTTACGAGTATTTAAGTTTTTATACTTGTCACAATTTTGCAAAAAATGGACAAATTAGATTTTGCTAACGAACATGTACAGGATGCTCAAAAATTTTATTCTGTTACTAAAATTCACAATGAAGAAACATATGTAAGAAATACAAAATACAATATTATCATACGTAACGAAATTGCAACGAGCGCTCAACTGTTCCAAAGTATGGTCATAACCATTTATTGTATTCGCTGAAATAAGTTCAGAGCTACTTTGGAAAGAAGGTAAGGGAGGAGGGAGTATTTATTTAATTTATAATATTTCCAAATTTTGCAAAACTCGCTGCTCAACATCCGATATTCTGCTGGTTCGGTTATAAAACATAAATCTAGATCCGAGATCAAATTATATGAGGAAAATTAATACCGGTATTATCGAGACTTTAACCACGCACAATTTATTAACGCTTTTCAGAAATAATAAGTGTATCATATATCCAAAAAAAATATTAGTGTTTAAATGATTCAAGGATTGTCGAGTATTTGAGAATCGTATCGATAATATATTATATATGTTTTCTTGTTGGGCGTTCGAATGTTATTGAAAGGGTATCTCAGTATTCAAATATCCCAAATTCGCTCTGGCGAAAGATATTAAAAAAGTTTTGAAATCTTTGCCTAAATCCAAATCGCCGATCAGTATGCTTCCGTTTGATTTTGCTGTGTACAAATATAGGCTTTAATATAACACAATAAAAATTTATGTCAAGAATACTACAATATATACGTCAAAGTTGATACTCAACATAAAAAATAAACATTTTAATATATAATAAAATGATGGTATGCGACGGAAAGACCTTTTTATTAAAGTTGTTTTGAAGTATAACTTAACTAATATATTGTTTAAATCTATTTATTCTTCTTATAAATTAACGATATGTAGCAATGTATAATTTAACTGCTACGAAGTGTGATCAAAAAGTACAGTGAATAATTTTATTACGAACAAAGTATTAAGCTCAGATCAAATTTGAATTTATCTCCTTCAAAGTCATTTTTCTATTGTTTGTATTCACTGTTTGCCATTCTAGGTTATTATTGTGCATTTTTTTGGGCCAGTAGCAATGCACTTTGTGGGGTGCGATAACGGTATTTTTTTGATTAAATTTACTTAGACTTTAAATTTGTGTTTGCTATTGAAACGATCGCTTCTGATTCAATATCAATTTAAATTTGTAGCATTTTGAAATTTTTCAAATTAAAATTTAAGTATTTGAGCTATTTTAAAAATACATTTTTTTTATATACGAGAGTTGTTCGTAAGATCGAAAGAAAACGGGGGCATAGGAAGATGGAGAGCCCTAAAGACAATTATGCCGACTGTAAATCCAAGCGTACGTTTATAATTAAGTGAATTTAATTTGGAGCCGCCCAGGGCAAGGCACCTGCAATTAGGTCGAGCCCATATTTAAAGGTGGCCTGCTTGTTTCCCGCATAATATAAATCGAAGGCGCTCGAGGCCTGTAACTATCCTGGAGGTCAGTAGAGACTGGACCGTACTCGCTCTCCCCGGGGAGCACCTGGAATGGACAGGATGGCAATTGCATTCCTGCACTGAATAGCCAATACTGAATTTTCACACTTTCGTACTGGACATTTCACGTCGATAAAAAATATATAAAGGATAACTGCTAACCTGCTACGTGATATAGATAGATGCAAAGCCTAAAGCTTTTAAAGGGACGTCAAATTATTTTTGCATATACAGTTTTCTATCGAATTTAGGTCATATACCTAATAGATAAAATATTGACAGAATATTATTTAGATTATAATAAAATTTCATTTACATTTATAATTTGCTATTTTGCATTTAAACCTATGCTTATAATTTTTAAATATCCCCCCCCCCCCCCGACTCAAATCGACAAAAAATATATTAGAAAAACAGTTATTTATTAGTAGCACGTTACATTTTTTTATTTGTGCGATTTGAGCAAAAAAATTTAGCGCGTGCCAACTATCGTCGTCGTCAATTATTAGACTTGCAGTTCAAACCAACTTCACGCTCCAGATTCAGTCTGCCATACCTATCAAAACGTAGATAAAAAACTATGTTTCTTATAAAAAGCCATTACTTTTTTTCATGAGCATAGTTTTATTACACTCGTATCAGAAACATCATAAGTAATACTCTATGGATATTATTTATCAAAAAACCGATGATCATCTTTAACGATGATCCAGCTGATAGTAATTTAACTATTTTGCGTCACCTTCTATCGTCATCAAGAGTCATTATACACTGAAAAATATTAGTTGAATGATCGTAATTATTGCTTAGATAATCATAATGTCCCGTATTATGAGATTGTGGAGTCTAACTATGGTTTATGACTTGGAACAGTGTTCGCAAATCATATTTAATACCAAAAACCTTCCGTC
Source organism: Plectrocnemia conspersa (assembly GCF_051122295.1). Taxonomy (NCBI): domain Eukaryota; kingdom Metazoa; phylum Arthropoda; class Insecta; order Trichoptera; family Polycentropodidae; genus Plectrocnemia; species Plectrocnemia conspersa. The sequence goes on from NW_028277166.1 coordinate 28,563,299, forward strand.
CTTGCATACGTTCCGCTATAGATGGGTGTACTATCGAGGGAAAAAATATTTTATTGCCCCATAAAAACGTGATATACACACGTACGAGACCATATGGGGTATTTTACTCGATTGCCTTTCAAGATGTCATGATAAGATATATATATTTGGTAGGGCAGTAAAAATTTGCATGTTGTTTATTATCATTTTAAAACATTTCGGATCAAACGTCAAAATTATACTTTACAGATTTATCACTTATTTGTACTGCTGTGAATTTAAACTGAATTTCTTATTTTATATTTAAATAATTAATTGCAATTAATAAATTATATAAACTGTTTTTATATTTAAAAAAAATGTTTCAGAATCGTTATGTTTTTATGTTACATTTTCTAAGAACATAATATTCGATTAGGTGCGCCGAAAAGGTTGGCTCAACTGGCTAAGGTCAGAGCCCCGATGGCGGGTCCCCTAGTGTTGCGTTTCTTACATATATCCTTAGCTACTACTAAGCTTTAAATGTTGCAACTATATCTCAGATAACTGTTATCACCTTCAATCTGTCTGGAAGAGTAAATATTTCAGAGATTAAGATTAATCATGGATGAGTCACCCTTTATCTTGCCGTACCTAGATTTTCTGTTACAATACAAACGCTTGTTTGGTATATGATCGGTGTCGAAAAACAAAGCTTGCGTGGAATGAGAAAGGAAATATAATCTAATTACTAAAAAAGCATTAGGCGACAAACACAATTTTCAAGGAACGCGACTATTTGATTTTTTATTGATTTATTAAATGCAGTCTAGTAAAATTCATATATATAGTTATTACTGTCATGTATGAGTAAATACAGTTTTTATTATTTACTTATGGATACACGTTATTAAATACTACGTTACTAAATTTATAGACGTTAAGTTGTATTATATTAATTTAGAATAAATTTATTTAATAAAAGTTTGTGCAGCTTTCAAATTATATTGAAACAAACAAAGACTATTTAGAGTTTTTATTTATTTTTAATAATTTAAGTCACAATAGCGTAGTCCTTAAGGTCTAGACTGGTAATCTAGAAACCGTGGGTTCGATCCACGGTAGCAGATTATATTGTTGTCACTGATTCCTAGACAGTCTGGTGGTTAATACTTACTTGTAAGTATGTATTTATTACTTATAATTGACTTACCTAGTTGTATCGGATGATGCTTAAAACGAAAAAAATAAAACCGTTTTAGTTATTACACAACTTCCTATATTCAATTTCTAATAAATAAAAGTTTTAATAGTTGTTTGTGATTTAAAATGCAATAAAACTATTTATTTTGATCCAAATATAAAAAAAATTGAATACATATGGAACAATATATGGATTTTTTCATCAGAAGATAATGCTACAACATTTTAATTAAACATATATGTATATATCTACTTCTAAATATTTATTTTATATTAAAATTAAACTCGACTCGAAACTACTAATTACTCATCTAATAATCATTAATCTTGTTGCATAGTAAAAAATCGAGAGCACGTTTTTGCCCTTTTCGTGTACACGAGAGCAAAAAAGGGTTAGTTTTAACGTTTGTTTATCGAAAAAAACAACGAAAAGCACTTTCTGTAATAAATTAACGCCGCTTGGTCGTCGTGTTACTAATGGCAATTACAACTTGATTTCAAAGTATTTGTCAACCAAAATTAAAATTTTATATATTAAATATACAACGGGGTTAATATCCATATTTGGATAAAAATTTAATTTTTTTATTGTGTGGCTAAATTTCATAAATTATGATAGTTTGATTGCAAAGCAAAACGAAAAGTAGGTCTTACCATAAAATATTTTGATTATGTTTTAGCTACAAATAGTATTTACCCTTTATTTTTTTATAAATATAATTTATATTTATTTAAAATATAAATTTTACAAAATAAATATTTTTTAAGGATATAAGGTTACATGTAAAGGATAGTGAAATATATATGTATGTATGTAAATTTAATAATAACACTGTAGTATGTTTTGTACATACATTTTAGTCTTAAACAATGGATAGTACAAAAGCAAACGCGATAAAAAATTAAGATTTTAATTTACTTTATATAGTATTAATAAATATTCAAAAATTAAAAAATTATTTAATTTAAATATTATAAAATATTTAAATTATTAAGATCAGTTAGACATATTTAAATAAAATAAATATTATTGAATATACAAATACCTAAAAATTATTATATAAATAGAAAACCGTAAAAATGGAGAATCTCACACAAAATTAGAATTTATTATTGAAAAAAATATTAGTATATTATTTTTTCGGATCGGTGTCAATTAAATACAAATTAAGTCGCTACGGTAGTAATTATTTAAAGTGCTATATAATAATTTGTTACACGTTGAATGTTTTGATATGAAAGATCAGCTGACGAGGCACCGCCGGTCGTCGTTTTTATCGTCCAGGTCCATCAAACGCTAACAGTGTCGCTAGCGATTTTTGATATATTTTTTTACTAATAATAGTAGTAGTTCCAAAATTTATCCTCGCCATGATTTACCATTCAGAGACACTTATTGTTTACGTTTAATCAGATAATATTTAATAACCAATTTTTCATCTTAATTTTGTGATTAACTGTACCAACTTATCTACCATTTTTTTAATTAAAATTTTACTGCTTCATATTTGTTTGTGGGTCAATTTGCATATGATAAACCTAAACAAACATTTGCATTTGATTTTTCCACAAAACCATATTGGTAATTTAATTATATTCATATTTTTGCTATACACTCCGGGGGTTGAGCTTCCTATTAATAATTTTAAAGCTCTGAATAAAATAATACAATTTAAAAAAGCATACAGTTCCTCGGAACTGTTGAATTCGCAGTTCATTTTCCAACGAATAAGTGTAGGCTTATGTTTTTTTTATATTCGAGTGAAATGAAACAATACATCAAAGGGACGCATAGTTTATGAATATGTTATATGTACCTACGCACAAGCCTGAGTGTTCAAAATGTTACGCGTTGTATAAAATACAAACAATTTTCGTTTCGCGTGTTGCGTATCTCATTTTCTACACAAAAGAGCCTTATTGTTATTATTTTGATCGCAAATTCAATTTCGCCCCATAGAAAATTTCTGATAATTCTACGCTTTTGCATATATACCGTATCAAATATCCAGGTGTATACGTATATAATCAGTACCTAGCTTTGGGCGAAAAAGTTCCAAGGGCTGTGAAATCAAAACTTGAATACTTTACGGGCAAAGTTCGGCGGTCATAAAACAAATCCCCTTAATTCCCCGATGAAGGGCGAAATCGAGCCATTAAACGATGAGGCTTAGCATCATCATTTCATAATAACACGACCTTTCTTTGTTGGGATGACCAATTTGAAATGTCGTATTTTTCATCTCTTTATTGCCAACGTTTTATTTTATTCGAAAAGTTTTTATTTTTATGATAGAATTAAATCAAGTGCTTTCTTTTAAAAAAATATTAATTTCCCCACAAAAGGACGTTTTTATGTAATAGCTACATTTAAAAGTTAATATATTACCTTTAATTAATTAATACTATAAAAGGCGGCTCGTAAAAACGCGAACTAATTTTGTAATATTAAAATTATTTATAATATATTAAAGTGTTTCATGGAATACATTATGTGACATTAAGTGACACTTAAATTACCAACGATTTGAAATAAATTAATAATTTGAAGTATTATAATCCGATATTAAAAATAATAATATAAATTAGGTTTGAGTCATTTTGGATACGTTTATATATCAAATATCGATAAAATGTACTCAGAGATGAATTATGCGTTGTCTTTATATGCATTTCAAATTGAATTTTTTTTCTCGAATACGTTTGTGCTATGCGACATAAAAGCTTTAAAAAACTCAAAGACAAGTGTCGCCCAAAAATATTCGTCGCTTAAAAGATCGTAAAACTAAATGGTTAAAATCGTTTGGATTTACTTACTTTTTGTCGACATGAAGAACAGCAGTTATGCATATCCGAGTTGATCTTTTCAAAGTGCGCATTATAGTAGTATGAAAAATTGAGCCATTACTAAAAAATGCCAATGTCTTATTTACTTTTTTTTTAGTACAAAAAACGTAAGTGAACATATAAAATACTAGTATTTTAAATATTTTACAATGATACATATTTATTTATGCTTACTTCTTAAAATTATCTTGTGAATACAATTTAATGAAAATACAAAATATATCATTTCTGATTGTCTTTAATGAAAAAACCCTGATATTTTTTAGTTTAGCCAAATTTTAAACATGAACTATTTAATGCAGATGTATGTGATTTTTTTCTATAAAAATATAAAAATTTTTTTTTTTATAAATATAAATTGAAAATAGTATATGTCATATTTAATATTTATTGCTTTTATATATGTAAATAAAACATAAACATATAAAAACAAGAAACTACTAAGATAGCGCAGAGAAAAGAATTATGATAATTAGGTGTAAATTTCTTTAAAACTTGGCGAGATTGCCATTATTTTGAATTAGAGTCTGGAACTTTTCACAATGACCGACGCTGCGAGAAAATTAATCTAGAACTCTATTTTTCAAGTTTTTTATTTCATTCTTTTCCGTAGCATAGTTGAGTGATTTTTTCTCTTTCACGCCAGCTTGATTGATCGCTGAATAATTTTTAGAGTTTGACAATAAATAGGTGTGAAAATCTCGGAAAAGCGTGGAAAATTTGGCGCGTGTACTATATACAATCAAGATAGTATAACACGCATTCAATTTGTAAAGTTGCTAAAATTTGAATTGTAATAAATCTTAATGAAAACCGCGGTGGATTTACAAAGACCTGGCTGTCAGGCGTAATATGAAAAATGAAGGAGTACAACAGCGTTTCTTTGTTGTAAGGAAATAAATGGAATTTCGGTAACATAATAATGATGAGCTGAATTTAATCGCAAGAAAATTATATTATATTATATATAGATATTTATGAAAAAATATCTTCATTAGGAACAATAAATAATAATTTAGATACAAAAAGATTTAAATCAATAAATAATTCGATTTGTTAAGCGTAATGAACCTTAAGGTTGTACGTAATCACTTTACTAGTAGATCTTTGGTTGCGTCGGTTGGCCTTTCTTAAGTAGTCGGTACTAATTTTTGATTTTTAATCCTGAAAGTGACGATGAAGTCTGTCAAATGCGGTAGTCCTTATAGCAAAGTGAGTGTATCTAGTTTGGTTTTGTACCGCGTTATATACACCGTCGTGAATACGTTCCAATACGTTGAAAGGGATCGTAAGAATGCGGACGAACTTCTCGTCGGCTGCTATGTCCACGAGCACTACTTGTGCGTGGTTCAGACGCGCGTGCGACGTGTCTCTTGACTAGTATTATTATGAATTGATCGCTACAACTGTAATACTAAAACCACTGAAATTGTTTCTTTATTAATTTAATGTTTTCGATAGCCATTAATATTTTTTGCTGTTTATTCAACAATGCAGTTTTTAGGTACTTCATATCTTGTTTTGTGTGTTTTTTACTATAGGCATAACTCAAAAAGCCTTATATATATAAATACATATAAGCTGTTCGTTATATTTGTATTGTCGTTCAGAATTTGAAAGTCGGCCGGCGGCAAAATATTTCGAACAACAACCGACTAGAGTTTTGCTTGTCTAAATAATTGGTTTTACATATTATTTTCTTGAATTTTCGGGATTTAAAAATTAAACTATGTCTATAAATTATTTGAATTATTTATTAATTTTAGTCTTTGACATTATTTAGTGTCATTTTGTGATTAAATAAAACCTAAAACTTTAATTTCACAATCGCCATACTAAAATGTTGGTTCAACAAATATAAAATATTATATTTTATCTTTTTTACATCATATTATTTAAGAAACAATTTATAAATTATTACAGCACTTACACCGCAGGTGTATAATAATGAGAATGGGATGAATAGAATTTTATTTTTATGTGGTTTTAAATATTCCAATGAACATCAATGTTTTACAGCCCTTTAAACCGTAAGTACCCCATCTTATTACGTTCAACCCTATTTATGTGCTTTCTATCGCATGCAAAACCTGTCGCTATTTCAACACATGTATTATTTAATATATATTATTTTGGTATTTACATAAAGGAACGTAGTATTAATTAGTATTCATTTCCGACCAGATGTTATCAACGGAAAAAAATAATATCAACGTCCGGTTCAGGCGGAAATCGATAAATTAAATTCGAGCACGCAATTGAGCTTATGAGATTAACGTAACGCGGTGTTTTCCGGCAAGAAAACTTTTACGGATAGGGAGGAATTTTTGCCGAAAATTTTCCCGACAGCTGCGTGAAAATTGTTTGAGACTCGACACGGCGTGAACGAATGTACGAGCAAAAAGGGAAATTGATTGCAAACTTTCCGACGTTTATGTGTGTCGTTTAATTTGGTATTTTGCAAGTATAACCTGTGATCGATTTTTTATCAGAAACAGAACAATCTTAAACCATACATGTTCCATTGTATGGTTACATACATACATATGCATTGTTTCGTTCGAAAATAAAAAAAAACTATTTTAACAATGTATGATATATAAACAGGTAAAATATAAATAAATTAATAATTATTCTAACCTTTATTTAACGGTCAGTTCTGTCTCTATTTTTTTTCAACAATATTTTTTATTGTATTAGGTTTTTTGTCCAAAGAAAAATAACTTAATACAGTGAAATAATAAACACATTTTATAAATATTCTAACACTAGCAAATTAAAAAAAAATTATCGTGCAGAAAACTAATTTGTAAAGATATATTAAAATAAATAAAAATATTGTTATCAAAGTATTTACAATGAAATAAAAAATCAAACATATAATTAAGTATATTAATAATATAAATTTTAAATTAAATATATATATATATATATATATATATATATATATATATATATAATAAATTTTTATATAAAAAACATATTTATAGATAAATTAAATCCTAAATATATCAAATAGCTAATATTAAAATATTACTATATAACCATTTTATTTATCGTTATTATAATTATTAAAGAATTAAATTCCTCATATTGAGATCTTAGAAAATATTCTTTATTAATAACTTGATTATTATTAAAGTAAAAAAAATATGTTTTCTAAGTAACCGTGAACTTATGATATAAAAAATTAATATTATATTTTTATAATGTTAAATCTTGAGAGATTATAATTATATTTTTATTGTTCATTAATGACATAGAAACAGCAATAGAGCATTCAGATTTTTTATTATATGCAGATGACTTGAAAATTTACAAGAAAATGCATTCGATTTCTGATTCCCTCGACCTACAGGAGGATCTCAACTCTATATGGAAATGGGCTTGCTATAACCAATTGCCTTTCAGTGTAAAGAAATGTCACACAATTTCATTTTCAAGGTCGTTAACGCCGGCAAAATATTCATACCATCTAGGCGGATATTTTCTGGAAAGGTTTTCTTCAACTAAGGATTTAGGAGTGACTTTCGAAGAACGTTGGAAATTTAGCCAGCACATTGCAGAGACTCATAGCAAATCCTTAAAAATGCTCGGTTTTATCTTGAGAAATGCGCGTTACTTCAGGAATACTTTAGTATTGCGCACTCTTTATGATACTCTAGTCCGCAGCATACTAGAAAGTAGCTCCATCATTTGGATCCCAGGCGTAATGAATCAATGTAATGAATTGAAGCTGGAAAAAGTACAACGTAAATTTCTTCGATATTTATACTTGAAGGAATACGGGTATTATCCGTTCTTGTTTCCCAGTGCTTTTATTTTGGGAGCCCTGGGATACGTTTCTTTGTCGACTCGCAGAAGTGTTTATGTAATTAAACACTTCTGGAAATTGCTCAAGGGCATCGTAGACAATCCTTCAGTGCTCGAGCAGCTTCAAATGTGGGCTCCTGAAGGTGGATATAGTTCTCGGTCGCGTCCACTATTCTTGCCTGTTAGGTGTAGAACTGGAGCACTTGCCAACTCTTCTCTGGCCAAGGCTATTTATCTGCTCAATTCTGTCCATAGTAATATTGACATTTTCTCTTGCACTTATGAAGTTTTGGTTCAATTCGTATGGGACAATGCACACCTGTTGAGGTGATTTGTGTCTGTTGTTTTGTCTTATTTATATTTGTATGTATTATGATGTATTAGTACTTTTGACTATCGTGACGCATTAGGTTTGCCTGTCAGGTCACGATGGTTATAATTTTAATAAATAAATAATAATTAATAATAATAATATTGTCAAATAATTAATTTATACTTAAAAGCGTATTCGAAATTATATTAATTATATAAAATATAATTTTTTTCATCATAAATATTTATTAAAAAAATTACTATTATTGAGCTATAAAATTAGACCTAACAATAAAAAACTAAAAAACTTTAGAATTATGGGTTAAAATATAATATTAAAAAAAAGTGTTATTTGGCTTACTATATAAATATTTAAGACCCTTGAAAACTTTTAAGTAAAATTATTAATATTACCTAGCAGAAATTTTATATGATCTGATTATATCTATATAATGTTTTTAAGTATTATGTAGTTTTTTACATATACCATATATTTTATTTCTAAATCACATTTCACTAAAGTTTTTATAAAAGTAATAAATGTGACTACAACCACTGCCTCATATATTATCATCTTAAAAGATACATATTAGTGATAAGATTTCATCTGGGAGCGATAATAAAAAAATCGGCGTTAAAGAATTTCCTTTTGATACCGTTCAAATATATGCCATATTCTTTATGAATCGAAACATATATTCTTGTTACAGATTAACGATATTTTATGGTATACCAATCTTTAACATCGTATATATATTCGATTTATGTCTACGCCTTTCTATTCTTGTCAGAAATCAACAAAAACGTTGTGAACGTTATAGAAATATTTTTACAAGAGCCTTCGCTTTAAATGTGATATTTTTTTACCGACCTTCATCCGATGCTTATTTTTTCCACATTATGTTATATACTCTTGTATAAAGAATTTTTCCGTATAATATAATATTGTAGTGACACAAGGCGTATTATCAAGTTAAATCATCTCTTGGGTATTGTCGACGACGACTTTCTTTATAATCTTTATAGAAACTGATTTCTCCGAGGGCTTGTTTTAAAACAAAAATGTTGATATGAAAAAGTGAGAGGCTCGAGGTTTTTTTTTCTTCTCGTGACTCTTGTTCTAAACGAGTGTGTATAAAATATATTTATAAAACGCATATTAATAATAATGGCATGTAGTATCCCATTGAATATAAAAACATATTTTCTAACTAATATTAGCATTTTTATGGAGCCAGTTCGACTAAATAAATAAAAATTAACTGATATATTTTTTATTCATTTAAAAAATAGCAATAGCCTATTATTTTGTTGTTTTTGTCGATAAAAATACGTTGCCAATCATCGAACACAATACCCTAACACAAAAATGTACGAACAAATCGAGTTTCACCACTAGACTTGAATGCAATGGATCTGGAAGCACTCGAAGCGGCTCTCGTGTTTCAGTGCATCGAATTTCGCAAAATTGATGCAATCTGCGCCGGGTGAGAGGTTTTACGAAAGAATATACTAGAGAGTCCCTTATTGACGTGTGCACCATTGTGAGTAATCTAAAAGCAGTGTTCCACTTCAGATAACCGTCATTCTCAAATACCATCGGCGTTCAACTTGAAACTTTCCAGCTTCAGACTTGTAACTATACACGTGTTACTAATATATTTTATCTTTGAGACAAATGTATCACATATCACATTTAGATGCGTTTATGAAATCAAATAAAGTACATTTGCTTTTATAAAAAAAAAAATGTTTTGTAAAAACCAATAAATCAAAAATATTTGCGCGCGTGAATCGTTTGCATGTTGTGGATACGACTACTGATTAAAATAAATCACTTTAGATTTCACATTATCTACACAATATTAAAAAATCAGAGGCTTAGTTATTGGTTCTTTATTCACCGGCTATTCAAAGCCATAATTTGTGGCCAATTTCTTGATTTTAGTGGATGGTTATATGATGTCTTTATTTTTTATCCTGCTTTAATCAATAATTATTTATTTATAACCATACATAATTTACTTATATAGGAAGTAATAACACTTAAATTCAACAATGCTATGTATTGATTTGGTTCGTTATTCCCATATCGCGAAACAGCCATTAGCGGAATACAAATACGAAAATTATGCTGAAATTTACATTTTCACAAAGATATGTTCACTCCTTACTACCAGCAATCTATCTATGTTTCAAGCATTATAATGTACATAATAAAACATTTAATTAAGAATAATTAAGAGAATTCCGCATCGATATGTCCCATTGAAGTCGTGGCAGATAGAATTTTTTACTTGAAAAGACTTTTGTGCAAAGGCAAAGCTTTGTCCGGCGGTATTATCAGATTTTCAGTCTTTTAAAACTTTTGCAAGAGCCTTACACAAAAGCCAAGACAAAATAGGCTAGCTCTCGAGCCAGCCTTTCGTGCACTATAATTTAATACGATGGAACAATAATGTCTAGTTTTTCTCTCTCTTTTTTCTGTAATTGATAACAATTGAAGGGTAAAAGTTATATGGTTCTAAGCGCTAGTTTATTTTTTTTTGAATAGCCATGTAATCCGGGTATATATACCAATTAAAATATATAGATCATAGTGATACAAGAAGCTTATAATATGATCCGCTGATGATTTGTAACTTACGAACGATTCACGCGCGCAAATATCGTGCGTCATTAAGTAAAGGACTCATTATGCAGTTTATATGATTTGTTTTATATGTTACAATTGTATTACAAATTTGACGACTCGCCGAAATAAGTGTGAAAATTATTAAAAAATTTTAAAAATCTTCAAATTAAAAATAACTTATTCTCTATAAATAATAAGCCTAATAATCTAGATTAGTAAAATTTATTAACAAATAAAAAACTTGATAATTTTATTTTAATATTATTTGTTCGCTATTAGATTACATTATATTAAAAAATAATGGGATGATGTCAATATAAGTAATGAAATATTAATTAAAATCAATTAAAATATTTATGAGTGCTGTGTAGTTTTTATTATATTTCTATTTGTTATGTCACTTAGATCGTGTATTATTTACACGCTTCAATTGCGTGTTGCATAATCTGTTTAATTACATATTTCACATCGACGTTTTTCGCTAAACAACGTTAATTTACAAAATGGACAGTTGGCTATAAATTGTGCTATAATGTACATATCACGAATTTTTACAGTTCAAAAATAACCGCATCAGCGGAAATTGAAATTTACCGATGGAAAAATGTCAAATTGACGCAATCGTTATGAAAATAGTTGCATGTAAATTAAAATGATGTAATATTGTGTTATGTTACAAGTAGTTTAAATAGTCATACTTATATAAAAAAATATTATAAAAATATGTTGCTTTAAATATAAAAGAGAGCATTATTTTATTTGGTATGCTTTATATGGTTCAATAGTTGTGATTTTTCAGCAGTTTTTTTACCTAATTTTTCTTAAGTAATTTATCAATCCAAATATTTTTTAAATATACTTATTTATTGTTAAAAATGGCTTATATTTAAGTGACTGTTGTATACTTTTAATTTCTACTTTCATTTTGGCAACGCTTTAGGTGTAATTGAATAAGATTTTTAGCGCTCCCATAATTTGGATCAACGGCAGCTTCTCTCACAATCGCCTCTGCCGTTTGAACCTTTGATAATGGTCATTGCGAACAATGAACCAAATGCTAGTGTCACATTGCCATTTGTTGCAATTAAGGCATAGCCATGAAAGGTTTAACATTTTGGGTCGCGAGTCAAATTGGACTTTTTTCTTTAAGCCTTTGAGTATGAAGTTAATTGATTAGTATATACTTGAAAGTTTTCATAATTATTTTGTTTGGTATTAATTTATTATTTTTTATTACATTTAAAATATATATATAAAAAAATCAGTGATTCTCAACGTTTTATTAGTTTGATTTATTTCACTAATTTTCTCTTATTACATTTTAATATATATTTTTTAGCTAATGTGGAATATTTTATATCTATATAGTCTTTAAATTTTTTTATATAAAATTAATATAAATTTTTTTTCGATATGTCAATTAATTTCGTACACTTTAATTTATTGCTAATATTTTTTATAGAAATAATTTTGTTTAATTATTTTTTATATATTGTTTTTTTTTCAATATTTACTTAGTTATATATATAAATATTTAATTATTTGGGATATCTTAAGACAGTAAAACATCGACCACCGTACATGTACGGCGATACTTCTCAATGGGTTAAAGCACTTAACCTTGTCGAATTTAAAGCTAAAATTTTCAAATATATTTAAATTAAGATCCAATAGCTGTGTTAAGTTTTATAAATAACACTTAAGCACTAAGCTAAAAAAAATATTTTCGAAATAAATAAATTTGATTAACATCATATTTTTAGAATAATCTTTGGTTGTAACCTAACAGGCCCAATGCGTTACAGCAAGTTAAATTTGTACAATTTGGGTAAGTATATCATAATAAAAGTTTTAAAATTGTTGGACTTTATAGTCTAGGAATCAGTGATTAATAATTTAATAAGTGTCACTTAATATAATTTTCTCAAATATAATTTTGAGTTTGCTGCAGTGGCTAGAACCGTCGTTCTATTCCGACCTTGAAATGAACAAAATGTAAAATTAAATTTAAATCTTTAAAATAACTAAAACACGAGTCTTACTATAAGTGATTCTAAATATAATAACAAGTATGCAAAAAAAATTAAAACAAACTTTTTTTTATGAATAAATACAATTTATTTTTTATTTATAAGCATTGAAAAATTTCACATTGCATCTTAGGCGGTTGGTTTTGTTTGCGCTCTGATGTTGCGTATTTTCTGGACATCGAGGTACTGCTGATTCCTAGTTGGCATTCTAAGGAAGCATTCCTTCATGAACTAGGCTCAAGAGAATGCCTTGTGTCTGAGTCTGACCAAGCAAGGGCGAAGCCCCGGTGCTAAGCCATCTGCGGAGTAAAGTTTTCTATAACGGGGCCATCATCGAAAGCCTTGGTTTTTGATGTTGGAGGAAGATAAAAGAGAACAGATTACTGTGAGTATGAAAATAACATATAACTTTTTTATTTTAAGAATAATAGCGTGCACCGTCAAGGTTCTGCACAAAAATATTGTCAAAATGTATATTTACTTGTCATTTTATAAAGAACACAAATAGACTTTGGGACAATGACTAAAATGTTTTTACATTTATTTAAGAAGCCTTAATTTAAATTTAATTTTAGTTACTTTACTTCTGAGATGTTTTCCTTTTTGCCATCGGCCCTTAGCCTCTTTGATTGATGATTGGCTTTTGTTATTGTAATGCAGTTAACCATGAATTAATTGTTTAAAAGATAAAAAAAAAGAATATACTTAGTCATGAGTATGAGATGTATTATGAATAAAGATCAGTGAATAATGAGCAATATTTGTTCTCATACTAAAAATGGAAAAAAACACGTATTATAACCATTTACCAGAGCTTGAACTAGCCGTATGCCTCATTTATATTCTGCAGAATATTTATGCAAAATTATCTAAGAGTAGATACACACACAGTAGATGTTTAAGCCTAACAATCATATCGCATGCAAATCTCAATGTGTAATCTGGGCACCGGCCATGAAGCGCAAAAAGTGCTCGGCCAAGATCAGATACGAGAAGCAGACTCCGGGTCACGTCTCTTAGCACCTTTTTCATTCCGGTAATTCTCTCTCTCTCTCTCTAGCCATTTCTTTTAATACGTTACACTCATTTAGCGTCGTTCAAGCGGCGTCTTTATCTGCAGCTTCGACGATTCCATCAGATAATGGAACTTATGGTGTGCTGACGTACCGGTATTAAAACCCGCACCCAAACCACCACCCATAAAAGTCGATACAAGCGGCTATAATCTGGGGATTAAGGCAGGGCTGGATGTTTATGATATTCTTTTTTTCTAGAAAAAAGATAAAGATATATCGACTGCTTTATAAAAAAATTTATATAATTACAAATAGCAAATTTTTTTTTATTGTAATATACAAATCAGATATGGAGGCACTGTATTTTTTTCTCAATAAGCAAAAATGATTTGTGTAAAAAAGAATTATATTAACTTACCTGATAATTAAATTAAATATTTTTAAAATTATTTAAATTATTAAATATTTTAAGTCTAATAACCAAAAGATGACTCAGAGCTTTACGAAGTTATTAATTATTAAAACTATGAGTTATACTTTAAAAATATTCATTTATTTCAATAAAAAAAATCTCGCAAGTTTTCAACAATATATACACTTTATATATTGCTGCAATAATTATATAATATAATACATTTTTTTATTAGATTTCATAGTATCATATTTTATCAATATACAATTTATAATGTTCGAATTACAACACTTCGCTCTTGCGGAGCGTTATGAAATTTACTTCATAAATATTTATATTTATATATTTTTTGTATAAATATGTTACATTATTGAAAAATATTTACAAATGCGGGTTCGCTTTTTTATACAACATCACATAGTGTTTTATATATATCCAGGAGCACCAAGAGCGATTCTCGTTCGAAAAGTAGATCCTGCCCGGAAGTCTTCCTTGTGTTTCAAAACATTAACCCGACTTTATCAAAGTGGTTGGTTAACTTCTCTTTTTGGTTACCGGCTTTGGATGAACAGTGCCACACTTATCCTGCAAAAGTACAAAGCGTAAGGTTATACAATGAAATGTGTAGAGAAAAGTTACATGAGTTGAATTGTCAGTATGTAATTAAAATATGTGAGTATTCTATTTTTAGTAGTGTGTGTACTACAAAAAACTTTTATTTGTATTTTTATAAATAGATAAAATTATTAATAAAAAATATCGTAAATAAAAGTTTTTAAAGCTATTTAATCTAAATATCGTTGATTTGTTTTGCTTATAAAAGTAGATATATATATTTGTTATTTTCGAATGCAAAACGTAACATATTTTATTTAATGCATTCTGTTTTGAAAAATAATATATATAAACAAAATACATAAAAAAAATCAAACCAATAATGGCTAGATGAGAATAGTGCTTAGAACTGTAACTAAATAAAAAACAAATCACTACTATCCGTAGATTGTTCAAATCTTATTCTCATTGGTAATTTAGTGGCAAATTATTACTCCACACAAGCAGCTTGAAAAACTGTTTTTTTTAAGCTTACTTGTCGATGCAACTAGAGGAAATCATATCTCAGCATAATTCATAAAAAAATTGTAGGAAATAAAAATAGATATTTTATATATTTCCTTATGTGCAGGTACTTATATGAATCATGATTGTAATATTTTAATATAATATATGTATGTAATGTAATGTTACATAATATTTTATACATTGTATTAACAAATTCATACAACTTTAATAAAATAAAATAATGTTATTAAATAATACATAAATCATATCATATTATGTTAAGAAGTCACTGTTTTTAACAATCAGTTAAAAACAAAAAGTGGGTGTATGATATAGTTCTGCATTTTTAAAGCATACCAGCTGTAATAAAATAAAGACAACATTTATCTTTGAATTAGTTTTTACCAGGACTTATCTAGATAATATGTATGCCGTACAATATATTAATCAATAATTTATATCTCCTAGATAAATACAATAGTTGAATATAATGTATTAAGTTATATACTGACTTATACTACTGTAGTTAATCTTAACCTTTATCACTGTGTTTACGTAGCATTGTCTTTTTAGTCAGATTTTTTGTTCCAAAACAAGTTCATGCGTTGCCTTTCTCTAATAATTTGCTTAAATTAAACATCCTAGTAATTTTTTACTACAAAATATATACAGAAGCACTCACAGATAATTTATTATTAATATTAACAAATCAGGTATTAAAGATATTTGTTATATTTTTGAAGTTTTACATAAGAAATTTGACTCTGATATTAAAAATTAAAAGGTCATAGATGGATTATATCATAAATGTCATAGTATGTAAAATAATTATAAATATTCTGGAAATTGTAAAATTATTATAAATATATTTTAAAAATATTTAGAGGCAGATTAATGAAAGAAAATATTATATAAAAAAAATAATGTAAAATTATAAGAATAATAATAAAAAAAAAATTATAATTTGAATCAATATCATATGTAAACGAATTTGTGAAAAAGGAACTGTCGAATATTTACACAAAGTAAGTACATATTTTAGCGAAAAAAAATATGTGCTAAAATATTTACTAAAATAAATTTTAATTGTAATATTAATTTTCGTGTCTTACATTTTTAAAGATAATAGAATTGAGAAGAATACATAATAATTTATATTGGCAAACACAATATAATAAAATATATGGTTATTAAATCTGTAAATGGCAGAGTTTAAGAATTTTTTTTTCTAATGTAATAAAATTTTAATACAGCATACTGTTGTTATTAGAAACAGAAAAGGGACGAACGGGTGCTGCTGATCCTTAAATAAGCCCTTTCTATTCCTTAAGGTGTCTGCTCGCATTAAATCGATCCGTAATGAAATTGGTTATTCTTTCATCCCCTTTTTTCAATCACTATCGGTTTTGAATATAAACACAGAAGCGATCGATATTTAATAATCTATTTTTAAGATTAAAGTAGACTATCCAACGTGAACGCAGTAATGTTTTTACGAGAAAGTGAAAAATAACAAAACTTGATAAAGAAGATTATTTAAAAATATTATGAGAGTTTATTAAAAAAAGTCGTACATAAATATTAGATATATAATTGAAGCGTATTTAGTTTTGATAAAAAGCTTGAAAAAGACTCGAGAGACTATATTATTCTGAGAAATTAACCCACAACAAAAATATTAAGTACATTTTGATATTGAAATACAAATTGAAATTTTTGACATGTTAATAGTAAAATAATATAAATATTTTAAATGGTTATTATTACAGAAAAATAGCAAAATTAATTTTTAAAGGTACCATTAAATCACAAAAATAATCTAATGCTGTAAAGCAATTTAAAATCACTATATGTAGATATAATATGTTTAACAGTAAATATATGTAAAAATATTTTTATAATTAAATATCCAAAAAAGAGTTTAAATTGTTGTCAATATATACTCACCCTAATATTAATTCCTGTACAGATATGTTACTCCCCCCTTTGGCCCCGATAGATTTCCCAGTGTTGGGTAGCACAGCAACCCCTATAAAAAATTATAGCAAATTAGTAATTAAAATATAAATATATATGATTTTTTTATATTTTTATAGTCAAATGCAATTATTTTCTTATGTCTTGCTGGTAAGAAGTAAATATGTATATACCAACAAGTATAACACTCATATAAACCCCATAAAAACAATCCCAATTGAGGTTGAGTAATGGGCAACAATTAAACGTACTCCAAACTCGACTTTACGAGTAACGACTGACTTTTCGTAGAGCGTCCGCTACAAAAGCTTCGGATTGTATAAAAGCTCAGCCTTGCGACTGAGAAAGGCCTAAAAAGGGGGCAGTTAAAGCTGGGGAAAACGGCGTGATGAACGCCCGATCAATTAGGGTTTAATTGAGCCGAATATTTTAATTTGGGCCAAACTTTACGACGGTCACCGGAATTACTTCTCGCAGCTTCTAATAATTTTTGACTTCCTTCTCGGTTTATATTAACGCCAATTACTTTCGTTCACAACACCGGCACTGCTAAATAATTTTCGCCTGCGAAATCGTTTGAGAATAATATAATCAAACGAATAAGTGAATAAATTAATTAAACGGAGAGTTTCTGCTTTGCTGCTTACTAATTACTCCGTTTTAGCGAGCGAGAAATAAAACGTGTTTTCTGATTAACGTGACGTAAAGGTGTGCTTTCTTTCAATTGATTGAAATCAGTTAATTGCATCATATTCTAGCAGACCGAAACGCAGCTCTGTTTAATATACAACAGTTAAATATAAAGAAATTTAATGATCAAATAACGGTCGTAGCTTTATTACCATTGACGAAAAAATTGTCTTAAAAATATCTCGGCTGAGGACATTAGTCACCCAATAACTTAAAATGACATTAAATGAGAATAGAGAAAAAGGTTTAAGGAAATCAATAGAAAATGAGTTTTAATTAAATATAGTATTTAGCATACTTTTGACCTTTATAATACAGTTTTTTTTATTCTCCCAATTATAAAATTTTTAACTTTGTTAAAGAATGTGTTTTATATTTGAGTATCTGATATTTATTTAATATAAAAATGTAAATGTGTTCCTATGCAAATAGATGTAATCGTCTGTGGGGTTAATGTAATCAACTGTAAAAGTCTAACGACATCAGTTTTGAAATATTCCGATCGAATTTACATCGAAAAAGCAATTAGACCGCTCACGGATACCTTCTCGGGTGGAAAAGCTCGCTGCAGTTTCAGTAACTCGAATAAAAAGTATGCAAATTTATTGAAATCGGCTTAATACAGTATACGGCTGGCGAAAGGAAGCCGAGTTTGACATGCACTTGTAATACATTGCAACTTTCAGAGCTTTCGGTGCATTCTTGACTGGAGCTTTCGGCGACAAAACTTTCAGTAATTTATTCTACCGGAGCCTCTGCAAGAAGTAGCCAGCGCGGATTTCCTCCATCAAGAATTCATACGCGATATTCAAACACAGATTTTGCATAATGGTTGTATTATAATAATATGAATAAATACACATAAGGATGTCCTTGTTTACTATTTATAGCTAGTAGATCATTATACATTTTTAGATACGTTTAGTCCACCGTGGACGGCTTAGGTTGAGATTTGGCAGTGGATCATCGTCACTGATGGGAAGCAATTGTGCGTAAGTAAGGGTCGCTAATGAGCCGATAGGTAAGGGCTTACACACGACCTGAGGAAGTGGGCGGGAGCGCCAAGCCCCGCGGCAACAAAAACTTGCATATAACAATATGCAAAACACCGACTAGAGTTTAATAAATATTTTTTTTTAATATTTTTTTTTCGCTGTAATATATTGAGTCCTATGTTAATTTAATTTTATATTATTATTTTAATTTATTTATTTTAAAAATTCTTACCTTACGTTTTATTGTAAGTCTTTTAAATGTGGTGTAGTCAAATTATAAACTAAAGGTAATTCAATATTATTTTGGGATATTAAAAATTAAAAATAAATTTAAATTTTGTCATTCGAATTGCAAATTAAATCAATTTCTGGATTTTCGATCATACAATAGGTATACAAAAATATTACTATCGTTGTCTACGGATAATACTGCGGATAATTGGCAATATATACGCTACCGTAATAGTGTGCATAAGAACGGAAAATAACAAGCATTTAAGCCATTATTATGCACTGAGAGATTCGATGACCTGTTTATACGGCATATATGACATTTGCATTTATTGATGCTGGCTTTCGAAGACGGTGTGTGTATTTTATAATAACTGAAGCATAATACACTGCTAGTTTCTCTTTTCTAGACTGGGCTTGAGTATAATTTGCAGTTGGATGCATCGAAGGCATAAACTATTTAAGTGCTAGTGCGCGCACTGCGAACGACGTCTTATGATTTTCTTCCTTATGCACAGTCAAGCTTAAAACGCGAATCAAAAGCGAACGTTGTGAATTGAAAATTAACAATTCTGTACAAGATTTCATTATACACATCATCTATTTAGCTGCTGAGACTGGAAAAGCATCATAGTTTACTTGCATTAAATATTTTTTTACCAGCACAATAGATTAAAAGTAAAAGCCATTGTTTAACAATTTCATATACTTTTACAAAACCAGTAAAATTAAAATTAATTTCCTTATTACATTTTTTTAATTACTGTTAAAATATATTACTGAGTATAAGCGGTGTGAAATAATACACGTAAGCTAAAATTATATATTTATATTTTAATATTAAAAACTGAGTTTCCTTGATTGAGTTTTGGGCTTAAAAAATTACATTTTTTGTGTTTGGTTTGTCGGAGGATCTGTCTGTCGATCAATGATTAAAAGCAATTAAATTAAATTTGTATTGAATATACAAATAGAAATTAGTTCAAAACATTGCATATTTCACTTATGTACAAAATACGTGTCTATCGTATTAACTGGCAACTTGATCATGTCACACGTGCCCAATCATCACCAATTCTGCGAGTTTATTGAAGAGATAAATAACATGACACGCTATGCTGGCTTAGTTTTGGAGAAGTTCTAACGCAATTTTTAGAGTTCTGCGCTAAAATATATGTTCTTATAAATGTAAGAATAGCCGTTTTGCTGAGATACAAAATAAAAAGTTTTTTTTAGAAGTAAATATTTGATATGTTTTAACAAATATGAACTGTCAGTCCTTCACTATCGTGAGGTACCACAGCTAGCGAGTGTGTATAAATACGGACGCTCTACTTTTTAGGTTTTATGTATTATTTTTGATTCGTTTTGATTTTGTTCAATAATATTTTTATTATTTAATTGTAAAAATAAAATATTTAAACTCTTGTGAAGCTGTTTTTAATATTGTTTAATATAAATTAAAGAAAATAAATAACCTTAATTTACTATGCTATCTAATTTGTACACTCGATACGGTGATTACTGCGCAAACATACTCTTACATTTTCTATAAATATGCTCTTATATTTTCTGTAATTAAACAAATTTATAGTTAAAAATAAGGAAATATATTAAGCAGTTGGAATTATAAATAAATTGTATTTGACAATCAATCACCTATGTTTTTAAAACTTTTGTTGTGTGAAATTTTTGTGTGCACAACTTTGCACAATAATTCTGCTATCGTATAACCATATTTAAACACTTTTACAAATGATTCTTTCGTTCAACCTCAATTAAAAATATAAATTTCATACATAATGTCAACTATTTTGTCATCTGTGTCTGATCTCGTATTAATTTTGTAATATTAACTTTGGGTGAGTTATTTCAGATCTTGACGCATTTGACACCGCCACTCGATACTGACAACTAGTGTTTATTTTAGAGATTAATTTCTCGAGAATAACTCAAGAAAAATTAAATGAAATAAAATTCTTGTTTAATAAAGCTTTTTAATATATTAAATTAAATTTGAATAATTATTTTTAAAAGGTTTACAGTCACTGTTTTTTTTAATACACTGCCTAAGTAAATGCGGATTCATGCATAATATGCACACTTCTTTAAGGGTCTGCGAATCACAAAAATATATTTATTTTTAGCACTCGAACTCGTATTATTTTTGTTAAGTAATAAAATAAGACACTCAGATAAAAAACCTTTTCAAAGGTGCTCGTGCCAAATGTTTTAAAATATGCATACTTTCTCGGAAGATCGAAAATATTTAAATGACTAAAATTTTTTTGCGATTTTATGTCACTCTAACCGGCTGGCAACTTATCTTTGCTTTGGTGATCAAATAACTCACTCTGATAAGAAAAAAATATGCATAGAAATCAACAGATTGTAACGATAAAAGACTATTTTTTTCGATACTCCAAAAACGTTTTTTTATATTGTTTTTGTAAAGTAGCAACAGTTGTCATTTATGTTACAACACTTTTGAGCTAAACTTGAAATTTTAATTGGCAGTTGAAGAGAAATTATATAATTGAAGAATTCAGACATTGATGTCATTAATTAAATATTTGCAAAATCCAGAATCTTTTACTTGTCAAATGAAAAAATGACTTCATTAGTTATTCTTCAAATGCAGAAATACGTAAAATGGTGAAAGAAATTATTTAAAGATTTTTTAATGTCTCAACGAACTCTTAAGGATTCTCGCCACTATCAAATCATTAGAATCTATTGATGAAATAAAAAATTTACCATTGAGCCACAATTAGAGACAAAAATGTTCTCAGCCTTACAGAGAGTAATATAAGAAAAACAATATCTTACGACTTATTGGAAGAAGAATTAATAATAATATAGAACAATTAATTTACAGTGCCTATTTGAAGACTTGTTGTCGATTAAACCAACATCAGCACAAAGTAAAAGGCATTTTATCGAGAAATTTAAGAAGTGAAGTCAAGAAATCTCATTTCTCGAGAAATTAAAATCATCGAGAAATTAGAATGCATAGTGACAACTAACTTGCGTTATAATAAGTTGACAACGTAAACGTTTTTTAGCTCACGCAGCATCCTTATATGAGCAAAAATTCCCGAACAAAACCAAAAATATTTGAAATGATTTTTTTTAGTGTCCTTTCATATTTTTAAAATTATTTAAATGTCACACTATAAGACATCAACATCCAAAAATTGATTAATATTTTTGTAAATCTAAACTTAAACGCGTGAAACTACACATTCGAATTGATTTATTGGTTTGGCCGCGCAGTGTTACCGCGGTTATTTTTTTTTACACACTCACCTATAAGATTGCCGTGTAGAACGTGCACCGCCACTGACGCGTTAGCCGCATACGAAGATGGCGACGTGAGCGCTGTGGTGTCGGGTATTCCGGGCATTCCAGTGGCAGTCGGATCCAAAGCCGCGGCCGTCTGCAAGGCAGTGGTGCCAGTGCCACACGTGTAGGTGCCGGCGTGCGCACGTGTTACGTGGTCCACTACCAGCATGCACGTCGCGCTGTCTGGCCCTGTCACGTTGCAACTGTCAAATAAAATTATTTGTTATATAAATTACATGAATTTAAAGTGATCTTACTAAACAAAATGAACTATCAGCTTAGACCGAATTTCAATAAATATTCATTGATCGTCTCAAGTGACTTAGGTGGACTTGCGATGGACTCTGAGCTAGTCCGTCACTGTAAGTTCTAATTAATATTTAGCGATCCTAGATTTGTAATTCAAGCATTACTTAAAAGATATTATTATAAAATAATATTAAGAGGCTTAGCTGTAATGAAATGTATTTATAAAGACAGTGACTTTTAAATTACATAAATTTCTCAGCGTGGTGTATTTTTATAAGTTGCAAGAATACTATAATTTTTCGATGACTTTCTTTCTGAGAATCAAAAGTTAAAATAGATTAGAAGAATATTTTTAAATAATGATACACTAAAAATACTTCAATTGCCGTCGTAGTGTGAACAATCGGTATGGCAATGTATCAAATTTATATTCTAAAAATGATGAAATTATCTATTTATGCCATATCATATATGTCCTGATATTTTTTTTTTTTTGATAATCTCGTGTCTTATTATTGTAGATGGCACATAAAGAACCATATACCTTAATAGCTAGTTAGTCTACTGTGTATCAGTTAATGTTTCGTAGTAAGTGACCAAAAGTCTACAATTAAAAAAAAATATCATATCTTAAAACTAACGTTTTATCTGTATATCCATCGGACACACTACTTTTATTTTTATTTTTCTAGGACCCATTTACAAATCAGGTTTATTATTCATTTTAAGCTTTTTAATGAAATTAAATGTTTTTTCTATATTTTCGTTGTTTGGAAATAAACTAATAAATTAATTTAAATAGTTTACTTACTTGTCCCTTTTAAGCCTAATACAATACAGGATTTTTTTTCTATTGGCAATACAGATAAAAAATATTTGTTTTTACCAAATTAAAATTAACTTGCAAAGCAAATATTTATTCGATGTTGAGCCAGAAATTTGATAAAACCTGTAATAAGAATAGAGTGTTTTCATTGTAAAACGTAACAATTTAATAAATCAAAAACATCGCAAAATACAATTTTGCAAAATTTTGACCTTCCCAATAAAAATAAACACACAAACGAAATTGTGATCTCTCCAACAGAGTCGACAAATATTTGCAGCGGTCTCGATTAAAAAAAATCGCAAATTCGCGCAGAGCCCCATATTGGTTTTTAATTTTTGCCCGTGTTATATTTAATTTGCACGACAATGGCGGGGTACATAATCCGCTGAAACGTTATTTCGACTGGCAGTACAAAACGCGTAATTCCAACGTTATATATACATATGTATTTGTTGAATCAACAGAAATTTCGTGGCTATTGTCAGCAGTACAATGGCAGCCATCGGGTTTTAATCAAAACGTTAAAAATAAAATAGTTGATAGATCACTACAAAAAATAATAAATATTTAAAAGTCTAAATTAAGAAGTGTATCAAGGGCCAAATTTAATTTGAAAAGCTAACGAGCAGAAAATGAGGCTCTTTGAGCGATGCCGTGGCAACTGCTAATGTCGTTTGCTAAGATGTAGCCCTAAATTACCATTTTCGAGCAGTAAAATAAATAAATTAAAACGTTTATTCGAAATTAGGTTAATTTTAATGTTGTTAAATTAAATGTGGTTACTGGCAAATTTTAAACCAAAAATATTAATATAATAAAAGTCAAGCGTATATCCAAGCGAAACTGTAAAAGTGGTTTGCTTAATACTCCAAGCTGTGATCTCAAATTAAAAGACGATTAATATTAATTACTGTATATCTTTTGTAGTTTGCAAAAAAAAAAAAATTTACTTTATTCCGCATAAGTAAGAAATTACTTCTTCTGCGGTTATAATTAAATTCATTAACGTAACATTAACGTAAATATTAATAAAAATTTAAGAAGCACACTTTGAATATTTATTATTAAATTAATATTCACGTAATTTCACAAGAATAAAAATTTTTCTTTTCTGCGGTTAAAACTTGATACATTAAAATTTTACATACATTTCGTATACATTTTAAAAAAATACTTAAAGTTCCCTTTTAATATTTAATAATAAATTTTAAAAAGACGAATAAGAAAAATAAAATGCATAGTAAATGAAAGACAATAATAAAATATATCTAATGATATGATATATGTATTATTTATTAACTTGATTTATTCAATTAATGTTGCGTTAATTCATTAAAAAAAAAATTTTTTTTGCAATTATTTTTAGTTGATTTTGATAAATGAAATATATTTTAAAGAATTTGTGCTAAGCTTTTTTAAAAATGCTTATAGGAAGTGTAAATCTTCAGCAGATCTAATTTCATAATTATGTAGCTGTTTTCTGAATTTTAATTGCGTATTTTAAATCGATTTAATCTCAAACATTCTTATAGTTACCATTGTTTATTTATATTTTGGTAAAATTGTGTGAGCATCGAAAAGCAAATTTAACAATTTTTTTAAAGCAGTATTTTAATTTACATAAGGTGATTCTAAATTAAATAAACTTGTAATAAATGTTATATAACTATAAATATATGCATAATAAATATTTAATCTGGTTTTATACGATAATCAATTTTGAAACCATTATATAATTTTTGACATTAGTTATAAAAATGTTAAATTTGATCTAAAATTAGACCCAAATATTTATATTATCACTATTTGTAAATAGAGAATATTCTATAATAATAGTGTAAAATTATCATTATTATTAGTTAATTTGGTAAATCTCATCCATTCACTAATATGGAGCCAATCACTTTGCATATTTCTTTGTATGTTTTAGAGGTATATATTAGCACTGTATTTAGCATACAGTTGCATCCCTCCTACGAGTTAATGTAGGATTAAATCATTTATGTATAGATTAAATATTAAAGGTCCCAAAATAGAACCCTATGGAATTCCACATTTCACCACCTCACATTCGCTTTGTGTAACATTTATTACAACTACTTGTTGTCTATTATATAAATAGCTTTTTAATAGATTTTTCGTTAATTATATTAAAAAAAATGGTTCTTATTTATCTAATAACATGTTATGGTCTATTGTGTCGAAAGCTTTATTGAAGTCTATAAATAATGCAAAAGTTATATTTTTATTGTTTTAGTTTAGATGTATTTTAATTTATTAAAAAAAAGATCAATAAACTTGATCCATATTTGTGATAGTGTTTAAATTATCAAGAATAATTTGTATTTGACCAAGAAAAATTTTTTTTTAATAAGATAAAAGGTTCTTTTCTGATCTGTAGTTAAATGTTCATTATTATTTAAAAAAACTATTTTTGATAATTATTTTGATTATTTTAATTTTTTTAATTTAATATTTTTATCTATAATATAATAAACATTTTATAATAAAATTTCTAGCTACAGTTTTTTTCTAAATAAAGATAAAACCATGTTCTTAATTTTATTTGTAATGATAAATATTTATATATTTTTAATTCAAAAGTTGTCTATATTTTCAAAAAGTAAACTCTTTGACAAGATTTTATATATACTTTTACTTGTACCGGTTTCAATTTTATTAGGCAAATTATTCAAGTCTTTATATACTATACTTTCTAAATCAATTTTTGCTAGTATACTTAAAAATTTTCTATCCCATTTTTTCAGAAGAATATATTATAAATTAAGCAGTCACAGCACTGATTCAATAAAAAAGTTGCAATTACATTTTCATTTAATAGTTAATAGTTTTAAAAATAAAATAGTTATTAAATTGCAAGTTATTAAAATATTGCACATTTCAGAGATATTACCAAACTATAAATTTATATAATAAGTTACATTACGACTTAACTAATGAATCACCACTTAAAATATATATGGTTAAGCTACACTTGCACTAATCAGAACAACGCTAAATTTATCTAATAACAAATAATCTGTTTTCACCCCAAATCGTCGCATTGGCTTAATATGGCATCAAAATACACTTCTATTTGCAACTTTTACAATTCAGTAATGCACTGTTATACCACTTTGCTTCTATCCGCAATATTTTCACTTATTAGAGTTACGACGAGTATTCGACAAAGATTCAAGAGATTAAGAAAGCAGCTGCTATTTATTAAGTCGATTTTATGAAAAGTATTTTAAACTGATTTAAAATACGTAAGCAAGTATAGAAAATAGGTCTCCAATTATCTAGTAAAAGTATATTTTTGTCGAGGTTTACAAATTTCCTGACTCCTGAAATTATTCAGAAAATACTTACATCTCTCTTTCCCCATTGTTACCTATCGCGATTCGGTCGACAAAAACATAAATGACCGGACTATTTAAAAAAAATAGTCACGCGAGAAAAGGTTGGCGACGCCTGTCATCCGCAATGCCCGCCGTCGATGGCTTTCCATTCCAATTTATTATGGATGAAAAGGTTTTATGGCCTTTTGATATGTTTTTATATTCGTGCGGAGCTCGCATCGATTAAATTGGTGAACAAAAAATCATAAAAAGTTCCGAACAATTTTTTTCAGTAATAAAATAAGTAATTGAATTATTTTTGAATTTAAAAATAATATTTCAAATTTACAGTTTTATAAAAAAAGTCATAATAGTAGCAATATTGTACTATAAAATCGAGCAAACATTTATATTATTACTTTATTTATAAAAAAATAATAATATTCGTTGTCGATGAACGACGATAAAAGACGGTACACATGAGCGTTCTATCACAAAAATTTCTTACATATATTAAACGTATAATACAGCATCTATACAAACGATAGATGATTTATTTTACGTACATCTCAAAAGATTGATATTTAATGGTGTATATATTATACAATTAACACTTTTGATTAATTACAATACACTGTGAATAAAATGCTTTACTCAAACAAAAAAAAAAAAAATTGACTTAAATTATTAAAAGGCATATATATTTTTAATTAAAATAATAAGGTTAAAGTGTTATTTAAATAAAAATATTTTATTTCCCATTTCACAATAGTATTCTCTCTCTATAAAAAAGATAGATTACTTTACGGTACCATATTTTCCGCAGCACACTTATACATTTTAAAATTTGTGGTGGAAAATGTAGGTTACTTACTTAATTCCCTCGGTCAGAAGGTTATTTCCTTGCCACCAGGAGAGCATTGATGGCGGTTCTAAAAGTTGAACTGCGCTGCAGGTCAATTGGAGAAAACTTCCAGCTTTATAGTATCTCTCGACTACGGATCTACCACTTTCGTCGAAAATGCTCACTTCGGGACCTAAGACAAAATAAAAAACATTATTAATACATGTATTTATAATGAGAATTTATTTCCAAAGAGATTATATTGCTATTTTTAAAATATCGATTTTATCATGTCTTTAAAGTTTTACAAATTCATAAAATATTGTATATATATATTAATTTAATAATATACCTTATAAAAAAGTTTGAATAACGCAATATATAAAAGTGTAAATATCACACTAGTAAAACGGTCTTTGTTAGATTAAACTGTTCGTGTGGCAGGTCAGGGTAAATTAATTTAAACTGACACAATGACACAACTGAAAATCAGAGGCTTTTGCATTATTATTTTAAAGATTTCTAATTAAAACTTAATCTTAAAACATACATAATAATTCATTGATTTATCATATTTATTTTATATAATTTTTGACATTTTTTTAAGCACTAATGTAACATACAAAGCCAGGTTTTATGTTTTGAAAATAATTATAAACCGATCATACTTTATAAGTGCTGGTTTATATGTCTATTTTAGTTAAGCTATTGTATGTATTTGTATTGAAATTTATATACATACATACATTTAAAGCAGTCTGAATATATAAATACAATACGCGAAAATCTCTGGAGAATACGATATTAAAAAGTACTCAACCTTGATGTAAAATATCGATCCCTACCTGAATAAATTACTATGAAGTTTAATATACCATACAAAAAACTTCATATACAACATCTGGTAAGTAGATTAAAAAGGTTTTTTTCTCAGCACATATTTTATTTTAATATTATTTAATGGATTTTTTCAATTTTATTATAAAAAAAATATGTCACTGAAATATCTAAAAGATTTAAAAGACGATGCATACATTTATTTAAATATATATATGGTTCTAATAAATTAACATTGAGTGATTCTCAAAGATAAAGAGATATATCCATTAAAGTCATACGGTAACATTTTAAGAAAGCTTTCTTGAAAGAATCTACATAATATTTAAAAGCTTTTCAAACCGATAATTTATTTATAAAATAAATAATAATTCTCACTTGATATATATTTTTAATGTACTATCAAAAATACTTAAATTTTTTATTCGCAATACGAGAAACTTGTATTTTACATGATTGATGTGCTGGCTTACAATATTTAGATAAAATAAATTTATTAAAATATAGATTTTCATTATTTTTGAGCAGCTGAATTAAAGTCGAAATATCAATAGCTATGCGGCGGTTAATTTAATCAGAGCTATTGCTCACGACAACCCAAGTAGGGCGTTGAGTCAAGCATCGGTATGTGCAGCGTTTCAAAACAATTTTTATTTTTTATCTAAATATGCTATGAAAAACACATTTAAATGCATAATTATATGGTCTGTTTTTTTCTATTGCTCTAGATTTTTTTGACAATATAGTGATAAAATCGACCAAACCGCTTGAACGAGTCCAATATACTGTAATAAAATTTAATAAAGGTAAGATAAGGTTTTAAGCGTATTAATCCATTACCTGACAGGTATTTTTATTCTTTTTAGGATATCCCATTGCTTAAATATAAATTTAATAAGCTGTTTATTAATTTTATCAAGTTTTTCACTAATTTTTTTTCGTAGATTGTCTAATTAGACTTATTCTTATCATGATATTATATTTACTAAACAGATTAATTCTGTATTTTTCAAGGTAGTGTATATTTTTTATATGTTTCTATAGATTTTAAAACAATAATAACATTTTATTTACATATGAGCCAACACTGACATTTACTTCAATCTATATATTAGTCATGCACGAAATAACAACATAAAATACAAACCCCCCTTTTTTGTTTCTGATTTACCGTTATATTTTCACTTCTATCATTTATTGATCTAATCTAAAAAATAATTGTAGATATTTTTTTGTGAAACACTGCTATTGATTCTTCTGCCAGTTAAAATATTTTAACAAGTACCACCAACCGCAGTGCAATGAATATCCGTTACCTCAAATACCTCATGGCAAGTAATGGGTTAACGGCAAGCTTTTAATATGCTTATAAATTAACTGCATAAAATAAAAATGCAAGAAAAACAAGAAAACTATCTACTTTCCATGCCTATTTTCCGGTCGGTGATAACATCCAGAAATATGCCTTGGTCTCATATTCACGTACACTCCCCAGTGTACATTTTGAATTTCATTAATAGAAACGACTCCTTATTTCCTCGCGTGTCTCGCGCACAGAAATGGGACAACAAGACAAAAACCCATCCGAGTCGACATTGAAATCCTTCTCCTTTATGAATACGTGAGTATGGCCATTCCGGCGCGACAAAGGCTGCACCCGACCGAGTCTTCTGGAAAAGAAAACAAGATAGGCTTTGTTGACCGTGCAACTTTGTTCCGCTCGGGTGACCACCCGTTGTGCAAACAAGCGGGAAAGCGTGAAAAACTTGCACGGGCTTTTTAGGCATAAAGTTTTCTCTTGGCGAGCTTAACAACATCGGTGGGTTCAAAATGACCCCAATTTGTGCTTTATTGCCAAGGAGGGAAAAATAAAATTTTACGATTTGTACAGTCCACGAACAATTCATAAATACCTATCGATAGAGCAATAAAATAAATATTAATACATTTTTTTTAATTATCGTAAACTCGAATTGATGGCTTAACCTTTTCAGTTATTGTATAACAGTTGATTATGTAATATTGAGAGTTGTTTTTACGACTGCTGGTTTTAGCTCAGTAAAATCTATTATAATAAGATTAATATGCTATATAGACAATTTTTTATATGTTGTATTAGCAACAAAATAACAAAACTATTTTTTTTATGTAAATAGAGTTGTAGCAAATAATACACAACATTAGTAAAGAGACGCTCCAGATGCGTCCGTTACCCACACGCCTGCAAGCTGCGGTACTACGCGATAGTGAGAAACCGATAAGTATTTATTAAACACATTTTCAAGATAAATTAAAATATTTTTTACTGTAAGATATTTAAAAAATTAAAAATAGGATAAAAAAATTATATAAATAATCATTTTATTATTAAATTTTTGAACAAAAAAAGATATACCTAATCTATAAGAAGTCTAAGGATTATTACAAAAATAAAAAAACATGCCTAACTTATGGCGATGAATTCGGAGTAGTTAAATAATAATGTTAGGTGTATAATACTAATACAGTTATACTGTCCGTATTAAACGGAATACCTGGCATATGCTAGATATGCCAGATATGTAGGTTCCTAATCTTGAATGTTACCACCGAGTTATCGCGCTGCTTTATTATTATTACATCTTACAACTAAAATAATAATTTAATTGAACACATGGCAAGTTCGCCTAAAGCACACGCGGCTCGTAAAGTAATAGCATTTAGTGTAATTAAACTAGTAAAACGCAAAGTTATCTAGAACTGGAGAAATTTCCTTCTCACGATTCACTTCCGAGAGTCGCATTTAACGAGTTGTTTCAGCTGAGGCTGAAATCTCGAGAAGTAGCTGTGTGTGATATACCCACCTGCCTAATGTTTACATTCTCGTCTTAAATACACACGGCTTGTATAATAACCGATGGATTGGCACGTCCATTGTAACCGCACTGCTAATTAACAGTCGTAAAATAAATTTTAGCGAGCTGAGTTGGAAAATCGAAATATTATGCGAAGTAGACTGTAAACTTGCCGTGTGCGGGTAAGTTTCAACGTAAGTATTATATATGTGGCAAAGGTTACTAAGCCTTAACTTTTTCGCCAAGTTTTTTTCACAAAATAATCGAATTCATTTATAATTTACTACATACTCAACATATTTTGTATTAAATAATATTAAAAGTTATTAATGAAAAATGTTAAGCTGTGTTTCTTGGACCATAGCATGCGCGTCATTATTATTGTGTAAATAAATAGTAAAATAAAATAAAAATCATTTAAAATAATTAAAAACTCAAGCTTAGAGTTTCAGGTCACTGTACGCGTTGAAATTTAGATTTATACGTCAGAAAATAAAATAGAAAGTCATTAACGAGAAATCTGTCTAAGAAGTGTAATTTAATTGGAATAAGAACAACCGAGAACCGAGACGAGGTTAATGAATTTAATTTAAAAAGTAAACACCGTCTACCACCGTTATCTTTGATAGGTAGGTATTCATTTTAATACTGTCATATTTATTTTACCTTTCACTAAAACACACACACACATATTAATATAATTTGATTATCATAAATAAATTAATCAAATTATTGGTGTGAGTCTAAAGTTTGAGTCCTTGAAAGCAACAACAAAATAACATCAACACACAAAATGGACAACCTTGTGGTTTGTATGTTTATTATATTGTTTGATGGAAACCCTCTGGAAATTTTATTTGGTTAATATTTGTTAACCACAGAGCAAAGTTAAACCTGGAAAGTTTCTCCATTAGGCAATCAATTTTCGTTCGTCGGAGTTATTGGGAAACATTTAATTAATCACGTTTATAGGTTTTGTCTCTCGAGAATACATATTTTGTAATATGTGACGGGAAATTGTTTTTGTAGACAATATTTTTAATTTTTTTTAGTATCGTATGTAAAGAAACTCCAGCTTCAATACATTGATATTAATATTATTCGAATATATGTTTCAAAATTTATATTTTAAAAATATATCGTTGTGTATTTTTAGCAACGCAATTAGTCGTTATTTATCACCTTACAATTTACAGCTCACCAAGCTTTTTATGATTTTTGCAATATATTTATTTTTATCCTAATTACTCGCATTAAATTATCAAAGAAAAATCACTTTAAAGGTATATAAAGTTCAATATCATTTATAAAAAAAAACTACAGCAGCATAATAACAAATCGAAAATAAAAGTTATTTTAAGATTTTGCGCAAATAAAAGATGTTTTTTTATTTATGATTAAGAAGTACGAAATTTTATTTTAAATGTTTTTATTGTAAAAATATCTATAAGAAAACTTTGTGTATGGGATTTATTTTTAACATTTATTACAGCAATTATAGATAAATTAGTTAAGAATTTAGACAGATTTTTAAATAAAAAAAATTGTATTGCTATAAACAAGATACAAAATTAATTAGTAGTCATAAAGAAAATACACAACTATTTTATAATAGCTAAGGAATTTAAGTAATTTTTAAAATTTTAGCAAAACACGAATAGATGCTTTATTTTTAATTGTTTACCTTTTTATTTTTAAACACGTGTTACTAATTTAAACTGTATTTTTTAATTTATATAACTTTAAAATCAAATGACATTATATTGTTGTTACAATTCGATTTTATTATACGTGAAAAAAACACAAATTATATATTATAAATATATTAAAAAATACCACAAAAATTAGACATTAAAATTAAAAATTCTAAAAAAAATTCCATTCTACATGTACTGATACAACTTTCAAACGATTATTAGAATTTGAGACCGGTATTTTAACATAAAAAGAGCGAAATAACATTGTATAAATATATTTTTAAGCATTTATTATTCAGTATTTCTTATCTCCAGTGTGATTTAATAGGTACTTGAATATTGGTAATTTTAATATTTACCTCAACCGAGCATTTTACAGAAATAGTGACCTAAATAAAATTTTTTTTGAATGGTTTTTCTCAGAAACGGCAGTCACTTTGCTCAGGAATTGATTTATCAATTTTGTGCGTTATATTTAAAAAAATAATAATAATATAAATAAAGCTTGTTGTCGTTTTTTTAATGACTAAAAAAACAGTGTACCAGTAAATATGTCTTATTGTACCGTTAGAAATATATTTTCACTTGCATTTCAGTGAAATTATATTGTAATACATTTTCTCAAGTAAATATATTTATTTGTTTCAGTAAAAATATATGTTTTGCTATTGAAATTACACGCTGCTTTTGCCTGTCATTTGACAGGAAAAAAACGTGGAACGCGAGTCACACTACTCAGCATCAAAACCCAAAGTACCAATCAATCATTCGTTTCGAATAAATTTATTTTAAGAGCTAATACATTAAAAATGTATAAGCTCTTCGTTACATATCGTAACTTTACTAGAGGTTCTATTTTTTTTACAAATTGAGTAAAGTGCAGTTGATATTTTTAAGTATACGCCACATGCTGAAAAGTTACTCAAGTGAATTACTCCCCAAGGAAGACATCGCTTCGTTATTTTGTTATTATCGTTTCCGGATATCGCCACTTTTGCACTCCATAAAAATTAAACGCCACGGAGAATCTCGTCATATATTTTTAGAAAATAAAATAAAAAAGCGTGATTACACGTAACTTTTTAAAAGGGCGCTCGTTTTTATCTGGCGTCGCCAGGAGGCGAAATTGGAAATCTTCTTATCTGGAGTGAATTATGTCGAGCAGTAACAATAGCAGACATCCGCAGGAGTCTCGCAGCCAGGTGTGGGTATTCATTGGAAAATTGTATAAGTGTGTGTGTATTCCCTTTGGAGAACCGGCAAATTTTCATTTGCGCTCTGGCAGAGCTTTTTTCAAATTTGGCGTTGATGGAATACTTTTTCGATGAAATTGTTGTAATTTAATATGTTATAGAGCTTTAGAAGTATAAATTTATACTATTCAATTTCGATATAGTTTTATAATATTTTTACCAAAAATCATTGATTTTATTTAAACTAAATATATTTATTATTTTAACATAATATATGACATAAATATTTTAGTGTAAAAAACATGTATTTAATTTTTTTATAAATATATATAAACCCTAACTAAAAAATTAAAGTATTAAAGCCTAATATTATTTTATGATAATAATAAATAGATTTTAGTTAATATAAACTAAATTGAAAGTATTGATTGAAATAACTGATTTTTAAGTCCCATTTCAAATAAATTGACAGAATGCTTCAAAAATTAAAATATTTTTTCCAATTGTGTGGAGAAACACACCAG
This sequence comes from Plectrocnemia conspersa, assembly GCF_051122295.1. Classification (NCBI taxonomy): domain Eukaryota; kingdom Metazoa; phylum Arthropoda; class Insecta; order Trichoptera; family Polycentropodidae; genus Plectrocnemia; species Plectrocnemia conspersa. The sequence continues at coordinate 28,598,173 of NW_028277166.1, forward strand.
CTGCATCTAAGATAATTTGAGCAACCATTTCAAATAAAATATAACAATAAGCAACTATTCTAACAAATGGTCTCACAATAAAAAAATACTCAATATCATAATAGTATAATAAATTTCGATTTCACAGACCACTTAACTGCTGACACATTAAAGCGTCGAAAGCAGCAGAAAAACAACTTTTTATTTTGTTCAGAATACGCGATAGACAATGCGTCTACCTGAATAAAAACCACGATTCTAATCTACCCCTAGCATTAAATATTTTAAAACTTTCATTTTAAAACGTAAGCATATTTCGTTGGTTAAATAATCAAAGTGCTCCTTAGGATATATGACGCTATATTCGAGAGAAAGAAGTGTATACTAAACAATTAAAAGCTATACAACCTTTTTCAAGAAGAGTGTGACTCCACTTTCATCAGAGTTGGAAGAATCCAAAAAGAAAGTTGAAAGAAAAATATGGCTCTAATCAGTGAGTGTCCTATTTATAAGTTTGAATATTGGTATAGTGAACCTAACCAAACCGGCAGAACAGTCGCATGAGCAAGACTAAAGAATAAGTCCTGCGATCTTATTTTAAAACTCAAGTGAGCAATAAAAAATGACGAATTCTTTTGTTTAGTTTTTAAAATACGGCTAAAACCACCTGCTAAAATATTTCTGTCATAGAAACAACTTGTAAAAAATTACACACCATTTTAAAAGGTACCTTATTATTTAGGTGAGTCACTAAGGCCCCATATAAGAGACGTCGTAATTTTTATTTGAAAAATTTAAAAAACTAACAACTTATAATATACAGACTGAGCCAAAATAAATTCGATTTTTTTAAAAAAAAATTTAAAATACTTTAAACTACGGTAGTGATCGTGACTTACAAGCAAATAATTAACTAAAATGTAAAAAAAGCATTTTTTAATTTAATATTTTGCCTTTATTTTTATTATAAAACATTTTACTGTCTTCTTTATTCGCTATAATGTTTTTTTAATAAAGATACGATTTTTTTAATTTTTTGAATGGCCACGATTTTGACACAAAATAATGAATATTGCTGGCTAACATATACAACTAAGATCTTTACAAGGACTATTTTTTTGAGAAAAAATTATACGGAAATAGTAAACGCAGCGGAAGTTATCGTGTCCTTAATTTTGAGTAACTTTCATTTATAGACCCATTATTTTTAGTAAAAATGTGTTTTTATAAGGAATTAAGTTGTGTTACAAGGGCGGTGCAACGAGAGCAAGGTTCCAAGGCGGCATATTATAAGGGGGTCCAATTTAAAAAAAAAATTTTAAACTTTTTTTAAAAATAATGGTTTAAATGGTTTTTTTATAAATTGCAACTTCTTATTCTATGATAAATTTTATGTTACAGTGTTAAATATTTAGATGTCGCTGAAGAAAAACAAATCAAAAATTTTTTTTGTAACGTTAAAAATTTTTTTTTAAATTGGACCCCCTCATAATATGCAGCCTGAGTACCTTGTACTTGTTGCACCGCCCTGGTAACCGCATTTATGTGTATTTGCAGGTATAAAATTGAGAACACGTGTACATAAATTTATATTTTCCAATAAACCAAAATCTTTTGAGTTATGCTAGGTTAGGGTACGAAAAATCGTAGCTTAACCTAGCCTAACTCACCCTAACTTTATTCTTTATAAAAACATTTTTTTCCTGAAAATTACAGGTTGATATATAGAATTTATTTAAAATTAAAAAAACGATAACTTTCGCTGCTTTTATTAAATCAGTATAATTTTTTTGCTAAAAAATAGACCTTGTAAACATCTCAGATATTTATTTTAGCCAGCTATATCTACCATTTTATTTCAAAATGGTGGCTATTCAAAAAATAAAAAAAATTGTATCTTTGTTACAAAACATTTAAAAAAAAAAGTATTGAGTAAAATTGTTTTGTAATAAAATAAAAGCAAAATAAAAATTAAAAAAACATTCTATTTGAAGTTTTGTCAATTTTTTGTTTGTAAGACACAGAGAAATATAAATAATATGTACATGTTTTTGTTGCCTTACAACGAATCGCGAAGGTCAGGGAATCAGCGTGGTAAATAATAATTATTATCAGAATATATATTATATAACAAAATTGTTTGATAAATTTAGGTCAATATTGCGCCCTTTTTGGTATCACGGCGCCTACAAGATCTAGCGCCCTAGGTGATCGCCTGTACTGCCTACCCCTCGGGCTGGCCCTGCAACTATGTTACATCTAAGTAGAATTTTTGTGAGTTTCAGAACGTCATTGAGAGTCATGATCGCATCCTCTTTTGATGCACTATGAAGCGAGTATTGATTTATGGATGGATTTATTTAAAGTCAGCTTCAAAGAGTTAATCTGATTTGTAATATTTAAGTTTATTTTTTTTCTATATTATTGTATATATTATTTTCGACTAAGATAACTTGTTGGGTCACGATGGTATAATTTTTTTTATATACAATAACAACTATTCTCTATTTGTTTTTTATATTAAGCTATGTGAAGATGTTGATGTCACTATTAAATCATATTAAATTAAATATTTTTTTACAGCGTGGCTCTTTGAAAAGTTAATAGAATTTTTGTCTGAAATTCTGACATGTATGTTTTAAAGCGAGATTCATCATAGCAAACTAATCAAAGAGCGCTTAAATGAAAATTAAACTTCACTCGCTCGAACAATCTACTGTCACAGAATGAACCCGCAGAATTTATGAAAAATACGTTCTCGTGAAAATATAAATTATAACACGCATTACCCCAAGATCCGCGAGACGACAAAGGGGGCGCTCCGCGGTGTTGCCACCCTAATTTAATCAGGAGCACGACTTAAATTTAATTATGCATGTTTATATACATACATGTATGTGTGTACGTACATACATACATTCGTATATAAGTAGATATAAAATCCGCATTACATTTGCATGGCACGGATTCGGTCTTTTGTCGCAAAGAAACGATGGCAGCAACAGAAATCGTGCCGGTCATAAATTCCGAAGGATTCAGAAACAGGAATCCGAAAAAGGTTCTACGTGACACAACTGTTATTCTATATTTCATATGTGTACCTATGTATGCACGTGTACAGGTGGCTCAGGTGTACGGTGGACGGCGGCCTTTATGTCGCTTTGCGGTCAGCAAAGCTAAATTACTGTACTGCATGATTTATGCGATGTTTGTGTAATATTTACAATGCGATATTTATGGTTTTGAACCCTTGATGTACGGCGGTTTTCAAGTTTAGTGTGTCTGGTTTTGGTTGAATTATATCAGGGCCTACTCATATAGTCTTATATGTTTTTCATTCATATTATAAATACCGGCTTTATAAGCAAAAGGGATTTAATTAGCGACAGCTTCAGCGAACAACATAATACAGCATAATTTACTAGAATTATATAAAACAATATAAAAAGTACTACTTTTCAGCCAATTCCAAAAAGAATAAAAATAGCATGAAACGGTAGGATGTTTGTATATTTATTTCCAGAAACACAGTTGAGTTGCTTAAATATTATATAAATATATTATCGTCAACATTTATATAGCTTAAATCAAATAGCTTGTCTAAAAACATCCCTGATGGTAATATCGTAAAAATTCAGATACTTGCAGATTGCAAATAAAAAACTTACTCTTATATTCTAAGCTGCAAACTACTATAAATCGTATATGTCTACATTATATCTGCTTATATTATTTAATTCGTTTATCCTAATAATAAGACAACTTTAGGAAACAGAAACCTATAATCGATTATCAGTTTGGTTTTCAAAATGAACAGTTTAAGATCCATCAGATGATAATAAAAACGCTCCTATATGAGTAAACATTTTTCTAGATATAAAAACAGTTATTTTACATATAATTCTGAAGATTACGGTACTACCTAAATTTTATATGCTGTGCCTTAAACAAAATCTTTGCGTATGAAAAAGTATAAAGCGTCTTTTTAAATTTAATAGCTACTAAAATGAGGCATAAATATTAATAAAAATAATTTTAAAGCAATTAAAATAGCTGAAAAAATCTAACAGACTTGACAAATAATTGCCGCAAGAATACGATTTAATCCATATTACGAAGTTTGTTTGGCGCTTCTTTCACGCAATGTTTATATTTTAACATATTATAAAAAAATATTTAAAACAAAAAATTGTTCCTCACAATTTTTAATAAAGCAAAGTCTCAATTTTTTTTTTAAAACAAAGTGTTAGGTTTTCTTAGCTCAGTATAATCTACTTAAACCATTATATCTGAAAGCCAATAAACCAACAACATGCACCAATAATTGCAACGTCTGGTTCTCGCACTGGTGGATAGAAACGGTCCAATTCTCTTCAACGACAACGCGTTTCCGACACTTAAAAAGTTTAATGGATTGAGTTATGAAATATTGCCTGACATCTTGGCAACAGATTTACGCTTTGGCAAATTCTAGTGTAAATATATTTATTTTAAAGGTAATTAATTGTGCTAGTTTTAATTAATTAAATTATTTGGTTACCAATTATTTTTTATTTTAAAAGCCATAAACATAAACAATTATTTATGAATTATATTTTTTTTTAGTTAAATAAGATCTGGTTAAAATTATCTGCAAACTAACACTTTCACAAATTTGTTGAATAAATTAATATATTTAAAAAAAAAACAAGATTTTTTTTAAGTAAAAGATGTTACATTAATTATAGGTGGAATGATATTTTTAAATTTACAATAGTAAGTTAATAAGTAAAACGTTTGTAAAACGTCAAAAAATAATAAAATATTAATATTATAAATATTCGAGTTCTACTTAAAAAATATGCATTTTAAAAAAAATGATACACCAAAGAATGTCACAAAATTACGCAATTGTCAGGCAATATAAAGTGGCGACGTCAAAAACAATTCGCCAAGAGTTATCATCATATTCGACAAAGAAACGACTGCACATTAATATATTCTTTAATAAAAGATTTTTAGTGTTACTATTGTATTATACAAATTGTAATTTCACTTAAAAGGATTTGGAAAAACTTGAATTTAGTAAGAGCGCCAAGAAGGCTTTATTAAATCTTACTCATAAAATAATAATCTGCTAAATAAATATTCATTAAATTTCGGCTTTGATTAAATTTGATGTGTTTATATTAAAGTTTATTAAAAACGCTATAAAGCTCGACATCGGGTTTAATCTTTGGCAATTAAAGTCTGATCGCGCAATGGCTTTTTATGGTTCATTTAGAATTGTCAATGTGGTCGTTTATGCGAAAAGTTGTTTAAAATCTATTCAAGTAGCATTTATCGGCAAACGACTCTTCTTATTTTATCAAACTTCATAAAACTACTATATGTGAATGTATGTGTTACTTTACATTTAGTATTAGACATACATATACTTAGGTTACATATATACATATCACGTTAGTTTCTTGGTTTGGGGCTTTTTTATTTAAATCAAATGTTCGCTAGAGAAAAATATTATGTATGTAAACACAAAGAATTCCATTGTACGAAAAACACATATTTGCATATCTTTCTTTGTCTACATATAAATATATTCACCAAACTCTATCATCCATTTTCTCGTATATTTTTTTTATCGAACTATACCAGACTACAGCCAATCTATTTTATCTTAGTCTTGACTAACATGATCGATGTTACGTATTGATGAGTAAATTTAGTAGACAATATAAAATTATTTAACGCCTTGAAATATATTTTTTAGTTATAAACTAATCGAAGATATTCTAAAATAAAATGTGATACAAAAACGTTAGAAAAAGCCAAATTTTTTTATTTTATTTTAAAGTATTATTTTAAACAGTTGTAAGTGAAACAATTTTTAATACAGTTTGAATATTTATTAAATTAATACTAAAGGCGTGTTTGTGTCTTAAGAAACATATAATTTCTTTAGATCGGGATAAAATCTGAATTGCAAAAAACGAAGCTGAACAAAGCTTGACATAAAAGGGAAAGCGGCTACATAATCGATTTTCTCTGTGTCAGTCGATGGTTGATGTAGCACCACTTTATTAAAAAATTGTGTTCTTGATGTATTATTGATGAAAGCAAAATACAAATGTAAGTGTAGTGTATGTGTTTAAGTACCCTTATTTCACGTAAAGTGTAATTAGTGTTTATTTAAAAATGACGATGCAAGAAAATCTGCATTAAATAGGATAAGATCAAGACTTTAGCAAGATGACTCCGGCGTCGGAGACATCTGCAAAATAAATAATAATAAATGACGCAATTCACAAAGTGCGCATCGCCGACATATATAAGAAAAATACATTTAATATTTGTTTGTTTATTTGCCATTTATATTTAGAAACGAACTAAAATAACTGACTTACTTTTATGTATCATGTAATTAGTTTTAACAGTCGATAAAGCAGAAAAACAATAATACTATCTAGCATTCATATAAATACCTTCTAGTAAAAATATCTTTTATATAAATAACTCCAAATATAAAAATTGCTTCAAAATAAAATTGGTTCATAACCTTTTCCACATCACACAACGGTAAACACCGAAAATCTACTGGGATACAAATTATTATTACAAAGTTGGAAAACATTTTACTCTCCGATATTAAGTAAATACAATAATCAATATTTATTAATTAAGATTATTTGCAAGCGTTCTTTCTAGATGTAACCTATAATTATTTTTGTTGACTTCAACATTGTATGAAAAATAAATATGAACCATATTTAGGTTGTGCCTTTAGTAGCTTATTTAATGTTGTAAATTGTATTTTAACAAATAATTTTGATTAAAATAAAATGATATGTATAAATACCCTTTGACTCCAAATATGTACGTTATGAATACGTTTTATACTATAATCATTTATTTACAGGGAAATATGTATTGGTTCATTATAAATATAAAACAGCAAAATTTTATTTTCCGTAAACCTTCCTAGAAGTATGTTAAGTTAATGCAAATCCTGTGTAGTTGTCGTTTGTGTCACGTGTTGTGTTTGAAAAAGAAAATTTGGTCTATTAGGACCGATGCCATTACTTCCATTATATTTTTTACATACCACAAACTGAATAAAAATGTGTAAGTTATTAGATTTGTTTATTTACGAAATGTACAATATTAGTGTAAAACAATTAAAACTGTTATTGTTTATTTTAATTTGTCAAAAACATCTTTCAATTATAAAAAAAAAGTTATTATTTACTAAGCATAAGGCTTTATAAAGGAAATTCTTATATCTAATTTAAAATGCAATATTTTATCTAATAATAAAGAGCAGGATTAACTTTATAAATAAAAACATACTCAGACACAAAAGAAAAGGAGGGTTTAGGCAATGACAAATTGGATATTAATTTTATCAGAATTTTAGTTTATGGCTCATATAAAATTTTATTAAAATGAAAAAAACAATTTTCACTTAAATAAATAATGTTAGGAATAAATTTAACATCGAAAGCTAAAAAAAAAATTGTTCTAAAATATCAAAACTTTTGCATCAATCCGAAAAGGTGATTAAAAAAAGTTCTTACTTTCAATTTTCATGTTATTTTGCAATCTAATAATATTTTTTTTTAATATTTTTTTTTCAATCGTACTTTTTTTAAAAAAAAATATTTTGACTAAATTAAGTTTTATATTTTACACTCACTATTTTTCTATATTTTTTCAATATTTATGATTTTTTGCTTAAATCTTTTAATGCTCTTTATTTTAGGATAAGATAGATTGACTAATGAACCAAAACAAGCAATAATATATTTACAAGAGCGATTTTTAAAACATGTTTAATGCCAATAATATTTAAACTAAGACAGTTATTCGCATAATTGACAAAATAGTGTTAGGACATATTTTTGCTTTATTTAAATTGAATCGTATTTCATATTTAAAATTTTTTTAACCTATTCAGTTTTTTTAACTAAAGATACATTTTTTAGTTTTCAAATAGCTTCTATAAAAAAATAGTAGATCTGATTTTAAGACCTCAGCTTAAAATATATTGTGAGTATGTGGTTTATTACTAGATAAATTAAACTGCGGCAGTTATCATGTCCTCAAAAACCAACATAAATGACAAAAATAACTAAAAAATATTTTTAACATTTTAAAAAATTTAAAACCGTTTTAAATTGCAGCATGTTTCAACATTTTAAACACCCGAAGGGGGATCTGGTTGGGTAATAAACTAAGTTTTAGAGCTATCTTGAATCAATAATATAAAATATGCGACTCTTGATCACAGAGGCAGACAAATAAACAAAGAGAAAGAAAGCTAGATAGAGAAAGACATCATTAAGACATATTACCATGGAGGAAAACACAAGGCGTATCAGCAGATAACCAGCATCATTACAAGTTCACATAAATCGGATCACATCCGACAATAATTCAACTCGACACTCCAGCAAACACTAATTTCAAAGATCTGCTATTTCGATTCCTTGACTTGATAACGATAGCTACACTTATATACATATATGTGTTATTTAATATGCTTAATAAAAATAATTTTTTGCAAACTTTTCCGGCGTCAATTTAAACTAAAAAATTATAAAAACAACTATGGCAGATATTGTGAAAATGTATCATATAAATAATAAAAAAAATATTTAATACGATCATAACTTATTAATAATATTACAACTAAATTGTACTTAGAGTATTTATTAAGAAATAATAATCGGTCCTAGGAGGCCCGCGCTAATACCGCGCCCACAAGGTTAAATCAATAGATTAGACAGTGATGTAATGCTGAATGTCAAGTTAGATTCTTCTGACAAAACATATGTCTACATCGTTATCGTGGTTGTCAGTTTTTTAATTCAATATTTCGGTTCGTACCAATTTGTTTAATACTATATCCAAACTGATTTTTTATGGCCACTCATTAGATTGTTTGCTGTATTATAAAAGCATAAATTGCGACATTAATTCAGTCTTTATATAAAAACATATGTTTGTTGCTGCTGGCACGGAGATAAACATTTAAGATAATTATTATTTGCTTAAAATACATTTAACCCATCGTGCGTCAACGCACACCGGGGCATAATTTTATATTTCCCCCAAAAAACAAAAGCAATTTTCCAGCTTATCGTTGTAGCTGGTTATCTTACTAATTGAAACCTCAAGCGTTGTTTCAACACAAACACGCGCATTTTGTGCATTAATTTAATCTTAACACGCGTCGCCTTTGTGCAAACATTGTGATTTAAACAGCGTGAGTGTTTCGGTCCGCGTTGATAATCTCGGCTCGTTAATCCCAAAATTGGCGTTACCGAGTCGTTATTCGAGACCAAATTGCCCATTTATGTTTTTTCTCTTTTTAAATCACCGTTTCGACACGGCCCTTACGCTGCTGCGGCCCTGGATTAAGGGCTCGGACGGACACGCCGAAGTGGTTTTCCATCTCTAATTGCCTCTGACCAGGATTTTCACACGGAACTTTGTTTAGATGGTACACTGCTCGGTGTTGGTCTCAGGTGCTCGTTGCGTAATATCGGGGATTTGCTTTCCAGATACAAATATACAAGGCTACACGTGTTTTTGTATAAACTTTAAAGAGTAAACGATATTTGAATACGTAAATGGTTTACGTTTGTTTTAATGCTTCTGCGTATTTATGTGAATTGTTAAGAGTTTAATTGTAATTAGTATAACAGTCACAGTCATTAGAACACAATATCTACAATATAATAATACCAAAATTTTGTGATAACTACTTCCCATAGTCAAGATAAAATATTTTTAACAGTGTGACTTATTTAATCTGATCGTAATAAAATTAAACCCAAAAAGCTCTTGATGATGAAACCAACTTAATTAAGTTGTCCGAACCAAAGTTCAACTGAAATCGGCCGAGGTCGCCGACTTCCGAGTAGCGGCCACACTGCCACAAATTTCATATGCCGTCCAGACGGCGGCCGTGAATGACGTTTGCACGGCGGCTGCTCTTACGTACAGCTGACATATTTGCACGCGATCGAAAAATGTGTCAAATAATCGCAATTTTTAAATTGTCATATTATTAAAATTACGCTACTGATAATCATATAAATTTGTGTGGGCACTCACCAATTCAGTATTAGTGAAAACTTTTTGGTCGTACATATTTAATTTACGCAAAATCTTTGTCGGCTTTTGAAAAATTCCATAAGGCATAAGAATGATACTTCAGAATACGAACACCACATCTGTGACTATCCTAAAATTTGTCGCCATCGATTCTAAATAAGAATTCGGTATGGTGTGACATTTTTACAAACCGATCTAAGAAAATACATAAGAATATTCAAAACGATTTTTTTTAACAAAATCAAGTACTACTAATTATTTTATAATTATTTAATTTTATATTAAAAAAAATAAGTTAGAAGAATATACTATCAAAAATATAAAAAATCCTTTCTGGTGACCTAAAATATTCAAAGATGTCATTAAGAGTCTGTTGAAGTCCCCGATAAGCATGTAATATTATTGTATAACTTGACCACGTGACCACGATGCAGCGCTCGACGTGCGTGTTAACCATTGGACGCCTACGCGCATACTGAAATTGAACCGAGCTACTCGGTTAGTTTGCGAAAAACCATATCATTATTTCTCTCACACTCGTCACTTAACACGCGAGAGAGCGAAAGAGGAAGTATCTCACCATTCGCGGTCAAAAGAGCAGCTCCGTTTGCCGACAATGTTCGGAAGCGCTCGAAGCTGGCACAGTCAACTGAATTAACCCCACTTTATCTCTCATTCTCGGTAACCTCGGACAACTTCCAAAAGACTTAAGAGCAAGAAGAACCTAACTCGACCGAAGTAACCCACTATATTCTCCATCCTTGGCCAACCTTGGCTAACTTCCAGAGAGTGTAGTGCAAGCATAATAATTTTAAAGCCAATATTAACAATAATTTTAATAATTAAAAGAGTTTGTGATCTTTAATACAATAATGAATGACGGTTTGATTTATAAACTGTCTATACGACGCTAATACCTAATATGTTAAGGCAATGTTTTTTTTTATAATAATGAACAATAATAACTGACTAAATCCTTAGAAAAGCATTTTCGAGACATATTGTATAGACTAATGATCAAATTAAGTAACAAAACAGTGACAATAAAATTGTCCTCATGAAATATATCAGTCCTATAGACAAAAACTCAGGTTTTAGTAAAAATTACTATTTTAAAAAAAATTAAGAAATTTTGAAACTAGAAATATATATCTATATATATATATTTTATAAATAATTTGGCACAATATATTTCTCGAAAATTTAAATGAGATGGTAATTTTTTTTACTAAGTACACTTAAGGTTTTGTAACCCTAAGGGTTGTGACTTTGTAAACAGTGGGACGCAGATAAATCTAGTTAGAGTTTTAATATAAATAATATTATATATTACAATTGCATCAGACGATAAATGGCGACATGTTATTTTTTAAGAACAGATAAAAAACCTCTTAATTTATTTTTTGCATCAAAGTCACCGAAATTATATTTTGATATTATTTCTGTGCCTTTTCTTCAAAAAATTATTGTAGTTTTAAAATTTATCATAGTAATTGTATTTTCCTGAGATCATAATGACAAGAAAAAAATTCAATAAAGAATATTTTTTGCTTGTAGCAACTAAATTTATTAATTCTCCGTGATAAATATCTTTGTCATAATAGGTTATCTCATCATTGATCCATTCTTAGAAAAGTTTCATTTCCATTTTACATTTAGCTCTTAGAGTTTGTACTTTTCTACGAAGCTATTAAAGTCCACATAGACCAATCATTAAATTTTTAATGATGATTGTTACATTCAAACTTCTAATATAAGTCGAAAAATGTAGAGATTGCAATAAAATCATGGTTTTTAAAACCGGTATTACCGAGAGAAAAACAGTCAATACCGGTATTTTTTTTTTTATTAATTGATAATAAAAAATACTAACAAAATAATGTCTATTTATTAAAGTCAAACTAAATGTTTTACTGCTAAGTTTATGCTGTTTTATATTGCTGAATATTACTATATACTTTTTATAAAAATTTCTTTAGAGGTTGAATTAAATATTTAGTAACTAGTATGTCGTTTTTGTAGTTTTAAGCCTAAATAAATCTTTTTTAGCAAAAAAAATATATTAGTACCGAAAATCGATTTTTGCCCTAATACCAGTATTATTGAAATCAGTACTACCGATATTGCAAACCCTAGATAAAAGTTGCAATACAAAAGAAGCAGTAGTAGTAAATAAAAAAATATTAAAATAATTTTCAAGCAAATAAACAGTATGCGTTTTAAATAAAGTGAACTAAAAGCATAGCATTGATCCTGTTTTTATGAAGCGACAGTTTGTATTATATCATATCAACATAAAGAATTTTTTTTTTATTTTTCAATTTATTGTGAACTCACAAATGAGATTGTCTATTAAAATATTATTCCTTCCGGCGCAGCTGTCAAGCTGTCATGTTGAATAATCAAAACACCCTAATTCGTTCTGTAAACCCTTTTATTTACTTTATTTTCCGCTCTTTTATAATCTAGAAAAGTATTTTAGGACGTAATATATATTTCTATATAAATAGTATTGTTATTGTCGAAACTTAATACTCTGAATTAATGCTACGGCTTAAAATACTAGTGCGTTATATTAGACAGTGAAATACAATACAATGTAAATAAAAATTTAATTGAGCCAATGATAATATTTATGTCATTCAATCTACTATAGATACAGATATTCGCTTATAATTGTCTACAATAGAGCTTTTAAGGCTTATCCAGATTATATAATAGTTACATCGTATCATTTTACCGAACCAACGTTTTATTATAGCTAACAGAGAAGTATCAACAAATATATAATAATATATACATAAATCAAAAATAGGACGAATCCAATTTTTTATTTATGGATGATATTTTGTGAGATATCTTCAAGCACAAAACATCTTATTGAAGCAGGCGTAAAAACACGCACTTTAATCAAATGAAAAACCGAAAGACCCAAAATATATTCAAGCGTAAAATGCAAACACAAATCTCTGCTTTTTTCATGATTCCTAATATATTTAAAAATCAGTTCAATTGTAACGAATGTTATTCACAAACGTAGCCTGGTGACACAGCTATCACTTATAATATATGGTGATTACGTAACATGTACGTAGCATAGAGACATGACATCTCATAAATTTACCATATTATCCGAGATTATCTTAGCGATAAGGCAATTTAATTACGAGCGACGAATAACGGCGCGATATTACTAACGGCAATCGTTATAACGATTCTGCTTTGTGCCGAATTTTAATCTACACACAGAACGATAGTATTTTACGTTACAAGATTGCTAAATCAGATTCGTCTGGGGGCTTCCAATGGTAACTAGCTCTTTGAGAGTCGAATCCCAAATGCGGCAAGAGTTGATACTTTAATCCCAAAGGGCTTAGGGTTTCCTCGCGATTTGCTAATTTTAATAACAGCCCAGACTAATTTACGGAGGTCCGATCCGTCTGAGCACTAATAGGGATTCGCGATCTTAAACGCTGCATCGGAACAACTTGCTAAAACTACGGTATCTTGGGGATTGAGTGGTGGTGTAATTAATAAGGAGACCCGATAAGTAGCTTTATATTTCAGACCATTCTGTGCTTCTTAGTAGACCTTTCCTTGTTAATGAAATGCCTTATAAGAATTCCTATTTTTGTAAAGTCTTGCCTTGAATACGCGTTGAACTTTTTTAAATTAAGTTTTAGTAACTTCGAACGAATCAGAATAATTTACATACAATGCCCGAAGCTAATGGAAATTTACATTCCAAACGTTTAACGAGAGTATATAGCAATTTGCTTAAAAATACAAATGTTTTTAAAACATATTCAAAATATTTATTCCGGGAAGAGCGCAGTGAATACATTATAGTATTTCAATTAAGGTGTGTGATTTCAATTCTCCGAATGATTGATTGATAAAATATAATGTATGTTTAATAACAGTAACAGTACATATAATACTAAAAATATTAATTTCACAAATATCAGTTAATCGTTATTTAAATATTATTCATAAATAACTCACAATCACACATACACTTGACTACTTTTACTAAGCTCATGCTCTTCCATTTTTTATCCACAGTCTTTTTTCTTAAATCTGATCCTTGATTGTTTTATGGATTTAGTTTATTAAACATTGAAAATTTGATACTCACTTTGAGAAGTAATTTAAATTTTACAAATTCTCTCCATCGCAAATTCGTGTCCTAAATACTCAGAACGACTTATAGGTGGATTGATAAAATTCTGTTTCTGAGATTTGATCGCATTATATTTATTAAACCATAATAATCTATTCATTGATTTTTTAATAGCGCATTGCAGTTTATTTCTATATACAAAAACTAAGACAAATAAGAATAAAAGACTCATTCATACCAATAACCATACTGTAGAGTACGCTCAAGATAAGGATTCCGGTTTGATATTGTGTGCGTGAACTGTGTGGCTCAAAACAATTTCGCTCATAATATTTTTTTTTTTATTTTACAAGAAAATATATGTTTATTTAACATACATACATTTGAGCTTAGTTAGAAATTTCAACGGACAATTAAAAATATATTATATAATCAAAGAAACCAGACATTGATGTCATTAATTAAATATTTGCAAAATTCAAAATCTTTCACTAGTCAAAAAAATAATAAAGTCTTTAGCTATTCTTCAAAAGCAAAAAGATATAAAATAGGGAAAGATATTATTCGCAGATTGTTTAATGGCTCGTCGACTCTATTAAATCATTAGAGTCCATTGAATAAATTAAAAAAATATCATTGGCGCAACGATAAGAATAATAAATTTTTTAAGCCTTACAGAGAATAGTGTAAAAAAACCAACAACGTACGGATTAATGAAAAAATAATTAAAATATTTTAATCCACGGGTATGAGAACGAATAACTTACAGTGTATATTTGAAGCCTTGATATCAATTAACCCAGATATGCCAAAGAAATTTTGATCTCTTAAAATTTCATTTATAAATAAAAAACAGTGGCACGAGTTTAGTGACCTACCCATGGGACAGTGGGCATATCTGGGTAAAACCAATATCAACACAAAATTATTCAAAATAAATCACTAGAGAAGATTGAACTTCTGTGCCACACTGCACTTTAATGATGAATACCAGCGTTGACGAATCAGCGACTGTCCTTAAAAGAGAAAGCGAGACAACGAAGTACACGCTACATCGCTTCTCCCTCTCATATACATGTACACGCACACAATAACAAACCGGCATCCTTATCCCGAGCGTACACTAACAAACACTAAATTTTATGAGTCAAAGTATTTCTCCCGGCTATTCTTTTATAAGTAAAGCCATAGCGCAGTGTTTAAATAACGGATAAAAAGATTTTCTTATGATAAATATCGCTGTGGATTTTTAAAAGTATTTGTGGTCATTATAGGTTTAGTAAAAGACCATTTTACTAATGTTATGTTTTTAAACTAATGATTTTTATTGTCGCTTTTAACTGGGTAATTATAAAATATCACTTAAAGCGTTTATATAATAGAAAGAGTACTAAACTTAGCATATTTTATCATATTATTCTTAGAGATATAAAGGTGCTTGAATTTTGAATCTATGTTATGTAATATTCCAAAATCATAATTTTTTACAAAAGACTTAAACGGCGTAAACAAACATAGGACCAGATTTAATGAAAGTGCCGAAGTATTTGCATCTCAACCGTTGGACCCTTCTTTACCAAAAAATGTATATATGTAAACCCATCCCAAGGATTATACGTTTTCAAATAACCCGATCTCCATTTTAGTTGTATATAAAACAACATAAAATGTCGTTTTTACCATCTGGAATTATCGATATTAAGCGAAAAATCGAATAATAAAAATAACACTGGAAACTCAATTAATTGATGGTATATACGTCAGAATACTGCGTACTTGTGTATTTGACTAAAATTTTACTTAAAACTTTTACTAGAACTTTATTACTACTTTATTTTTGATTTTAAATAACAAAAGTACAGGCAAAGTTGCACCAAGTGAAGCTTGTCTGAAATAACCCTTGAAAGCAAAGGATCAAATCAGTATATCAATATTTTGTTTATTAAAAAAAGTACCTTGCATCTCTGAATCACATTGTATTTGATGACGTTATTAAATTTTATCAATTTCTAAGAATCGTTTTTGGACAATACCAAAAAGTCTGCTTCCGCCACGAATCAGTGTTATTGGTTAAATGGGCAAGAATTGGAAAGGACGCTACACTTCATCCTGTTTCCTCGAGAGTATATAGGACAATATTTGTACTATATTGCTTTTTTAAGATACTCATTAAAATTAAAACTTCATTTAAAACTACCACTTTGTTACCGACTTGAAATAAACTAAAAATCAGTCGAACACACACCAAGCGAAACTACGCCGAATCGTCTGAGACGACCCTGAAACAACAGATCCTTTTACTTTGACAATCTAATGTAGTTTAGCTAAATATAAGTTCTAGTGTTACTGTTTTAATTTTTTAAATAAAGAGCAAATTCTCACTAACGTAAATAGAAAATAAATAGTCAATTTAAAAAAAATTTTGAAGAAAAAAGTTTACAACATAACTTTTCAATTTATGCTGCAGCAAAAAAATTCGAAGTGTGATCTTTTAAATCTTGAAATATGCAAAGCATTGAGCTATTTATTTAACTTTTAAATTATGACGAATAAGATGCGTCTAATCAAATCCCTAATATGTTTAGAAAAATATTAAGAATAAATGCAGTTAAACTCAAGTGCTAAGAAAATGTGATCGAATGACTTTTTGAAAAAGGTGTTTTGTACAGTAAAGGTAATAAAATCATCATATAAATGAGAAAATTGCAAGTAAGACAAAAAAATGAAAACTTACTGATGACTGTGAGATATATCTGCCTGATGATAGGAGGATGTGCAGCCACTTGACACTCGTATAAACCTTGATCACTACGACGAGCGTTTTGAATTCGTAATCGCCAGTTGTTGGGGTAGCGAAAACTCAGTGCTACCCTTCTATCTGCTGAGTAGGGTTGTTTTCCAACAGTCAATAGTTGAAGGCGATCTGCACGTCGAGCCGCCCAGGTTACCTGTAATATAGATTTTAATTATTTAAATAATTAAACATGGTAGCAATGCAAAGCTTTTACCTATTAACAATTTAAAAAAAAGTTTTTATTATTGAAAAAAAAATTATGATAATAATTTGTGTGCTAAACCAATTACAACTATATTTTATTGAGTTATTTATATTTTAGGTTTACTGAGCAACGTAATAAACGTTCTAGCTGACGTTGACACATTTTTTTCTCGATTACGTCAGTCACGTTCGTATGTACGTACGTGCGACGGAAAATTATTAATCATTCATTGGCCGCTCCGGGAAAGAGAAAAAAAGGTTCTCGACTTCTGTCGGCTCGTAGCTATTTCGCTGCCGTTCATACGAGCCATAATAAAACGCACGGACGTGACATAATTTAACGTGGCAATAAGTTATCGAGAGGTATTGCAAATATTTTTTTATAAAATGGTATATGATACTATTAAATGCATTTTAATGTTTGTTCATAAGTTTGTCAATATATAGGTTAAATAATTATATTTAGTTTTTTGTATTTTTTTAACCAAATAAATAAGAATATTTCTTGAGTATTACAATGCCATTGGTTTCATAATGACACGTCTTTATGAGAACTTAACATAGTTTAGTAGTAACAAACAGGTATATAATTAAACTATATAATATTTTAAAAGTCGTATTGAAAATAAATATTATGAATAGTTTAAGATATTACGATTATAACCAAAAAACTTTATAATTCTAATGTCCCTATTTTTTCAAAAGCTCAAAGCTTTTCCGATGAATAATAATTTTCTTTCTGTGTGATTTGCAATGCGAAACGATCGTTATTGAATAAGCGTCAATTTACCAGTATTAAAATTTAACTCAGCATCGAGCGTTTCGCTAATTGAAAGAAAATACAAATCTCCTTTGAATTGAGGCGAAAGTTTAGATGGTTATATATAGCCAATTCCTTGATTGTCGAACTCGAGACATAAATATTATTTGAGAAAATATTTACCCGCCGTCACAGGAAAAAGATAAGAAGCTTTACTATGTATTTGAAAGAATTTCGTTTAATATTATATTATTTTCGATTTAAATCTTACTAATGGCATTTTACGTATTCTATTTTGACTTTAAAACTTTTTGCGGTTAATAATATTTTATAAGAGTAAAATTTAACCAAATCGATAAGCTTTGTCAATATAAATTGAATTAATAAGTTAAAAATAATTTTTAATTTAGGTTTATAATATATAACATAAATTGTTGTAAAATCTTTATATTACAAAATTCACTCTTACTTGATCAAATTTCTAATGAGATTATTTATCCTTACATTAAACATGTAAGGAAAAATAATATAATCATTTTGTTGTGGTATTTAAATAGTACTTCTTAAACTACCTAATTTTGATTTTGATCTTACTTTTTAAACCAATAAAATTTTAACATAATGGTTTATCGCTCAGTTAATTTAAGATTAAATAGGTTTATTTTGAAGAAAATGCTCACTTTAATTTTGTTTGTAAATTCATATTCAAAATTAAAATATTTTTAAACATTTTTATAAAAAGAAAGAAACATAAAATGTACGATATAACTATTTAATAATCAACGACATCTAAGGAGTGAGCAAGTGACCTTGCGCAACGGTTTGGAGCGACTTGGAAGTGTTACCGGAATATGAATTAAAATTTAATTTAAAAAAAGCCAAATAAGCTATTCTAAAGTCTGCACCGCTACTTGCTAGTTCTTCCGCCTGTTGTATATTATCCAACATAACCTAAACGTCACAAAAACTTAAATGGAGTTATTGCGAATCTTAACGACTAAGTCGGTAAGAACTTTTTACAGATGTAGACTTAAGCTCTAAGCATAATATGTTGTAATTTTATATAAACACAAATTATAACATAAACATTAGATCGTTAGTTAACCTAACAAAACATATAATTAATTTACAACTAGTTTCAAACTTCTTAACATAACATTAACATGTATATTGAATATCATTTATTTATATACGCTAATTGAACCAAAATAGTTTAAACCTGATACTATCAAAAAGTATGTAAATGAATACTTCACCATAACAAAGCTTTGACTAACGACTCTACTTTTTTTAGATACAATCTCATCTAAAATTTCAATGCGCACCGCAAATTGCTGTCTGTTGTTTTGAATCCGAATTTAAATATTTTCAAGACGAGGTTTTGCCAAGTCTTTGTGCAAATGACACCGTGGAAACAATTATGATAGGATGCAGATTTTCAGTTTTGATACTACAAAAGGACACTACCGTCGCAGTAAGATTGCATCCGACTGTTTTAATTAAAACCGCCAGAGTTCTGCCAATACCGCAGACGTAAGTATGTAAACAAAATAGCAAATTAGTATACGATACTTCCTAGTAATTTTGTCTTTAATTTAACAAAACTTGATAGTTTAAAGAAAGCATATTTTATTAAATAAACTGATAAATAATTAACTGATTAATATTGAATTAATCAAGGATTCACCGTTCGGTTAACATTAAAACATTGACAGTAAATGAACAAATCGCGCCGTAATCGACATTTGAACCGTTTTGGCTTAGTTATACAGCAAACTGTGATTGTGTATATCTGTGAATAAATACATTCTAATCAGAGATGAAAGTCACGTAGCTTTGTATACTTAAGTTAATTACTAATCGTAGTTGGTTTTGATCGTTTATTTGTTCCAAATGCTTATCTGATATAATTTATTGTGTCTGAGAGATCATAATGAAATATTCATATGAGTTTGATAAATCGTCTTCAGTAAAGTAATTTTTGAATAACGTCATGCTGTGCAAAATAGATTTACACATTTCTGTCACGAATATAACATTTTTTAATTCCTATATAAAATAATATAAATTACCAACAAATATTTTTTTTTTAAATTAAAAATTATTAAATTTTTAATGTGTTGAATTCAATATTTTTTTTGTGTTGTAATATTTTATTGTAAATACTAATATTTTCGTATTTTTCCTTAATTATTGTACTTAAAATTGGTTTATCAAAATATATTTTTAAAAATAAACAGACAGTGACTATAAAATAAGACTGTCAGTAATTTATGGTCTGATGATAATTACAAATTTTCAAGACATAGATTCGAAATCCATATAAAAAAATATTTTTAAATGGATTCGCATCTAAATTTGAATCGTGTTTTTTTTTAAAGTTTAGGTTATTTTATGATAATTAATTAATAAATAAAAATTAAAAAATTGCATAACAGCGGTATTTGCTTAATAACATGTTTAATTAAATGCCTTAAAACTTGAAATTTTCACTTAAAATAATATAAATAAAAAAATTGGAAACTTTACCATAAATCCGATTTTGGAAAATTTAAATTGCTTTGAAAGAAAAAGGAAAAAAATACGATTTAATAATTTAATTCCTTTATATATATATGCAAAAAAAAAAGCTTTGAGATGCGAAAATACTTTTATGTAAATATCTTTAAGACAAGTGGAGTACAAGCATCTCTATTTAATTTTACCCACGTTATTAAGGATAATAAAAAATATAATTATATATACATTGTTTTTACCTTTGAATTTAAAATTTGTATATTAATGCTAAAATATATAATTATAAATATAACATATTTTAAACGTTTTGCTATTATTAACTTTATTATAAAGAAATTAAAGACAAAATATCGAAACTGAGAAAAAAAATTGATTTCTCGTTGAGCAGCAAAACAAGACACTTAAATTTAATAAAATTAACTTTTACAATAGATTCAGAGATCGAAATAATAAACAAAGAGTTTTGCCTTTTAAGTTCTAATTATTAATTTGATTGAAGGAGTTTTGTATTCATTTAAAATATACTTTATATATAATTTCATAATATAAATATATTAAAATAGTCCTAATCAATTACATTTAGTATTTTATTATTACCATAAAGCTTATTATATTTGATATATATTTATTTATTTTAACGCGTTACGATAATAAAAATCATTATAATATAACAATTCACAAACATTTCATAGTAGGAAACATAAAAGATAATATTATATTAAAATGAAATGGTATGAACCTGATCAGCGTATTTAGGAGTCGGATGGCGACAACCATAGGCGAGTCGGCTAGTGCGGACATCCTAACTCTAACGAGCATCAGAAGAGGATGCGATCATGATTCTTAAAAACGCTTCGGAATTTCTTGAAAACAATTGGATTGTTAACAGCATTTATTTATAGTTTTAATAATGACTACACACAAGTTTACAACAGCGAATCGTATCTAATTGCTCCTAAAAGAAGTGCGCTGGCAAACAAGAACAGATAACAAGCAAATATCTGTCTATAAAGTTATCTTAAGAAATCTTTTCTGATCTTTTTAGATAAAGAAAGAGTTTTTGATTATTTAGAAATTACAAATTATACATTAAATCAAGAATGATGCAAACTAAACTGTCATAGAGGAATCGAATAACCGACGGATCATGAGTGTAAAAAGCGTTTACTATAACTAAGTCACGCATTTTGATTTTTTTGCAGTTATTAGTAAAACTTTCTATAACCAAAACGTTTCCATCGAGATCATAAGAATAAACTGATCAATAAAAAAACACAAAATGGCAATTTCTGACATTAAAGGCAGATGGATAGAATCTAAATGACTTTTTCAAGAGGAGTCCGCAACAAATCAAATGCGTCTGAACAATTTTAATATATCTGCATTTAATTTATAAGGGTTTTTATGTATTTTTCCCTAAATTTAATATACTTACAAATAATTTACCATTATATTTTGTGTTATTGTATAACTTTACCAATTGTAAACAATGAACATGATTATAAACCTCTATTGCGCATTGTATGTGTATATTATACCTATATATATTATTGAATTAAACTTTTATATAAAATAAAAATATATCTCCATACAGAAGAAAACTTAAATAAGTTACTGCTGTATTTATGTCAATAATAAATATCGCAAAGATCCTTGTAAAAGTTTTGAAGGGGTGAAATAATATTTTGACGATCGCCCGCTTTAGTAGGTTACAAGCTGTTTACGATCTCTCAAATAACAGCTGAGTTAAATCATCTGAACTCAGATTTTTTTCTTCTAATAACCAATGTCAAAGCTCTTTTTAAATTTCGTATATACGACGCTTACTTGTATTTTCGCATCGAAAGATTTTGCCACATTTTTGGTGAAACACAGAAAGTTTGTGACAGTGGAATGGGCGAGATGAAACTTATGTTGCTAGTCCCGCAAAATTTGCCGAAAGTGATTAAAGACATATCTAGAGACAACATTTCGAGTATTTTAAATATTAGTAAAGTATGACGTCTTGCGAATCAAATTAAAACACTTTTTAGAGAAGAAGCGAAACTGACTTTGCCACCTTTTAAAATTAAATCGGGAACCAAAACAGGCCAAGAAAAACTTTCACTTCTTAAAGTTATATTTAAATCAAATCGCCTAATTTTCTTGATTATGCATACTTAAGAGCAAGTATCAGAAGAAGGAAGCGATTGAGCAAAAGATAAAAAAAAGGCTCATAAACAGAATTAAAATATTAAATATACATATTAAAATATAATAAATAAACGCTAAATTCAGTTAATCTCAAAACAAGATAAATTTAACTTAAGATCACAGGTATACATATATGATAAATTAAAAGATTTTTTTTATTAAAAATAGAGATTCTAAATTTAAAAATTCATGTTTTCAGAAATTTCATTTTCGCGTATTGTAACACATTAGACTAGCGTGTATTAATTAAAATAAACAAACATATAATAAAGCATTTTATGTCATAAAAACTTAATTTTATATATATATTTTTAATGTGAAAATAAAAATCGGCACCGTAATAAGCGCCTCGAAAGAATCCCATTACATTATGCAAATTACCCCCCGCGATACAGCGAATCAAATTGGAAAATTTTAAACGCATTGTACGCCTGTTTTCTCGGCGTAATGTATTCATATCGGTTTTTGTATAGGCACATTAATAAAACCTGGTATGTCATCGGGGAAAACAAAGCGGCCGGCGAAATTAAGATCGAAATATATGTTCTGCGAAAGGGCACACGCGCAACTTTAATATTGTTTAAACAAGCGTGGAAATGATTTATGAACCCTGCAAAAGTCAGGGGTCGTTCAAAAAAAGGCTTTTGTCCGAACCCTTTGGGGATGCGAAAGTTGTTCAATATGTAGGTACCATTGTGCGGCTAGTAAAAACGCCTTTGCGACACTCGAATCGGAAATGTTCGGCGATTATGTGACGTAATCAGATTGATATGTTTTATTTACAAATTAGCCGGATTGTGGTGCAAAGGGTAAAACCATAAATAATAAATATAGGAAGGGCAAATATCATCTGCTTAATTGAAAAGTGTGAGCAGCACAGGTTAAAAATATATTTGCAGTCGTGGTTCTCACCCCCAGGTTTAAAGAATGTTAATCGCTTTGCGGCTTTCGAGTCGTCCATGCGATTAAGCCGCTGAAAGTCACTGGTGTTCTAAATTATCTTTTTTTAATTAATTTATTTGTTTACATACACATATAAAGCATAACAGATTTAAGTCATAACTTAAGCGACACTTTTTAAATAAAAAAGAGAAGAACAACTAGTTTTGCCAAAAGGCCTAACAAACAAGATAATATTAAATAAATAATACACTAGCGTAACTTTTCAGCCTCTTTGTTAAATGCTTGTAATGTCCAGAAAATACTATAAATTTTTGCATGATGCAATAGACAATGCGTCTTAGCAGCATAAAAACCACCATTGTAATTCACTTCTTTGCATTAACGACCTTTGAAATATGTTTATCTTGCAAATTAATAAATTTGCAAACATATTTCGTTGGCTTAATGTATGAGAAATGCAATTGGCAAATTTATTTATGTATTTTCTTGTCTTGAATTGAAAATATAAATTATCACACATTACAGATGCTCCTATAGTTTGAGACAAGAGAACCAGAGACGTATAAGATAACCAGACTTAAATTTTAACACAAGTTACCTCAGCGGATCATCCTCAGAGGACATCACTTCTTTACTAACTCAGTCTATAACATATTAATGTACAACTTGACAATATTTTGTTTTTCCAATGCAAATCCTGATACAAAATAAAAAGGTAACTTAAGCAATTTTTTTTAGGGATATCTTGTTTGTGAATATTTCCTATCAGCAACTTTTGTAAGTACGCTCGTCGACGGGACTCAAGGGAATCATATCCCAGCTCACTTTGTAAAAATTTTGTGAAAAATAAAATTATTCATTATATTTATGTTCATATGTACGTGTAGGTTACTAAGTTATGGTTTTTAGAAGTTTCTAATTAACTAAAAAAATATTTTAAAATATTTAGCACATACTTATATTTTTTATGCAGCAGTATAAAAATTAAAAAAAAAATATTTCTACGTATATAATTGTCAACAAAAACAAGCTATATATTTGCAAATTTTTGAGAAACATTACTATGTACAAGTATCTAAAAAAAATATTTTATTCCTTTTAAAACAAGAGTCAGTTGTTTACATTATTTTTCTACAAGACCAGAAAAGCATGTCTTCGGGCTGATCAAATGATAAATCTCAACATGTTTGAGGGCTCATTGCAGATGTTTTCTATAGCCCGATAAAATATATAGTGCACTTGAAAAAACCCAAATCCCTTTTAACTTTTGTGCGATAAAGCACATTACTATTCATTTTTTAATAAAATTTAATTGTTACTTTTGCTCTTGAATATATAATGAAATGCAATTTTTTATGGTAAAAAGTAATCTATTTGCGAGTTTTAACAGCATTTAAATTGAGCAGAAGATAAAAATAAAACGCTACGAAAATGTTAAGAAGGCCTAGTATAACTTATAAGCCACCAATTAAAACAGTAAATGGAGATTGGGCGATAAATAACAAACTAAAAGTCAATGTATTTGCTAACTTTTTTAATAGTCTTTAAACCCAATGAAAATAAAATACTGGAAAACGACAAAGAAAGCGACAGAGAAAATCAAGAAAATTAATAACAAAAAATGTGTAACACCATCAGTTATAGCTATACAAATAATAACGAATAATAATTTAAATAAAGCACCTGGATTTATTGGCGAAATTTTAAAGAAGCTTACAAAAAAGATAATTTTAAAACTTACATATTTAATTATTGCAGTGTTAGATTAAAAGCTACTAGCAGAAGTATTCAATCCAAGTCAGTAAAACCAATAGACGAAGTAAAATTGAACAGACTTTCATATTGCTACCAATAATATCTAGTATTCGAAAAACTGTTGTTAAAAAAAATGAAACCCTTGATCGAGAAGAAAATAGCAATTCCTAACAGTTTTGGGTTTGAAATTTACATCCTGTATCACTGATTTAATAAAAAAAGCACTAAAAAAATATATGTTTGGCTATTTTCTCAGATGTTGTTCAAATTTTGAAGAAAGTATGACACAGCATCTGAATTTTAAAACTAAAAAAATGATCTGAACTCGAAAGCAAGTAAAAAAAAAAATCGTTTCTCTATATATCAACGTTGGTACAGCTACGATGTTTGGAATTTAGTCTAACCCGATCTTCGGATACGACTTGATTTATTTAATAAAAATAAAAGACACATTTAGAAGATCAAAGTTTGTATTAAAAACCATTAATACAGTTTAGATATTAAATTTAATTAATAATTACATTGCTACTTTGTATAGATTTTTTTGAATATCATGAATATTTACTTTCAGTAACTTTTCCCATAATAGCAATACGTTTTGTATAAATATACATTAATATACGACATTTACTAAGAAAAATACTGTCATTGAAAATATTAATAGCTCTCGTAATATTTCGTATGGCAACTGTTGTTTTCTGCGAATATATTTTGCATATTTTAATATTTGTATGTGCTATATAGTCTGGAGGGTAAACTAGGCTTTTTTCGAAGTATTTTGATTTATACTGGTAGAAGTCGAGGGTCGTCCTCGATAATTTATCGAGAGAAACTTTTCCGAGTAAACTAACAAAAGATAAATTATTAATGAAAGTTTAGATGGAAAACATAACCAGTAAACAATGTACCTTAATAAAATTTATTTACTTTTAACAAAAATAAAATCGTATATATTTTAATATATTGTTTCAAAAAAGAGTGATTTATTCAAAATTTTATAATAAATAAACTATATATTATTAAAAATAGTATGATGTTCTTGCTTCGAAAATAAATAACTTAAGCTTATTTAAAAGTTTTAATGTGAGATGAGTTCTGCTCATATTTTATGTTTAAACTTTGTTTTTGTTTATCAAACAATAAAAAGCCTTCGTTATACCGATATGGATCAAAGTGTTATTCTTAATTATTTTTCTCAGATACCATCTTTCACTCCCAAGATAAGTGCTCACCTTATGCATAACCGTAAAAGACAAACAATAAAAATATTTTATCCCCTACATAAAACCAAACCACTTTACACCATTTTACGTTACTTTTCACAACGACGGTTAAAAAAACCTCTAAAAAATACCTAATAAAGTGAAAAAAAATAGTTTATCAATAAAATACATATTCATATATTAGTATATTGCAATTAAAAATAAAGTTTTAACTATAAATATATTTATAGTTCGTTTAAGGCAGTGACGTGAGGTAAAACTATGGGTAGTTTGCATATAAAGGATTAAAAAATAATAATAAATACAGTGGTTCAAGCAATTTTCATGTTGTAAAATAAACATTGATCATTTAACTTTATTTTAAAAATGAGAATATAAAAATAAAAATAATATGAAAATTTTATTGCCTTTCCAATATACATTTAAGATCTATTCCTTCAAATTAAGACACAAATTCATATGATAATTTTTTCTCTGACATTATAGCTTTAAATTCTGTTTTTTTATGATAGAATTTTTTTCGCTTCACTGTCCCCAAAGAATGTATATTTATTTTTTCTAAATTACTGTGATCAAACTGTATTGATTTTAAGAAAATAATTTGCAATAACAATTTTGCGAGATGTTGCGTGCTAGTCTCACGATGACGTTTCTGCTTGCACCAAGGTTAGATTTAATTGTGAATTTAAAACAAAAATCTGGTACTCCCAAAAGTATAAATATACTTCTATTTATTAAGCTTGTTTTGTTCGTATGTTGAGAGCATTTTTTCATTGGTATTGTCAAAGAAATAGGGCGTTGTTTATGTAATCTATCATTTGTACTAATAAAATTATTATTCAAAGGCAGATTTTTTTTTTGTACAAATGCTTTTCGACTCATGGTCTTCTGAAAAATATCTATAATTTAAAACACATCTAATAATCTCATTCGTATTTTTTCCCAAGAGATAATCATTATAACAATAATAAAAAACTCATATGGTGTTTTTAACTGCTTAACTATTTCTGGCAATATACTCTTCGGAATAAGCATAACTGGTATGTATCTATTTTTTACTTTTCTATACAATTTTATTTAGTTTAATACTCAAAAATATTTACAGATACAGATTGTTATTATTTTTTTTAATAAAATTGTCAAACGGTACTAAAAAACTGTTACATAAAGGAATAAACTTAATAATTAAAAAGAAAAAATATTTCTGATTACTAATTTAAATTCAGAAATCGCCACGGGACTATAGAGCAAATCTATAGGTTTATAAAAAAATCAGTACCGATTTTGAGGGCAAAAGGTATTGCACCTCTGCGTTCGTAGATGTCAATCAGGCTTTTAACAGTCTGGCACGATAAACTGCACCATAATATAAAAGTAAACCTGCCAAACAAAATTTATAAAATATTAGAATCAACGTCAAAGTCAATGCTGAGTGCACATGCACTGAATTTCCACAGGCAAGTGTATTGAGACCAGTATTTTACCTAATTTATGCAGCTGATCTTCCAAAGATAGGTTCAGCATGAATAGCAACATTTGCTGACGATAAAACTACGACCGCCTCTCAACATGACCAACTAAAAGTGTCAGAAAACCTTTAGAGAAACCTTCATTGAATCGCACAATGGATGAAAACTAGAAATATCGAAGCAAACACGACAAAATCAACCCATGACCTGCTAAATGGTCAAATATTATAACACAAAGAAGAGGGCAAATACTTGGGAGTATATCTGGACAGAACGCTCACATGGCGGAAACACATCTTTATTAAAAAGAAACAATTTTGAATTCAACTTCTTAAAATGCACTAGATGATGGGAAGATGATCTCAGATGACACTGGAAAACGAGTTACAAGTCAATTATTAAACCAGTATGGACATACGGGATTTCACTTTGAGGTAATGCTTGTACTTCCACCATCGCCATCATCCAGAGATTCCAAAACAAGGTTTTACGAATGACAGTCAACGCTCCATAGTATGTTCCAAATGATGTAATACACAACGACCTTAATATGGAATTCATAAACGACGAAATAACGAACAAATACACAACATACAGAGACATACTAAAACTTCAGACAACCGAAATACTTGTTTATAGATGTAACGACACCATACGACCTTAACGATTTACACCGTCTGATATATCTTATAGACATGTCAATTAATAATTTTAAAATAGTTAATTAGTATTAATAAATCAATTAGATTTTGTAATAATACATATGGAGAGGCATCCAATAGGATGTTTTCTTTACATGCCAACCTCATAATTAAAAAAAATGTTAAATGCTATCTTTCAATTTATCTTTGCTATAAATGTGTATATTTTTAATTTAATATGTAGCGACCACACACAGATGGCCACGTTTGAAAGGGTCATTGTCTTTAATGACCAAAAACGATCATTCATTAACAATGGTGACAAATCACATAATGTCGTAAAAGGTTATAAGGACCACACACAACACGAGTTCACAGTATATATTTTCCGTAATTAAGAGAATCCCTTTGTGTCGAAACATAAGTCCTAAAGATCATGAGGTTCCTACGGTCTTAAAAAAATAGAAAATTAGAAAAAACCGAGGCCATTATTTTTACATCCTACTGACAACCTTTACCCCCACTTCTTAACAGTAAGTAAAGCACTCATATAATTTAGAGAAAGAGCGTTAAATACATGGGAATTTACCAGGACTCCAAGATTAAATTTAGCAAACATGTAAAAGAACTTCGATCAAAAGGGTTAACCACTAACGCTGCTCTTCGACCAATATTTAATAGAAAAAGCGTGCTAACAAATAAATTAAAATTAATCTTTTAAACAGTTAATTGGATTGATACGAACATATGCTGGCCCGGTATGAAGCAATACAAGTAAAACTAACTTTGATAAATTAAAAGTAATTTTAAATAATTGTATATAACCCCCATATTATACGAATCTTAAAAAGTTCATAGAAAATCTAGAATTCCAGCAATAAAAGAACATTGTTATTATCACACGGATAAATATTACAAAAACATTTTATGAGAACATACTAACCAACTAATATTTAGTATTGATAACTACAAAATAAGGAGTAAAATTTCAATATATACAGAAAAAGCCAAAGCACATTTTGCTTTTGGACATTCAAACAAAAACAATAATAACCCAAGTTCGCTGAAAATTTTGACCTAGTATTTTTATTTGTGTATAGCTTTACAAACTAGAATTGTAATAATTTAATGATTTTTTGTTGGTACTTCCTTTTTTTTATTTATTTGAAAAGGTTTTGTATTTTTCTCAAACTTCAACTAAATTTAAAAAATCATTTGTATTTGACTCATCTGTGTAACTTATTTATAAACAAGAAAATGGTAATGAACCTCATTGCATATCATGTAGAAATGTAAATCTTATGTATGGAATAAACAAAATATAAAAAATAAGTCATAATAAGCATTACTCTCCAGATTGTTTATATTTATCTCCTGATGTCCGTGTTTATATGAACATCTAAAAATATTATACTATAAATGACTGAATATCATAAATAATAAAAGATTTTTTCAGGTAAACTATAACATGTATGACGATTATAAAAAGCATACTGATTGCAATATATTGCCAATAATAATATATATATAAAAATATTCTTATTTTATATTTTTATTCACTCTTCGAATAGCATGAAAAATTTATTAGGTACATTGATTACATGAAATAAGTAACAGTACAAAATCGATTAAATATTTTTCTGAAGACACTTGTCACAAACTAATTGAATTTTAACGTTAAGGCAGAGTGATACCAGTCGAGTGGGAGGAAAAATAGGCGAATAAAAAAAATATTATCTAATCGCCACGGGTCTTTAAAGCGGTTTTAGGAAAGTTCACCGACAAAAAGTTCAACCAATGGTATATTAGTCGAATGGAAAATTCACTGGTTCTTTAATTGCTCGCCGATGATTTATTAATTTAAAACCATGAAACATCTGCTAACGTAATTAATGTCATGGTTTGTCATTTTTTCCGTCATATACATATGAAATATATATTTTTATTATTTTTGTAACTATTGCTCCAATATAAAGCGATAAAATAAGGGTCTAAGACGTTTCATAGCCAGCCAGTTTATCACTGGCCAATTGATTATTTTTATCATCGCCTTAATTTTTTTATTTTATAATTCTGTAAACTATTCTTGATATATCTTTTTATTGTTTGATGAAATTGTTTGGAAAAATCTAAACTTTTAATGTCCCTCATGATGATGCAATGTACAATATTTGTACACAATCATTTGAAACCATATTGTAATACTTCTAGATTATAATTAAAACGCATTGGTATATACCAGTAATTTAATAAAATAAACGGATTTGATAAATATGTAGTAATAAAATAATAATAACGATTAGATGGTATACGAAAAAAATATACATAATACGCGAAAACACTATTTATATAAAAGCAGATCGATTATTTTACCTGAAAGTTTTGTAAAATTCTAATTTTATTTTCCATAAAACCAAATTGTGCCGTCTTTCAAACTTTTCTCATTTAGTTTTTTTCCGTTTGGGAAAATGTTATTGTCTAATAAGAATATTTCCTTCATTAAACATTTTTGATGAAAATATATTTATATTTTATGTAAATTATCCATTCATTAAAATGATTATGAAATTACATTTCAATCAGATTTGACAGCACTTGATTGATATTTTTGGGGCTACTTAAAAGGGCTGGTGTATTTCAACCAACCTCAAGAATTTCAACTTAAGCAGAACACACACGCTAAAATAAAAAAATTTGAACCAGAAAAGTAATGGAAAATACTCTTAAAAGAGCCAATATTTGCCAGCAAGAAAATGGAGACAAAGACAAATACTAAGAGTCTGGTTTTTCTGGGAATCATCCGCTTGACTTTCCATCATTCAAAGGGTTTTAAAAAAAACTCCACAGTACTATTTTTAGCACTTAAAATTTGATTATAAAACTACATTGATTTCGACTTGAAATAATAAAAGTCCAGCTAAGCTGATATCAAACAGAGCTACAATAAATAAATTTAAAAGACCCTTAGAAGCCCAATAAAAGCATATGAGATTTCCGAGTGGCATTTTATAAACGAAAGCTTTGGAGTAGCTTCCCAACAACTACAAAAAATAAAAAACTATATATAGCGATACAGCGTGTGTTGTTTTAAAGCGTATTTAACAATCTCACGTGATAAATAATTAGGTTTATAGTTTTAAGATTTTTTTCATTGAGTCTTATATATCCACATAAAACGATTTTTTTGAGTATATAGATATAAAGCACCTTTGTTTTATTAAAGCTTTTAAATAAAGTTAAAACTAATAGTAGCTCTTAGATTAACAGATTAATTTGGTTACTACGATTGTTAAATTCTGTTTATAATACAGTGTATGAAAAGTTTGTGTTTTAGCAGTTCAATTTTTTTTTATACGTAAATTTGCATATTTAAAAATAACTAATTTTGCAAAGACAATTTAATACAATAAAATTATATAAACATTAATAAGCAAAAAGCCTAGTTAGTACAAACTAAATTTTTGATAGTAAAATTATATGATAAATGTATTATTTATTAATTAAATTTTATTTGAATAGCATCGCATAAATTCGATAAAAAATATTTATTAATTTCTTTGCAATTAATCTTAGTTGCTCTTAATAAATCAATAAAGGTTTTAAATCCAAGATATGTTTAAGAATTTGTGTTGAACTGCATAAAAAATACTTAAGGAATGTGTAAATTATAGGCATATCTAGTTTGATAATTATGATAGCGTTTGCTAAATTTAAGTTTAGTATTAATAATCGATTTTTTTAAGTTCGCATTGTTAGCTCATATTTTGATAAAATAGTTATAGGCGCAATTTCAATTTTCATATTGATCGAATTGATATCTAAACAATTTTTATAGCACTATTTTAGAATAACCTGAAGTGGTTTTAATTTAAATTGAGTTGTTAATCCCCAAACGCAATGTATGTTAGATGACTTTGAATATGTGCATAAATAATGCTTAATCTTATTTTATAAACCATAATACAATTTTTGCAATTGGTGAATGTAGTTTGGAGTAGCATTTAATTAAATATATTTACTAGCACCTATCAGATAGTATTCTACTAAAATGCCAGTGAAAACATATTTTTACTGATAAGCATTTACTGTAACATAAAAGCTAATTTACACATAAGAAACATTTGTTCGTAACAACAATGTCACAGAATCCATACTTTGCACAGCACAAGCGTTCATTTACGCAAACACCGGAAGAAAAAAGTATTGTGCTGGGAGCTGCGAAGAAAACAGCTATTTGCCCTATGCATATATTTTATGTGAACTAGTTAAATAACCGCATTGTTATTTTAATTTAACTCAAAGGGGCTGCAGCGTCGCAGCTTTTTCAAACGTTTTTTAAAACATAAATAGAATCAAGTTTCACGGCGAGAACGTACATGTTAGGTGCAGGTTTAACACGCTACATCTTGTTATGGCACGTTTCTTCTTAATGCGTTTGGAAAGTTTTGAGGTGCGACATAACACTCACCACTTTGTCGTGTAGCATGGCGACACGACAGTCGAGCAGTACGGTGGATCCTGCAGGGGCCGTGACATTAGCGATGGGACTGTCCTCCTCGAAGTAAGGTCCGGAACGTGCCCTGCCCCTTGCTCCGGCACCTGGGGCCAGCAGCGCCGGCAATCTACCGGAGAAACCCTCTGCAAGGACAAAAACAATCATGTTAAGGTAATCTAGGGCTTTGAGTAGTGGTTGGGGGAGAGTTGCTTATTTTGGGTTTTGTTAACCCTTACAGGGTAAAACTGTAATCGATTTATCCGCATAAGGTAATATATAATGTAACATGCAATGAGCGACAATACTTGCTTGGCAGCTTCTATGAGATTGTATAAAAATCGCTTACTGAGATATTCGTAAAAAATGATCTAGATTTTATCTCGGCTCGTTATTTTTCTGTTGTTTTTTCGTTTGTTTGTTGCTAGAGAAACATCAAGTGCATCAAATTTATTCACCTAGCAACATAAAAATAACAAGTCACAAGATCAAGCCAAAGACGACACAGCTAAAAATTCTGCGGCAGCCGAAATAAGATTTAGACTACGCCCAATATGATGACTGCATAAGAGAGGAGAGAAATACGTAAATATTCAAACACACACTTATATATTTATATACATATGTTTTTTAAGGATTCGCGAGTTATATTATTATTTAAATCTCGAATTTGTAAATCAAATACATTTTAATTACGAAGTAGGGTAAAATATTAATTTATTTTTATTACAGTGAAGACAACTACGCTGTTAATTGTAACACCCATCTAGGTATTATTTAAATTAATAAAGGTAAAACGCCATTTTATCTCTTCCATTCTTTAAGCATAATATTAACTAAAAAAAATCATTAGGAATAAATTTCCTTTTATATCATTTTTATTTCTTTTAATATCCTATTTTGTGTTATGGGTTTTTTAAAAAAAAATTTTTAAAGAAAGAAGCGATTTATTTTATTTTTAAATTGCGGCCATTTTAGAAAAGCATAAAAGATTTAGTTGACATACGAACTTTGCAGAGATATTTTTATAAGGTCAATATATGTATAAAAAACAACATATCTTATTATCATTATTTACCATTTATAAAATGTAAGTATAATTTACCTTTTTAATTTGTAACGTTTTTCACCTTATTTATTATACATGAAAATAGACACCATTTGATTAGCTCACGATCTTAGACTAGATATTTATAACATATATTTATAGAATAAGATTAAGGGCAATATTTATAAAGCTATGGTAGTTATTGTATCTTAACATTTCATTATATTTTATATTATCCACTTTAATGAAATTTCAATTTACTTTATTATTTTTTATTTTTCAACGACTTTTACCTTTTACTTGTATTTATATGGTAAAATAACCACCATTTATTTGGCTAATATAAATATAGAAATTTACAAAATGGCAATACTTATAAAAATATGCAGAAAACTAAATAATTTTCCAGGAAAGTTTTAGTTTATTTTAATGTTATAAAAACAGGTATTAATTGATTAATAAAATTCATTTTGATTCTTGGTATAAGTTTTTTATTAGGATTTATACAACAATGATATTTTTCTAGCTAGGTGGCTTGAAGTCAATGAATAAAGAGTTTTAAGATTTAATTATGGTAATAATAGATAATATTAGCTTCCAAAAGTCTTCGTTATTATTTTTGGTGTTCTTCAATTATGATTTCACTTATGTTTTGTTTAGTCACGCACCTTTCTAGATAAACGGTTTTTGAAATACCCACATAATCTATCTATATTTTATGGCTTTACTGTGGTATTTGGTTAATAGAGAATAATTTAATATACACAAATTTGTTATGCGAATAAATATATATTTGTTTTAGTTTCAATGCTTATTTTCAATATATTATTAACGTAAATTAGAAAATAAATTACATGACGAATATATGTTACAATCAAATATGTTTTATTCCATTTATTGAAATAATATACTTTATGTATTTCATTCGCAATTAAGAGTTGTGTTTGTTGTATAATAATATTTCGTCCAACTCACCCCTGTCGTCCACGGATCCAGCCGAAACGTATCCCCTTCCGACTTCGCCCCAGACCACTCCTCCCCTGGAAGAGCTGCCACCACCCTCCTTAACTGTATCCGTAATGAGCTGCGTGACCGGGCCGCCGTCCTCTTCGGCATTTTCCTCCTCCACAGCTCTCAAGGTCGCCTCCACTTTTAAATCGTACGTCCTCCTATCGAAGCCCTTTGTGGTGAGATCGTCTTGGCTTATCAAGTCCACCTCGTCCTCGAGGGAGCTCTCCTGCGACGGCGACAGGATCCGAGGGTCAGCCGTCAGCGTTTGGTAGGGGGTCGAGATCGACCTGGACGAGGGTCTCGATATCGGCGTGGTGTACTGGTCCGAGTCGTTATCATATCTCTCGTACAGCCTCGAGACGTCCTCTCGAGACGAGTTCGATCCGATGTCTGGGTATGACAAGGTTGCTTTATCGCCGGCTGCGGTAATAGAAGACTCCGTTCCTGAAATAAAAAAAATGATTTGTCAAAACCGAATGGTTTTCGAAGTGCTATTTCTGAATCATACAATTTGATGTATTTGTGCTTCAAGCAATTGAATGTATATGGTTTACAAACAAGAATAATAAATCACGAAGACACAGAATCCAACGTTCTATTAAGCCAAGTGAAAAATGCCATTAGCATGCCGAAATCTAATAAATCCCCGAATAAGTGCAGAACTTTTACATATTATGTGGAAAGAGGGCAGTAGGATCGTGTATAGTACCAGTAGTTTAAAAATTATCTCTTTTAGCAATTTCAACAAAAATAACAATTACATATAATAACTTTTGTAAATATAGCTCTTGGTTAATAAACCTTAATGGTATTGAAATAATAATTGATAAACAGTAAAATTTGAACTCAATCTCTACACAGCGAATATTTTAGAAAAAATTTAAAACAAAGCTTTCTTATATAATTTGTATATTTTAATTATAAACGCTCGATATAACATTAAATTCTATCTCAAGTTACTCAGAAAAGTTAGGTCAGACAATTTTTTTATCTTGTATATGACCGATATCTTAAAATTAAAAAAATACACCTTTATGTACGTTGACTAATGACCTATCACAAATTATTCACAGATTTTTTTTAACAAATAAATTAATACTTTAAAAGATCAAAAATTAAAATCAACTAAAATAAAACAATCAATAATATTTACTAAATAAAACGCATTTTTTTACCATCTCTTGATTTTAGATGTAGTTTTTAGACAACAGATTAAGGTACAATACATTACATAAGTTATTTCCCAAATTCATTATTTTACACAGATATAAAAATATGTAAATATATTAAGTTAACTATTTATGACTCGGGGAAAAAAAGAAAAAAACACTTTTGCAAATTTAATATTTTTTATTTATGAAATAAATAATATATCGATAATTTTAGGTATGTGTATAATAGGATTTTAAAACAAAATAGTGCGACTATATTAGCCAGTAAGCCTTTTGGTAAATCTTTGTGTATATTTTTATTAAAAAAATATTTTATGTATATCGGTAGTATATAAACTAGGTTTCATAATTGGGTGGCGGTGTTTTTTCGATTAAAATTAAAAAATTTAATTTATTTTTTTACTTCTTTATTTCACAATCTGTCTATTGACAATAAGTGCTTTTTTATAGCTATTTTTAATAATGAAATCAACCTTTTATTTGTACTATTATTTTTAATATTAAATTGTAATAAAAGCACAAAATATGATTTCTATATGTAATATGTAAAATTACATATCATGATAAAATAAACTTTTTATATAATACAATTTTTTCAGAGTTGAATATAAAATTTGAATAAAAATATTTTTTTTTGGTTCTTAATACTGTTTAATAAAAAAAAATGATGCTGTATAAAATATTGATTTAAAGTTTCTATGAATTTAATTATACCGGTAGTACTGCAAAGATATTATCTGTGCTTTTTATAATTTTAATAATTTATAAACGATAAATAAACTTATTTTACAATGTAAAAATTTACTTTTTCAACGAGCCTATTAGTTATTATTAACGTATAAATTACTTGTGTCTTTAACATAGTGTCTTTAAATATTTAATAGTGTCACATAATGAGACTTTTTAAAATAAAATTAAATGCAAAAAATATCATAATATTAAATACAAAATGATAATGAATAATTGTCTAACAACGTAAGGTTTATTTCAGTCATATTATGCCTCTTTCTCAACACTATAATTTGCATGTCTAGTCTTTCACTTTTAATATTTATAATAATTAAGTTAAAAAAGTTCATAATATATTCAATAAATATGTAAATTTCGAACTGAACTCATTAACTAAAAAAAATATGTATGATAATTTATTATCGTCCCTAAAAGTTCCTAATATTTTAATATAACAGCATATTTAAAATTATTTAGTTTTAGCTTCGAGTAAAGTAAATGAATAAATTATAATTTTCCCATATTGTTTATATTAATTAATTGTTAGAGTGCTTCAAAGTTATATCTTAAAAACTTTAATTACTTTACATATTGTTCGTAATAAATATCTGAATTTATTTGCTTTTCGAGTTGTTTTCTACATTTTTTAATTAGAATAAAATTAATTAGATTTGTGTTTTTTTTTCTAAAAATGACACATGTTTCTTAACTTATTTTTATAATATTACTATTTAAATCTTATAGATTGAAAAAATAAAAGATACTTATTTTATTGTGTAATAAAAGATAGAGAAAAAATATAAACATTGTGCAGGTTAAAAGTATTTATTTAACTGTTGTTGTTTTTAAGAAAAATACGGAAAAATATACTTATTCTTTGTCCGAATTAATAGATATTTTGTTGTGTATAAACATTTGGAATATAATTGAAATATATTATTTGGCAAATATAAATAAGCAAAATAAATATTATAGGCATTTCACAAACATAATAAAAAAATAAATATTACATAGTTATACTAATTGCTACATATTTTTTAACATAACATGTTGAAAAAATGTATTAAAATTTCTTAAAATAAATAAGTTATTACCTCTCTAGATAATCACTTGTTCTTGGTATCTACCTGACAACATGCCACTATTTACTACCATATTCTCTCGTGCTAAGATACTTATTTTGATTTATTATTATATAACATACTAAACAACCGTTTACATAGTTTATATTAATAATGATGGTATTGGGTCAGAAAAACGTTTTTAATCTTAATCTGCAAATTTAATGTCAAATATATTATTAAAAAAAGTGACTTTTATATTAGAGTAGATATATAATGAATATTACAATATATTTTTACTTAGTTCTATTTAAGAATTAAAAGGGGAGCGAGCTTAATCGCCCAGAGAAGGAAATCTTTAATGAGATAAAAAATAATTAATGTCCCGATTTTTATATTTAACGAGTGTACACCCCACTTGAGAGAAGGCGCAGAAAAAAATTGTCGCCTCATTGACCGAACACAATGCGAGGCCATAATGACGGAAACGTTTAACTATTAACCGAAAAAAATGTACATTTTTATATAACATTTTTTTTATATAAAATAATATAGGTTTTGTGTCCATTTAATTGACACAATGAATAATGACCGCAATTAAAAAACAATCAAGGGACTCAACGAGAGTCTTTGATTGGTTTTTTAGTAACGAAAAAATCAAAGTCCGAACGAAAAAAGTGAAATATATATAGGAAAGTTTTTATTAGCGGTTTTTGGAAAATATTGCTCCATATTTCATCTACTTCGCGCTTCACTGCTCTCACTTTTCAACGCTTGTATTTATTTTTCTAGAATAAGTTTTTTGCTAAAAGAAGCACATACACAGTTGGCGATTTGTTAAGAATATACGGCCGAATTATTTTAATGGTGTTGTGGTAAACATATGTTTTTATTAAACATTGATCATACACGCGATTTAAAATGTATGAATAAGTTTTTTATTTGTTTGATTTATTTTTGTAATAAATAAACACACGCTTTTGGATATATATTAGGCACTGGAAAAAATAATTTACATATAAAGATTTTATATTAAATAATACTTCTAATTTATAATTAATATATTTTTTAAATTATCTGGAAGAGACAAAATTAACTGTAAAATATTTTCGAATCTTAGTCAGCTTTTAATAAAAATTATATAAAGACAAGTAACATGAAACATTTTTGGACCGCAATGTTCCTAAAGCTTACGTTTCAAACTTAAAGTTAGACTTTGACTTAACGCTAAATGAATACCGAAAGCTTATAATTATGCAGCACATTTTTAAAAACATTCTATAACAATGAAGCTTTTTTGAACATTTAATAAGGAGAAAGGTCAATGTTGTTCTATTGTCGCATTACAGTATATTTTAAAGTAAATACTTTTAATCAAAGTCTACATTGAAATGTATCTATGTATAACTTATTTTTTCACATTTATATATATATAAACATTTTCATTACTTGATAGTCAAGAATGAAAACTAATAAAAATCAATCACATCTCGAAGAACTTTTCAATTTTTCCGACCGGTTTTTTCATCATGTTGCTGTTTTATTTTTTCTTACTTTGGCAAAGGGTCTTGTTTCGTCACAATGCAATATAAGACCGTTCGTTCGAAGGCATTATTGCCTATTGTTGAAGTTTTCCTTTCACTCTGGCACAGTTCCACAATTCAAAAACGCTCGCTTATTTAGACGATTCCCATTTCGGAAACGTATTATGAGTCTTAGTATTGAAAAAATGAATATTTTCGCATGAATTGACAATTCATCATTCCTTCGTGTGTGTTTTCAGCAGTCGAGATGGATCTTTTATAAATGAAAAATATACGTATATATACCCACTTGTATACCGGAAAGAATCTATTTTCAACATGAATTTACATTTCTATTAGTATTCTCTTTTCGACTTT
Source organism: Plectrocnemia conspersa (assembly GCF_051122295.1). Classification (NCBI taxonomy): domain Eukaryota; kingdom Metazoa; phylum Arthropoda; class Insecta; order Trichoptera; family Polycentropodidae; genus Plectrocnemia; species Plectrocnemia conspersa. The sequence goes on from NW_028277166.1 coordinate 28,638,246, forward strand.
TATATTTGTACATATATCCGCATTTCTGTAAGAATTGAATATTTCATAAGCTTTTTAAGTAATTATATAGTATTTTTTTATGAGAGATTTTAGAATAAAACCTTAATTAATATTATCTTTATTTAAAATTAAATAATCAGCAAACACTATACATGTTTTAAAAATGCTCCGTAAATTTATTTGATACCAATCTTACCTTTAAAGATTTAATGTGGTCCTAATAAATTATTTAATTACCTAATAAGAGCATTAAGATACTGGATTATTAATAAAAAAAATATCTCACAACGACAAGATATTTTTAAAATTCGTAAAGGATACATTTGTATAATTATCAATCCTTAAAAGTGCGTGGGCTTTGTGCTAAAATTTCAAGAACCATTGATGGATTATAAATTAAATTATTCTCATAAGGAACGATGTTGCGGTATTCATTCACTGTATTCCATAATGGAATATAAACACACCAGCGTTACAAAACCTAAAACGTAATCAAGTGCCTTCGATATATAATTATTGGATTTGAACACACTAATTCCATTAGGACTGTCCCAAATTTTCAGTATATCCCAAAGCAACGTCAATATTCCCGATGTCAAATAAATATTTGCTTTGGTGATGCGTCGGAACTTTTGGCCCTGTGTAAATAACAGTGACAGGGTGGGAAATTAACGAAATTAATTTAAGTTTGATATGTGTACATACCACATACGTGCGTTTATCCCATATCACACAAACATATATACGAGAAGTAAGTCTTAGACAAATGGACCAATCCGAAAAACAATGTTTTGCTGAAACGATGATTAAAATCTACTTGTTTTCGTTACATCGCAACATTGTTTCTTCTCAGGCTTGAATCAACTGATGAAATTTACAAGTAATTGATATTTTTAGATGTATATACATTCAAAGGATTACTTTGTAAAGTGTATATGTGAAGATAAAATTGCAATTCCAAATTTTGATACTTCAAATATTGGTTTTTTGATATCATACAATTTTCACAAAGTAAATCACTAGTATTGATATGCAATTTTAACTTAAAATAAAGAAATTTGTTTATTGCTTAATCCTATTTGCTTTTAATAAAAGTTTAGAATATATTTTACTCAAATCATAAGTCTGTTTTGAACTTCATGTCAAGGATGTTTATTCACAAATTTTTTTAAAGACAAAGTTTTTTATTATTTATTTATTTTCACAAGCATTAAGTGCATTTTTCGTAAAATTAAAAAAAAATATAAAAATAAAAAAAATCATTTAAATATTGTAATGATTGAGTCAAAAGTTTTCACATTTTTTTATGATGCTAACAAAATATTTTTATCTTCTAAATCGAAAAAAATAAAATATTTTTAAACGTTGCTTCATGCTAATTCTTGCTGTTATGTCTGCCAAAAAAGTTAATACACGACACTGTTTACTATATGATTTTTTAAAGGTAATTCTGCAATTGTGGCAAACAAAAATATTTGCGAGTTAGACGGAGAATATGTCACTTATATTCGACTGACAAAAGTGGTTTTAAAAATGTTGGTTTCAATATTTTTTATTGGTGAATGAATGACATACCTTTCAAGTTGCAGATCTAACCTGCAATTGCTTCACTACAAAATACTAAGAAAATTACACTCAAGATGGAAGGTAACCAGTTACCTGTTGCAAGACATTTGCATCGCATTTGAAGTTTTGACTCCTCCCTAATTGCAGCCAATAATCAATTAGAATGTGTTTCAACATGTGTTGCTTTAATTGCAACATTGCAAGACAAAAGCAAAAGCACCAAATGGTAACTGGACATGAAATACGGGTTATCTACAACAATGTGACACGTAAAATACATTGGACAAGCCCCATTAACCATCCCGAAAGCAGAAATCTATGCAAAATGGTAGTGCTTTGGGTAATTGCTTGTCCCATTAGTCTTTGCAGTTTTTTTTATATTTGCAAAAATGTATATTAACGATATTTTGACTATTTTTTTGAGTTTGTTAACAGTAATCGTATTAATATTGCTATGTATTAACGTAAAAATTTTGGTCCCGATATTTTTAACCAAAAATCAACAATGGCAGTAGATATAAAATAATTTCAGTTAAGTTATATTATTTTTTATGAGTGTTAACTCGAAATAAAACACAAATATGAGTTAAAAACATTCGTAATGCAATAGACAGTAATGCCACTTAATTAAGAAAATTTCAAATGTGATTCTTAAAATTAAATTTTGGGAATTTTAGGGGTTGAAAAAATACTCGGATATAAAAAATGATGTAAAGAATGTATTGCTTCAAAATTTACATTATTTTTAAGCAGATATAAATAAGTAACATGTAAAAATAAACTTATGAAATAACCTGATATGATGGAATTGCCAGGGTGTACCTTTCATAACGCAATCAAAAAAATAACAGCTAGACGTAATTGTAATTGAATAATACGATTAAACACCGCTATTTAAAAGGTTAGACCTCAATTATTAAACTAAACAGAAAGGGGGTAGTTTTTTATAAAGACAATTTGCGACCTCATTTGGCGAAGATGACCCAACACAAACTAAAATTATTGAATTTAGATGTTATTATACACCCACCTTTTTGGTCCACCCACGTTTAGGACAACAAGGACAAGTAAAAAGCTTTTAATCTATTTTGCTGCTTCAAAGTCGCAGAATATATATTTTAACTACAAGAATAAGCTTTTAAAAAATAAAAAATAGCTATTAATAAGTATAATGTATTTGGTAAAATTAATAAATAAATCTAAAAATTTTAAATTCTCTTTGTGTATGAAAAAAAATGACAAATTTTGCATCAATATATAAAACATTTTTATTACATTAAAAAATAACTGCTATTCACTCTTACCAAAAAATGTTTGTTGAAGTTTAGGCAAGAAGACTTTTAAAATGTATGATGAGAGAAAAAGACAAGCAGATATTAGAATCCCTTCACTACTACTCTGCTACTGAAAAATCTACCGTGCCCACCTACTGCAACTCTTTTAAATCAATCTGAACTATGCTACACAAATTTCATCTGTATATTATTTTAATTTATATTTATTTAATATAACCATGATTTTTAATGGTTAACTAGGTATTAAAAACTAAAAAAATTAAATTACTTTACTTGGTTCATCAACGGATATACAATCCAAAATCTTTAATCGATAAACAATGGCAGGTTTCAAAACATAGATAGACGGTATGCTTTACATAAAAATTCCACACTGTTGCGAAAATCTAAATATTACGCTAATAAGTCATAAACGTCGACGGGTACCTAACACAAAAACAAGAGCTTAGACTCGAGGCAGATCGGTACCTGACAAAAACGGTTTCATTTCAAAGCATTCGCACAGATGTCAGTGGTATTCAAAGGAATTCACAATTGACAAGCGCTTAAGTAATATACAATATGTAACGATTTCAGCGTTTAGACTTATTTAAAATAGTTACTAGCCACATAGAAGAGGAAATTATGAAAAAATCTGCAAATGTAAGGGTTATGGATCAAAGATCACTTGCCCTGGCAGTTTAAGAGCTTTAAACCTTACTTATAAACATCGACCAAGAGGTGGCTGACTCGACTTTAGACAATCAAGGATTGCAGAAGCCATCGATTCCCTCTTTACACCTACTTGATCGATGTTTGGAATTTAAATTTGCATCCGCTTCAGAGACAAATGTATCCTTTCAGACACACCCATGGGTAAAAAACTTTACGTATAAAAAACGTGATGATCACAAATAGATGTGTTTGCTTACATTGGGTCTAATATATGCTAAATATATTTTTATTTTGGTTGTAATGTGAGTCATATAAAAGGGAGTGTGTGTAAGAAATTTCTCAAATTTATACGAACCAATTTTGCAACACTGTCCATTCAATTTTAGAATTATTGATGGTGCTCTTGCGGTATTTTCGTTACGGCTTGGTATTCAAATAGCTATTTGAAACGTCGGTGTTATGCTCTAAAACCGCATTCCCCGGCAGGTAATGGTGGTTAGCCTAAATATGCCAAATTGCAGGTCATCATAGTGATGATGTGCACTAAATCGCCCGCTGAGTTTGCCTATTTAGTGGCGTGGACTAATAGATTAACTTGTAGTTAATTTACTAGTCCATGACACGAATGTAGGATAATTCAAGAGAAACATTTCACAATATCCACATTTGTTTGGTGGAATAAAACAGAGTTAACTATTTGGTTATATAGCCCTTATTTTAATACTTAAATATCGCACATTATTTTAATATACTTTTTTAATTTGCTTTTAAAAGCTATTTAAAAACAATATTATTAACTATAATTTTTTTATTTAATTACTCTGTGCGAACGATTTCTTATCTGGATTATTTATTTGCCAAGTTAAGTATTTTAAATTTAGTCTAGAAATATAAATCTTTTTTGATTTATTTAAATATGCGAATAAAATATATTTATATTTAAAATAAGCAAAATGTTTTTATTACATGTAAATTCAATACTCTGCCATTTCCCTACGGCACTGAAATAAAAAAATCCAATTATCTTCGTGTCGTGAGAATGCTTGGCAATTGATATCGAGCACGTGATTGTCTCGGAGCGATGCTGGAAAATAATTAATTACACTATTTAAGGCAACTAGTGAGATATATTAAAATATCTGCTCACTCGCTATGTCTCTTGAGATCTCTTGATAAAATATAATTTAATTCAAGAAAAAAGATTTTTTCGTGCTGCATCTGTTCCATATTTAAAAAAATATGCTCTAAAGATATCTTCGCTCGCAAGATGGTAATTAAATTAATGCACCTTCTATAGAGGTATATATGATATAGTGTTTAAAAAAAAGAAATGAATACTGTGGAAAAAGTTGTATGCCTTTACTTAAAATAGTTGTTTTTTACTTTTATTAATTACTTAAATGTAAATATTTATAAAGGTGGCGTGGCAGAGAAAATAAACGTTTTCGTGACGATTGTTACTTAGAAAACTCGAAGCTGTGAACTTCAACCTTTATTACTATTTATTTTATTTTTATTACAAATCAAACTCATGGAAGGTTTTTCTAGTGTTTTATTAAGACCAATATACAAAGTAAAACCATACCATAAGATAATTTTTAAAATATTAAGAAAACAATTATGATTCTTACATAAAATTAATGAGCACTATCCCGTAAATATATTTTCAGTTTAAGAAGGTAAATATCTCGTAAAAAAAAGTGTTTTGAAACGCTGACGTCATGGCCGTGACGGTAAGGAATAAGGGAAGTGATCGCGACTCTCTAAGGTACGCAATTAAAATTTGCCAAGCATTGACGGATTGTCAACACCGTCCCTTAGCAACTTCAGAACGTGCTTCATTGAGTAAACACTACGCCGACAATGTGATGAATTTTATATCTTGTAGATATATATCTAAAAAATAATTTAATTTCTAAACAATTATAAGAAGTACTTTATTTCTCAAGTGTACGCAATACTCGCAGTCATTTGTAACGTATATCAAGCTTTGTTCTCGTAATGTTAAGCCTTAGTTCATAAATGTACACTTAATATTTTATGTTTTACACTCATATTATTGCGTGGTATTGTAAAAAAAATATTTTTTAAATCTTTACTTATTAAATATATTCATAAAGAAGAAAATTATATCAATTATATATTTAAATACATTTTTATTGATGTAAAAGTAACTTTAGTAAAAAATGTATAAATAAATAATTTTTATATGCGACATATTTTTTTTAATTTTCTGGTTTTTATTTGCTAAAGTGGGAGTTTTTTAATATTTTTTCAATCTTTTATTGTAATTTATTGCTAACTAGTAGAGATAATCATATTTTTTTAATATATCATCAGAAATAATGGATTCTTATGAACAGAATATTTAGTCTGAGAATCAGTGAAATCTATTTTTTTATTTTAAATTAATTTGTGTATTATTTTTAAAAATTAAAAAATGACACTTTGCAGCTATGGCTGATTTTTATTAATAGAAATTTGAGTTTGCTGCTATGGCTCGAACCCGCGACCTCTGGGTTACTTGACATTACGCACAAAACAGTTCACTAAATACTATATCATTTTACGAAACAATATTGTAAATGTAAAAAAAAATCAAGACTGGTGCAAAACAAAACAATAAAATAGCCATCTTTGATATATTTTCTTATAAAACACAAGGAAATAGTAAAAAGGATTATATGGACCAATGAGGCCGTATTGTCAAATTCTGCCTATTAAGTGCTTTCTCTAATGAAGCACAATAATGTCTTCTGGATTGCCTAATATAGAAAAAAATATTATAGTTCAAGTTTTCTGTTAAATAAAACTTGAAAAAAATTTCTTATTGTACAATATTTTGGCTACTTTAAATACTGTTTAGAGTTTTTGAGTCTGTCGCACTCATTATTTACGTCTTTCTTGTTAGTTTTGTATACAAAGATTTCTTTGTAAATCACTAATATTTAATAGATGCTCTTTTTTAGTAAACAAATTTTAGGGTAGTATTGAAATTGTTAACTTAGTTATGGTGTAATATGTTCTTAAGAAAAATATTTCACTATCAACAGCAGCATAAATCAAAGCTGTTTTTGTAAAAATGTAATAAACAGAAATAAATATAAAATATATGTTTGTCAATTGGAAAATCGAGGGAACAATCACATTAGAAAAGATTTTTTTAACCATTTTCCTACAGTATGGTTCTTTATGCTTTATTAAATTACCAAAAACTAAAATATTTATAAAAAGTACATATTTTATAGATTAAAAACAATTGGGTTTTATATAATGTAATGATACGCATAATATTAAATAATTGAATTTTTATGCTTATCCGCACTAATTGCGACCCTATGCAACTAAATTTTATTTTATCTAATATAAAGAAACATCTAAGTAAAACTAATATAAAATCTTCGTCGATATATTACTTTTTCCTATTAACATCCAGGAAAAAATATTAAATCGACTTATGTCATTTAAAACTTAAAAAAATAATTACTTAACAAAATCTTTAACGCCTACCATTTTTTTGACATTTCCAAATTATTTAGACAACCGCTAAAATTCATCCATAAAAAACCGATAAGGATTTTATATTTTCGATCGGTTATTGTCCAAACAGTTTTTTACCCTTATTTATTAAAATATTAAAAAAAATCCTTACATGTTTAAAAGAATCATTGCAGAACAAAGGTAAAAACAAATCATTAGACAACACATTAATTTAATTGTTTTCCGAAGCAAATATGTGATGAGCAATATTAATGCAATGAGGCTTATTAAAAAATAAAAAAATCCTAATCAACGGCTGTTATTTGCAATTTTCATTATACAATTTAATGTTCAAAAATATAAGCATAAACCTTATAAATTACGAGATGCAAACATTAAAGTCTATAAAATTATATTTTTTTTACTTAGATATTTTTAATATTTTTTTTTTTATTTTTTTTTTGGAATTTTTTTGCTTAGTTTGATATAATATACATATCAATATTTTTTTAAAATATGCTATTCTGTTTACATAATGTTTCAATAAACTTAATAAATGGGTGTTATTAAATATTCTATCAAGAACTACGAGAAACGTAACACGCGCACTGCCATGTTTTTATTGTTATTGTCCTCAGTGGTGCTGTAATGTGAATTAAACACAATATGAATTGTGATGGAAAATAAGCACATAAATTAGTTTAGGAAGCGTCGAAATGATACGCATGTTTTTTAATAATAAAATAAGATAGAACAAACATATTTTTATGTTGGAAAAATAAATGTAGTGCCACTCCATCATTACAAATCGTTCAATGAAGAAACACAAAAGACACAAAAAGGATCTTTGACGACAAAAGGAATGATTAGAATAAAAGTGTAATTTTAATAAAGGCGAAACAATGAGATATATCTATCTGTGCGTTATTTTCTTTTATAATACATGTACCATAATACTCCCCGAGAGGGAAAATCTTTAGAATTGTAAATGTTGCACAGTGTGTCCAAAAAAGAAGGGACCGTTTGAATGGCTTTCTTCGTGTCCCCCGCAGAGTGATAATCCAAGTAAATGGCCTGGCCGTTCCGAAAGACCAAAAATATACAATACGTATCCACTTTAATTACTGACGTTTTTATTTTTGTTTTTTATATTGTCGTGCATGGGAAGAGAGAGAGAATGGAAAAAGAAATGCCATAGATAAATAGAACATCACTGAGTTAGATTTAGTTAAAATATAAATAAACATATTAGATATTACGCTTTTCAGGTAACATTGTATGCGCTTCATGATTAATAATAAAATACCTGCTTAAATAATTAAATTGAATTTTTTTTAAATATAAATACTTTGCCTTTGGGTTCACTGCTCATATTAAATATTTAACAAAATCAACACGCTTTTAATTAAATAAATAATTTATGTGAGGAAAGAATTGGTTTGGTTGAATATTTAATTATTAATTGGATACATAATATGTTTTTAATTATAGGTATATGTAATACATGTTTAAATATAAAAATACATAAGCATATATGTGGAAAAAGTAGATAATATAATATTAATACTAACCGGTGTAAAATAGAAAGCTGAAGACCAGCATGATCAGCAAACGACGCCCCATGGCCAGAAGGGCTGTTTTAACGGGCGCCCCTCTAGGGTCTCTACCCTGCAGGGGCCCCCCGCCATACATGCCTCACATCCAAATAGAACTGCTTGATCTGTAACAAAGGTAATAAAATTAAAATATGTTTTTAGAACAAAATTTTTAGAAATTATAAAATAAACAATTTAGACCATTATCCTGTTTTTTTTTTGTAATCTAAAATTAGTTTACACAACAATGTGTTTATCTATATTCTTTACAAAATTGAAACCGAATATTCACCTTCTTAAAATTACTCCTAAGCTATAACTTCATTCCGCTGCATGCTTCGACATAGAGCGAACGTACGCTCCGCGCGCCTTTCGCTCCCATCGTACAATCTGACTCGAAACGAGGAAATCCGTTTTACGGAGATTACTCAAGATCTCCATCTACAATATTGCTGCTGATCTAGAGCAACAGGGGCTATGCATTATTAAAGTAACTTCTAAGAAGACCAAGCTTCTAGGCTGTACCTGATCCAATTCAGCCCCAACACAACTTTGATCGCTATAAAAAGCATCCTACCTTTGAAAGGTACAGACGTCATAATATGTTACTCAATGTTTCATATGCCAAATGTACGACCACGCCTCAAAGAACTGTCAGTAAGCCCCAAGGTGCGTACAATGCCACAACAGTCATGCCACAATCGACTGCTTCAATAAGGATCGTGAGATATCTGCAAAGTGTACTGAATATAAAGAAGATCATCCGATCAATTATAAAGATTCTTTGCGTCGGAAAGGATATACATAAAAGACATCATGGACCATATTTCGCTGCGCCAGTCGCACCTATGTCAGTCTGAATTCTGGAATACCCAAAGCCGACGTTTAACCTTGAACGGAATCAATTTCCTGCTCTGAGGCTGACAAAACCGGCATATAAAAAACGCCTGTTGCCCTATCAACTGCTTCGGCAAAGATGTTTCAGCGTCCGCAAATCAGAGAGCCCGAGGAGCCCTCCTTAGATGCTATACCTACTGCAGATCTTTTCTGAATGCTGATCGTGCTCCAGGAGATCCGAATCAAGGCTGGCAAGTGCGCAAGTAAGATGAAAATCGTCCTTAATCCAACACATTGCCGTGGAATTTCCGTGAATTCGAATTCGATTTACAAAATTGATATTATCGTCGTCACCGAAACATATTTAAAACTGCACGTAAACATTTGCATACCTAACTTAGTCTGTCTCTGGAGCGTCTCTCAAGACCTGGCGGAAGAGTCGCGATATTTGTAAAAAATCAATATATTAATGAAAACAAACACAAGTAACTTAGAAACCGTCGCGATGCAAATTAAACATAAAAATAAAATAATAACAATGATCGTTGGGATAGTTCCCCAGAATATTAATTAACCTCTACTGATCTCATTGCTAAAAGTTTTAAATACTCTGAAACTGAAAATTACGTAAATATATCAATAATAAAAATAGGAGCATCCGCGGTAGATAAATATTTAATCAGTTACAAAATCAGTTTATGGGAAATTTTGAATAACATTAAAAAGAGAAAAAATAAAAAATGTTCTGAAATATATAGATTAGATATTACTTTGATTAAACACCTTTCTGGAAATTGCATTCATTACTTCACAAAAATCTTTAAGGCCTGCCTTTCTTTTAAATATTTTTCAACCACCTGGAAAACCTTCAAAATTCATACGATAAAAAACGGATAAGGATACTACAAATCCAAATGAATATCGCCCTGGAAACTTATTACCGTCATTTAGTAAAATATTTGCGAAAATAATATTTTTGATAAATACATACAATTAAATAACACTGAATTTTCATAACAGAAAATATTATAAAAATATCTTGCGAAACCATACTAACTCACTAATCTCGTGTAACAGTGACTATGATGAAAACAATATTGAATTAAAATACAAGCACATATTGCTTTTAAGTCTAAGAATAACATAGCAATAATTCTAGTAAATTTTTTGTTAATTTACAATATTTAAATTTTTTTTTCGCTTGGATTGTAAAATATTTTTATTTTTTTTCTTTTAAATTAAAACCTTAAGCGTTTTGTTTTAAATAGTTATTTTTTTAATGAATTTAGCTAAGCACTAATTGTAAACATGAAAATATTAATAAACCAGTAACATGTATTATATATTATATATAAATAGTATGTCTGTAAAATTATTTATATTATTAAAATAAACGTTTTTTTAAAAAAGCCATAACTCATTATAATATATTTTCTTTTTTCTGTCTAATATTTCGACTTGCTTTGAAAATTAGGTTAAGCCTTTAGAAAAAAATATTATTCTTATTTCAATAAAAACCAAACCCAAAACGAGTTCGCACTTTGTAATACCATCGAATCCACTCGAAATTCGTTTTCCAATTACACAAGCGCCTTACAAACGAGTCAGCTTTGGCTAGCAATAAAATTTTATCATCAGATATTTAACACGCATCAAAGGCACAAAACCAATATTACTAATCTGAGCTGAGGAAGATCCTTGTGGGATAACGTCCTGTAGGCATCGTTATTCATATTGGTTTCTCATAAGGACACCATTTGAGGCGTCGCGTCCTGCATATTTCATATCCCCCCACGGGTTCAAATGAAATATTTTTTATACGTGATTAAACGGAGTGGGACTCGAATGGGTTATTTTTCTCTCTCTCTGCTTTAGCTGTTTTTCGCGATTTTCTTAAACACGTACGCGCAGTTTTGGGTTTAATTCGATTAAGGGATGTTACCAGTGCTTACAGCGTGGCGCAAAAAATAGTATATATTTCTAAATTTCTTTAGACGTAAGAAAATAATGGCTTTAATGCATTGCAAGTAGATTAAAAACATCAGCAGCGGAAGAGCTAATATATGTATTGAGTGAAGGTCTGAAGGTTTAATCATGAAAAAGGCATTCCTCAGATAATTTATAATACATCAACTTTTTTCATCAGTAATTTCTTTTACATTAAACCCAATAGTTTGTGACATGCTTATTCACCAATCTCTTTGCATTTTAAATTATTTACGATTTCTGTTATAATATATATTAAATAATATAAAACATTTGCTTGGATCTTTGTTTTTAGCAAACATGATATTTTAGCTACTTAATAACACCATAATCTAATAAAATTGTAGATTAACAAAATTGCTTCTTAGTATTATTTTTAATAAAAATGCTAAACTACAAACTCATCACTATATTTACAATCTATATTTCTGTATTAAAAATTAGCGTCCTTTTTGCATTGAACAATTTAAATTTCCTCTAACAAGTTGCAATTAACGCTTCCTATCCTAAGACAAAGTTGGAAAGTCTGTTCTTTCAGGTCAATAGTCAACGATCAGCGACTCTCAACACTTGTCTATCGCAATAGTTATATATTTAAATAATATATTTTTTTATAATTTTTTTACATATTTTTGTAGATAAATTTTATTTTTTGTAATTCATATTTTTAATATTGCCACAATGTAAAAAACTTTAAAAATTAGAAGTAACATAGGTTAAAAAATAAATAATTTTTTAAGACCCAAGGCTTAATTACCAAGAGGATAATAATAAATAACAAAATTGCGTAACGTATAGGATCCCCATTATAATGTTAGTAATGACCAAAAAAAACTTACCGTTGTGCATTAAGAATGTAATATACAATGCGTCCACAGAATATAAAACCAACATTGTGGTATACCACTCTGCATTATTGACCTTTATAATGTGATCAATAAATCTATTTGCAAAACCCAGCATCTTACACTAGTCAAAAATGAATAACATCTTTAGTTATTTTTCAAAAGGCAATATAAATATATAAATGGGGAATGAAATTATTTGCAGATTATTTAATGCCCTAACGAATTTTAAGGACCCTCGCTACTTTAATAAATTTTTAGATTTCATTAAAGAAATTATGAAATAATCATTGGTGCAACAATTTGAGCAATTAAAATATTTTAGCTTTATAGAGAGTATTGTCTTCTTATTATCCTCATTTGCAATTCGAAAGAAATTGCTAAAACCAGCATAATGATAATAATAAGATGAACAAAACAAGCCATAAAACTGCATCGACACGAAAAACATCAGCTAATCGTCTACAGAGCATCATGAGAACACAATATGAAAGATTTTATTACCAAAATCACAACCGGCAATAATACAACTCGACACGCCAATAAAGACGATCCGACTTTTAAGACCTGTCATTTTAAACATATATTTATTGACTTAATTTTCTATTTGGCTGCAAAGTCATTCTTTAGACCTCAAAATTCAAAGGTTAACATATTTAATTCAATATAATAAAGAAATAAAATAGTTTATAATATTATTATATTCTCAAAAAAAAGGAATTAAAACGATTTGCTTTTACTTGATAAATACTCAAGAAAAATATTGAAAAGAAGCACTTGTTCTTTATTTTTCGTACATGTTTCATTTAAATAAAAAAAATGGTACGGAATATTAGGTATTATCATATAAATTATTACTCATCCAATTCGAAGAATGTGAGTGAAGCGAATGTATGCGCATACATCAAATAAAATAATAATAATATCCTCAATAAAAATAATTTATATTTCCTACACTGTAACACGAGCTTACGTAACCTTTGATGCGAAATTTGTTATCACTTTCTTACTATCTCAATTGAAAATAAATCACACATAACACTGCCTATTCGGCGATATTATTTATTTTGTCGCATTACGTATTTTAATGATTTTTTCGTCTGATCTCAAAGAACAGACGCTATTGTGTCGTCACAAAAGTGATGTTTGCGCTCTTGTGAAGGGGTATAGAGTGAAAAAAAGTGAGCCAGCTCAACCATGCGGAAAAAATGTGAGTAAAGGGCCTAAAAACCTTCGATAGGAGTGAAGAAAAAAAATATAACAGTAAATTTCGGCAGATGTTTGTGTCACGTACAGAACGCTCGAGAGAGAAAGAGAGAGGTGAAAAAATCGAAAGATACGCCCGGCGCTGAATCGTAACGAGCCAGGGCCGAATCGGGCCGGTATGATGGAAATGCTTTACACAATATCAGCCGCTGATGTATTGTGAAAGGGTCGCACGAGAAGGTAAAGATGATGGCCGAAAAATGCGTATATAAATTTAGGGTGCGTGCCAAGATAGAAATTATCCAGGGCCGGAGTGGGCGTCGTAATACATAATACAAGCGGCGGTCGTAAAGCGAAAACAAAGCGGCCATGACAAAAGGAACGGCGGAAATAGCTACTTTTGTGCGGGTTTAATAATTTTATATATGTATATATTGAAATATTAACCCATTAACGAATTATATTCTTGACCAAAATGTATTACATTTTATGATGTGTACATAGTATATTATACTAAGAATATAGTGAAAAGTAAGGATATTACAAATTAAATATCATTTATGATATATTCTTGACACTAATTTAAATTAAAAATATTTGCATATTTAATTGAGAATATTATTTATATAAATTACAACAAAAGTGAGAACAATTATATTGAAAAGACAAAGTCAATAAATAGAATATACTTTGATAAAAAAAAAATTTTGTGCAAAATTTGTAACTTATTGTTATATGAGCCTTTAAAAATATTTATTTTCTACTAATATATTAACTTAACCCAATTTTTACACAAAATATTCGTTATGTTACAAATGCGCTTAATATTGAAAACCACTAAATACAACCAAAGAAAAACTTAAAAAATCATTTGCTTAGATAATAAATTGCCTATTGATGTTACTCACTTGATCGTGAGGTCAGATTGTTTACATTGCGATTGGAAGCTGAATGTGATTCCGCAAAGACGGAATAAAAATATTCCGCGAGGGCATCAGCAATATCTTAATGGCCATTGAAAGTTTTTCAATCGGAATGCATCACTGTCGGCGTGGATTGTGCGTTTTGTATACCATGTCATCCGTTTGGTGTCATTTCCCAAGGAAACATTGGGCAAACACACCGTAAGTTTCGTCGTATGAAGCGGTAAGGGTCGTTTAGATCGTCGCATTCATAAAATCGCGTCCAAATGCATTTAACCAACATGCTATTAAGTGAGACATTTTCAAATATTTCAAGTGTTTAAATATATAATGCAATGCAATAATCGTTAAATGTAAAATTTACCTGAATTACTAAAGCAAAGAGATAATTATTTTCCGGAATAATGAAGTATTTGCTTTGAATAACAAATAAAAATAAATTAAAAAAACTACTAACATAACACAGCGGGCGAATAAAGTCTTATAAAAATGCGATAATAATTTGTGTACGAAAAAAAATATTTCATAATAAGGAAAAAAGTTCTTTCTTCATTTTTGTAGTAAAATAATAATGTATAAAAATAATATGTTTAACAAGAATGTCTCATCTTATACAATCTCAAGACGTATTTCAGCAAGTTGACAAATATATTAAATATCTGACAAGTTGATGTATATTGTAGAAAAATAATTAGGTAAGTATTAAATTATTAAAACGAAATACAATTTGGTCACGTGCGTGCCAAGATGAAGATTACCCAGAGGCTGAGCTGACATTATAATATAATAAAACCACCGATCATAAAGCGAGAAACAAAGCGTTCCTGACAAAGGACCAGTAAAACGCAACTTTTCGAGTAGGCATAATAATTTTATATTGCGAAATTAACTTATTTTTATGTCAACTGCGAATTTTTAAGGCTTATTCGAGTGGTTATATATTTTTAGCGCGCTCTTAACGCCGAGACATTAAATTTATATTGTTATGTTTTTTTTACACTCGAAAAATATAATTTAATGTTATTAAAAAAATGATGAAGAAGAAATTGCTTCTCTTTGGTTGAGAGGTGAAATAATAGTGTACCAAGAAAATATATTTTTTCATATAAATTAAAAATAATAATTTAAATAAACAAGATCTTACTGTATTTTAAAAAATATTTTTTACTGCATATTTTATTAATTCATAATATTATACGACATATTATCTTTTATTTAAAAAAACGTGTATAATCCTAAAACCTTTTATATTATATATGAATAATATAAATTTATAATCTGAGCGTGACTACGTTGATAAGAGTTCATAACTTGAAGGTTAAATTTTTTTTCACATTTGAATTTTATATCTTTCTTAAATGCGTAACACGCGTAAAACGTATCTTAAGCCTAATAATATTTTAACAATTCATCATATTTAAGTTAAAAAAATTTAAATGTTCATGTTTCATTATTTTTATTAAAAATATATATAATCTAGCAATATTATTAAAATGCTTTTAAACTAGATTAAAATTTTCAATAAATATATCTCTGTCTGAAAATGGTAATATACTATATATCAAAGATAGTTATTACATTTGTCTGTTGTAATATAATTTGGAACTTAATAAAATAGAGTGATTTTTCTAAATTAAGGTACAAAGCTCATTTACTTGTCATTTGCGAGAAATGTTAGAATTATAACTGTACCTTAAATGCTAAATTTAGTATACCAACTATTATTAGAACACGAAAGAATACATTAATTTAAAATAACCTTTTATGAACAATATATTTTGTAACAATACTAAAAAACAGAGTTAAACATACTTATTCCACATAAATAAATTACACATAATTGTATTACAATGATTTAAAATTTATTTCTGATAAAATAATTATATATTGTAATATGAAATATTAGCATTTATTTATCAACATACACAATAGTATTTAAATTATTGTTACATGGTTTGTAAGCTACTACAATTCTTATTAGATACTTTACAACGTTATGATATTGTCTTTTCTAGCTTACCTAATTAATTAAATAACCGAAGCTCTCTAATGGAAAATTTTAACAATCAGATAAATCATCTAGATTATATTTCATATCTAATTTAAAATAAATCATATTTTTCAAATGATATTTATATTATAAAAGATGCAAATCGATTTTGAAAATCATTAAAAACAACTTAGAATAGACTGATTTCTATTATTTTCGATTCTTTTATACTTTATTTTTTGCTCTTGTTTTTTTCTATCTAATATATTTATGAGTGCGTAATATGTACTTTGTAAAAAGAGTATGATAAAATAGTAGAAAATAAAATAAAGTAATATTATCTATTATAATTAAATACTAGTAATTTATTTTGAATTAAATTTTCTAAAAATAAATAATAGTCAATATCTTAATTTAGAAAGATCGTTGTACATCGTATATCCTAAGTCAAGTGTTGAAAAACGGCGTTAAGGGACAATGAGAAAGAATACGATTTCCCACACGATGGACAGATCAAATAAAGTATATATATGATAAGCTACTCCCTAGGGGTTGCCTTGAACACATTGCCCAGACAGAGAAGAATGGATAATATTTCTCTAGCCAAAATGTTATATACATGCGCACATAAAAAATATTTTACCCTAATTATTAATATCATTAGGTATGCTTTTGATTCATTTGGGAATTTCGAGCTCATATTAAACTAATATATGTGATTAACAAAGTTTAATTTATATTAAATTTACCTGCAAAATAATATTAAAAATTTATATTCCCTAATTATTTAAAAAAATAATTGTACATATAAAATACTAAGCACTGATTTGGAAGAAATTTTACAGAAAATAATTATATAGAGCTTATTTTATAAAACCAACTATTTTTTAAGTTATTAAATTATTTAAGCAATATATTTAAAAACATTATCTTTAGAACCTACGATCGCAAAATTTTCGCAATCATGAATACATGGAACTTCTAACGTGGCAATTTAAGTGTCTCCTAAGCACTTCTTAGAAAATCCACGTTTCAATATTCGTCATAATAGCACTAATTTCGCGTGTCAGTTAAATCCGTCGTTTCGCTCAAAGGGATAATAAAATATCTCTGCAAGCTTGAGATAAGCAGTGCGCGCAATGCCTAGGCATAATTTACTTCGCTACATGTTTTTTTCTGATTTTAAAAACATTTTCTTTCCCTTTCGAATCTCATCATCAACGGTAAATATTTATCAAGATTAAACGGCTAAATCCCTTAACGCACCTTTGGCTTTTTACTTAACCGGAATTAATTTAACGATAAATCGTAAAGCAAGAAAAATTTACATATAATCTCCGCCCCGGGGTGGTCGTGTTGAATCACTTTCGAATCAGAATCGTAAAATAAGGCTTTTTACTTTGGTGACGAAAGGAGGTATTTATTTAGGACTCGCCGGAAACTTGTCCTTTCAGTATTGATAACTTTGCACAGGGCCGGAACAGGTGTTTCAGGCACCTGTAAAATTTAATCTGAAAGAACAGATTTTAAAGTATACAACATCAAGTTTAAAATTATTTCTGACTTGAACATAAATATCTCAGCTATATAAATATCTGCTTCCTACACTATTAAAAATAATTTATTTATTAATATTATTTTTTTTTCTAATTTTATGACCATAACCTGAAAACTTTAATTTAATCTTAAATCTAAAAAAAATTTATTTTATGACATATTCTAAAGCAAAACAGGACTTTAATTTTATTATCAAATGGAAAAATATGAGTTTTAAAAAAAAAGTGGTTCCCGATTTTTATGTTATTTTAGAAGAACTAAAGCTTTCATCAGCTTATAGAAAACATATGCAATATAGTCTCAAATATGTTGGAACTTGTTTTGAGATACGCACATCAATTGACAAGCTCAAAGTCATCATGTTCCTTATATAATTATCTAGTGCACAGTGCTTCTTTAGTATGTTAAAGAAATGCTCATTTTTAATAAAACATGTTTTTTAGATATAAATATAAATATTATCTATTTTCATTACGTACAATTTTTTTGCAAAAATGTATTTATAATAACTAAGTAAAAAATAGTATTGTACACTTGAGTAGTGCCAGACGTTTCCAACAATGTCCTATGCTCAATAATTTTACAAACAGTTCTAAGTTTGTTCTCAATCGCTCGTAAAAACATGTTTGTATGTGATGGTCGATAAATCAACCAATGTGCATTTGCGATTGTGATTCGCCGAGTGTGCTCGTGACGTTCCATTTTTGAAGCAAAATTTTGAGAGGTCGAAATATGTTTTATATCAAAGCTATGTATAGATACTTATAGTACATTTCTATATCTCTTACGTAACATTTCTAAATCATGAAGTTCATGACCTTAAATTCATAATAAGCGTCATAATCAAATTGTAATTTAACATAATAATTTCGTATTCTTAACAGCACAAATTATGCTGATATTTTTACATTAATATTTTGATTATTGAAATTCATTGGGTTTTATATACTGTAATAAAATTAACGAATTGCGTTATTTATATTCAATTTAACTGGTAACTGTCAAAGTTATTTGAAGAAGGTTACGCGACGACGCTCATGTCAACTGTTCAACATCCAATTATATTTTTTATCAAATATAATCATACATTTAAAAAATAATTTCAATTAATATATATAATTTTTCGAATAAAAACTATAATTAAATATACATAAAAAATATTAAATTAGGTTTAGTATCATAAATAATTACAAGCATTTCATTCAAGTCGTTACTTGTGACACTTTAATTAAATTTAAAATTACCATGACTGCTAATAAAATATAAATAGCATATGATATATTTTAAATTAAACGTAAAAAGTTTTTTTTATTAGTATGTTAAACGTTAAGCTTTATTGAATTGTATTAAAAATATTTTATACAAAACCATATACTTACAAAAAATATATAATTATAAAAGTCTCTTCTATTATGAAATATATTTATGTGCAGATTATAACTAACTAAATCAGACATTTATTTTGACAGATTTAATTTGCGGTTATTTCTATACACGAGTATATAATAATATACTGCTCTAGCTAAAAAAAAAATTTTTATTAGTTTTAAATTATAAACATTTTTAATGCTAACATGTGTTTCTATGTGTATTAAAGAAATCTAATTTAACTTTATCCTAACTTATTTTATTAAATTAATTTTGTGTATAGTATTAAAATAATTTTAAAGAAATATTTACATATTTATTTTTTAAAATAACAATATAAAAAATAAAAAATATATTGATTTTAAGAAGAATGTTAAAACCAAAAACCTCTTTTTATTTGTAAATAAAGATTTTAGATTTTATTTTGTGTCTTATTATTTTGATCATACTGTATATTTTCCTAATATAATAATTTAATAATTTATAGCGAATCAAGTACGACTTTCAAAAATCCTTGCCGAGACCTCTACACCGCTAAGCGTTCTTTCGATCGGACACAAATCCATGTGAGTCTCCCCTGACCACACGTATCTTTATGAGAGATAATTTAAGCTGGGACAAAGGGGGAGCTAATTTATTCCCGACCTCGTCATTAAATCCTCTTTGCGCTCGGAAGCGAATGGGAGACAGGAAGTAACATATCCCGAATTGCTTAACAAATTGACCCGCAACGGCACCGGCGAAATTAGCCCTAACTGGAACGAAACGCTCTCGCAGCATAAAAAGGATTCGGATTATATGGTCGGCAGGCTCTTAAGTAGCTTACGTCTGATTCTTATTAGGGCAACGTGGTGTATATTTATATTTGTGTGTGTGTATGTGTGTAAAAGAAATGTGAGACATCAGAGAAGATAAACGAGCGGTGATAATCTGTAGGCGTTAGACAATCACTCTCCATATATTTTAGTATTTTTTAAAACGATATGAAAGTTCATAAACTCGATTTAGTCCAAATAAATATAAGCTAACTTAATTCGACAGCTCATTATTACATATAAATTCATATTATTTTGAAAAAAAGTATTTTCACTTTGCACCCTAGAACTTAAATTATGGGAACTAAGCTAATGCCAATCGATACAGTCCACAACATAAACGCGTAAAAAGACATGGTTTTTATGTCAACCGTCAGTAATGGTTCAGCTAAGCAGTCACTTTGAGGCTCTAAGAGTTGTAGTCAACCTTAAAATATTTTAATGACCGCAGCAAAATTAGAACACGCATTTATGTAAAAATATCCTTTAAATGCAATTTTTTTACACACAACTGTTGTAACTAAAAATATTTTTTGGGTTCTTGTAATTTTAACCAAGAAACACTATTGGGGAATTGTGTATATTTTTTATAATAAAAGCTAAATTTTAGATTCTTATTTAAAAATGCGATATATGATATAATAATTTAAATTTTTAATTACCATCATAAAGTTGTCATGGTAAATTAATTTTTTTATCGACATACTGCTAAGATAAGATAGTTCTCATATTCAATTATGTATGGCCTTTAGACCGATAATAAATAGAAAAAGGGCGTAAACTATAGAAAATTATATTTCAATCTACAAACAATTAATCAAAAATAATATAACATATTTCTGCCTGGTGTGGAGTTACACAAGTAATACTATTTTTTTATTCACAAGCTATTTAAAATAAAACCATAAAAATAATATGAAATACGCATTTTACTCTAATCTTAAAAAAATCATATTTGTCTTTTAATATTAACAATTAAGAAACACTGTAATTTTAATACCAGAAAATATTATATAAATATTTTGTAAGGCCACATAAACCCAATAATATCGTGTATCAGTCACTATAATAAAAACAACTATAAATTTTAATAAAAGCACGAAATTCCAAAGCACATATTGCTTTAGAGGCTAAGGATAACATATAAATTGTTCTAGATCTAGTTTTTTTTCCTAAATATTTATTTTATTTTGCTTAAATTGTAAAGGTATTTTAGTTTTTATTTTTATATTATAACCATAAAATTGTGAAAATAAAAATGGTTATAAACCAGAATATGTACATATAGTGTACTTAATTATTATGTTTGTATAATAATTAATATTATTGATATAAACGTATTTTAAAAAATATAAGCTTGTGTTAAATATTATTCGTTTTTTATAGCATTACTTTGTATTTAAAGAAAAACAGAATAAAATTACTTAAGAAGGATAATGCATGACAATTATTATGAATTTTTAAAAAATCATAAGTTTTATTATATTCTATTATTTATATTGAATAATAAAACTTGTATATGCATATTTTATATATACATATTGTAAATATATTCCACTATATTTCTCTTTCATGCTTTTTATACGTGTACAAATATTTATTTTAATTTAAAACTGCTCTCTTTTTTCTGTCGTGTAACATATTAAATATTTTTGCATACAAATTTTAGCATAAAAATAAAAGATATATAGCAAATTTGTTTTTAATATACTTTTTATACGATATATTTATTATACTACTTATTATATTATTATTCAATATAATTACAATGATATTTTAAACTTAATTTATTTTTATTAGTCACCCACATTTATTATTAAATTTCTTAAATTAATTTAATTATTTATTATTAACATATACTATACTAAAAAAATTTAAATTATATAATGTATGCAAGTGTATATAAAATAAAAAGAAACTTAAGATTTTAGCAATTTTTTCAGAAGTAACTAACATACTCTTAATAAAGTGATGCTTATACTCAATTTGACTTTGTAATTGGGTCTGTATTTATTTCAAATTTTAAACAATAGATTTGCATGGTATACAGTTATATTACATTCTCAAGTGATTTCAGGTGTATATTAGGGCAAAATTAAAAAATCTACAGAATATTTTTTATATGCTTAGTAGTTTTATCTCTAGCTAATTTAAAAGGTTTTGTATTTTATAATATTGTTAAGCTTTTAATGTATTTATTTATATTTATCAGGTTATTTTCAAATTAAAAATATACACTATAATTAATTTTAAAATATTAAAGAAGTTATTGTGTCACTTAAAAAATAATTTACCATTAAGATTTTGTAATAACTTAATTTCCGCGAAGGAAAAAAACTAACCAATTTTTTTCTCAGTAACGTTTAAAATGTTTGCCTACCCATTGCTAAAATTATTTTTCCTAGAAAATAATGTTTTCGAGAACTTTTTCAGTGGAAATAACACGGTTTAACTTACATATCCACTACATATATTTTATATGAAATACATGAACATTTTTGATATATAGAATTCGCGGAACAATTCGAACATTATATTTTATTGCATAATGTAATTCAAAACTCCCTTATATACATATATTTTTATTTTCAAAGTTAGCGTGGAAATTTCAAACGTCGGTATAAATAAATTTAAATGATCTCTTCTGTAAAATTAAAGTTAAAGCTCAACTGCTTTTTTTGTTTTTTTCGAAAGAGAGAAAAACGCTCACAATATTATCGGGTCAAAAAAGATCGTTGCTAATGGAGATAAGTAATAAAATTCAACGAGTTAGAAAAGGATGTCGGAAAACGCTCTCAAGAGCATAAAGAAGGCAACAACCCTGGGGTTGAACGTCTGAATAATTTTATATTTTAACTATAGATTTGTTTAATAATAAAATCACACAGTTCAAAATTTTATTTTAAAAAATAATTACATTATTTTAATATATATAATTTAGGTCTATAAATAATATGTTGTAGTATAATATTCAATCCGGCTGTGTAAATTACTAAATTTAATAATTTTACACTACAAGAATGTTGTTATACTCGACCAAACAATACAAACAATGACCCACGAGATTACCAAGAGATATTTTAATTAGACTAACGATAAATATTAAGACTCTGAATTTCTCCATTATGGAACATAAACAGTGAAAATCCCGGCCCTAAGCCAAATTTGCATTTGTATAGAGAGCCGAGGAATTTTATTCGACTACCTTCAATAACCCTACTTTGTATGCATACATTGTTTATTTAGACTGTTACGAAATTAAATTTTATTTGAGCGAATACCTACTCTCGAGTGTCAATATACAAAAATGAGAAAAAAATGTATCGTATCTTCGCTCGCAGATGAAATATTCGCGGGAAGACGGTTGACAGAGATAAACGCGAAATGTGACATCTTGTCATATTTTTTTCCATGGAAAATATATATACATTTATCAGATAATGGAAAACGGATATCCATACATTACATTAATTCGGGGCGAAAATCAAACGAGACGAAACATGCATATTCCATTTTCGTTTCTATATTATATCTGCTGAACAATATCGTAAAGTTTTTTTCCAATAAATTTTATATTCATGAGAATAGAAGATATACGTAAATATGATTTTTATTCCAATATATTGCAAATATATTAAATAGTAAATATTTTATTAGGACACATATGTGATACAAAAGAAAGCTATAAAGTTCATTCTTGTAGATTTTTGTGATAAAGTATAGTAAACTAGACATCAGTGGCGTAACAAAGTCTGTCACAATATGAATTAAGTAATAATAATTGATCCCTCAAATTACGCAGTTAAAAACAACAATTTATTTTTTATATATAATAAAATCTATAGTTTAAATACTTGGTTTGCTTAGTGCTTATTATATGATGGTTATACATGCAACGCAAAATCAAAATATTAAACACGGAAAGATAAGGGGTGACTCATCGATAAAAAAAAATATATTTTATAAAGTTTCGATTTTTAAGTTACGTATTCCGATTACGATAATCTAAAACAAAGTCACAATGGTCGCAGCTAAGTCTTTCGAGGGTGGATTTCTATACAAAAATAGATTTTTAGCTATAGTTATATGTGAATAACATCTTGGAAGAGATGTACTAATATTATATGATCCATAAATTATTAACGCAATAATAAATATTCATCCACGAGATTTTTCTTTTATTATAGTGTAAATTATTGTTAGTGTTTTATTTTTTGTTTGCTTAAAATGATTTTTAGAATGAACATTAAATTTAGAAAAACCTCTAAATAAAACTAAAATATTTTTTAAATTTGACTATCGATTATTTCAATGAAATTTAAGGCATCATTAAAAATGCGAAATCGCTACTAATACATAATAATTAATTAAATGTAATGGTACATTTATTTTAAGACTTTTTAACAGTATATTTTACCTAATGCATAGGTACGTAAGTTCAAGTAGCAGGTGATATTAATTTCCTAAGAGAGTTGACCTGTAAAGTCCACTCATCTCGAGAAAAATCTGGGCTTTGCATTCGTTGGTGCAATGCGCTTACAGCATTTTAAATTACTCGCAGAAGAATACATATAATACAAGGTAAAACTAAAGTCACTTAATTTTGATCATACATATAAATTTCAGTATTTTTCATTTTAAATTTAAATCTAAAGCTACTTAGGAAATATATAATCAGTCAATATATGCTTAATAAAAAATGTAAAAGTATTTATTGACGTGTTCAAGTTTTTTTATCTAACGTTGCGTGTAATATTCAAGTAATATATTTATTATGATATATGTGTCATAATCTACATTCTATATATTATAGAAAGGTTTTTTTTATAATATTTATGTCCCATAAAATTTATTGCTATTAAACGTTGCCCATTTATTTTACCATATTTCTAATAAAAAAATACAACCATTTATAATGCTTACGTTTACTACAACAGATAAAATTTATTACTACAATTACACAATGTACTTAAAAATAACATAAAGAGTGTTGCATTTTAATTACAAAATACTATCAAATTAACTTGTTAAGTTTGGCGTAACTTTGACACTTTACAGTTAACTATCAAATGCAAACTATAAGTTTTAATGAGCAGCAATTATCTTTGAACATAATTGTATCTGGTCATATACAGATTTACAATTTAGCTAGACACAACAATGATATACTAAGTCAGTGATAAACAACCCGCCGCCGGCCAAGACTTTGCAAATAATTCTATAAATTAAAAATAACCCTCTTTCACAATCACAAATGTATTTATAAAGTCATAAATACAGTGAACTTTTATGTTATTTTTAATAAAAAAAACAATATTTGTTTTTTGTAATAAATTTTGATACATATTAAGTTTGATTATTAATAAGCACCCGTCATTATACTTAATTTTTTCAAGATGTTGAATTTGAATAGTAAAAATGTATTAGATATTTTTCTAATTTGTGGAATTTTTTTATATAAAAACCCGGTAGTGTATATTTATTATGACGTAAGCTTCGGCGCGCACACTTCGAACGTTTGAACACTGGGGCATACGGCTATTTCGCCAACCCTTACGTCTAAAAATCCCGGAATGGGTTAAGGATTCTCTGATATTTATTACGTCCTTGACCATAAGCGTGCGACTCACTGGTTATTACTCGAAATTCATACACATTATGATGGAAATACAGTATATGACAACATCCATTACTTTTTATGCCACTATTTCATTATTTTACTGTCAAAATCTGGTAATTTAAATGTTTATGCGAGACGCGGGACAAATCACTGTTGCGGGACTGTACCACGCATTGCAGTACTATTGTCAAAAGTAGAGGTCCAGCTGACACTTTTTCAAATTGTCGAAATTACGCAGTACGCAGTGGTCAGATCGATAGTAGTGTATGCTTATTGTTATTGTTTTCGTTTACAGTCATCGCGTTATTGTATATAGGGATTAGTACCGACATTAGATAATACCGTTATCACAAGAATAGAATACCGGTATTGCCAATTGTTTTACGAAACTGTTGATTTTATTGGTTTAAACGGTATCTCCATGGCAAAGAATTACAGAAACGACAATAAATACCCGGAATCGCAATACAATTATACTTTAAATTCAATTTATGGTACTTTTAACATAAGTATACGTAAGATAAATCTTTCAAAAATAAATATTGTAGAGATATTCTAAAATAAATCCTCAATGTGCAATTAATAAAATATTAATATTTACTAAATATATTACATCTCAATCATATAAATATTTAACTCCTAGGTTTTAAATTAAAACATTTTTAAAGAACAGATTTATAATTTTCTACGCATTCCTTTCTCATTTCGTTTATTTAGTTAATCATAACTGACTAAAAATCACTAGTAATATAAAAATATATTCAGCTAAAATTAATTAGCAAGTGGTGATCTAATCCCTTTTACCTCTTGTATAAAAAATTGAGGCATCTAGAAGCAGTCAATTAGAGACAAAATTTTGTCAAAAACGGTGTTTTATAATTATTATTTTTTTTATATATAACGCTTGTAATTAAAAAAAACTAAATATTTAATAAATTAATAAATAGGATAAAAATATTAATGCACACAGTTGTCTAAATGATATTTAGTAGAACTCGTAGACATTACAATAAAAAAC